>NW_023503015.1:0-653316 GCF_014461135.1 Mycena indigotica | reverse complement strand
CTAGTAATAAGTCATGAGAAATCTACCCTGATATTATTATGTGTATGGGCTTGTACGACGAAGTTCCAAATTCCCGTCAGCCCTTGTCCGGAACTCCTCCTGAGTAACGAGGAGCCCACTGAACCGCAACAGTCGGCAATTGCCTTGGTTCTCAAGCATGCGAGACATGAACTAGAGCAGCTTGAGCGCGAGACCAACCATACCTCTCAAACGTTTGTTGCGTCTCGAGACCAGTTATATGCTTTTCTGGATTCACACCGCCATGTCCTCTCCGCGGTGCGGCGGCTTCCGACCGACATCCTGCTCGAAATTTTTTCCCATATCAAACCAGAGCTGTCAGACACATGCTCTTCGTCGAACAAACTCCTCCTCCTCCTCCGGGTATGCAGACGATGGCGAAATCTGCTCTTGATGTCTTCGCCATCCTTATGGTCAAACCTGTCAATCCATTTGGAGCGGAGCGAAACAAACCTGCGTGTTATAGACCGGCTGAAGTCGAGAATATCACTCATCTTGCGCGCTTCACAGCCCGTGCCGCTGACCATCGCGTTGACGCTTCCATCTGGACACCCAGCCTCTGTCAACATTCTCGACTTGCTCCTCACTGAGGCTTGTCGTTGGAAAGACGTGTCATTCTGCATTGACACCATCCATTACAACTCGCTCGCTGTCCCTAAACACACCTTTCCATTACTTACGCGTTTGGCTATCCGACTCACCCAATCGGGGCTGCCGGACAGTGCAAGCCCGTTCTTCGCGAACCTCCCTGCGCTCTCTGACTTCCGACTAAAACCATCTGCAAGTCCCGTTCGCTGGGGTATCTTCGGGTCAAAAATCTGGCCGCATCTGAGGAGTTGTTACTTGGAACAGTGCTCGGTACGGGACGCATTGACCCTCCTCCCCCAATTTTCACCGCTGTCGCGCATAACCTTCGCCAACTGTACCACGAAAATCGAACACGCAACGGCCACCTGGGCCACCGTTGACGTGGCGGTCTCCGAGTTGAGCATCAAGAATTGCAATGGCCGGTTTATAGTCGAGCTCCTAGGCGCAATCGCGGCCCAAGAACTGCGAAAACTGTCGGTCGTGGTCCAGAACTATGACATTACCCATAGCGCCCATGTCCTCCCGGCCATCCTCCGCTGCTTGCGGTCGCCGACACTGACTCATCTCCGCCTCGCCAACCCAAATCTTCCGCCAGCCCATTTCACGTCGGACTTGCTGTTGCTCTTGTCCTCTCCCGCCGCCCAGGGAATCGTTGACCTCGACCTCGATTTACGCAACTTCAAGAGCGCCACGGTCATCCTACAAGCTCTCGCTGCCCCGTTCACAGCCCAGCCCTTAGTACCCGAATTGCGATGGCTCTCGCTCCGTGGATGCAGCTATATCAGAGGGAACGACGTGGCCGCGCTGCAAGAGAGCGATCACCGCAGGAATACGCTGGCCGAAGTCTGGCTCGAACGCAAAATTAGTTGGTTGCCCCAGGATTTTGTTGTTGGCGCGAATCCTCAGGTGAGAACCTTTGCGGGATAGCAAGTGCAAATGTTTGTACCATTACTATAAGTATACAACTATTCCATATATCAAGTCGAGGCGAAACCCAGAGGGCAGAGGCTCATTAAAGCGCTCATTCCTTGACCGATGATGACATAAGCGCTGCTCACAGCGCCATCTAGCGTGTGCTCGGTAATTGCTCAACAACTCCCAGAAGAGCCTACGCGCGGCATTTTTTCTTGCTCGGCAGACATAATGGGCAGCAAACTACCTCTTTTCCATGCACCAGACCAAAACCTGTCTCCCGCTTTCATTCCCCTCGAAACATCGCGCCCAAGTCGACGCGTTGCACTCCATCTATGTGCCGGTTAATGTTAACGAGACACTCATTTACCCCCGCTTTGATCCTGGAGCAGAAAATGACACTCAGCTTTGCGTGAAAGTTTCCGCCGACTACCAGGGTTTGTTCTAACCACATCTCGCTTGCCTTTCTGTTTTGTTGACAATGGTTTCAGGACTGACAGCAACTTCGATCTGGCTAGCCCAACTTCGTTTAATGGACGAAGTCAACCCGGGCGGAGTATCCACCTTCAACGGCAACCTGTCTGTGTATCGCGAACGTGGTGGTAAATTCCTCACATTCCACGGGCGGATGGATCCCGTATGTCTATTCTCTCTCATATCAATATATTTGCACTCAAATAACTGGCTAAGCTCATTGCATCGGGCAACTCCAAGCGCTATTACCTTGTCGCCAAGACCCTAGGTCCCGGGATGACTTCTACCGTCCTGATTCCTGCGATGAGCCACTGTGCAGACGGACCAGGGGCTTATAAGTTTGGACAACCACAGTCGGTTCAAAGAACGATGCACAACATAATATTCTTTTGGCTCTTGTCGATTGGGTCGAGGGTGGGGTTGCGCCAGACACCATTGTGGGGACGGCTGATAACGGTAGCACCAGAATGGCCGCTATGGGTCTGCTTTTATTTGCGCAGACCGAATCTCATACCTATATCTATTTCATTCTTTCTCTTATAGCACGCACTATTCGGTTTGCTTGAATTTTGCTTGTGTTTGATCCGCTTGGAGGTCTTGGCGAATTCCAAGCGATGATTATTGATGCGACCAAAGCTGTGAACAACTTCCTTTGCTTTCGACGGCCACCATGCCTCTTTCTGCGCGGACTGTAGCCATAATGTGAGCTCCTGTTATATAGAAAGCGCTGCGCCTTCTCTAACATGATCAGATGGGGTCTGTAGCTCTCCATTGACCGTGAACCCGCGCAAGTTCTGATCCGTTTCACCATAGGCGGAGTAGCTGTAATCGACTTTGCGTGAGCGGTCATCCTTTCGTCGCCCAGTATCTGAAGATAGCATAGTGTGGTCGTACTCCTCAGCATCGTCCTCGCGTCGCGTACCAACCAGTAACTTATCTGCTGCCTCTCACTCACTCGCACTGACGCGTCGCACCCAGTTCTGCAGAATGGTACCGCATTGCGCTCCTCATCATCGCATTTCTCGCCGGGCTCGCCGCCACATACAACTGCTGGCGCAGTCTCCGCATCCACAAGCTGCAAACCCAGGTCCAGGCCGCAGCCGCCCACCAATTACCATCGTATTACGCGCATACGGCGCCGCCTGGAGCTGCCCCTATCCGATGACCAGCAAGACTGCAGCGTTTGTCTCGATTTGACCAAGCAATTTACTCGAGAATACTATGTCTAGTGCTATATTCACTCATGTATTATCCAACATTGACAATTTAAATAACACTGGTGAATTGCTACTGTTTGCGAGGTAAACATATATAAATAAGTTGGTATAAGAGTCTCCGCCTTAGGTACAAGGCATACAATATGCTTAAATAATGCTTTGCTTGTGGTGGAGGCATCGCACAATAAGCAAACAATGTTTCAAACCATACAACATGTTTGCGGGCAGGTGGGATCATGCAAGACTACTACTTAGTAGCCCAACTGTCAGAATCTTGGTGAAAGGGTTATTCTTTTGAATTCAATCTTATCTAATCTAATAGATCTTGTTCTGAGGACGGCTTTGATCTTTCTCCGGCCACGGCGCCAGTCTCGAGTTTAAGGTTTTCCCGGACATGGAATCTGTACCTGAGGAGCATGCGCTACCCGGCCGTCGTGCGAAAACTACAGTGGGGTAACGCAGGGGTACCTCGCTTATTATTAGATGTAGAGTTACAGTAAGCGTTTTTCACGGAGGTCTTGGCTCTTGTGAATGTTCAGGAGTCTAGGAGGACTGGAATTGTTTTTGGATTCTTCCACGGCACGACCTGGTGAATGCCACTTTAGCCGCAACTAATAGCAATATCATGCGTCAGTGGCCGCGGCTAAATTTCGCGGCCCTTATTTGTCAATGCGTTGTGGCTAGGTGGCGCGCTCTATACAACTTGATATATGTGCAATGTGTGGGTGGTGGATGCGTATGCGTATGTAGGATGAGTGTAATGTGTCTTGTAGATGATGCAAGAAGAACAACAAACAACAACAATGCCAGGATGGAAGAAAGTAAGTGAGTGTAGCGAAAGGCCTCAAAACCAAAGAAAAAAAGGGCAAATAACGAACGAAATTGAGCGCTGAGCCTCCTCTTGCTCAGCGTCGATCATACATCCTCCCAGACACGGCACTCGATTCACTCGTTCGCTCGCCGGTAAACCCTCCGCCCCGATTCATGAGCGCCTCCGCACTCGAATTAGCAGTCCCCCCGGCTCGCAAAAGACTGAACGAGCCTCGATACTGGTGTTCTTGTTGGTACAGCTGAGCAGCGGACGGCGAAGCAAATGCGCTCTTGCGGAACTTCTTGTCCTTATCCCTATCCTTCTCCTTTTCTTTTTTGGTCGTCCGCGATCTAGACGGCAACAGCTTTCCCAACCCACTCGCACCCTCCTTCTTCGCCTTTGGCGGAGGCGAAGCGAACGAACTCTGGGTGCTGTTGGGGTGATGCGGCCAACTCTCGCTCGAGCCTGCGTATCCATGACCATGCCCAGAAACAGACGAGTCATACGCCCCTCCATATGTTGCGTTAGGAAGAGATGCGATCGACCCGCCAGTCGACATCAGCATTACCGGAGGCGGCACGCTCGCAGGTAGTCTCGCCTGGCTGGCCTCGTACATATACCGCATCTCATGCCCTTGGCCTTCAAGCTGGCCACTTTGAACTGGAGCTTTCGCTTTTTGCTGTTCCAGTCTCCACATCTCGCTGGGCGCCATTGCCTCCCCGCCAAAACCATTGAGACTGCTGTCGGCAGAACGCGACCTCTGGTGAGCCCTCCTGTCGTTGTTCCTGGATGGTAATGCTGGCACCATTTCCATGCCCATCCCTGCGGCACTGGCCAACGGAACTGGCGGCGGGGCGGGCCGCGTATTTCTCCGCCGCCTTCTGCTTCTCGTACTCCGAGCTCTAGAAAACGTGCTCCTCGCGTCGTTGAATGTCGACTTGGCATCGCTGTTGTTGTTAAATGACGGCGCTGGTGAATCGACAGATACGATGTCTGACCCAAGACCAACATCCATGTCATCGTCCAAGTCCTCGTCGCTTGAATCAGAGAATATCATGTCATGGTCAACTGATGCCCGCCGGGCATAACGAATTGGAGAAGGGCTTCTGCCCCGTCTTCCCCGATCCGCGCCTTCATCAGCGATGTCGTCGAAACCGTCGTCATACAAGTCAAGGTCATCGATATCGGCATCCTCATCGTCGGGATCAAGGACATTCCTCCGCGAGGCAAATCGGGGAGGCGAGAGCAACACCCCGTCCATTTCTTCTTCTCCCACTTGTCCTTCCAGCGCCGCAAGCCAGGCTTGTTTTGGGTCACGCTCGCTGATTGCGCTATCTGGGCCTTCAGAATCGTCCCCAATTGGATGCGAATGAATGGGTGGAGTCTGCGCTCGTGGTGATTGAGGGCTGACACCCCTGCTGATATCCAGAGTGGGGCTGTTGACATCCATAGGGGAATGTAATTGGAGTCTCCGTCGCTCCCGTTTGTTAGGCGACTTGTTGTGCTCCGTATCCCATCTGCCATCAGACGACGTATTCGGCGTTGCTAAGGGGCCTGGGCTTGTTGCAGTCGTTTCTGCATCGCTAACACTGTAGTGCCAGGACGATCCATATCCAGTCGAGGGCGTAGAAGTGTCTGTTCCATAAGTGCTTGGACTACTAGTGAACGCAGTGTTGGTCGAGCCATCGCGACGGGCCATCAAAACCGCTGACATCTTTAGTGGTGGGGGTTGTGGGGATACGCTCCTTGGTGGTGGAGGTGGAGGAGGAGGTAGAGCGGCCGTGATAGGTGAGGATTTTCGTGCAGAAATAGGCAGCGGAGGAGGCGGGGGCGGGGGAATAAATGATTTTGGTGCCGGACCCATAGGAATAACGTTTTGAGTCGCTATCGTAGGAGGCAAAGTATCTGTTCCTCTACGAATTGGATGTTGCAAGGGCGGTGGTGGAGGTATAGGCGGTAGTTGTTGCTGAGGCGGTGGTTTAGAGCTTGAAGGAGGCGATTGAGCGGAGTAGGCAGTCGAGGAGGCTGAGGACAAATTGGGGATGTATACTGGGATAACAAGTGGTAAAGGCATCGTTAAAGACGGATTGCGAGAATGTGCAGGTGAAGACGTATTGCTTCGAATACCTGTACACCCATGAATTTGCGCATGCACTCAAAAAACCGCATAAAACGCACCAGGAGCATTGCTCGACAAACTGCTCTTGCGAGGCGTCAAGTTGCCAGAGACCGAAGGACCACTAGTCGTGGTGCGTAAAATCCCGCCACTGATTTTCCTCTGGAGGGGTGGACTACCACCAATGACGGAATCGCCACTACCTTTCCGGACGACATCTGAACTAGTCTTGCGTCGCAAATTGGTCAAGCTGGGTTGCTTTGTCGTTGCTGTACTGGTTCCCGAACTCGTTTTTCGCGTCAAGGAGGGCCGTCGATCTGAGCTGGCGGACGTTGTGCGCGTCCTTGTTCGATCTGGAATCAATTCCATTAGCTTTCGTCTAGAGGAAAAAGTATAAGACTCACCTCGACTGGAACTCCTCACATTCCCACTACTTGCATCTCCTGCAGAACTTCCTTGATTTCGGGGATGCGAAGCCGCCGCAGGTCGTGGTGCCCATACTCCGGAGACACCTTCGAATTGCATAGTCGGTGACCGCGTTATTTGGGCTGCATGTCTTTGAGGTCTGAACATTAGTATTGGGGAAAGAGGACCCAAAAGGCTAAACGTACGAATACCCGGTCCTATCTTGATTAGCATTAACCGCGCGAAATGCCGTTGCTTCTGGAGTACGAGCCCGTTGTTGGGGCTGTCGCGAAGATGAGGAAGTAGAAGACGTAGGTTTTTGGGGCGATTTTAGCTTCGGCGGTTGACTAGGTCCCGCAATGGCGTTGGAAGAAGAGGCGGAGGCCACTGGTGTTGTTGGGGGAGGGAGTGGTAACGGTCGTGTAGACGTTGTCGAAGACGGTGATACTGGCCCTGGCGACACGGTTCCACCTATCGTGGCAGACGCGGACGCTGGGTTTGGCGACAAGAGCGCGTTATTTGTGACGCTTGTGGTCGACGTATCACCGATACTGGCCCTCCGCTTTCCCTTTCCCGTATCTCGCTCAGCGCTTGGCTTGCGTTTGAATGTGGTAGAGCCTACGCTGACCGTATCGAGCGGGGGCGGAACAGGCAATGGCCGCGTGCTGGGAGGAGTAGGCCGCCATGGACCAGCACTGCTAATCGGCAGTCGAGTTTGCGATTGCGACCTCCGTCCTCCAATACCCATTCCCACCGCAGAGGTCCCAGTTTGGTAGGCTTCAGGTGGCCCTAAAGTGCCATGATGTACGACTGTCCAGCCTGCAGACGAAGTCGTTGGATATACCAGCGCCGCTGGTGTGTTGGGCATCGAATGTGGTTGTCGTTGATTGTGGAGGTGGCCTGAAGGACCGGAAGTAGATGTCGAGGGTGCCATAGTCATTAATTTTGATGTTTCCGACTGGACGATTGCGGAAACCGACATCCTATCGCCCTTCTCAACGAACCAACTCGCACTTGAGAGCTGGTGTTGTAGAGAGAGAGAGAGAAGAGCGCGACGTCCCGGCCGGGGATAATCCTGCCAAATCAGCACCCCCATCAACCAATCTAATGTGACAGCGATCAGAATCTGAGACATCAACCACTCCTTGCGCTTAGTCAGGCCGACTTCTGAAACGCGGGTGTTTGTACATACGCCGCTTGCGCAAATTGCGCGATACCAGTAGCGGCCCCCCGCTTGTTTGTTGTCGGGTGGATCGTGGTGATGCGGCAAGGTGGTTTATGCGGATGAAACGAAAAGGTACCGAGCCAGAGCTTTCCAGGTACGACTACTTGCTCTTACTTCTCCTTTAGTTTCGTCCACCTATCAATGATCGACTTTGGTCCATATTTAGGCTCGCCTTGCCTTCACATGCAATTATACACATTGCCCGCACGAACACACCTATTCAGAAGGCTTCCTGGAACAAACCTCGGCGGCTTCGCGATGCTGATTTTGTTGATGGTCCTTTCGGGCGCCCATGGCCACATTTGAGAGTTAACCAAGCGTCAACCAATCCGACGCAGGCTCCTAAACCAACCCTCGTTGCAGAGCGCAATCCGAGGGTGTATTTCAGGCTGAATATGTATTAATTTACAATAAATAAATAAATGTGACATGATGTTACGAAGAGTTTTGGCGTGCGCTCTGCAAGAGGGCTGGCCCAGCTAGCCCGGACCGACCACCGAAGCAGTGCACTTATCTCCGGTTAGCGTTACCGCCGCTCGACCTCTCTCCCTCATCTACACCGTTCCGCTACCAAGGCACCACGCAGGATGCCTCAGTATTCTCAATGCCGTTGCAGCTGTCAACACCGCAATCCCCAACTTCATCCATATCAGCCTCACACATGCGCCATCGATGCAGCATGACAGTCACTGGGTTTCTGTCGGTGGGTTTGAGGGGTGGTGGATGGTGGGCTCACACGCGCAAATCCTGAGCAGATGCGTTTGGGGCCGTGGAGTGGAGGGGCCCAGTTATCCTGGCAGAGGGAGGGACCCAGAAGGTGTTGACGATTTGATGGCAGGCCAACCGGAGATATTCGGTGGTCGGTCCGGGCTAGCTGGGCCAGCCCTCTTGCAGAGCGCAACCCCAACTCTTTTCGTCACACATGTCACATCTTTTGATTTTGAGTGAATTCGATACATATATAGCTAATAATCACTCTCTAAAAATTGGCCTTACTAGCTCTGCAACGAGGGCTGGTTTAGGAGCCTGATCCGACGACCCGTTAGCCACACGATAAACTATTCCATCATTCAAGTTTAGACCGAATATGGGCATGAGGATCGCACGTCGCAAGTTACACGTTCGGCCGAATGCCCGCTCCCGCCACTCAAGTGTGCTTTGCAACGCTCATGAGATGGCGAGTCGGTCGTTGATGCTGTCCCAGGACCTATGATATCCGCCCTTGAACCTCAACAACATAACTTGTTCCGCTTATTGCGTACTGGGTTGGGCCTCAGATGCACATGCTCCTCGGGCGAACAATGATTGAGCAACACAACTCGCAGCACACAGTGCAAGTTTTTACCGGCGTCCCGAACAGAACTCCAAGTTCCACAAGTCGCCATCGGTATTTCGGTCTCGCAGGCGGCGGTGTTACTTTGGCCTCCCGACTGGTCGGACGCCTCTTCAGACACCGCGTACCTTGGAGGCCTGCACGATCACGACTCACAAGCAGTAAATTTCACGCCGGGTGACGAAAAGAAAGTAAAACTTTCGTGAAACTGCACCATGACAGTTTGTGGACGCAAACGCCTCGCTTCACATGCATCCCTTGATACATTCCGTTCTTTTATACTTTCATCCTTGCCTCGGGAACCGCTGGGCATCACAGCGAGGAAAAACGCAATCTGCCAGGCCACTGTTGTGCCACTGTCTGTCACCGTCTAATCGCCTCTGGCCTCTCTGCGTCTCACGAACATCCGGAGCAGATACTGATCAGTACTGATCTCCCACTTCTCTGAGAAGTTGAAGACGGAACAGCGCTTATCGACTCTGCCTACGTGGTCAGCGGTAGTCAGCAGTCGGATGACGGGCGGTTTGGCACACGTTCAAGGACAGTTCATGTCGACACAACAAACGTTATGGCTTCCTGTGTTCCAGCTTAAGTGAGTTCCACACTCACACTTCACCAGGACATGTGCATCTATCCAACCTACGGCATGCCTTTGACCTCCATGCATCTCTTCGAAACGGTCGTGGCCATGACCTCGTCCTGGAGACCTCGACTTCACGACAGTGGACCTACGCTTGTCAATCGAACCGAGCTCTGGAAATAGAACTCGTCTAGAAGCCCAATCTAGGATGCCGATGCGAGATACCACCTCACCTCAGTTCGTCTGCATCTAATGGGACCCACAAACTATCTTCTATCCTACATAGTCGTCTCAGCTTGGTCTGCGGCAATCATTAACTCGGTTTCTGTTGCTCAGGCTCTGGAAGACTGGAAGGCAACTGTGAACCTCAGAATGAACCTAGACTTGACCTCAATTCGCTTGTGCACCATCGTTCCCAACCCGCTCTGTTCTTCAATCAAGTTCACGTTCGCCTCCGGTGTTGGCGTGCCGGAGCGCATCAAACGTGCGACGCAGATCCCTGACACTCACTGATCATGAGTTGCGGTTGATCGCATTGTTGCGGATCAATACATCATGACGATTCAATTGTTTCACACATCAACATATGATCCACGGATGTTGTCAGCAACGGTCAACTTGATATCGACATCGAATCGACATGCTCATGTGCAAGGCTGGTTCAAATGCAGGCTCCAAAGTCTGCCTACGACATTTCTGCACGATTCAAAATTTGTCGAACTTAGCGGCGGCTCAAGCTAGCGCTCAGGGCACAACCGCTTACAGCAACTGGAAATAGAAATTTGAAATGAACAAGTCTATATATCGCTCGGTTGCCGGGGTCAGATAAGTCCGCAAGCCTGCAGATAATCTTGGTAAGTCTCCGTTTCCAAACTCCCGATATCCTTCCAATTGACAGTGCTGACCACCACACCATCCAGGGGAAGCGTGGCATTCAATGCGTCGGTGGCTGGATATTGAGGGGCTTCGGTGGAACTGAAAACTGCGAGCGAGAGTCCGGAACCCTGAGCCGTCAAGGTTGTGCTCTCTTGGAAACACCCTTGACAACGGAACACGAACTTGGCTGTTGTCTGCGTCCATGATGAGAGGCTAGAGACCGCGATGAGGCCGCCAGTGCTGATAGGGAGTAGCTTGGTTTCGTCGTTCCTGCGGATATTTTCGTGATTTTCAACAGCAGGGCTGACGACGGGACGCACGAAAGAGTACTTTGCTGAACAAGCATCGCGCTGACCACAGCGCCGGAGCTCCCAGAGGTACTGAAGCGCGTCACGAATGTGTTGATGCTCACTCTGCAGACGTTGTTAGCGCTCGATAATCAAGCTCGCAGACGGGGAGGTCCTCACTGAGGCACCACGGTTTGGTCTAACAATCCGAATCCGGCAAAGCCGTATGGAATCGGCACGATCAATTGGGCAAGGAAATCCTTGTCAATGGCACCGTTCGTCGGGAGAGCAATTCCAAGGGAAATCTGGCTTGTGTTGTCCTGTGTTACGTTGTCAGTGTTCAAATCTTTGGTTGATTTACTTCACTCACGAAAATTTGACTAAAGCACACATTGGTAGTCCCAGCCGGCGTACATGCCTTGGTTGATTGTCCATCTACCAACGCTGATTGAAATTGGTGCGCATGAAGACGTAAGTATCTCGGGAGGCTTACCTGCGAATGCAGAAACACTGAGGACGACAAGAGCGACTTGGCGAAGAAGATTAAGCATGTTTTGTTGCTGGAGGGGCGGATTTTTCGATAAGGCTAACTGAGACTTGTGGGTCGTATTTATGCGATTCCTCTCTCAGCAGAGCCCTTATTGGGCACCGATCGCGGAGGTTCAACTTTAGCTGGATGCGAGGTGTCTAATTGATAGAGCAAGTCTCCACCAGTGACATTACGGCGCCGACCCTTGGAGCATCTACTACTTGGCTTGCCACTGAAGAACGCCAATCATAGGACGTGCCAGTGCCCTGCACCTGGACCTCGACTGAGATTCTTCGAACTGGTAAGATGGTTATATGAATACCATTGTCAGCGACTCACGCGGGATCTCAGGAAGCAGTTAATGGCAAACTGCTCAGCGAATGTCTTTCCGAGCGGAGACATGGAAGTGCGGGAGGGCTTCTATTGGCTTGTGCCCAACCATCTATTGGTCCTTAAAGCCCTGCAAAACTTGAACGTCTGTCGTCAACGTTGTCCGCCGTAGCGTCAGTATTAGAACTGCCCCGAGCACCGCATCGTCACCGACAGTCCTGAGCATTCAACGCTGTCTACATCGCGGTCAGCCTATTATGACTTGTAACAGCGGATCGAGGCAAAGGCACTTGACAATTCCGTTCGAAGATGCTTCCATAACTTCCACTTCAATATATGCCGCGCCTCGCGTCGTCTTGCTTGTGACCAGAAGTTGTGTGATACGACAGGCGCGCATGCAGCGCCAAACTCGGAAATCATAATTCGCGTTCTACGAAACAAGAGCGAGGGCCCGCTGATAGAACGCTAATTCTGAATCAAGGGCCTTCTGAGTACTCTCGGCATTGCGCCAACCATGTCCTTCATCTTCGAAAAGAACGTATTCTGCTGTGCCGCCGGTGCTTTTGATAGCTTTCACGAGGTCTTCTGCCTGGTTTCGCGGGACTATGGGATCAAGAGCGCCTTGGAGAATCTGCGCTCGCCGGAATCAGCCCCTGTCTGATGTGGACGGGGGTAGATAGGCACTCACTAAAAGTGGCACAGATATGTCATGGGCGTGGAAGACCGGGGAGCGCGCGTGATATACATCCGGTATGTCTTCGAAACTGCCCCCTATCAAGGCCTGAGCGTAATGAGACTGGAATTTGTGTGTAAATTGCGTGAGCTTATGCAGATCCGAAATGCCGTATGAGGAGGTGCCTGCTGCAAAGACGTTATCTGGTTGTGATAACGCTACTAGCGTTGTGTAACCTCCCGCAGAGCCTCCCCTTATAACGATACGCTTGCGGTCGATGATGTTATAGGGATAGGACGAGAGGATGAGAGCAACCTGAGTGCAATCGCGCACATCTCGCACGCCCCAACTTCCTTTGAGACGGTTTCTATCATGGTCATCAGAATCAGAACGACAATTCAAAGGAGCTTACATGTAATCACGACCAAAATTCGAGGATCCACTATAATTCACGTCAATCCTGTGGAGGTGGGTCAAAGTAGAACAATTTGGTGCATGAAGACAGACCAGACCCAGCCTCTCGTGGTGAAGAAATGTTTCTCCAAATCAAAGTCCTGTCTTGCAAGGTAGGTCGGGCCACCATGAACATTGACAATCGCCGGAGGGCGTTCTCCCGGTACACATCGGTAATCAGGATTGCGGGGGAGATAGTACACAGCGTGAACAACCTCGTTAGGCGAGTCCAGAAGAGCGAGCTCCAAGGCCATTGGAAGAGAAAGATAGGGATCGGGGAGTACCGGCTCGATGTAACTTGTCAACGTTCTGAAAGTAGGGGCGAGCACGGCATCGGCGGTAGGGAAAGTGCAGAGAATGGTTTCTGTTCCACTATCCACCCGACTGCCCAAGAATACCGCCTGCCAAGGACCAACACGACGCATTCTCGCGATGTGGACATAGGGGCTCTCGAGCACTGTTGAATGTCCGCTGTCCAGACTGACGAGGTGGAAAACGCTTCTGCCCCCTTTTGAAGCAGCGAAAAGGATGAGATTATCATCCAGAACGGTAATATTGGAGCCACCGAGCCACCAAGAAGGATCGATAAAGTCCAGTTCGAGGGGAGAGGGAAGTAAAGGTCGTCTGGAGACTGATTTAGTCTTCGTATTGACGACTCCGAGCCAAGGGTTGTGGAAAGAAGAGATATCGCAAGAGAAAACAAGCGCATTAAGTGATATCCACGTTGGCTGAACGGCGCTGATCGTCGAGGGCTGACCAGCGACACGGTATGGAGAAAAGCGCTCTGTGGTAAGATTGAGACGACCATGAACAACATCGACAGCGGCAACATAGATCTGTTCCCTGGAGCAAGTGTTCATTTTCTTTTACAGCCAGATGTTTTGCACCTACCCGTCCCAAGGCATATCTGGATGAGACCACTGGCTCCACGCCAACAAGCTGCCGTCGGGATTAAAAGTTGGATTCGCGTAGAAGTCCGCGCCAGAGATCAAGCATGAAGGTAACACAGTTAGTTCGCTGGAACTAAAGGACACAAGGGTGTTAACGACATCTTTTGCAGAGGATTGTGTATGGTCCTCCATGATCGAGACAGCAATATCGGTGTGGACTGGATGTATCGCAAAAGCTGCAAACCTGCACTTGGGCGAGCTTGTCACTGGCCGTGGCTTAGTATTCGATACGGCATTGAGGTCGACTCGATAAACTTGAGCATCTTCAGCGTTAGAAAAGAGGCCCACGTTGTCATGTATTACTGAGGAGAAGATGAGTCAAGAGCAATGTAATACTTAGTGAGATAACTTGCTCGCTGCCGCGCCGCCGTACTCATGGACAGCAGTGCGGACATTCCATTTCCCGCCCAAAACATCAGTTCCATCTTCAGCACGAACCAATGCATTCCTTCCGCCCTCTTCCGGCCGTTTTTCGACACGGTATATGGTGCCAGTCACTCCGTCGACAAGCACGTCTTCTGTGGAAATAGACTTGAAAGATGAGAGGGAGAACGAGAACATTGTCACGGCACCTACCAATTTTGCAACACTAGCGGAAGTTATTGGAGAGTCCCATGTACCGTAGGGCGCAATTTGAGATACTCTGTCACCCATGTTGTTTCTTTTCGCGGGGCCCAATGTGCATTTGCGCCTGTTTGTAGTCGCTCCATTTCGGGTGATGGTAGGAGATGGCTAAGCGATGCCGGCGCTTGCCGGTCCCTCTTTCCGCGAACACCCACCATCGTTGAACAAAATCCACACAACTGCCAAGGACGACGTCGGGCGGCCCTGGAACTATTCAAAGTTTATTAGGCTATCAGGATGCTTCCTGCTCAACTCGGTGCGATCTTTGCGTCATGAGAATGAAAGCTGCCTGTTTTTGGTGTTAGGATACGAGGCCTGAGAGTCTTCCCGTGTATTCGCCAGAAGGCCTGGCTCATCGGAGCTTGGGTACCTTTAGATTCTGAGAAAACAACCACCTAACAATCCAAGTACCTCCACATCGACGTGACACATAACTAAGTGCGGTGATACGTGTAATCTGCAAAGAGAAGCCCAAATCGACCGGTTCACTGCCACATCCCCCCTCTTACAATCAACATCTTCTTGGACAGACAGGTACAACAGTCATCGTTCACGGCCTTCGTGGCCACATAAACAGCGCTGGCGCTGCAACAAACGGTACCACAATGAGTCCGCCTCTACCCATCAGCACCTGCATTATCGAGGACTGGTTTCATGGTACGCGGCGCGCTCACCAAAAAGAACACGATCCTTACAATGATATAGGGCTCTACACGGCGGTCTTAATTCTAACTTTATGGGTTATTGCTACGGGGAAGCAGCCTGCGATCAACGCTTCTCGTCGATCTTTGCAGGTGGCTCTCGTTGTCGTGCCCTACATTTGCTCTACGGTGCATGCCGCGGTCAACTGGCTTTGGTACGCCAACGCGGTAGATGATAACGAGCTTCCCAGTGGGCCAGGGTTGCTCTACTCCTTGACGCACATCCCTGCTTGGTTAGAAGCCACCGGGGACACCTTCTTTTGCCTCAATATCCTTTTGGCCGATTGTGTCTTTGTATGTCGTCAAGGTTGTTTCTGTTTTGCATACTGACCAGAATCATGGAGTAGATTTGGCGCTGCTCGAGAATATGGAATCGCCGGTGGCAAATTGTCATCCTTCCCATCCTCGCAACTATCACGGGTGCTGGTGAGCAACCTATGCTGCCTAGTCCAACGATCATAAACGTCGACAGTACTCGCCGGCATAATTATTGCCGACCAAGTAGTCGCCCGACGCACATCCGAGCCATTCATTGCAGCCAAAAAATCATCCGAGTTCATCAACCTCAGTAGCATCTACTTCTCCCTGTCCATGGCCACGAGTCTGACCACGACCCTCCTCATATCTCTCCGCATCTTCCTTGTACAGCGTGCTGCTTCTTTTGCGAGTCCACAAGCCCATAAGCTCTTCAATCCCATCATCGAAATTCTGGTCGAGTCAGCAGCCCTATATTCAGCAACGCTGCTCGCGTTTGTGGTGTTCAACACTCAGAAGAGTGTGAACGTCTACTACGCACAGAACATTCATGCTCAACTGGTTAGTTTTTGACTTTCGTAAGCACACTTTTCGTCTAACATGTTTTCCCCCTTCTTTTATAGGCTGGACTGGCACCACTCCTCATCATTCTACGCATCGCTACAGGCAGAGCTCGTCCGCAATCCGACTGGGACACCACGATCAGCTTTTCGACGACAATGAAGTTCACTAATCCCAGCAACAGCCCCAGCGTTGCGACGATGGTGGACTCTGCCAGTTATGATTGTGAAGCAACCTTATAGCTTGCTTACTTGACCCTCCTTGTCCACTCGAGCTGGACGAAACTTTCTTGTTTTTCGAGACTTGGGACACTAGTAGGATAATGCATGAGCCAAGAGTCCACTCGAATTAATACTCGATGATGCATATATATGTAAATGTCTATCGTATAGTCCGGGATGAACAAGGTTTTGGATGGACCATGAAGTGGGATAATGCCAAAAAAAAACGGGGGGAATCGTGGAAGCGAGGTAATAGTCGTGTAGTCCGGTAGGCCATCTCTAAGCGCGTGAGCGGAATATTCGTATGCCGCTAATGAGCATGATGAGGAAGGTGAACAAGAGACCAAAAGCAGCGGGGCGGGCAGCAAGGGCTCCGTTGCAACCTGTGCACGACCAGCCTACAGGAGAACGTCAGAAGACTGTGTGACTAAGACGGCGTATCGAGCCCGATTCCCCCCCACGTGCAGAGACGAGACCGAAGAAGGCCCGGGACAACAGACGGAGAAGAACTTTCGGTGAATGGGCTACTCACCATCTGCGAGAGGCGTATAGCCTTGTGGTGTATAGAGTGCAAAGGTCAAAGCGGTATTTGGACTCATCAGACCGGCTTGCGCCGTTGCGGTTGGCCCTCGTTCATCGAAGATATGCAGCGTATATTGAGCTTGCGCAAGCTGGGTCCCTGGGTGGGCCTATGGACACCAATATTGTTAATTTCGTGTAAGCAGGAAATTGGGCAAACGCACCTGCTGATACGAGTAGACATCCCACACTACCTGCGTCGCCGTCCCGGGCACCCTTCCCTGCTCATCTGGCCCGACTGCGTAGGTGTTGCCGTTGGCGCCAACCGCGCTGATGGTAAGGCTTGTTGGCGTTCTGACGACGCTCGTCAGGTTCCATCCAAAGGTAATGAGCTGGTTGGGGGCGATTTTGAAGTAGGAGGTGGCTGTCTGAGGGGGCTGGGTGATAGTTGCACCACCAGGAGGAAGGGTTTGTGGGATGGCGGAGGTAGCGGAGCCACTGGGCGCAACCGGGTTGCCGGAAGGAGCGCCTGAAGAAGTGCCTGAAGAAGCGCCTGAAGCAGCACCTGATGGGGACACGGGGGCGGACATGAAGAATGAGCGAGCGAGGAGGGCTCTTGGGGTCGTTGCTTGAGGAAACGGCAAGTGATGTCAGTGGTCACTGAGCGTGACTCGCACTTCGAAGTCACGTAACTGACAGGAAAATCTCGAGCAGTCTCGAGCTATGTAAACGAGAGGAATGCGTAAATACGCTAGCGCGATGGGCTAGCAAATCGTTATGGCGGAATAGCTATGGGATAGATCTAAATATTTTCTGTTTCTGACCACATACTTAGCAAGCACGTGCGACAAGCCTCCTTTTCTCATCCACCCATGATGATGCGCGGAAAGGTCTCACTCATATTAATCCATTCTTCTTTCATCTTTGCGGACAAGACATGCCTCCCGCATTTGCTGCAACTCGCCCTGTGAACCCACCTGGGGCTAGCCCAGTCATAACTGAAGAGCAGTTGTGGAAAGGCCTCGAATATAGAGCTCGCAAACCTCAGGTGCATCGTCTTCCTCCCTTTAGTATGCAGCTAAACAGGGCTCCTCCTGCTTTTAGCATTTCGCCGTGCCAATGTTAGCCTCCGCCAAAGTTACTGTCGACGATGGAAAGAAGGTCGTTTCCATATCGCCGCTCATTCGTTGGACAGTTTAGTTGAACGATACCTAGTTGACCCGCGAAACCACCTTTCGATATGCCTCCCAGGAGGTCATCGTCGAAACCATTACTGCTTATGCTTTCACCATTGTCTGTCTTCCTCAAACTCTGGCGCCTCGCCCATTCACCAACTGTTCCATAGATGTACTTCGAGGCGAATACTGGCAAACGCACCACAAATATGATCTCGTACGGCCCTTCCGACGAACTCCTTCTTACGTTCAGCTTCACTCATGGAGGTACGCGTCCGTTCTCTTGAACAGAGTTTCGGAAGCTCACTTTTCTGCTCCGAAAGTTTATGGCCTCCCTGAAGCGAACGGAGAAGAGTTGAACGCGATGGTTGGAAAGGAAATCGAGGACACAATTGATGTCGTCCGGCAGATGGTCAGGGACGGAAAGCTGTAATGACTCGAAACAAGTCGTTGGGCGGTGCCCACGTATGCATTTTCCTACTTCCTCATAATGCCAAGACACACTCTTGCACCCCGGTCGAATGCCTGTTCTGGTACAGTGACTTCTGTCGGATCCGACAGACACAGCCCGGCGCCGGCTGACTCGAGGGAAACACTACATATATAAACAGGCCATCGACCACGAGTCTAGGGTTCACCTTCTGCCACCTACTATGACAAGCAAGCCCCGTCCCGTGCCCACAGGCCGCATCGACTTCGATGCTGCCGACCTTCCTGAATACGCCAACTGCTATGCCATAGTCTTGGACTCGCTCTACCCCAAAGCGGAAATCATCACGATCCTCGATGCTCCCACCCAAGCTGGCAAAGAATGGGATGTCGCACGAGTCAACGCTGGCACTTACGAATTTACCAACACTTCCTACCGTAATGGCGAGCGCATTATTTACGACTCGTTCGAGCTCTCAGGCCAGATTTTCGAGAAGATCCGCCCCCATTTGAGCGAGATCGAGGAGATTGAAGAGGACGTGACAGTGCGGGCAAAGAACCCGGCGACAGGGAGGTACAAAAAGATGCCGGCGAAGCAAAAGTGGCGCATGGTCAGGATGAATGAGCGGTTGAGGTTTCTGAGGTATCCTGTGGGCGGGTTCTTCCGTGCGCACGTGGATGGGTGCTATGAAAACGAGTGCGTTGTTCCTGCGTTTGTCGAGGTCGTTTTTTTTTTGCTTACAACTTTATAGGCAGAACGGCCAGCGCACGTTCTACACAGTGCAGCTCTATCTCCCCTCAGATACGAGTGGGTCTGCACAGAGCTTCAAGCCCGCGGGCGGCGGCGCAACACGCTTCTGGGGCGATAACGAGAAGGATTACGCCGATGTCATTGCTGTCCCTGGACGCGTTTTAGTCTTCCAACACGATGATCTGCTGCACACCGGAGAAGAGGTATTAGGTTCTAACAACTTTCTTGTCGTATTCTGACACTGTTCCAGGTCACTTCTGGCGTGAAGTGCGCTATGCGTTCGGATATTTTGTACGAGAAAGTCGGGGAGCCGATGGTGGTTGTGTAGTATCAATCAAAGCGGAAATGTCAAAGCGATAGCTTGGATTACGATCATATACATGCCTCTTCTCTCAACCTTCGATCTGAATGTATGAAGTATTCACAATTGCACAATTGATACCAATATTGTGAAAAAATATAAATTATGTAGGACGTAAGTGATGCACTATAACTGAGTGCAAACATATCTTGTTTTGAATGCCTTCTAGACTGCAACTTGAATTGGTGGAACCTATGGCTCAGATAGCTCTCTCAGTCCACAAATGAACTATGTTATAAGTATTGAATTTGATCATATTTCCTCTTTATTGCTAGCAGCAACAACAACATGGAAGTACTTATTATATTATACATAAGTCAATACTTAAACATATGTTGTTGGCCAATAGGTATCTGTTTCCTGCACTTCAAGTTCAATATAGATTATAGTATCTTTTTTCCTGCCATACTGCGTTGGGGACATCAGATGATAGAAAATTGCTGCACCTGCTGCCAGAATGATAATAACCCATGGTCCCCATTGACCAATTGCAATGGGATGCTCTGATGTGAGATTTAGTTCTGAGAGTTGATGCTCTCCAAAGAAAAGTTGTATAATCAATGCAATTGGTGCACCAACAAGAATTAGGGCTGTGAAAAAGAATAAGGGTGCTGCAGCATCTGCAGTATTATTATTTCTGCTTGGATGGCTCATCAGATTCTGAAGAAGAATGAAAATATCTTGATTAGGCTGTTTGATCACCATAAATGCTGTAAACAGAACAAGCACTGTACAGAATAGGCCAATGAATATGCCCTAATCTATAAGTTCACCAAAGACATGATTGATAGACATTTGAGAGGATTCAATATGGGCTTCTCCAATAGAGTGTATAGGTGAAGAGGCCTGCATACACAGGAGTGTACATGCTGTCATATTTGGCTGGATACTCTGGAGAGAGCCATCATCCAGTGTAATATTAGAAGGTCCACAAGGAGGCATGGGGATAGAGTTTACATTGATTGCACAAGAATATCCAATGATTATCAGTGTAGCCCACCCACATACTAAAAGGACTGTTGCAGATATCTCTCCACTAGCCTGTTGTAGATAGTATGAACGCACAAGCAGAGGTGCAGAGATATATAGACAGACAGATAAAATCTGAAAAATAGGCAATATGTCTAGATCCATAGTGCCCTTCTGGGAAGGAGCTTGAGAACAAATCAAGATCACAATAGAGTGGATTGCTGTAGCACCAGTGTAGACCATTGCACTACTCAAAAATGGTTCTTTTCAAGGTTTAGCACTTGAAGCAGAAATTTAGATTAAAAGACAACATACTAGTAAGCCAATTTGAAGCTGTAAACAAGCCAGTAACCCCCAGGATAAATAAGACATAGAGCAATAGTCGCTGGAGAAAGACATATGTTCCACTCATTTGATATCCACATATATAGGAAGGAGATTTTGTGGTACCATAGAGGCTGCCACCACTTCCTAGCCCTCTGTCATCTCCAAGGGTAAGAATAAATGATGAACCAGGGAGAATGGATGGGTACCAGTCAAAGCCAATGCCTTGATCTGATATTTCTGTTATATTTGATATTGGAACAGTTATAAAGCGCATATCAGCATCTATAGGACCCTGAATGCCTAGAACTGTTATCTGGAAAGTAATATTGCTAATAATTAGCCTTAGTAAACAAGACTGTAAAGGTATAAAATTGAGAGCTGACCCTTTTGTAGTGCCTTTATCCCACCATATTCTATTAGGAACACCAATTGTAAACTCAGTTGATGCAGTTGTAAAGTTGAATGGTTGATGATATGAGTCTGCACATACAGCAGTAAATTCACTATCATCAACAAAATCATGGTACTGGGATTTCATCCAGCCTGTGTCTGATGCTTGGGAGTTCATCCACTAATTAAAACATAGGTAAGAAATCATTTCATTTAAAGAACAAGAAAGAAACTTACAACAATCCAAAATCTTGCATCTGGTACAGAAACATTCAACAGGTAGTTCTTGGTTGGTACTCTTCCTGAGGTTGCCCAGGTTTGTGCAGGATCCCAAGGTAGAAGGACCACTGTATCTGTGTTGTGCTTTGGTGAAAGGCGGAGCAATGTTGTGCATGAGTATGCATTACATATGGGGATGCAAAGAATAAGAAACACAAGGCTGGCTAAGCTTGGAGTAAAAGGGCCCATCTGGTCCAGACAGTTGCCCTTGGGGAAGGATTCAGTGTAGCTTGAGAAAAACTTGGAGAAGCGGATAGCATTTTAAAGACAAAAGAAGTCCAGAAGCCATAAATATCTGGTATCTAGAATAGTGATCAGTCAATCATTGTGGGATTCTCTCAGCAGGCAGGTTTCTATAGCAATTGGGCAGAATTCATCATTCCAGAACCCGGCCTATGATATTCTGTTCTTGAGGTGTTTGACAATATAATTAATAGATATCTGAGTCGGAGTCCCACCACTCTGATTGTATGTTTGGAATTGTGATGTTTGCAAAGTTTTCTCTCCACAAGCACAGTCTGGGATGATGTAAAATAGTGGTTAGACAAATGTCACAGGAGTGGCAAGCTTGAAGCGGGAGCCAGGTGCAAGCCTTCGGCTGATCAGCAACTAACTGGGCACAACCATTGTAGTGCAGTACTACCCCACTGGTCAGCTCTCGATATTCACTGGTACATTATTATACGCACCGTGGCCCTCCGTCTTCACCGTATGCCTTCAAGTTTGAGACATGCCCCTGTAGCATTGTGTTTTCCCCCGCCCCAACGCTTTGCACAGGCCCAATCGCTGCGAATGGCGATCTCGCTGGTCCGAGTCGGCCCGTGAGAGGACTCCTTCGAATTCTACTCCGCGGTGCTGCTGGCGCAAAGGGGTGGGGAGAATGCTTTGAGTATGCCGGTGTTGGCAGACAAAAGTTCACAGGCGCGACGGCGGAGGGGCTCTGAGTGGAGTTACCGTCCTGCGAAACTGTCTGCGACTTCAATTCTGTGGCTGATAGATCGTCGGACGGCGATGCTGGGAAGGCTTCAAGTTGTTGATTAGACCATCTTGGTTACACTGCTAGCGGCATAAGAGTCGCTGCCAGCAGGCTATTCCTGGCGCTAGACGAACGTGCCACTGGGCGATCGCGAAGAGGAACAGCTAGATGGTGGGAGGGAAGATAGTAAGACGCCACGTGAGCTGATCGCGCAATTGCCGATCTTTCCGCCGCATGCTTCCCTTCCCTTCCGCACCCATGTCATGGCGATTCGGAATGGATCCCCAGGTGGCCAGATGCGGCGTCTGGCAGGCAACAGCAGCCAACGTGCGCTGATGAGATGTGGTCGCCACTAATAGCGCTCTTCTTGTCTTCTTGCTCTCTGTCGCTCATTCTCCCCCCACTCTTGCAGCTGGAGCCATGCGTGCTGTTCTGTTGGCAGCGCTTGTTGCTGTCCCCGCCGCGCTGGCTGTGACGAAGCCCATCCACTCCCACAACGACTGTGCGTAGGAATTTACCACTACTGAATCCAGCTAATGCTTCATACTATACAGACTTACAGGCGGTGCCGTTCTGGACTGCGTTCAACCTGAGCGTGATGAGCGTCGAGGCGGACGTGTGGTGGCAGAGCAGCCAGCTCTTCGTGTGTCCCTCTTTTCCCTCTCTTCTCACACTCTTACCTTGGCTACAGGTCGCACACACGAGCGGCGAGATAAACAAGTCCAAGACGCTGCAGTCGCTGTACCTGAACCCGATAATGGGCATCCTCAACGGCTCCCTCGCCGTCCCCAACCCGATTTCCGTGTCCAACCCGCTCCAGCTGTTGATCGACATGAAGTCGACCGGCTCGTCGACCTTCCAGCCCGTGTCTGACGCGCTTGCCCCCCTCCGCGCGGGCGGATACCTCACCACGTATAATTCTGCGACCGGCACGCTCCGGCCCGGCGCGGTCACCGTTGTCGGTACAGGCAACACCCCGCTCGCGAGTGTCGTCGCGCAGAACCCACGTGACGTCTTCTTCGACGCGGACATCCGCACGCTCTTCAGCACCGTCCCCGCCACGGGCCAGACCTGGGGGCCACATATTTCTCCCCTCGCGAGCGTCGACTTTGGGAGCGTGTCGAACACGGCACAGATGCAGGAGCTGGTGCTGAATGCACATGACCTGGGGATCAAGTCGCGCTTCTGGGACACGCCCGCGTCGGTGAGCACGTGGAACACGTTCTGGGCGGCGGGCTCGGACTGGGTGAATGCGGATGATCTGGCGGCGGTGTCGAATGCGTGGGCGGCGTTTAGCGGCGCGCTTGTGCCGACGAGGTTTGAGTATACGGGGCTGGATGCGCAGAAGGCGTTGGAACGGAAGGAGGTGTAGGGTTTGTCTGTTGACTGGATATATGTGGTACACCCATGAACCTTCAATGAATCTTGTGGGCGCCCGCCACGCTTTGGCTTGTCATGCATAAAGATTATAGATTATAGGCCAAGCGAATACCGTTCGATCCGGTACAAGGTTTGTACGAATGATAGCCGGGAAATGCAGGTTTTTTTCTTGGTCGAACTTAAACCTTGAAGTGCGAGTAAGTAAGAACTGTGCTAGTATTACTAGGAAGTAAATCGATATCACGCAAGCATCTCCTCAGGCTCCGAGTCTCTTGTTGGGCCTTGCAGCCTTTGACCAGCCCATGCCCACTAAAGTCTAAAGGTGCCAAAAAAGTGCACCTGGCAGTGGATTCACGCTCAGTGAGGGTATTGTGTGAGCACTTGCTACACTTGTAACGACTCACTGGCACTGACACAAAATATTACTTACTTAGTACTTACCCCAAATCAAATGCGACTCTACTAAGTTTATTTAAGAGTATGGGCCAAGGATCCGAGCCGCTGCTATCCCAGGCCGCTGGCCATGAAAGTCCAAAACTGCTGTAGAGGGTCGTTCGAAACGGCCGCGGATCCATCGACATGGTTACATCATCCGGGACATTTTTTTTTTGAAGTGACTTGGAAGTGACCTCATTTTTTTTTTCGGCCGGCCGACTTGCCATCACCGGTCCCGGATCCTCTCTTCGACCTCGCCGTCATGTTCGTGTTTGAGTCGGTTATTGCGGGCGGCAAGGAGGATGGAGACCACGGCCTAGTGTGGGCGTAAAGAGCGTGCGGCGGCTGCTTGACGTGGAGGACAGGGCCTCAGCTGTGCGGCGCGTCGTCTTTTTCTTGGTCTTTTAGATGCTAACTCGGCCGTCAGCTTCACTGAGGAGACATGAGCACGTGGCGATAAAGTATGGACGGGCACGTTCGTCTCAAAATAGCGCGCCCCTTCCATCTTTGCGAATCGCGGTCGCCGTTGGCAGGCGGCCTGATCTGGCGCATGTGCTCTTGTCTGGGGCAGTTGCCATTTTGTCGCCCTTCTGACCTTCGTCCACGTCCCTCCAGGCATATATAGGGCCCACTTCCGGCGCTGGAATGGTACGGCAACTTGAATGCGGGCTACAATAGGATTAGCACTGGCCCTCGCCGCTTGCACCGTCGCGCAGATAACGCTGGACCCCCACAAGGTGTGTCTCCGTCATTTGAATCTTCTCGGAGTTGTAACCCCCGGACCTCAGTGCTTCACGCTCTCCACGAACGGCACGCAATACCTCGATTCGACAAGCAGCGTCATCGCCATCCAATCGCACCCCGAGTACGCCTTCCCCCCCTTTATTTTCCTTCTACTTATTACTTGCCAGCCGGGCGGCGCTTGAGTCCGGCGACGACAAGGGCGTGCGCTTCCACTTTCCCACGGGGGACCGCGGCTGGGTCGTGTGTGAGGCACACAACGACCACTTTGTCGGCACGCAGATCCCGCCGTCAAACTGGCGCGCGGACATCGCGGAGGGCTCGACCAGCGAGATTGCGGCCATTGCGCTGGTGGATGGAGGCGTAGGCGGAAAGGCGTGGGTGAATGCGACGAGCAGGCATTTTATTGGCGTCAAGGCGGATGGTGAGTCTCTTCTTTGGACAAGGAAAAGGGAATGGCGGGCTGATGATTTGGGTGCAGTTGTGGCGACCCCGTTTTTGTGGGACATTCTTCCGATTAACTGTCTAGTCAACACGTAGTGCGCTCCGTCCCTCCTGTGACAGACAATACTCGCTTCCGGAGATGCATCTGTACCTACGCTCCCGCGTTCGCCCCGGGTCGTAGCCTGAGCAGGAACCAATGCACATTTTTGACAACACTGTTCTCTATTCATTGTGCTCTTGTGTGGCGGCCGGGGCTAGTTGACCGCCACTATATATGGCCCGAATGCAGCGACGAGGAAAGCTGGCGGCGGCAGCCGCGTCTCCATTACGCGGGTTATATGTATCGTCGGAACGCTGTTGGACGCGCCGGGATCCCCTCCAACGAGACATTTTCTTATCCTTTTGGCTCAGAGTCGTCTCACTCGCATCGCAAGACTCAGACTGCTAACCGGCGATGAACACTGGATTGAATTATAATTAATAATGGAGAGGCTCACGAATATTCTCTGCACATACCACGACTTACTAGTCGTAGGCACCAGTCGAGCTCTGTGTCCTTCCGAGGTTGGTCTCGATCGTATATTCCTGGGTCTGCCCGCGTTCGCCTCGGGCCTCAGGATTTGTGGAAATAGTCATAGCGGGTGTATTTTTTCTTCTTTTTGACAGCAGGTTAAAAGCTTGTGGGGGCAATACTTACTAAAGGACACATGTGTGCGCTCTAGCCTCTGAGAACAAGTTGCCGGCGGGGGAGCCGCTCCCGCGCCACCGTATCATAGTATAGAGCTCCAGGCTAACGCGGCCCGGGGGCGCCGTTCGACGCGGTGCGGCGGCGGTTCCAATGCCGAAAATTCCTTTTTCTTTTCTTGGGGTCGTCTTGCCAGATGATTGCTCTGCCAGTGGGCGACTCCTTCGGGTGAGCGCTTGCCACCCGCTTCCCGTTTTGGAATAGCGAGCGGCGAGCGCCGGGATGTCCCGATGTCCGGCCCGGGATCCGTGGTCTGCCAGTGGCTCCGGGTCTGCCGCCTCCGGCACCGTCGGCGCGGTCTCTGGGTGGCAGGATGGATGTCCTGCCGACTGTCTGGAAATAGTCAAGTATGTATGCGGGGCCTTGCTCTACCAAAGGCCAGTTGGCACCCCGTCATCATGGAGGAGTCGAGATGATGATATTTCTTCCTGTGGTCATGATGTAACTATGATCGATCATGCATGAGTCATGACCGGCATATAGGAGAGCCAATGTCGGCGCGTGCCGCCCCGCCTACAAGACGTAAGTCTAAGGTCGGACGCCGTTCGACGCGGTGCATTGAATTTCCGTTTTGCTCCGTTCTTGGTGTGACACCAACCGTCGGCTCGGCCAGACCAATCCGGCGCTGCTTCAGCCCGTATGCCTCGTGCTCATCTGGCACTGAGCCGACGTGTGCCAGATTTTTATTTCATTTCTACTTACTTCAACGGTTCAACCTTGCAATTGAGTGCTTGTGGAACTTGTTGGAACACAGAGCCTGCGGGCCGTGTCCCAGCACCCACAGCAGCTCGAGCCTCGATCACTGGCACTCCAATAGGCGTCCACTGTTCGAAGCAGCGGCAGCGTCAATAGTCGTATAGCCTGAGTATGTCCCAACATAACATTTTTCTGTTCGTTTCTTTTGTGAGGGGCTGACTCGGCGAAGCCCGATACCGTGAATCCGGCCCGAGCGCCAAGCAACCGGCACTCCATTGTGCGCCACGGAGGATAGGTATTAAGAGAGCCAGTGCCGCCGCGTGCGGCCCGCCGGCGTGCCGACCATGTTCCAGTGGGGCGAGACTTTGGTTCAAAGGCTGCGGGACGCCGGGCTCGTTTGACGCGGCCGCGGCGCAGCGACACTGTCCGTCGGGCGATTTTGGGTGATCGTGGCCCGACCGAAGCTTCGGCCCGAGCGTCGGCTACCCATCCGGCCGTTATCCCATTCGACTTTCCGAAGTACTGGGGAGACAGAGCAACCCAGAATTGGGTCCGTCAAGTAAGGCGAAGCGCCGTTCGAAGCGGCCGCTGCCACAATAATGCTGAAACAGAAAACCAAGTTTTCAAGTTTTCCTTTGAATCCTTTCTGTAAACAACATGGGACGCGGCCACACATGTATCAGCCAGCGGAGCCTGGTACGATCCGACGCCGGCTCTGCAGTGGCATGCACCGCGCCTCCGTCACAATCACCGTCCACGTCCAGGCTGCCAGGTGAAAGACGGACGAACTTGAAGACACAACACAATTGGCGGAAATCTGTACTGCCATTGCCGCTGCTAAATCCGACCCACTGGGATTATCATTCAGCTACCACTGGTAGCAATGGGAACAAAAAAATGCAGCCAGGAAACACATGACCCATTCCGGACGGAGAGACTTGGTGGGTGCGGGCACGGACACCTGCCGCCAGCTTGCTCTGCGCACTCCTCAGTCAGGTTCGTATGGCGAAGTTCCGCCGCCGGCTGGGACCGCAGCTGGCGGGATAGATACAACAGCAGAGGTATTTGCCGCTCGGCCACGGGCACGGTGTGACCAGTGCTCCAAATATCTAGACACACCACAGTAAGAACTAGTATCGGCAGAAGAAACAAAACCCTTGCAGACAACCTTTGTGTGTTAACCTGACGTCGCCGCGTTGAACGGCGAAACTATCGCTTTGCGCAGTATGCGATGGACGAACGTAAGGGAGCTATACGAGTCCGACTCCGAGCCCATGTATCGCACAATGCAGATATTCCACCCTACCCCAACCTCCGCGTCCCGCGCCGTCCGTTGAACATAGTCGGCCTCCAGCGCCTCGTGGGGCCCGGATAGCCCCGGGGCAGAGACGGTTACCGGCTCGGTGAAACAGTCGACATAGCGCACTGTGTTGCCTGATTCCGCCCGATAACCGCCGCGGTAGTCGAACATCGCAATATTCGGCGGCGACCCGCCGGCGGCGCTTCCGGCGTGGTCGCGGAGGTAGTCTTCGTTCATCATAAACCGAAGGAACGAGCGTGTCGAGGGTGATGTCAGCGCCGTCAGTTCTGCAACGGGATTTGTGCATCAGAGATTGGTCCGTGAATCGGCGTACATACCTGTGGACAACGACAGATAGGCGCGACACGTGTTGCGGTGGTTGCCCGTGGTCCAGTCCGAGCGCTGACATGGAACGGAGCAGTACAACCGGTAATTGCATCCCGTGCATTGCCGGAATCTGCGTTTCTCGCCGACGACAATGCACTGTGGTAGTAAGACACCGTATAGCGCTATTAGCATCGTGAACAAACCTGGAGTCCATCGCACACCCTGTCCGGCCTGTCAGCCTTGACCATCCAGCGCGGCACACGCAAACGCTGTCGCTCGATGCCAGCAATCAACGCATCAAACTGTGGCTGAAAAGTCGATTGTCGGTACTGATTTAGCCGCTGCGTCGAGTCGGACATGTCCTGCGCTAGTGCACTCACAATTTGTGGATTGGTGAGCGCCGGTTGCAAGACGCCGTTGAGGAAATACTGCACCAACTCCTTAACATCAGGGACGAGGTTCAAGCCGGCCGTGGCCCCCAGAGCGGAGAGGAGACCGTGAGACACAGAGATGAGGGGCGCATAGCGTAAGCGTACATCCAAGAACATGCGGAGGAGTAGCAAGGCTTGAAACAGGGCTTCCTGCCGAGTGTGTTCGATTCCGTGTGCCGAGTCGTGAGGCCGACCTGCCAGTGGAAGCGCGAGGAGACCCACCGCCTGGGTAAGCTGGTCCACATATCCTGTATCAAGAAGACCGTTGACGAAGTCCCTCACGACTGGCACGTTTCCTTCAAGTTCGTCCGAGTCTTTGAGGAGAGAGAGCGTATCATGTGCTGTCTCAACGATGGTGTCGATCAGCATTATGGCCGTGGCATCGATGAAACGCCGCCCCATAGCACGCACGGTTCGGCGGAAGCTGTTGGCTAGTGTGGCTGCCCACTGGTGCGCACTCCCACCCGTTGCGCCATCCAGGAAGGAATGGATATCGATATTATATGCGTCTCCGCTTTTGCTGGCGAAGAAGGCGGCGTGTACTCTGCTGGCCTGGTCGACCACTGAGGAATCCACAATCCGGGCCGAGTCGAACATTGCAGCCATCTCTTTGCCAACGACATACGAAAATCGCGGCTGTGTCCATATCGTTGGAAGGCGCAAGCCCTTGAGGTCCGTGGCGTTGGCCTCGGCGCCGTTCACCAGGTAGAGCCGTGCAAAGGTGCGGCCCAGCGGACGTGTGCATGCTGCCGGTAACGCGGCGCGAAAGGTGTCGAAAAAGTCAATCCAGGGGAACAGCCGGAGCCACAGCGCGGTGTAGGCCGGTGTTGGGTAGGGGTCAACCTTGGCCAGGGTGAATTGTATGTATGTCGCGAAATCATGGATAACCCACTCCGGAGTTTAGCGGGATTTTTACTCCCAAAAGTTAATTTAAAAAGTACTACTTTTTGCACAAAAATCTATATCACAGGAAACAAATGGTTTCCGCAAAGGGAACCAGTTTGTATAAAGTTTTCCCTTTGTGGAAACTATTTGTTTTCTGTAAAAATATTTTTTGTATGAAAACTAGCCCTTTTTGAATCAACTTTTGGGAGTCAAAAAACATGGTAAACTCCGGAGTGACCGCCTCCAGGTTCGCCAATTCAATTTGGCTGGCGGTCGGCACGTTGGACGGGTCCAGGAGGAAGAAGAGCGCAGGGAGAAGGTGTCAGGGGAACCCCCGCTTCGGCCTCCTTCGGACCCTCCGAACGCATCCGAGGCGCATCCGACCGGCGCCCCCTCGGACGCTCCGACCCACCCCGACCATCGTCCACGGCCTCCTTCGCCCGCACAATCACCGATCCGTCAAGACCCTCCCAACGATCACCTTGGGACAGAGCCTGCGACGCCGCTCAGGCCTTCTGCGCTCTACGTCGGCAGTTACGGACGACCAGTATATAGTTGGCGCCCTAGCAGGCGGACCCTTAGAGTTTCTTCTCTTTGGATCCTCCCCTGCTAGGTCGGTCCCTCCGTGTATTTCCTGTAGTCTTATTCACGCTTTGGATCCTCCCCTGCTAGGCTTTCGTCGGAGTCTCCAGGGTTGCCCTTACAGCAGAAGAAACTCTCTACGGGATTAACCGGTCAAGATTGCCAGGTTTGGTGCTGACTCAGGCTCGGAGTACGAGTCCGTACCCCCCTCGTCACCGCCCCTGCCACTTGACCCCTCCTCCTCTGCTCTTGTCGTCTTTACGCCCGCTATGTCTACCGGAGCTGCTCCGGCGACGCGCGCATGGACGCACTTGAGGCGAAACTAGACAACCTCACCAATCTCCTCACCCACCTTGCTTCCCAGGCTTCCGCTGCCGCACCACCTCCGGCAGCTCCCGAACCGCCCCTGGCATCTCCGAATGCCCCCGACGGGATGCGTTATTTGGTGACATTACTGTCGCCTCAAAACTGGTCTTACGACCAAACCCCCCCGTTTGCGTTTAACGGAGATCGCAAACGCGGCCGCGCCTTCCTATACGTGGTCAAAACCTACGCTCGGCTTGCCCCGGAGGCCTTCGTAGTTAACGGAGAGCCGAGCAAGAAAAGGCCGTCCGCTACGCCATGTCCTATATGGCGGAGGGACCTGCTCAACAATGGGCAGAGCGTCATGGGAGCAAAAACCCCTTCCCCTTCCCTCGGTGGAGCCAGTTCCTCTCCGAGTTTCGCCTTCGGTTCGTCGAGGAGAACGAACAGGACCTCGCGCTCGCTAAGTTGGAAAGCGGGTTATCACATGGGAACGCGGGATGTCTACGGATACACCGACGACTTCGAGGACTTGATGGACCTCGCTGGCTTCGAGCGCGTTGGTTAAGGTAACCAAGTACCGCCACGGACTTGACCCCTTGATCAACAACGGCATCACCTCTTGAACGACCCCCCAGACCTCCGTGACTATCTGGGCTGGCGCACTCGGGCTTTCCGACAATATGAAGCCCTGGTGCGAGCGAAGCTCATTAAGGGAACGGCTACCCCGCGGACCGCCGGGAGCCCCGGGGCGCCTTCCCCATCACTCGTTCGGCAACTCCGTTCCCCATCCGCCCGGTGGCCCCGCCTGTGCCACCCGCGCCCCCCCCGGTACCTCCGGCTCCCGTCCCTATGGAGCTGGATCGTACTAGGCCTGGGGTGCCCTCGTCGAGCCTGCTTCAGATGCGGCGACCCCAACCATTTGGCTCGGGACTGTCCGCTCCCCGCCGACGTCCGCCATGTGGACATCCTCGACGAGGTAATCCAGCAACTTGGCGATGAGATGCTGGGAGAGCTGCTTGCGCGGTTGTCCGATACTGCGGCCTTAGCGGAGGCGCATTCGGGGGCTCCGGCAGAGGATTTTGTCCCCGCGACGAGTGACTGGTGTGCCCTCGTTCGCGTCCATAAATCGTTTCACTTGTTTGTATGATGAATCAACTCCCTTGCCCTACAACGAGCCCGAAACGAAAGACGCACCCTCTGCCCCCTCCGAAGCCCCCCGTTCGGATTCGCCGACTTGCCTGGGAGAAAAAGCTACCTGGCAGTTATACCATCTCTGCCGCTCCTGGCGTTAACTCGCTGCACCTCCCCCTTGAACTTCAGTCCACTGCGAACGCTCAAGCTCTCCCTCTCGGGTCTGGTCGACTGCGGAGCTACTTCGGACTTTATCGACACAGAATATGTCAACCGGAATAATGTGCCAGTCCGAAATCTCTCAGTACCCATCCCGGTCTACAACGTCGACGGCACCCCCAATGATGCCGGGTCTATTCGCCAAATCGCGGACCTCGTTCTACGGTACAACGGACACTCCGAACGCGTTCAGCTGGCTGTAACCCACCTTGGGAAACAGGACCTGATACTCGGATACTCCTGGCTCAAAAAGCATAACCCCGAGATCAACTGGGAAACAAAGGAGGTGAAAATGAGTCGTTGCCCCCGCAGCTGCTCTACCTGCCGTGACGAAGAGCGGACCGACCGCGCTGAGGTTCGGCGGCTCCGACTCCTTAAATCACGACTACTTGCGGGCGCCTTCCCCACTGTTTGCGCTATCGATATCGCTGGCCCAGATGATGCTGACGACGAGGCTCGGAGCTGCCCGGACCCTCCGGAGCCCTCACCAGATCTCGACGGCGACGAGCATCTTGAAGACGGCGACCGCATCTTCTACACCTCCTTTCGCCCAGTTGAGGAGATCCGCGCTGGCAGTACAGTGTCCCAACGCCTTGCAGAGGCCTTCGCCCGTAACTCGGCCCCTCCGCCTTCGGAGATCCCGGACTGGGCCAAGGAGTTCCAAGACGTCTTCGACAAGGAGTCCTTTGACACGTTACCAGAACGAAGGGCTTGGGACCACGCTATCGAACTCGTCCCCGACGCAAAGCCCGCTAACTGCAAGGTGTATCCGATCTCCCCCCTCGAACAGCGCGAACTTGACGAGTTCATCGAGGAAGGACTTGCCACAGGCCGTATTCGCCCTTCGAAATCTCCGATGGCCTCCCCCGTCTTCTTCGTTAAGAAAAAGGACGGAGGGCTTCGGTTTGTCCAGGACTACCGCGCCCTCAACGCAATGACGATTAAGAACCGGTACCCCCTTCCGTTGATTAACGACCTTATCAACAGGCTCAAGGGCGCTCGTTACTTCACCAAACTCGGCGTTCGCTGGGGTTTTAATAACGTCCGGATTAAAGAAGGAGACGAGTGGAAGGCGGCCTTTCGGACTAACCGAGGGTTGTTCGAACCTTTGGTGATGTATTTCGGCCTGACAAACTCCCCCGCGACGTTCCAAACGATGATGAATGACATTTTCCAGGATCTCATTCTTTCAGGCGACGTTATGATCTACCTCGACGACATCCTTATCGCACATTCGGACCTCCGCAAGCACCGCGAGATCGTCCGGGAGGTCCTTCGGCGGCTCCGAATGCACAAGTTGTACCTTCGCAAGGAAAAGTGCGACTTCGAGAAATCGTCAATCGAGTACTTGGGGGTCATTATCTCGCACAACCATGTCGAAATGGACCCCGTTAAAGTCGCCGGAGTCTCCGCATGGCCTCCGCCCGAAAACAAGAAGGACGTTCAGCAGTTCCTGGGGTTTGCTAATTTCTACCGCAGGTTCATTCGGGATTTCTCGGCCCTGGCGCAACCTCTCTTTGCGCTCACCAAGAAAGACCAGAAATGGACCTGGGGAGACGCCGGCCGCCGCCTTTCAAGCCATCAAGGACGCGGTCGTATCAGAACCTGTCTTAGCGATCCCGGACGACTCTCGGCCTTTCCGACTTGAAGCAGACAGCTCAGATTATGCGACGGGGCGGTTCTTTCACAACAATCCGCCCCGGACGGGAAGTGGCACCCTGTAGCGTTCTATTCCAAAAGCTTAAATGATGTCCAGCGCAACTACGAGATTCACGACAAGGAGATGCTCGCGATCATCCGCGCACTCGAGGAGTATCAGCATTTCCTCGAGGGCGCCGCGCATCCGGTTGAGATCTGGACTGACCATAAGAACTTGGAATACTTCCGAAAGGCGCAACACCTTAATCGTCGGCAAGCCCGATGGTCGCTGTACCTTTCCAGGTTTGACTTTACGCTGCACCACGTCCCAGGTCGCCAGATGGGCCGTCCCGATGCTCTCTCCCGCCGGCCTGACCACGGTATCTCCGACGACAACTCGGATGTCACCCTCTTACGCCCCGAACTGTTCCACGTTCACGCGCTTGAGGCCGTCACTGTCTCTGGGCCTGGCTCCGAACTTGTCCGCGACATCAAGGAAGCGCTATCCGGTGAGCCTGACCTAGAGGAACCCGTCGCTCTTGCAGCTCGGCAACTCTTGAAGGTCCGAGGTCAAGCTCGGGGCCCCCGCTCATCGCGTTCGGACGAGTGGGCCGTCTCAGGCGACCTCCTGTACTTCCGCGGCAAGGTCGTAGTCCCCAAAGACAAAGACCTGAGGAGGCGCATTATAGAGCTCTGCCACGACACGCGTGTCGCCGGACATGCCGGACGGTTCAAGACCCTGGAGTTGGTTTCGCGCAACTACTGGTGGCCACAGATGTCCCGCCATATCGGACGCTACGTCGCGACCTGCGACTTATGCTGTCGTAACGAAGGCCCTCCGAAGGCTTCCGCATGGGGAGCTACATCCAACCGAAGTCCCCCCCGAGCGCTGGCACACCGTCACTGTGGACTTCATCGTCGAGCTCCCCGAGGCCCATGGGTATGACGCGGTTATGGTAGTGGTTGACGCCCTCGGGAAACGCGCTCACTTCACCGAATGCCATACGACAATAGACGCGGTCGGAGCTGCCCGCTTGTACTATCGGAACGTCTGGAGACACCACGGAACCCCCGAGAAGTACATTTCGGACCGTGGTTCGCAGTTCATCGCTGACTTCACGCGCGAACTCTGGCGCTTAATTGGCGTCAAGCCGGCTACCTCTACGGCTTACCACCCGCAGACCGACGGACAAACCGAACGCGTTAACCAGGAGCTCGAGCAGTACATCCGAATCTTCACCAACTACCAACAAGACGACTGGGACGAGCTTATCCCTGCCGCCGAGTTCGCCTATAACAACCACGTTCACTCCTCCACTCAACAGGTACCCTTTATGATGGACACTGGCCGGCTCCCCTGAATGGGTTTCGAGCCGGGCACCCGCTCAGAGTTGGAGTCAGTGAACGAGTTTCGCGATCGGATAGCGAACGGCGTCTCCGAGGCGAAAGCCGCACTCGTCAAAGCCAAAGACGAGTATAAACGGTACTACGATCGGAGACGATCGGACGCTCCGAATATTCAAGTTGGTGATAAGGTTTGGTTAGATGCCTCTGACATCAGAACAACTCGGCCCTCCGAGAAGTTCTCCCACAAGCGCCTCGGACCGTTCAAGGTGCTCGCAGAGGTTAGCAAAGGTGCCTACAAGCTCGACCTCCCCCCGCGTTACTCCAAGCTCCACCCCGTCTTCCCCGTTGTTAAACTCGAGCTCGCTCAGGACGACCCCTTCAATGGACGACCCGGCTACGACAAACCGCCCCCCGAACTAGAGGACGGAGTCCCCGAATGGGAAGTCGAGGAAATCTTGGATGCCAGGATAAGGTATAAGCGTCTTAACTACTTCGTCAGGTGGAAAGGCTACGATGCTTCGCACGACTCGTGGGTTCGGTTCGACCGTGTCTTCGCGCCAGACAAAATTGCGGACTTCTATCGGAGGTACCCAGGTAAACCACGGCACATCGCCTCAGCGACCTTCGACTCCTTGCCCTTCCGAACTATGCGTCGGGGACGCCGCATTCAAAGGGGGGTGATGTCAGGGGAACCCCCGCTTCGGCCTCCTTCGGACCCTCCGAACGCATCCGAGGCGCATCCGACCGGCGCCCCCCGGGACGCTCCGACCCACCCCGACCATCGTCCCACGGCCTCCTTCGCCCGCACAATCACCGATCCGTCAAGACCCTCCCAACGATCACCTTGGGACAGAGCCTGCGACGCCGCCGCTCAGGCCTTCTGCGCTCTCGTCGGCAGTTACGGACGACCAGTATATAGTTGGCGCCCTAGCAGGCGGACCCTTAGAGTTTCTTCTCTTTGGATCCTCCCCTGCTAGGTCGGTCCCTCCGTGTATTTCCTGTAGTCTTATTCACGCTTTGGATCCTCCCCTGCTAGGCTTTCGTCGGAGTCTCCAGGGTTGCCCTTACAGAAGGTGGTTGACGTCCGCGCTATCGGCGGGGAGGTCGCGCAAGAAGGTTTTGAAGGCCTCAGTAGCGTCGCGGGGACAGTCACGCACGCATACGCGGCGTGCAAGAATCTGGAGTAAATCACGTAAGAGACGTCAACAAAACGCTCGACCAGCTGCAGTTGCGGTGGACATACTTACTCGGGCACGCAACGACAACGCGTCTAAGCGCGCGAGATGCAGGTCTGCATGTGGCACTGAACGCGACATGATGGGAAGGAACAGACCAATAAGTAATGTGACGTGACACGACCTGTCAAAGACACGTGCCCGGGCGGCGGCGTTTCCATCGCCGAACCGAATGGCATTCTTTTTTCTTGGGGGGCGTGTTGTTCGGTACACACATATTATTGGTCTGGGTCACTTCCTTGGGTGAGTGCCTGGCACCCGCTCCCCGTTGTGGAATAACCAGCGCAGGGATGTCCCGATCTCCGGATCAGCAGTAGCCGGTCTGGCTCCGGGCCTGCGGCCGCCTGCCGCCTCTGCCACAGTCGGCGTGGCTAACTGGGTGGCAGGATGGACAGCCTGCTTACTGTCTGGAGACTGGAAATACTTATGTATGCAACCTCGACATAACGATATTTCTTGTGGGAGAGTCTACCGGCTGCACGGCATGCCGTTGGGCACCACGGAGGATAGGAGAGCCAATGTCGGCGCATGCCGCTCCACCTACGAGACTTCAGTCGCGGGACGCCGTTCGACGCGGTGCATACTTGCCACTTTGACTACTGGTTTATCGTCCGACGTCCGTTTTGGGGCCAGACCAATCCGATGTGGATTTTTGCTTAGTTGCTTCATTCTACTTACTTCAACTTGCAGTCAAGTGCTTGGAAGACTGTTGGAACATAGAGCCTGCAGCCTGAGGGAGTCGCGTCCCACACCCACATGAGACGGTGTTCCACTGTGGGTGAACTTGAAGCACCGGGCCGTTCGAAGCGGTGGCAGCGTCATGAACATTCGCCAATATGGTAACATTTTTTAGTCTCTCCTTGATGTTGACATCATGTTGTGATGGGCCGAACTCGAAGCCCGAGACCGAGAATCCAGCCTACCGAGCGCCAAGCAACCGGCATACCGCTGTTCGCCACGGAGGACCCGAGAGCCAAGGCCGGCGCGTGCCGCTCCACTGGCACTTACCATGTGAGTTGGGACTTTATCGACACGACCCGGCATGCGCCGGCGCCTACGGGCGATTTTGCAATTGGTTGCTCGGGGCCGGACCGACTGCTTCGGCCCGAGCGTTGGCGCCAGCGGCGGATCGCACCCATCCGGCCCTGTGGATTGTTAAGTATTTCATTCGTGCATAGGACCGCGCCGCGTCGTCTCCCGCACCCACAGCAACCAGAAATTGTGTTTGTCAAGTAAGCGGTGACGCGCCGTTCGACGCGGCGGCGGCGCCAATCACGCTGTTAAGATGCCATAACCTTTTCGAAGTTTTCTTTTCTGTAAAAAAAACGCATGATTTGATCTTCTGACCTGGAAATCAGGCGGAGCCCGGTACGATCGGGCGCCGGCTGGTCGCTGCACTGGCACCGCGCCTCTATCACGGTCACCGCTGGTGAAAGACTCGGACTTGCGGGACGACCGAACTTGCGGCCGGCACCGGAGTTTGTAAGTCCTGCCATTGCCGCTGCCGTTACGCTGCTGGGCCACCACAACCCACCATTGGCAGAAAGCATTTATCATCAGCCTCACCAGAAAAAAATGCACCTCCATACGCGCACACGCCGACGCCCGTGCCGAACGGCGACCCACCCACAAGCTGTCCTTCATTATCCTAAAACTTGGTGGGTGCGGGCACGGACGCCCGCCGCCCGCCCGTAGCAGAGGTGCAGCCCTGTGTCGGTCGGTGGTTGACAGATATTCTGGGTGGGCACCAAAAATATATATACTACCTCTCAACCGAATCAGCCAGAGCCGGATACGATCCGGACGACCGCGGTCCATGCGTGCCCTGCGCACTTCTCTTCTCGGGGAGGTTCGTATAGCGAAGTATGAGCACCCAAAAAACGATATTCCAGGATCACACTGTATTATCAGCCAGAGCCGGAGACGATCCGGCGCCGACTGGGTTGAAGGTCACGGTCCCCCCCGGCGGTCAACGACCTGCGAGACGAAGGCATGCGGCTGGCTGGATAGACACAACAGAGGTACTACACAAAGAGATAGTACCTCTTTGCGAGGCCATTTTCATGCCCCCTAAACCAGCGGAGGTTCCGAGTGCTCAATGACATGTTCAGACATCCCACAGCATCGGCCAAAAAAAAAAAACTCTTGGGGACAACCTTTGTCTCCTAGCCTGCCGTCGCCGCGTCGAACGGCGTTCCCGCATGCGCACGAAGGGCGAAACTGGTAGGTCGCGCGGGTGCGGCACTCGCCGCCGCCAGCTTGTTGATACCAGTCGTCCCATAGAGAAGAAGCGTGCTGGGCGGAGGTCATGCACAAGGATATATGGATGGGTATATAGCAGACAGCGCGCTACTTGTTCACCAAACAATTAATCGGGCGAATATCCCAGTAAAACGGCGCCGACACCACTACCCTCGGTCAGCCTCTTTCCTCTGTTCTATGGGGCTACGCACCGTCCGCTTTCACACCAATGAAATGGCGCGGCGTCGCATTGACCCACGCCTTCGGATTCGGGCCGGCGCCGCCGTCGACGAGGCCGATGGTCGCGATCTCGCTGGTGGACCCCTGGGAAATGTCCGTCTTCCAGTTGGACGGCGGGATGGTCGTGCCCACAAAGTGCCCGTCATGCGCCTCGCACACGACCCACCCGCGGTCGCCCGTGGGAAAGTGGAAGCGCACGCCCTTGTCGCCGCCGGCCTCGAGCGATGCGCGGCTGGGCGGGGGTATGTAAGCTGGAGGGAAAGGGAAGAGGGAGGGAAGCGTACTCGGGGTGGACCTGGATGGCGAGCACGCTGTTCGTCGAGTCGAGGTATTGCGTGCCGTTGGTCGACAGCGTGAAGCACTGACAACAGGTCAGTTTAGCCTCTGGTCTCGCGACAGGGACACACCTTGTGTGGGTCGAGGGTTATCTGCGCAAGCGCGGAGGCTGCGAAGACAAGCAGGGCAGCGACGGGCGAGCGCATTGTGGAGGGGAAAGGAGTGGAAGTGGTCGGAAGCAACCTGACTGGCGCACATGTGCCCCAATCACTCCGCCTGCCAAGGATTCGCGAATGATGATTTCAAGTTCTTCTTGGCCACTCCGGCGCTCCGTTGGGCGAGCCATGACCAGCAGTCTTGCTTGGGTCGCTCGGGTCGTCTGTTCCGGGGCTCGCAACTTGAGCGTGCCCGTAGAAGCACAGTAGGCCGAATGCAGCTGGTGGCGGGGATGAAGCACCTCGTGGCCACGTGAGCGGCGCTGATCTTTCCGCCGCATGCTTGTCCCCACACCCAAGGGCGCCCAGCCGGGAACGCATTTCCTCCCTCCAAACTGGCCGTGGACATCCAGTCGCGCATGCGACCACACTACCCAACGGCCCCAGCTTCCGCGCCACAGCGCCCCAAGCTGACGTTGGCATCACTGTGCTGTCATAAATAGATGCCTTTTTTTCTCCGCAGCTATGAGCACCCTGGCTCCCTCTCTCCATCAGTCATTAATTAACTACAGTCCTCCCGCTGGGAACTGCGCTGTGCCCGGCGCCAAAACCTGTGAGACTAGTCACTGGTAGATGATTCGAGATCCGAAAAACTCTCAATCTAGATCTAAGCCTTGCTCCTTGCCAGTCGACCTTCGAGTCAGCAAAGCACCCATCCAAGCCAGCTCGACACCTATTGGCAGTTCCCGCGTCGGATCGCATCCGGCTCGAGACCATTTGCGTGATGATGCCCAGCAGCCTTCATTTTACATCGCACAGTCCAGAAGCGCGACCATATCTCGATTCTCGAGTCTGGGTTGTAACTTAAGCTCCCCCCAAGTTGTGACCCCTGAAAAGCCGTGCCTTCAGTTGGCCCTTGGAAATGAAAAAAAGAAAAAAAAACTTGTATATGAAAACCCTTATTCCATGACCTCGGCAAAGCACCCATTCAAGCTAAAACCACTAGCAGTTTCCGTGCCCGAGTGGGATCGCATCGGGCTCGAGACCATCAATTTAAACTGATCAACTGCCTTTTTCAATTTACATTGCACGAAAAGCGGTCATTTTATCCCCTCAGACCACCTCATATATCCCCAGCCCGGTGAGATAGCGCCGGAGCACCTGCCGGAGCTCGCCGACGTGCCCGGGCCGACACCCGAGCGCGCGCAGCTCTGGCGCGGACAGCGCGAGCAGCCCCGCGACGGTGCCGCACCCCCCGTCCTCGAGGATCTGCAGGAGGCCGGCGGGGACGGCCGGCCCGGCGCCCGCGTTGGAGAGCGCGGCGAGCGGGAGGGGCGGGACACGGTGCAGGTCGGCCGGCGCGAGGTTGATCACGCGCGGGGGGCTGCGCGGACTGGCCCTGGGGGAAGTATGTCGTGCCGTAGTTGTCGCCCCCATTCCCTCCTAGGCGATATCGATATCGATCAGCCAGCTCGGGGGCCCGTAGACGGGCAGGACGCACCCGCGAGGATGATGCCGTAGTTGGTGGCCATCGGGTCTCTGTAGATACGGATACTGTGTTGTCGAGACAAGCTCGGGCTGGAGGGAGAGTGCAAGATAGGTAAGCGCCCGAGCACGCGGCCAAGAAGCGCAGTCGGGCGCTTACGCGGCGCTCTCCGGCCCGGGGCCAGCGTTGTCCAGTTCAACGACCAAAAGTAAGTATGCCAGATCAGAAATTGTATTCGTTTAAAAAACAACAAGTCAACAGACAATAAACCTGTTATTCTACGGGCCGGAGTCGAAACGAACGCGGCGCCGTAGAGGTCAGGCCGGTCAGCGCTGAACCGTCACAGCGTTCAGCCGTGACGGCGCAGCACGGCGCCCACACGATGACTTGTCACTTCAAGTGGCAACGACACATGCGCACATCAGCGCAAATCACCCTTCCTGCCGACCGTGATTCGCGCCGTCGGATTCCAATTCCTGCAAGCAAGCAACAAGCAAGCGGGGATGCTTAGTACTGTACGACAGTCCATTCGTCCCTCTTGGCTGCAGCTCGAAGGCAGGAAGCTGGGCTGCCGGCTCGAGGAGAACGCAAGAAGAGGGCGAGAAAAGAAAGGGCAGGGAAGGAAGGGACACGGGCGCCACGTGAGCTATGCGGATCATTTATCCGCGTGCTTGCTTCCCCACGGCCAAGATCGCCCAGCGACAGCCAGGAGATGGCGCCAGCTCTCCTCTCTCCTTCGTGTCGCTCGTTCCCTCCCTAGCCATGCGTGCTACCGTGGCCACTGCGCTCGTTTTTGTTTCTTCTGTGCTGGCGGTGACGAAGCCGATCCACTCGCACAACGACTGTACGGATGTCCCCTTTGCCGCTGTAGTCCAAGGCTTATGCCCCTGGTAGATACCCGCGCGGTGCCGTTCTGGACTGCGTTCAACCTGAGCGTGATGAGTGTCGAGGCGGACGTGTGGTGGCAGAGCAGCCAACTCTTCGTATGTCCCTCTTTCCCTTCCTTCCCCTCTGAATGTCGGCAGGTCGCGCACACGAGCGGCGACATCAACCGCTCCAAAACCCTGCAGTCGCTCTACCTCGACCCGATAATGGGCATCCTCAACGGCTCGCGCGCCGTGCCCACCCCGATTTCCGTCTCCAACCCCATCCAGCTGCTCATCGACATGAAGACCTCCGGGTCGTCGACCTTCCCGCCCGTGGCCGCCGCGCTCGCGCCCCTCCGCGCAGCGGGCCACCTCACCACCTACGACGCCGCGACCGGCACGCTCCGGCCCGGCGCGGTCACCGTCGTCGGTACCGGCAACACCCCGCTCGCGAGCGTGCTCGCGCAGAACCCACGTGACGTCTTCTTCGACGCGGACATCCGCACGCTCTTCAGCACGCGCCCCCGCCGCGGGCCAGACCTGGGGCCCGCACATCGCCCCCCTCGCGAGCGTCGACTTTGGCAGCGTGGCGAGCAGCGCGCAGATGCAGGAGCTGGTGCTGAACGCACATGACCTCGGCATCAAGTCGCGCTTCTGGAACACGCCGGCGGCGGTCGGCACGTGGAATGCGTTTTGGGCGGCGGGCTCGGACTGGGTGAATGCGGATGATCTGCTGGCGGTGTCGAATGCGTGGGCGGCGTTCTCGGGGGCACTGGTGCCGACCAGGTTTGAGTATACTGGGTTGGACGCGCAGAAAGCGTTGGAGCGGCGCGAGCTGTAGGATAATTAATTCGTTGAGTATATATGTTACAGTATACCCCCCTGCTAGTGCGTCATATGCATAAGCCTTGAGTGCACACGTCACACACACACCTTCTTATTACATTTGTTCTTGATGAAAAAGGTGCACCGGTCAACCCGGAAGGGGGCTTCTGTTCACTGTTCAGTGTTCCCTGTGGTGTAATTTTTCCTGTTTTGTCAAAGAAGTCATGCACAATTGGATGGGGCATTGGAAAAGCGGACGACGTAGGTGGTCCAGAATCGTCAACGTTCACAAACAGAACGAAGTTCGTTGTTTGTGCTAGTGGTGACCAGAAATGAGACTGACCGCTTATCTAAAACCACACTCATCAGCAGATCTGGACCGGTCTTTGATCATCAATCACCGCAATCACAGGCTATCACTTCCGGCATTCTGCGGCATCGTGTCTCTGTTGGTGATCATTGACCTCAAACCATGCCGCAGTACTCGGCAGTTGCATGCGGCATGGCTGCCAAATGGCTGCGGCCCAGACCAACCAGTATTCACCCATCATAAGAAGTTGGATAACAAGAAAGCACTGGCAGTCAAAGATAGTGTACTTTTACTGTAAGTTACAACATGACGTTCTGTTTGTCTCCGCCGCGCGTCGGCCTTATTTCATCCAGAGCTTTGGGCACGTGTCTTTGACAGATCGCGTCACGTCACATTACTTATTGGTCTGTTCCTTCCCATCATGTCGCGTTCAGTGCCACATCCAGACCTGCATCTCGCGCGCTTGGATGCGTTGTCGTTGCGTGCCCGAGTAAGTACGTCCACTGCAACTGCAGCTTGTCGAGCGTTTTGATAACGTATTATGTGATTTACTCCAGATTATTGCACGCCGCGTATGCGTGCGTGACTGTCCCCGCGACGCCACCGACGCCTTCAAAGGCTTCTTACGCGACCTCCCCGCCGATAGCCCGGACGTCAACTACCTTCTCCCTGCGCTCTTCTTCCTCCTGGACCCGTCCAACGTGCCGACCGCCGGCGAAATTGAACTGGCGAACCTGGAGGCGGTCATCAATGATTTTGCGACATACATCCAATTCACCCTGGCCAAGGTTGACCCCTATCCAACCCCGGCTTACACTGCGATGTGGCTCCGGCTGTTCCCCTGGATTGACTTTTTCGACACCTACCGCTCTGCGCTGCCGGCAGCATGCACGCGTCCGCTCGGCCGCACTTTTGCACGGCTCTACCTGGTTAACGGCGTCGAGGCTGACGCAACGGACCTCAAGGGCTTGCGACTTCCCACGATCTGGACGCAGCCGCGATTTTCGTATGTCGTTGGCAAAGAGATGGCGGCAATGTTCGACCGGATTGGGGATTCCTCAGTGGTCGAACAGGCCAGCATGGTACACACCGCCTTCTTCGCCAGCAAAAGCGGAGACGCATATAATATCGATATCTATTCCTTTCTGGATGGCGCAACAGGTGGGAGTGCACAACAGTGGGCAGCCACACTAACCAACAGCTTCCGCCGAACCGTGCGTGCTGTGGCGGGGCGCCGTTTGATCAATGCTGAGGCCATAATGCTCATCACCACCATCATCGGGACAGCACATGATACATTGTCTCTCCTGAAAGACTCGGAGGAAGGAAACCTGCCAGTCGTGGGCGACTTCGTCAGAGGTCTTCTGGATACAAAATGTGTGGACCCGCTTACCCAGGCGGTGGGCATCCTCGCGCTTCCAGGTCATCCTCATGAGGCACGCGAAATAGAACCCACTCGGCAGGAAGCCCAGTTTCAAGTCTTGGTACTCCTCCGCATGTTATTGGACGTTCACCTACGCTACGTGCCCCTTCTCTCTGTGTCTCACGGTCTCCTCTCCGCTCTGGGGGCCACGGCCGGCTTAAACCTCCTCGCCGACGCTGAGGAGATAGTGCGGTACATCATCACCGGCGTCTTGCAACCAGCGCTCACCAATCCACAAATTGTGAGCGCGCTAGCGCAGGACACGTCTGACTCCGCGCAGCGGCTAAATCAGTACCAACAATCGATTCTTCGGCCACAGTTTGACGTGTTGATTGCTGGCATCGAGCGACAGAGTTTGCGTGTGCCGCGCTGGATGGTCAAGGCTGAGAGACCGGGCAGGGTGTGCGACGGATTCCACGTTTGTTGACGATGCTGATAGCGCTCTACGGTGTCTTACTACTTCCACAGTGCATTGTCGTTGGCGAGAAACGCACATTCCGCCAATGCACGGGATGCAACTACCGGCTGTACTGCTCCGTTCCATGTCAGCACTCGGACTGGACCACGGGCAACCACCGCAACATGTGTCGCGCCTATTTGTCGTTGTCCACAGGTGCGCCGATTCACAGGCCAATTCCCAAATTATGATGCCCAAATCCCGCCGCAGGGTTGGCCTCGCTGACATTAGCCTCCACACGCTCGTTCCTTCGGTTTATGATGAACGAAGAGTACGTCCGCGACCACGCCGGAAGCGCCGGGTCGCCGCCGAATATTGCGATGTTCGACTACCGCGGCGAATCAGGCAACACAGTGCGCTATCTCGACAGCCTCACTACTAGTAGGGCGGTAACCGTCTCTTCCCCGGGGCTGTCCGGGTTCTACGAGGCGCTGGAGGCCGACTACGTCCAACGGGCGGCGCGGGACGCGGAGGTGGGTGTGGGGTGGAATATCTGCATTCTGCGGCGCATGGGCTCGGACTCGGACTCGGACGGCGCCTTTACGTTTGTCCATCGCATCTTGCGCAAACGATAGTTTCAAGTTGTCCAGTTGCACCGTGCCCCGTGTGCAATTCTTGGCTTTGCAAGCCGGTGCATTGTTTTTTTTTGGACTGCTTTGCTCACAAGTTCTGTTGCTGACCTCCACCCAATGGCACCCATGGCTACTAATATTGGCCTTTCATTTGTTCAAGCTCTTCTATCATTTATGAGCCCGAGATGGCAAGTACCACTTGTCTGCCCTCCTATAGTACATTTGTGTAAATTAATACAAGTGAGCAAGGGCCAAGGAGTCAAGGACTGCCATTCAATCCGGCATGCTATTGATATTTTTCAAAAAAGTAAATACAAATACAGAGTTCTATTTACCTCCTGTAGAGCAACAACACTTAACGGAAAAGAGCAGACTACTAGTATAATTGTATAGGTGTACAGCCTAGTACAGAGAAAGAAGCAGTATTTTGAATACTACTACTAATCTAATTACTCTTATATTAAGCAGATGTCGTGTGAATGTATGCACATGTTTGGCATGAGCTTTAACAATTGATTTGCTTCACACTTCCATTTTTGGGGTCACTGCTGTTAAAGTCCTAAATTGGTAAGAAAAGCTGTAAAAATGGAACTAATCCTCATTGGGATGCAAAGCTGTGAGTGATGTCTTGCACTCAGTACTGTGAACAAGTGGTATATAAGGTTATTCTCAAATTGCCCACAAATTGAGAAATAAGTACAAAAAGTTTAGTGACATGGGTTACACTCAACATATATTAGCAACAGATATTTAAAAAGGCCAGTAGGCATCTCTGTGTCATTCTGTAGTGAGTAGCAATGTTCTTAATGTAGAAATTTATTATTTAAGTGATATTCAAGTTCAAAGCTGGGGCGTAGCCCCAGCCCTGTCTAGTAGTAATAATAACAATAGGTATTGAGTGCTACACTTCCTAAAAAACAGAAAATATAGCTTAAGTATTACTCAACACCTCCACCTGTATAGTGGGAAAAGACTTGGCCCAAATGTTCTCCTTCAGAGATGAATACTGTACTATTTCAATTGATTTGGCATAAGCAGCCCGAACCGCCGTCCGACGCAGCATGGCACTTTCTCAGATGTGTGGGCTACACTTTGTTTTTGGCACCTTTCGAGTCTATGCCTTGCTTAGACTCCACTGCCCCTAGGGCTCAGGGTCTACTAGTAACCCTTTCCATTTGTAAATATATATTTACTGTACTGGTGGGGCCTGTGTGCACCTGTTAATACAGTGTCAGGGGAACCTCCCTTTCGGCCCGTCGGAGACGCCTCCGATTCCGGTCCGACTCCGGTTCCGTCTCCGGTCCGGCCCTCCATCTCGCCCGCACAATCACCGATCCGTCAACGCCCTCCCGACGGTCGCCCTGGGACCTCGCCTGCGACGCCGCCCAAGCCTTCTGTGCCCGACAGCGGCAGCTACGGACAAGCAGTATATAGTCAGCTACCTAGCAGGCGGACCCTTAGAGTTTCTTCTCTTTGGATCCTCCCCTGCTAGGTCAGCTTCATTTGTATTCGCTTACCAATGTTCACGCCTTTGGATCCTCCCCTGCTAGGACCTTGATCTCAGGCCTCCGGGGTTGCCCTTACAGCAGAAGAAACTCTCTACGGGATCAACCGGACAAGATTGCCAGGTTCGGCGCTGACTCAGGCTCGGAGTACGAGTCCGTTCCGCCCTCGTCACCGCCCCTGCCACTTGTCCCCTCCTCCTCTACTCCTGTGGTCCCCGCACCCGTCATGCCGTCCGGAGTCACTCCTACCGCAGACGCCCGGCTGGACTCACTCGAGGCGAAAATCGATAGCCTAACTGAGGCCCTTGCTTTACTCACCAACCAGGCTTCCGCTGCCGCTGCCGCCGCTAATAATGCTGGCGGACCCCAAACACCATCGCCGGAGACGTCGATTCCGACTCCGACTCCGGTCCAGGGCGACTCCGAGCCCTTTTCGGCGACATAAACCTCGCCTCAAAATTGGTCTTGCGACCAAACCCCCCGTTCACCTTCAACGGCGACCGGAAACGCGGCCGCGCGTTCCTCTACGCGGTCCGCACCTCGCCCGCCTTGCCCCTGAGGCCTTCGTGGTCAACGGAGAGGCGAGCGAGAAAAAGGCTGTCCGCTATGCCATGTCGTTTATGGCAGAAGGACCCGCTCAGCAATGGGCGGAGCGCCACGGAAGCAAAGCCCCCGTTTCCGTTTCCGTCCTGGGGCTCATTCGTTTCCGAGTTTCGACTCCGGTTCGTCGAGGAGAATGAGCAAGATCATGCTCTCTCCAAGCTGGAGACTTCCGCCTATCACATGGGTACAAAGGATGTCTACCAGTACACCGACGACTTCGAGGACCTGATGGACCTCGCCGGATTCGAAGACGCTGGGTCAAGGTGACCAAGTTCCGCCACGGACTTGACCCCCTGATCAATAACGGAATCACGTCCTCGAACGACCCCCCGGACCTCCGGGATTACCTTAGCTGGCGCACCTGGGCCTTCCGTCAATACGAGGCCCTGGTCCGGGCCAAGCTGATCAAGTCAGCCGCCCCCAAGGCGCCTGGCGGTTTGATTCGGACTCCGTTTCCGGTCAACCGCATCCCGGCTCCGGCCCCTTTCCGCCCGGTGGCTCCGGTCGTGCCACCCGCGGCCCGCGCCCCCCTCCGGCGCCTCCAGCTCCCGTCCCTATGGAGTTGGATCGCACCAGGGCTCGGGGTGCCCCTCGTCGCGCCTGCTTCAGGTGCGGCGACCCAAACCATCTCGCCCGGGATTGCCCCCTCCCCCCCGATGTCCGCTCAATGGACATCCTCGACGAGGTGATCCAACAACTCGGTGACGAGATGTTAGCGGAGTTGATCGCCCGCTACACGGACACAGCTGCCCTGCCGGAGACGGCAGCGGAGTCGATGGCCGGAGAGGATTTTGTCCCCCGCGACGAGTGACTGGTGTGCCCTCGTTCGCGTCTATAAATCGTTTTGCCTCTTTGTATGATGAATGCAGTTCCTTGCCCTACAATGAGCCCGAAACGAAAGACACACCCTCTCCTGCCCCCGCCTCGACTCCGTCTCCGACTCCGCCCGCGACTCCGGTCATCGTCCTCCGCCGCCTCACTGCCTGGGAAAAGAAACTGCCCAAGCAGTACACCGTTGCCGCTGCCCCTGGGGCGAACTCCCTTCACCTCCCGTTAGAGCTCGAGTCCACCACCAGCGCGCTGAAGCTCTCGCTCTCTGGGCTTGTCGACTGTGGTGCCACCTCCGACTTCATTGACACGAACTACGTTGCTCGGAATGGCATTCCGGTCCGCACCCTCGATCAGCCGATTCCGGTGTTCAATGTCGATGGCACCCCCAATGACGCTGGCTCCATCAAACAGATCGCGGACTTGGTCCTGCGCTACAAGGGCCATGCCGAACGAGTTCAGCTGGCCGTCACTCATCTTGGCAAGCAAGACCTCATCCTGGGGTATTCCTGGTTGCGGAAACATAACCCAGAGATCAATTGGGAAACCAAGGAGGTCAAGATGACACGGTGCCCCCAATTGCTCGACCTGCCGTGAGGAAGAGCGGGTCGAACGGACCGAGTTGCGGCGACTCCGGTCGCTTCAGAAGCGTCTCCGCTCCGGCCCGTTCCCCTCGGTCTGCGCCATGGACCTTTCTGGGTCTGATGACGGAGACGATTCCGTCTCCGGTGACGACTCCGGCCTGCCTGATCTGACGCCGGACTCCGGCGACGACGATGACGATGGTCAGCTTGAAGATGGTGACCGCATCTTCTACACAGCGTTCCGCCCCTCGGAGGAGATACGCGCTGGCAGTACTGTCTCGCAACGCCTGGCCGAAGCCTTTGCCAGGAACTCCGCCCCTCCGCCCTCCGAGATCCCGGACTGGGCTAAGGAGTTCCAGGACGTCTTCAACAAGGAGTCCTTCGACACGCTACCGGAGCGGAGAGCCTGGGACCACGCCATTGAACTCGTCCCCGATGCTAAGCCCACCAACTGCAAGGTGTACCCCATCTCGCCCCTCGAGCAACGCGAGCTCGACGCGTTCATCGAGGAAGGGCTTTCGACGGGCCGGATTCGCCCCCCAAGTCTCCGATGGCGTCTCCGGTCTTCTTCGTCAAGAAGAAGGACGGCGGACTCCGCTTCGTCCAGGACTACCGTGCTCTCAACGCGATGACTGTCAAAAACCGGTACCCCCTTCCGCTGATCAACGACCTCATCAACCGGCTCAAAGGCGCTCGTTACTTCACCAAACTCGGCGTCCGTTGGGGCTTCAACAACGTCCGGATCAAGGAAGGTGACGAGTGGAAAGCGGCTTTCCGGACTAACCGAGGCCTGTTCGAGCCCTTGGTGATGTATTTCGGCCTGACAAACTCTCCCGCGACGTTCCAAACGATGATGAATGACATTTTCCAGGACCTCATCCTCTCCGGAGACGTCATGATCTACCTTGACGACATCTTGATCGCCCATTCCGACCTCCGGAAACACCGGCAGATTGTCCAGGAGGTCTTACGGCGACTCCGGGAGCACAAGTTGTACCTTCGAGCGGAGAAGTGCGACTTTGAAAAATCGTCAATCGAGTACCTCGGAGTCATCATCTCCCACAACCACGTCGAAATGGACCCCGTCAAGGTCGCAGGCGTCTCCGCTTGGCCGACTCCGGAAAACAAGAAGGACATTCAGCAGTTCCTTGGGTTCGCTAACTTCTACCGCAGGTTCATTCGGGACTTCTCGACCCTTGCGCGCCCTCTTTTCGTGCTCACCAAGAAGGACCAGCAGTGGACTTGGGGTGATGCGGAGGCCTCCGCGTTCCAAGCGATCAAGGACGCGGTCACCTCGGAACCGGTCCTGGCGATTCCGGACGACACACGGCCTTTCCGACTCGAGGCGGACAGCTCTGATTATGCGACGGGGGCGGTTCTTTCACAATCCGCCCCGGACGGGAAGTGGCACCCTGTAGCATTCTATTCCAAAAGCTTAAATGATGTCCAGCGCAACTACGAAATCCACGACAAGGAGATGCTCGCGATCATCCGCGCACTCGAGGAGTATAGACACTTCCTCGAGGGCGCCGCGCACCCTGTCGAGATTTGGACTGACCATAAGAATTTGGAGTACTTCAGGAAGACGCAGCACCTCAACCGGAGACAGGCCCGGTGGTCCCTGTACCTCTCCCGGTTCGATTTCACGCTGCACCACAAGCCTGGCCGCGATATGGGTCGGCCTGACGCCCTCTCCCGGAGACCCGACCACGGAGTCGATTCCGACAACTCCGATGTCGTCCTTCTGCGGCCTGAACTCTTCCACGTCCGCGCACTCGAGGGCGTTTCCGTTTCCGGTCCCGGCTCTGAACTCCTCCGTGACATCCGTGATGCCCTCTCCGGTGAGCCTGACCTGGAGGAGCCCGTCGCACTAGCGGCCCGGCAACTTCTTAAGGTTCAAGGTCAAGCTCGAGGCCCCCGCTCCTCACGTTCTGACGAATGGGCCGTCTCCGGCGGTCTTCTCCATTTCCGAGGGAAGATCGTCGTACCAAAGGACAAGGACCTTCGGAGACGCATCATCGAGCTCTGCCATGACACCCGGGTCGCCGGACACGCAGGTCGTTTCAAGACCCTTGAGTTGGTCTCCCGGAACTACTGGTGGCCTCAGATGTCTCGCCATATCGGCCGGTATGTTGCGACCTGTGACTTGTGCTGTCGCACCAAGGCACTCCGGAGACTGCCTCACGGAGAACTGCACCCCACGGAAACCCCCCGGACGCTGGCATACCGTCTCCGTCGACTTCATCGTAGAGCTTCCCGAAGCCCATGGGTACGACGCGATCATGGTCGTCGTTGACACCCTCGGAAAGCGCGCCCACTTCTTGGAGTGTCATACGACGGTCGATGCAGTAGGGGCAGCCCGCCTCTACTACCGGAATGTCTGGCGGCACCACGGGACTCCGGAGAAGTACGTCTCCGACCGCGGCTCACAGTTCATCGCGGACTTCACCCGAGAACTTTGGCGTCTAATCGGCATCAAGCCCGCCACGTCCACCGCGTACCACCCGCAGACAGACGGTCAGACAGAGCGCGTCAACCAGGAGCTGGAGCAGTACTTGCGGATCTTCACCAACTACCAGCAGGACGACTGGGATGAGCTGATTCCGGCCGCGGAGTTCGCCTACAACAACCACGTTCACTCCTCCACGCAACAGGTCCCCTTCATGACGGACACGGGACGGCTCCCGCGCATGGGCTTCGAACCCGGAGTCCGTTCCGCCATGGAGTCAGTGAACGAGTTCCTGACCGGATCGCCACTGGTGTTGCTGAAGCCAAGGCCGCTCACTAAGGCCAAAGAGGAGTACAAGCGCTACTACGACCGGAGACGGACTCCGTCTCCGGAGTTTAAGGTTGGCGACCGTGTTTGGCTGGATGCCTCTGACATCAGGACGACTCGCCCCTCGGAAAAGTTCTCCCATCGCCGCCTTGGGCCCGTTCAAGATAGTCGCGGAGATCAGCAAAGGTGCCTACAAGCTCGACCTCCCTCCGCGACTACTCGAAGCTCCACCCGGTCTTCCCCGTCGTCAAGCTCGAGCTCGCTCAGGACGACCCCTTCGACGGACGGCGCCCGGCTACGACCAGCCCCCTCCGGACCTCGAGGACGGAGTCCCGGAGTGGGAAGTAGAGGAAATCCTGGACGCAAGGGTGAGGTATAAACGGCTGAACTACTTCGTCAGATGGAAAGGCTACGACGCATCGCACGACCAATGGGTCCGCTTTGACCGCGTCTTCGCCCCGGAGAAAATTGCGGAGTTCTATCGTAAGTACCCTGGCAAGCCACGACACATCGCCTCCGCGACCTTCGACTCGATTCCGTTCCGGTCTATGCGTCGGGACGCCGCATTCAAAGGGGGGGGTGATGTCAGGGGAACCTCCCTTTCGGCCCGTCGGAGACGCCTCCGATTCCGGTCCGACTCCGGTTCCGTCTCCGGTCCGGCCCTCCATCTCGCCCGCACAATCACCGATCCGTCAACGCCCTCCCCGACGGTCGCCCTGGGACCTCGCCTGCGACGCCGCCCAAGCCTTCTGTGCCCGACAGCGGCAGCTACGGACAAGCAGTATATAGTCAGCTACCTAGCAGGCGGACCCTTAGAGTTTCTTCTCTTTGGATCCTCCCCTGCTAGGTCAGCTTCATTTGTATTCGCTTACCAATGTTCACGCCTTTGGATCCTCCCCTGCTAGGACCTTGATCTCAGGCCTCCGGGGTTGCCCTTACATACAGCTGCAGACGATGACGGGCGGCGCGGCCGTACCCACACCAAGTGAATGTTTGTACAAGATAGCAGACCTCTCATGGGCCACCGTTCGACACGGTGCCGTAGTCGTTTGAACATGTTGAAGTTGTTTGCGGTCATTTTATTTTGCCGGCTGAATGCCGGGCCAATCAATCACTGGCAGTGTTGGTTACAAATGGTAATAAAGATTTAAATGCCCATTTTATTTGTGAACTTAGGCAAACATAAATTAAATACAAATAAATAGTTCAAGTGGCTTCCACTTCAACGGCACCCAAAATGTGTACAGTATGTGACATTGTCGCCACCAAATTGAAAATTTCAGCATCCAAGACCTCTGAGTGTGACTGCCAAAAATTTTCAGCATATCACGGCACCACGGCCCTGCGGGCCGCGCTAGCCGAAAATGGTCATTTACCAGGTAAATTCGGCCTGTTGTGTGTGACCGCCGAAAATTCGACATTTTAAAGGCGGTGTGGTGCCGCGTGACCGCTGAATTGATTAAAATGCTACAATAGTATGGTTCAAGTATTTGTGAACCTTAGAAACATTTATCCCCCATCTTAGAACCAACATTTCATCCCTATAAAGTTTATATTACATCTTCTTAGCACTAAGCTGCATTTGATCTTTTGTAATTTGGTAATATAATCATTAGGAAGTATACTTTTAATATCTATTTTGCATTGAAAGGGATATTGCAGCTTAAATGAACATGTTTCTCAGGAGCATATAGGTCATGAAAATTGACACAATATATGGCAAATTTTGTGCCAGTGAACGGACAGCTCAATTTTACTTGATGGGAAGAACTATTTATAAATAGTTTTAAACATTTATAATTATTACTGTTTGTACAGTATTTGTGGTTCTATTTGATTTTAAATTTTCATAAACAGAAATAAAACCATGGCCTCTGTCTGTCGGAAGAGGGGTTGTATCATACTATTAGGTCGCGACCGTGTCCACACAGCAAGTGCCGCCTGCCCCTCCCATGCCCAATCACAATCAACGATCGAGTGAGCAGCCCGAACCGCCGTTCGACGCGGCACGGCACCTGTCACTAGTAGTAGCCGGTAAGATTCAATAGTTTTTTACCCCTTCTGCGCCTGCCCCAGGGCCCATGCCCCTCCGCAGCGCAGCGCAGCTCAGCGCTGGCGCCTCCGTCACGGTCACGGTCGCAAGACGATTGGATACTATAATAGTTATTAGAATTTACTCGTGCCATCATACTAGGCAGTATCCGAGTCCACCGTGACGTCCCAGTTCGTCCACACAGCAAGTGCCGCCGCCTGCCCCTCCCATGCCCAATCAAAATCAACGGCCCAGTGAGCAAGGGCCCGAACCGCCGTTCGACGCGGCACGGCACGATTTCGTGTATGTGGTTCTCGAAGATTTTTTTTTCTGACACGAGTCATGAGCCTAAGGTGGTCGTGATTTATCTGCCATGCAGCGAGAAATAAGAAAAAAAAACAGTATTCGTGAAGCGTAAAGCGTAGCGAGAAAAGAAAGCGGTATCAAGAAAAGAAATTAATGGCGCGAAAAAAGCGACCTTTTACGCCTCAGCAGCAGCGGGAGCGGGAGCTGCGGCGGCTTCCTCCTTTGCCTCTGCTTCCAGCTCCTCCGTTTTCGTCTCGGTCTCCGGGACGACTTCCTTCTCCGCATCCACCTCAGCCTGGCCCTCCTCGTTGGTCTCCACCTTCTTTTCCCCCTCCTCCACCACCCCAACCGTGACCTCACCCGCCTCCTCCCCGTCCTCCCCCTGCACCACCTCGATAACGCTCCGTGGCGGGTCCGTCGACGTGCTGCTGCTCGGCGTCACCTCCGGGATCACCCCGCCCACCGGCGACGGCGGCTCCGGCGCGAGCCCCGTCGCGGTCCGGTACTCCCCCGTCCGCCGGCGGGCTCTCCGGCTCCAGCTCCTCGGGCAGGCCCTGTGCGATGAACGCGTGTGCGTCTTCTGCCGATTTGTCTTCAGCGTCCTCGGTACCCTCCTCGGCAGCCTCCTCAGTCTCGGTGGTGTCGGCCTCCTGCGCCGGTGCGGCCTCCGGCTCTTCGGTGATCTCGGCCTCGGCCTCGGCCTTCGCCTCCGTTGCAGCAACGAGCGCAGCGACCGGCGGCGCCGTCTCCGCCAACGCCAACACGCTCTCGAGGCTCGGCCCGTCCTCCGCAGCAGTGGTCATCGGGCTGGCCGGGAATCTGCCCTCGCCCTCCAGCATCATCGTGTCCGTCCTGCTCCTGCCCAGCCTTCTTGCCGTCGTGCTCGGGCTCAGCGCGTCCTCCGCGGGGCTGCCGCTGCTACCAGTCTCCTGGGGCGCTGTTTCGTGCGTGTTGACCTGCAGCGAGGCCCCGAGGAGCGTCGGCGCGGGCACTTCGCTCACCGCGACCACGTCTTTCTTATTCCCGGGGTTGGCGGTCTCAGCGACACGGGGAGGGATGACGAGGAAGTCGGCTGGAACGAGGTCGAACTTCTCTGTGAGCGCCAAGAATCTTGCGTAGAGCGAGCTCTCCGCCTCGGCCTGCTCGAACTCCTCGCGGTGGTGGAAGTACGCGTGTGCAAAGATACGCCCCAGCCGTCTTGCCAACGAGGAGAAGTGTCTATGCGAGGCGGCGGGGATTTGGAGCCGCGAGGGGAAGGCGCGCGGGGAGTTGAGCAGCGCGGTCGCGCTGTCCAGGGTGTGCAGGATGTAGTCTATTGCGCAGCATTGCTAGCAGTACTTTTTAATAAATGAACAAGAAAAGAAAGAAAAGACACACCTCCATGGCCCCGTCATTGCCATGCGCGACACACAAGTACAGCCACTCGCCCGCCTTCATCTCCGGACACGTCGCCCGTGTGCACACCTGCTGCAGCTGCGTGATCAGCGGGTGCGACAGGTCCTGCGCCAGCCGTCTACGCCCCTTTAGCCCCTTCTGCCTTTCACGCAAAGAGAAAGGCCCACCTGAGCTGCTCGTACTTCCAGCACGCCTCGTCCACCACCACGCCCTCCTTCCTCTCCTCTCCCTCCCCCTCTTGTCCCTTCTCCTTCCGCCCCGGCAGGCTCACAATCCGCTCCACATCATGCACGTCCGCGCGAATCACCAGCGAAATGTACTCCTGCAGCTGGAACGCGCTGTCCAGGCTCGCGAGCGCGGGCAGCGTCTTCACCGGGTAGAACGTCGAGATCCGCGAGCCCCGCAGCGGCCGCCGGATCACCGCGGGCAGCGCGGGCAGCGCAGGCGGGGGCGCGAGCGTCGTCATCGTGTTGCGTGAAGGGTTATGGTCGTGACGTGACAGGGTGACGGCGCACGTGATGCCGCCAAAATGTAAATGTGGGCATTCCTTAAGGACAGTCCCCGCGGCGAACGGGCCCTGCTGCGTACAACGATGACATGTATGTGGTGCAGGTGGGAGGTGCCCTGCTGTCTGGCCGTAAGCCACTCGACATTGTCCCTGGATGTGACGCCGGCCGCATGCCGGTGCAGACTGAGTAAGAACTGATATCCATACACCGAGGAAAGCGACAGCCCCCGCGGCGAACGGGCAGGCCTGCTTGCACATCATGCGGCGCAGGTGGCACCCCACCGTCCGAGTCAGGGTTGCAAAACAGCGCATATAACCACTCCGAGTCCGAGTCACGGCCCGGGGTTCCCACTTTGGAATTCCACACAAAGAAACGACAGACAGCCCCCGGCGAACAGGTCCCTATGCCATATGGACAGACCATCAACTAATGCCATCCTAGAAAAAAAAAAATCACACATTCAAGGCTTTTCAAGCTACAGCACGTGGTGAACACGGTACTGCAGCACTTGAATGACAGTGAATGAAACCCCTGCAATACAGGCAGTAGGAAACACTCTGCTGTCTTGTTTAATGCCCACTACTAGTACTAATGCTGATCTAGTGCTGGCTGCAATCAAATTATTTATGCCAGAGTAATTTAACTTTCTTTTTGTAGTATATAGAGACAAAAGTAGGACCAGAAGATGTCTCTTTTCAGCAGCTAAAATATTAATTATAACCGCACCTAGTATTCAAATTTGAGATGTCATATATATGTGAATCTGCAGCAAGTTAAAATCAACAGGATATGGATATTAGAGGTACTTAAATCATGCCAGAGCAGGTCAAGGATTGACAGGAAGAACCAGCACTATTTGGAAACACCCACCCTTGGCTATACTATACTATATACCCTCCTGTCCTAACCTAACCACAAACACTAGATGTGGGGCTCTGCTGAATATCAACACAGGTGGGGACACCCCCACTCTCTCTGCAGGCTGAAAATACTAGTATTACATAAAACACTACCTCAATGTTGATATTTAGATTATGTTTTTTAAAAAATTAACATGCACGATTCCAGCCAAGCTACAGCCCCTGTGGTGAACAGGACCCTGCAGTTCTTGAACGACAGTGAAAGACACTTTTGCAACACAGGCAGTAGGAATCACCCTGCTGTCTTGCTCAATACCCACACCTAGCACTAATGCTGATCTAGTACTGGCTCTGAAGTTCTCTTTGTAGTGTGTAAAGCAAAGACGGAAAACATTTGTTATGGTAAAGGTAGAGCCAGAGGGTGCCCCTAGTTGGCTAAAATTTTGCAACTAGTCAATTTTGAGATATCAAATACTGTACTATTTTGTTCAATTCAGCCAGATCACCGCTTTTGATAGAATCAAAAGCCGCCCAAAAATCTGAAAAACCAAGAAAAATTATTCCCAGTATTTCAGAAAGGGTATGACCATGACATGCCAAATTGATTGAAATAGTACAGTATGTGTAAATCCGCAGCAAGTCAAAATTAACAGAATATAAATGTTGGAGGTACCTTTATTTAACAGGCAATTTGAGGGAAAGTTGCACATAGTCCATATGAAATATTAATAAAATGACTTACTCTTATTAATATTAACTATTCCACCCAGTACCACTGATTACTTTATATATCAATTTAATATCATTCAATTTCATATAACACAGTTTTCTAGTCACATCGGGGTTTCACACCAAAACAGCCACCTGAAGCTAGACTCTTATAGCAGAGATTGGGGTCTAAATCAATGGCATAAATCAAAGGCCCTGATCATGGAGCACATAACATCCAATTTACCTTATTTTATAATTCTGATGTTATATGTTCATGGATCTGCAGCACTGATTTGTTGGAAATCAGGTGCCCATTTTTGGCACATGAGTTCTCATAAAAAAAGTCTAGCTCTGGGTCACTGTTTTTGTGCAAAACCCCAATGTAAGTTACATGGATAAACACTATTTGATTGGATATCATATATATTGCCATTTAAGTCTGTTCTGTTTGTACCTATTTGGATCCTTTTCTGTATTTTGAAATGGTGTATACTTGGTAGGCAGTATATCTGTTGTTGGTGGTACAAGATATGTGATATTGAGTTTTAAGCCTCTGGAAATTGCCTTGGAAACTGCAGTCCTAATATCCATATCTGGTTCTCTTGGCAATACACAATGAAATTCTATAAGAGTAGTATGTTTTGAGTATTCCAAATCAGTTCTTGAGTTGAGGAAGTCAATAATGACTTGATCTGGAATATCCTCAATATCATGTAGTTCCAGGTGTGTAAGAGCAGGACATAGCACAGTTTGTTCATCTTGGGACTTAGGCATAAAGGGTGTGAGGACTGTAATATCTCCTGGCTTGAGTAGCTGTCCAGGTGAGTGAAGCTGTCCTCTCATCTGCAGATGGGTTAGCAAGGGCAAATGTTGAAGAATAGCTTCAAGGCTGCTTGGTGTGTGATATTGAACTAATATCCACAAATGCTGGATATAGTTGAATTTTTGGACTAAGGCCTGTGTGAGTGCTGTATTTGTAGCAATATGCAGCACTTTGAGACTAGGACAGTCAAGCAGATGCACTGCTCTAGATATATCATCATGTTTGTTGGTGGTCATATCTAGTTTCAGGGTATGGAGCTTTGGCAGAGTCACAGCTTCTGAAGCTACCATGGTATTGCTGCCTGCCAAAGTCAGTGTGAGCTCCAGCAGAGCAGAGCAATATTGAAGGAATGGCATTGGGAATTGCAGTATTATACGCTCAGGATCGGTGATCCCAACATTCAAGTATAGTTGCAGGGTAATTTGGCCCTGCCAGTACACATTTCTGGGAATTGCTGCAAATCCTCCACTAAATGACGTGAAATAAAATGAGCTTAACTTAAGTTATAATTGGTTGCAACCAACTTCCTTACTCAAGTTGGATATAACTTAAGTTACCCTCAATATGAGAGCAAAACCAGGAATATTACATAAACTTAAGTTCCTACACTAACTTAAGTCCCTACCCAACTCAAGTTCCAATTTCATATTATATTGACCACTATCTATCACTTGCATTACAAGTCATCACTTAAGTCACGGAAATTTTCTACCGAAACTTGAGTTCTAGTAAACTTGAGTTTTGGATGAAAAACACACCATTTTTGCTTGGACGCTTTGGTACCGGCTCCACCAACTTGTTGTCACTTTCGCGTGGACGGAGAACACGTGAGGATGAGCTTGCAATTCCATGTGAGCGCAAGGTCCGGGTGTTTCCCACTGTTGGCACCGGCTCAGCTAGCAACTTCCGCTTTCGTGATGTGATCACAGTCAACGGTTGTGTTGGAGACTCGAGGGATGGGCTTGGCGACTGCGACTTGTGTGATGGAGACGGGGGGCTGTTGCACCGGCTCAGGAGAAAGTGGGACTGCCTTTGAGGGAGGCTTTTGTGGACGGCGTGTGTCCTGCGGAGACGGAGACTGTGGCGATGCAGATGGTGCTGGCGCCGAAGAAGGAGGCTTTGCTGCAACTGGCGATGCCAACAATCGGATTGATCCCGAGCGGAAGAAGCCTACGGAGCCAGCCATGGCCATAGTTGCGAGTTTGTTAGCAAGCTCGTACCACTCTCCGCGGCTCAATGAGCTCAGTCCATCAGGCCGGAACGTAAAGCCGAGAGCCGATTCATCGTAGTAATCTGCCGGAGTATCGCAAACATCTTGCCATGGTATTGCGCTCATTCCGAATGCTGCTTCTGAAACATATTAGTTAGGTAGCCAAAAGTAGAACTCAGCAACATACTGAATGAGTCCAGTAGGAAGTCGCTAACAGCCTGAGCGAGGGCTTGGGGCCATGTTATCGATTTCCTCAAGGGTGAGCGGAAACGACATGGCCAAGGGTTGCTTATTGAGCTGGGTCTTCTGGTAGTGCTCTGTGGATATTAATTCCGTGAGCATACAAACAACCACACAATAAAACACATGCCTCGGAGTGGTTTCTCGGCCCAGATGTGTGCGCTGTTGACAAGGGATGTAACCAGCTGCTTGTGAGTGGCCTCGAAGGACTGCTCGACCTGCATTGATTGCGGTACTGCCTCTGTCCTATATGATGTTGTCAAGATAAGCACACAGACAACTCGAGGGCTCACCATTCAAAATGAAGGCGGCCATCGTCGCCAAGCCATGACATCAACATCATTCCGACAAAAGGACGAAATTTGCCGTTGTCATTCAGTGTCTGCACAAAGTGCTGGAACGCACTCGGCACAAGCATTTGGCGCCTAAAATGATTAAAGAAGTTCACGCAGTCTCGGAGACAACTTACTCTTGCCAGTCAACGTCCTTTGTCGAAGCAGCTTCTGCTTCCCATAGCTCCTGGTTCTCCTCGGACCAAAGCTCCGCTTCAGCTTTGCGGAACTTGCCACCAGCATTAATGGAACCGGGAAGTGTCTTAGCATGCTGCTCAATCATGTCGTGCTTCTCGTCGCGAAATTTGTCGCGCCCAGTGTAGGCGGCGAGTCCAAACAGCTTGGTCATCGCAGAAGAGGTTGGCGGCTGTGAGAAGATGACCGAGGGGTTTGCAACGGTTGTTGACTTAGATTTTGATTTATCAGCAGATCGCTTATTGCTGATAACCTTCTGAATCGCCTGTTCAAGTGTATGGAAATAAGTGCGTTGCATTTAGGACAAGACAAAAAAAAAACCCACGATCTTCCATCCTGCACGCGAATATCCCCGCAAGAGGGCCACTTTGCCACCCTCATCTTCATCTGCCTCGGCGTCCAATTTTGCTTCAGCAGATGCATCATCGGCAGTGCGAGTATACTCCCCGCGCCCCTTCCTTGCTTGTTTCCAGTTTGCCACCAGTGTAGACAACTGTGCTTCCTCCGCTACGTCGTTAAGCTGAGTGGCATGCTTGAAAGCCTTTGCATCGAAGGCGTCATTCTTGACTCGGGCATAAAAGTCTTGTGCTCCTTTGCCTTGGAGTGCCGGTAGATTGGTGCCGCGAAGTGCGACGTCGAGAATCCAGCTACGTTAGAAGTTATTCAGTTTGGGTACCGCGATTTCTTCTGCTTTGGTGCCCACAACGCTGGCAAGTTCGGGAAATGGCATAATGTCGGGGACTTTGGAGGGTTCATACGGTTTGAACATCTCCTTTGGTTGCTTCGAAGTTGGTGGTGCCATGTGAGACAAGGTGAGTGCGGTAGGTCGAGAGAGAGGCAAGTGTTTGGTGTGACGTGACTGTCCAGTGGTTTCAAAGTCAAAGTCCCACTATGGCACTAATTCAAAGCGCAGTTGGCAACTTGAAGATATTTAAGGCACTTTTGACGACCGTCCGTCAGTCATACACACCTGCACCTCTCCCTCATGTCCTACGAAGAACGACGGCTTTTTGGAAAGTATCGTCCGGCTGACGTGAATGCGCGACATCGGGCGTTTCTGCGCAAGGCACTGGAGCTTTATCCCGAGCGGGTGCTTCGCGAGATTTTTGGCTCTCGCCCTTCCAATCTGCGGGTTGTCATGGGCCGCAGCGATACATGCGCAAATCTGGGGAAAATATATTCAAATTATGTGGACAATGTGCGTAAATGTTCTGAACTCAAAGACCGACCTTCATATGGTTCCAGAACGGCAAATTGGTCGTCCGTGAAACTGGCGCACCTGATATTCAATGTCAAAACGCATTGCTCGCCTGGCGAAATGCGTATGACAAGTACTATATGAAACAGGGCAATACCTACCGTGTCCGGAATGTGGAGGAGCAAGAAACGGCCCAGGATGCGGAACAGGCCTGGAACGACTGGGTGGATGGGTATCTTGCAGCTCAAGGTCGAGAGCGCCCGGTATGGGCAGTTCAAGCGATGGCATGGCTTGACCCAGTTATGCCGCCATTGCGGAAGACAAGAGGGATAAAAAGAGTGCTGGATGTCATTGAAATCTCGGACGACGAGGAAGAGCGGCGGCCACAGAAGAAGAATAAATTTTTGGGGGTTATCGATTTGAGTACTTAGACCTGTATTTTGTGAAGAAAACTCGAAAAAAATTGGGGGAAAAGGCGCACATTGACTCGAGACACGAACACTAAGGGTCCTTACTGGACACAAAAGGATGTCAAGAGCGGACTGAGCGGAGGCCGGATTTATCAAACTTTCCGACGATGAGCAGCCACATCTGCGAAAAAGGAACAAGTTCCTGCGTGTCATTCATCTGAACTATCTATCCTGTATATATCATGTTAACGAGGTGCATGAATGAGAACTTTCTGCGACGAACCTATACTCTAGCCCGAAATTCATTGCGCGAAGTCCGTCCAAGAAGTCGAGTTAGCGACAGTGTGATGTCCTTGGGCACGCTCGGAAGAACGCGCGGCTGGAACACTGCTGGCCGCGAAATCAGCGCCCTGGCCATGCAAAGCCAATCGGGTCGGCGACGTGCCGAACACGCTGGGACATCTTGCCCCATGCGGCCGCCGCCACGTTCGAGGGAAACGGACGGTTTGCGGGAAAACCCAGTGCGTTATTCGCGAGCAGCCGGTAGCCACGAAAGTCGACTCGATGGATGAGGAGTCGAGGACGTCGGGAACCTTTCCCGAGTCGATTTTTGCGTTGATATACGGTCGCAGCCAAGAATGGGCAGGACCGGTGTCTCGCATGGCTCATCCGTTGGAGTCAGTGAGAGCACAACCTATTCCGACGTTGCGACCAGTACCCACTGCTGGGCGAGTAAGCGAAGTCGGTGATGGGACTGGGGTGTGGGACAGGCATATCGTCAAAGGCGATGTTGACCCGGAAAACGGGGTGGAGGAGCGCCCTGTACAGATTCGCAGCCAGGCGATTCACCAGTGGGCGGAGGAGAAATGGTGACGTGGATGATCACGTCATTTTCCGATCATCGGCTCACCGAGCTTCTTACCGTCTACCACGATGCGGTGCAAACGACGACAACGACGCTAAACGGTAAACTTGAAGCAGCGCCCGGTAGTGCGCAGGAGGATGAGTCCTGGGGCAGAGTGTGTGTGCTCACTGCTCAGGTCAGGTGTGAACCGGTAGGTGCTGTGTCCTACTTGTCGGCGGCCCAAAGCTGACCGCACAATGGGCCTAGCCAAATGGATTGGGTCGAGCGCTTCAGTTTCGAGGACATCGAGCGCTGGACTACGCGTGTCGGTACCGCTACTCTGGTGAGTTCTGCAAGTTGCTACGCGTTGTGCATATGTCGACTGACATTTTCGAAAAGCTCTCGACGCTCGAGAAAGCACAGATTCTCAAAGCTTATTCAAAACCAGATGGCTGTTTGCTGCGATAATAGAACGAGGTGGAGGGACTTGCTCTAGTACGGATTTTGCACGACCGCCGCAGCTGGCAAAATTACTCCATACATTCGGTGAGCTCTCTTGGACTAGTTGTGTTTCATATCTCAGATGTATTGCAGAGTTATTACGACGACTAATATATCAGTATGTCTCATAGAGTGCAAATTCTGAGCCATCACCTATCCTTTCCCTGAGCTGCTGGTGTGATCTCGACAAAGCGCGAGTGTCATCCTACTCTCTCTAACGCTCAACAGTCAGTGTTCACACTAACTCAAAGGTAAGCTTTGGCGTTCCAGAAACTGAATTACTCGAACTTATGGTTGCAGCAACACGCAGCATGAAACAAGTAAAGCGAAAAAATGCCTCAAAGCCGAACGCACGACACTCATGGCAACGAATGTGCCGTCCTACCAGATGACAGTTCATACAGGTTTGCACCGATTCACCCTTTCATCTTGCCGCTGAAGTCCGTATTCAAGGACTGCATCGCTCAAGAACCGAAAACCGTTATGTGCCTGCCACGGTTTCAGAACCACTGATGCCACCTTCAACTAAGAACGACTCGTTGCCGGCGATTCCGCCCCATGAAATCTCAACGGACACTGAACCCGGCGCAATTCCTGACTATTCGGCGACAATGCCTTGTGAAACTGAGGGAAACAAAGTTCGACAGGTTAGCTATTAATATCCATTCTCCATAGCCGCTGGACAAATCTTCAGACTGTCGCTCATATGGATGAGTTTAAAGGCCAAGAAGATGTCTTTCTTCGCCTTTTACTCTCGCGCCATCATCACTCAACACTTTTGACACCTTGCGGATGTGGATCTCACCGTCGTCGAACTGTGGGCATGCAACGAATGTATTCAATCCGATTTACTTTGCTCCCAGTGCTGGATCAACAAACATCGACATTTGCCTACTCACTGGGCCCTTGTGTGGAACGAACTCGATAGCTTCTTCGAACGGACTGACTTCAGCCGCGTCATGAAGAATGCGGTCATTGCGCTCGGCCACAACGGAGACAAGTGTCCCAATGCAACACTGGCCCGTTCTTTCACTCTTGTCGATTTAAACGGTATTCATGCGACTGCCGTCTCCTTCTGTCGCTGCCGCACGACCGAGTCCGAAATGGGGGAAACCGAAGTTCAAGCAGCTTCTACGCGCTGGAATATTTCCTGGTAGCATTCGTCAGCCAAAGACAGGGTATACTTTGAATGTGCTCGAGTATTACAAACAGGAGCACAACCAAGGGAAAGGCTCGATGTATAACTTCGTGCATGTTCTTCAACGAATGGCTGACCCATTCTTTGCAAGTGCTGTCCCTGTACGTGTTTTTCCCGGAAATTTAGTTTTCAAACTCATATACACATTCTCTTAGGATATCTATGCCAACTTCCTAGCCGTCGTGCGATTTTATCAATACCTGGACATTCTCTTGTGCCGAGGACAAGCACATGGTCTTGATACCCCGATACCTGGCGAAGCAAATCGTCCCTTATCCTAACCGTGCACCAGATTTCCTTGGTAACTTGTGCGCGGCATGCCCCGAGCGCGGCGTCAACATGCCGTTGAAAGTCACCTACCCACGATATCTCCGTCATCTTGTTTCGCAACATATCACACTCGATGGCAACTTCAAGGTGAACCTGTTTCACAAGCGCGACAATGGAAGCGATCATGCTCTAACGGATGGGAAGATGTATTTCCCTGTCCAGGCGGAGTATAACCATATTGCTGCGACATATGTCGTGCCGAATGAAGATACGGTTTGTCGCACCTTTTTGCTTAGCTCTCAGCTTATCTTTCGGTTAGGAGGCGCCATGTCAAGCACATATTGGTTCAATTCGTCACCAGGGTAAGGCCAAGTACGGAAATACCGCCATTAGCGGTGTTGTCGGTTGTGCATGTGATCATGCCGTCCTTGGATCCTTGGTTGACATGCTGGTCGGGGAGGCGTTTGCACTGGGGACCTATGCCCAACGTGAATTCCTACGACACATCAATTCGCCACCACATCTGTCCGAGTCGCAAACACCCTTAGTTGGCAGTTATGATAGTTGGTGCATTTTCGTCAAGAATTTGCGCACCCGAGCTGTCACACTCTTCCCTGAAGCAATATGGCTTCACGATCTTCTAGACAAGATTGAGGGTCAAATTCCTGCCGACCACATCAACGATCATGGTGAAGTGTGTCGTAAAATCTGGCAGGCCGTCTACTTTGCCTGCCGGGCGCATTTCCACGGCGAGACAGCAGAGGTAATTTGGGCGAACCTTAACCCTCTTGGGTCATCAACCCGCCAAATGACGGGGGGCGCGCGGGCATGATGCGATGAACTATGTGGTTGATGCTTGGAATACATCGAAAGTATTTCGGCAAGGTAGTAACAAAGAGGTCCAACGTTGAACAGTGTACTAACATATAATTAGGACGACTGTTAGCAGCTGAGCGACAAGAAGCACTCCAGCTGTTTGAGCTACACATGTCTGTTGTGATTGACCTCAGCCACCAGCATGCTGCCGAAGTCGTAGAGTGGTCGAAGATGTCCCGAAACGCGTATCAGGGCCTGGACGGGGATTGGCACAGTGTATACCAGCACACATCAAAAGCAGGCATGTTCTACTGTCAGCAACAGGATCTCCAAACTGACTGTCCGGTCAATAGTTGTTACGATCGAAGATGTCCTTGCTGCAATGGTGACCAAGGAGCGTGAACGTCAAACACATCAGGATGAAGTTTCTCATACGGCGCCCGTTGCTCACTGGATTTGGAATGGTATGAATATACAGCGCCAACAGTATGTATTTGTCCATTAGTACAGGCTGTTGCCCAGCTGAGCTGATATCTATGTAGAGCTTTTATCGTCACACTTCTCAAGACTCACAACGACCATCCCATGCAAGAAACATTCGAGTCTATTACCAAGCTTCGCAAAGTCTTAATCGCGAACTCAAGCCGTTCCGAGAACAACAACGCTCAATCTATCCACGGTTGACCCTCAGTGCGCTAGATTCAAATGAGCCAGAACTAGCAGCCATTCAACTGCCCTCGTATCGCATGAAACACGGGCAGCGCTCTCCATCGAGTATCAGCGCTTGTGATGCTGAGTTGCGTGATGCGGAAATCGAGCTGCGATGCAGTCAGCTCGAGAACGCAATTCAAGCTGTTCGGACGGCATCCTTGGGGCTTTCTGCTGTCAAGAAATCCAGAGACCTCGATTTTCGTGGGCAGGCAGGTATCACACGGTCTAAACGAAATCTTCAAAATGCGGAGTTGATGAAGGCATTCGAGATCGCACAGTATAACGAAAATCGGGATGCATTGGTGCATCTGGGCCATATTTGCAGCGATGATATTGATACCTTCCCACCACTTAGCAATCGCGATACGCGTCGCAAGGACACGCATCTTCACCGTGCCACTGGCGATTCTCGTGTGTTTGATGGGACGGCTTGGTACCTGCAGAGCGGCACAAGAATCCCCGATATGGATCCAACTCAGAACCTCCTTCTGACTCGCCGCCTTGACTCTGAGAGCGAGAGTGATGAGCCTCAGGCTCAACTCCTTACGGGTACTCAAACTCTGAAGCGGAAAGGTAACGGCTCACTGACATTTAGAGTCATCTAATCTTCAAGCAGGTTTCACCAAATCTCCGCGTCCAGCAAAACGTCTGAAGGACATCTTGCCACCAGCTCCAACAAACATCACAGTACTCTCATCGGCAGAGGATAGTGATGACCCACTTACCCAGAGTCCGGTTAAGCATACCCAACTCCGCAAGAAGAAGAAGGACAAAAAGGGAGACGGGTGGATTTGGCTTGAGAACTGGGTCAACAAACGCGGGCTTACCGACGAGAAACTCCAGGCATATAAGCTAGAAAGTAGGTTCTTGTCTATAATATGATTTCAAATAGACAGGCTCATATTAACATAGGTGACCGCGTCCAGTATTTCCGTGCTGAAGCTGAGATGTACCGGTGGTTGGAGCAGTACGAACGAAAGCATGCAGAGCTGTTCCGCGTGATTGAGCGATTCCATCGGGATGCAGTTGTGTGGACAGGGCTTGCTGATCGCCATCAGCAGCAAAATGGTCATGTTGATGGGGCAGTGACCTTTGCACGCATGCAAGCAGCAATGCATCGCCGCTTACAGCATAATGCGGAAGTTGTGTTCAAAGATGCTGAATCAGGTGCACATCACGACTGGGTTAGTGCAACTTCATTTGATGACTTGGTTATCAAAATCGACGCATGGCGGGATGCTGTGTTTGGCTGGATGGACAAAATGGTTTGTTTATTTGTTTTGGAATAACTGAACAAATTACTCATACCAGTATAGAAAATTCACCGGGCGTATAAAGAATTCTAATATTTATGGTTTTGATTGTTTTTCAATGACTTACTTATGGTTTCGATTTTATAATAAAATAATGAAATATTAAAAATCAATAATAAATCATAAATTAAAATAATATGTCACTAACAAAGTTGGATGTAGGATATCATCAGAAATTGATGATGAGATCAAATGTTCCATCATCATAGCTGAGAAAATATATTGAGACAAGAGCCTTAGTAAGCTTAATATATATCATGGATGATAGTTTACTATATAAGGCCAAAGTGAAGATATAGCATGATTTTAGATAAGTAAAATGAAAAACAAGCTTAACTTAAGTTATACTGGATATATATTGAAACTTGGGTTGTGATGATTGGACTGTGACATGCTCGCCTAGATACAAGTTAATCTTAAGTTTATAGTTTTGTGTAACTTAAGTTTAAGACAATATACTATATGGCAGTATAATATTGGGCAAAACTTAAGTCTTGGTCACAACTTGAGTGATATCATGGTCTGGACCACCTAACTTAAGTTAAGCTAATAAATTAGTTGAAATGACAGGTTACCCAGACTAGATGTGGCAAGAAAGTCTAAAGGAAAGGGCCTCATAAGGGGTCCAATATCAAGACTCTTTAGCTGTGGAACACTATGAGCAGTGAGGAGGGAGAGTGTCTCTAGTTCTTCTCGACCTAGATATGTCAGTTTTATGTGACTCCACCGATGGGACACTGATGACAATAAGGACAGAAGGGATGGAGAGAGCAGAGCCTTATTTGGGGATACATGCCCAAATTTGTGCAAGTGTACAGATCTGACCACTGTAAAATTCAAGGGTGTCTCTGCCCCTCTGTCAAGCCATAACTGAAAATTTGGGGGTGCCTTCAATTGTGTGACTGTGCGAGTTGCCTGGGAACCTGATCCAGTATTCTTTTGGATAGATTGAGTTGCAGCAACAATGTGGATTGATGCCCAGAGAAGAGGGGTTGCAACCACTAGGTTCCTCCAGCAGGTGCAGACTAGAGACAGCATCAATGGCCCTTCTGTTGCATCTATAGCAGTATTCCTATGCTTAGGAAGAGTCTCCAAAAAGATTGCACACAGAAGATCATCTGGAAGTCTGCGTATAGGTGCAAGCAGTGCCTTATGGGACCCAACAAATGCCCCCATTGCATCCCTGTGGTCCATGTGTGACGGGGCGCTTACTAAAGCGGGTCCCGGCACACGGGAGACCGAGGGCGGAAGGCCGGCGAGGTCGGGGACGCGATAGAACTGGCGTAAGTACTAGATTCGACCTCGGAAAAAGCTAACTAATACAGAAAAACAGCTCCACCTATATAAGTATTTACAGGACTGATGTCATAGTGGAGAGTATGATAAAAGAATGAGTTCATTGTGGAGTAATGGCGCGCGCTCGAGCGCAACTCCGGCGGCATGCACAATCTTATCTTATCTCGGATCGCGTGATCCGCGATCCGGGGCCTTACATACGCCCTCCATATCTTTGCTTGGAAAGATATCCACGTGGTTTCAACTCGGAAACATTATTGAATACACGGCAGACGACGCGTCGCCGATCGCTGACTCATACCACGTGATGAGATCAAACGCGTCATCGCGTAAGCGCTTCTTGTCCAGAACCACCACGACATCCGATGCGGAGTCTACTATGGTGAGTGAATTCGCACTCGGGACGACCGCGAACCGACTCAGAACAGTTTCGCCCTCCGAATGGAGTCCAAAATGGTCTACTAGGACCGTCTGCACCGTGCGGACAAGCGCGTCATCGAGCGATTCAAAGAAACGCGTGGCGTCGGGCGCAAGTTCTTGGTGCCCAAACCCAACGAAGCGGCTCTGTGGCGGGCGTACCACGCGGCGATGCGGAAGCGAGAGTCGGCCAGCTGCCGGGACTCAAGCAACACCTCAACGCCGTACCTCTCATCGCGCATGACAAGCTGCGACTCCGAGAGCCGAGCGAGCGCGAATCGGCTCGTTTGCTGGACGGCTCCTTCATCTCCTGGGTATGGCTGGGCATTCTGCAACGACAGCTCTGCGTTGAGGAGGAGGAAATTGCCAATGGGGTGCTCAGAGGCAACGTCACCAGGTGCGTTGTCCAACAGCTCCGAGGATCCAGCTGAAAATTCTTCGCCAGAACTCTCAGTGGACTCCCCCTCGCCCTCCTGGACAACGACACCGTCGCTGAAGAGCTCGGATTCGACTTCGTCGGCCCACGACAAGCCGACGGCGCCAACCGCCAACGTCTCAAGCACCTCTGTGCTTTCATATAGCGCAGACTGGCGCTCGGAGAAGTCCACGCCGTGAGCGCCAAAGCCTGGCGGCTTCCCTCGAACGGATGACTTCACGGTGGAAGTCGTGGGGCAGTCTCGGGCCAGATGCCCGATTTCTCCACAGGTAAAGCAAGCTCCCGTCGCGAGGAGCTCGTTGCGACGTTTGGCAGACATGCGGCGCTCTTTCAGCGCGTCTGGCTTCGTCGGGAGCTCGACTGACGCAGCGCGAAGCTGCTCGTTCCGCGAGTCAGCCTGCGGCTTGTCGGACTCGACCCGCCCTCCGTGGCCTCGCCTACGGTTGCGGTGAGCACTCTCACTGTCCCTCTGGGTGGCGTCTGACGATTTCCCGTCAGGCTTCGCCTTCTCGTGGTCCAGGGCATCGGACGCGGGCGATTCTGGCTCAATATTGAGCAGAATCTCGGCGTCCTCAGCCGCTTGGACAACATCGTCCCAGGGAGCGGTCTCGGGGTCGAGCTTCTGGCGGTACATCTCGCGCTGGATGTTCGCGTTCAAGGTGCGCCAGTACTTGACGACCTTCTCCTGATCATCAGCTAACCCGATGATATTCCAGGTTGTTTCAAACTCAGCTGTGTACTCGACCACAGGCGCGTCTTTCTGCACCATGCAATTCAACTTGTCGCGCATTTTGATGCGGAAATTCATAGGGAAACAAAATTCAAATAATCCCCAGAAGAAGTCACGCAGTGAGTAGTTCTGCTCGTTCAGAACGACCTTCTGATCGTAGAATTTTGCAGCTTTGCCCTCAAGAAAGTGGGATAGGTAGAAAATCTGCTGGTCGGCAGGCACACGACCTGTATTCACATACGCAGTACCCTCCCGCACAAATTTCTTGTACTTGGCGGGATCGGGCGAACCGTCATACGCGGTCGGCTTAACCGGCTTCAACAGCATGGGCAGCGCAATGTCACGTCGGCGTGAGCCTAGACGCGACGATTCGGGCGCGGGCGTGGAGCAACGGCAGGCTGGCGCCGTCCTGGCCTAGGAAGTCCATCGAGGTCCGGTGAGTTGGCCTCCGGGTCGGGAGCCAGAACTCGAGGATCGTCAGATGGGTCTGGCGAGGGCGGGTTCCCAGGTGCTGCTGTTGCGGCGTTGATTGCGCGCGCTCAATAGTGCTCCCAGCAGCAAATCGGGGCCACGCGATGGCCTCGCTGGCACCACGGTGTGTGCGCGAGTGCCCTTCACACGTGGTTCCGCGGGTACGCCCCGCAAAATACGCTCACGCGCAAAGCGCTCGGCACGACTAGCAAGTGGCTTCACTGCCGGTACGTGTTCCTCGTTCGCAAGCCTCAACTCGCTGATCTGGCGCTCCAGATCAGCGATCCGTGCTGCAGCGCTCACACGAGAGCCTGCAGTAGTGGATCCCATCCTCGATGGGTGTTCCGAGAGATGCAACGTCTCACCCGGGGCTACAGTCACCGGAGAGGAATGCTTCGACGGCGAGAATTTCGCGAAAAAGCTCGGCGGCGTCGTTCAACGTTCGATCTTCACGCGCGGCTCACGGTGATGCAACTCTGCAAAGTTTTCCAATGCATCACGCTGCGCGGCTAATTCATCTTCAGAGAACTCCTCTGAAAACTCAACTGCTCCCCAGTTTCCGGGATCAGGGCCCTTCCCCTTGTTGCGGGAAGGTCCAGCTGAAGGTGGGCGAACAGGCTTTGGGCTGATATGGCCAAGGTGCGTCGGTGACCGGACACTCTGATGTTCGGATGGGGACTCATACCCATCATCAAAGGATTGACGAGACTGCTCGTCAAACTCAATCAGTGGCGACGGCGACCTTGAAAATCGCGGGGCAGCACTCGCAGACTTGCGACTCGCAGCAAAGCGAGCCTCATCAGCCAGCAGCTGGTGCCGGCGCGCCAACAGGCTGAGCTCCTCAACACTCATGCCATCCATGGCAAGGTGAGTTGTTGACTCAGATTCAAACTGATGTATTGACGAATGTGCTACACTTGTAGGACGAATGACTGGGCTTCGACGCGCGCTCGACAAGCGCGTTGTCATACCAGCACTATCATCGTCAACCAGATCAAGATCCGCGACTGGCGTCCGGCGACCCCAATCGACATCGCCCGAAAGCACAGGGAACTCAGCAAGCTGAGACTCGGCAAGCCGAGGACTGGCAAAGCCAGGAACACGCCCGGAGGCGGCACGCCGTGAGGCGGGGCGAGAATTCGGCATAGCCGGGACACCGCCGACCCATATCACTCACCAAGTGATGGTCGGCTCCACTTGTGGAGCGGGATGACGACAGGCGTGACGTCAAACGAGCAGGGGGCGTCGGGGCAGGAGCGCGACCGGTAGCCACAGCAAGACGGGTTCGATGGGTAGCCATGAGACGTCGGAGGTTGGTCAGGGCAACAGCAAGACGACAGGAAGGGTTGATCAGACCCTCGGAGTCAGTACAGACTGTAAACCAGTAGCGAGCAGTTCAAAATATGTGACGGGGCGCTTACTAAAGCGGGTCCCGGCACACGGGAGACCGAGGGCGGAAGGCCGGCGAGGTCGGGGACGCGATAGAACTGGCGTAAGTACTAGATTCGACCTCGGAAAAAGCTAACTAATACAGAAAAACAGCTCCACCTATATAAGTATTTACAGGACTGATGTCATAGTGGAGAGTATGATAAAAGAATGAGTTCATTGTGGAGTAATGGCGCGCTCGAGCGCAACTCCGGCGGCATGCACAATCTTATCTTATCTCGGATCGCGTGATCCGCGATCCGGGGCCTTACACCATGGCATGGGCCAGAAGTGTCTGCAGCTGCTGCACTTCCTTATCAAGGGCCGCTAGTACTGTTTGATAGGGCTTTATAAATGCTTGAATTTCCATCAATTGAGTGTCTGGAAAGATGGTGTTGGTATGAAGGACATCATTGAAGGGGGATGTGGGGATCAGCATGGTGGGATGAGGGAACTTGAAGGACACAGCGAGAAGTTATATATGCATTCTCAACAAGGCTGTGCACTTCTCCTGCTGATGGTTACCTGATAGCAGTTCAAATATGAAACTGATGGATGTTGACATCACACTACTTACTGTACTATTTTAATCAATACGTCAGTCACGTGTCACACTGCATCAAAGGTGACGAAAATATTTCATCAGTCACAGGGGTCTGCAAAATCTGACGAAAGGCTTAGGACTGTCACATTTTTGCTGAAAAACATGTCAGAATGGGCCTTGCAGGCTATGAGAACAGATTTTAGACCATATAGATGAGCATTAACTACTCTAGAACAAGATATCCGAAGCAATCACGGTTATTTCGAGTCTGCCTCCGATTCAGAGTCATCGCTAAATTGTTGCCAGAGTCTAGAGCTGTATTTGGTCGTTACGCGCGCGGCTTTCTTTCACTGCGTCGGCTTGGGATGACAAGCTTGTCATCATCGGCCTCGAGACCTTCAGAGATCGAGGATGAAGTAAGCCCACCATCTGCTTTCCGTGCTGTCCGTCGCCGGGGAGGCTTTCCCATGACATCAGCAAGAACTTTCTCCGGACTGATATCACTGTCGTCGACGCCGTCTTCCTCACCAGAGTTAATATTTGGCATCACATCCTCGGCAACCTCAACATCTTCGGGAATGCTGATATCACCACTGCGCGACGTATTGAGCTCTGTCCAGAAAGCCGTTTGCTTGTCTCGCTCTTCCCGAAGGCGTGCACGAATACGGGAAGAGGTGAGACATTCGTACGAAAGGTTCCAACCGCCTGCTTCGCAGCGCAGAAAAGCCTAAAATGTGTTGAGCTTGAGTACCAACAACTTGAAGAAAGGAAAACCAGAACATTTTTCACGATTTCAGGCTTGCAAATGAAGTTGTACACGTCCCAAAGCCAGCCAACGGAGGACTTTCGCAGCGGTCCAATATGGGTGTCAAAATGAATTGGTTTACCAGCATCCATTTGCGATGACAGGTCATCGACAACCCCCGCATGATACGAGGCCTTCATCGACTGCTTGAATGGCCGATTTATCCCCACATCAAGAGGTTGCGCAACGCCAGTACAGCCTCCGGGAACAAAATCGATAATAATCCGCGGATGCTCCTTTCGCATGTAGCCACGGAACTCGTTTGAGCGATGGACCGACCACACATCGATGATCCATAGGGCCTTTTGAGACGGAGATAGATTGAGGCGCAAAATCTGAGCATCAATGTAGGGCTCGAGGATTTCGCAGACGTAGCATTGCATCGTCTTTTGATTAGACCAGTGATTCTTCTTCTTCTCCGACGGTACGAATGCAAAGCCTGCTTGTGAGCAATCGCTGTACTTTGGGGCATCTCGCGGTGGACACGACTGGTTGGTGAGGCCCTCGTATACCGCTTGAATTGGAAGGACCTCCCCTGAAGCGGAAATACCTAACGCTGCTGTGAAAGCACGTTTTTCGTCTGCGCCAATGAGCTTGACCTGGTGGGACCCCCGAGGAGCATATGTAAGACGGCCACCGGGGTTGTAGACGATGCCTGTTTGGTCGGTGTTGATGATTAACTCGGCGGGAATGTCCTCCGTCTGTATAATATGCGCACGGCGAAGAGCTGCCTGTGCACATACTTCCTCCCAGTCTTTCGGAAGCTTCTGCGCTGCATTGGTGGCGCGTCGCTCTGACCAGCGCATCTCTGTTCTGAGGAAGTGTCGGCAGAAGCTATCAGAAGCACGAAACTTGGAGTTATCGCGATAAGTCTTCTCGAAGATTTCGGGTGCGAGCTTTTGGATGGTAGCGATGATCACCGCACGAACAACAATTGTTGAGACAGCGGCACCCGATTCCCGCAATGCAATCAATTTGCTCTTGACTTCATTGATAACATCCGCTCGCCCGGCCTAGCCCTATTATCAGATGCAATCCGGGATTCGAGATCGATTAAGCATTACCAGTGCTCCACGTCGTCCCCCGAGCGAATGCCCTGGTCGGTCTCCTCTGAGTTCAACCTCATCCAATATCCTCTTTATCCAGACACGCTTGCCGTTCTTGTCTTGTTCAATCCACCCATTCACCGTGGTACGCGAGAGTTTGCTGAATGTCTGTCGGTCACAGCCAATTAATGTCTTCACAATGCCGGATGAGCTGAGGCCGGTGGTGGGGTGATTGTTTACAGTGCCAGCGGAGAGTATCTGTCGAAAGAGGAACGGCGTCTTCCAATTGACATATTTGACTTGCCGTGGGGCATGAATGCGCTTTCGCCCAGATGCTTTGCGGACTTGGGCAAGTGTCTCTTCCTTCACAGATCGTCGAAGTCGTGATTTTCTTGCTGTGTCATTATCCATCCCTGCATCGGCAAGGATAGGTTCGATGAGCTGGTTTAAACTAGTTAGTCCAGATTGAGGTGACTCCGAGAACACGCACTCTGACTTTGCGCTTGGTCCCGTCAGCGTGACGAATCCCAAGCTCTATTTCAGCCTCCTTCTCTCGTTCACGCTGCTTGCGCTTTCGACTGCATGCGGCTACTCGTAAGTTCTCCTTCCTCTCTATCGCCATTTGCTGCACACGAAGTGCCTCGGCAGCTTGTTTTTCTCGATTTCTATCTGCCCATTCGCGGTTTCGCTGACGTTCTCTTTCACGATCCTCCGCCGTTGCCTTGGACATGAACCGGAGAAGCCCCGTTTTCGCGTCGCTGGAACCCAAGGCTGCCAATGCTTTCTTGGTATTAGACTCCAGGCGCGTGTCCTTGGGGTCGGTAGTGTTGCCGGATGGTCGTTTTTTGGAGGGACTCGGTGGTGGCGAACCCAGAGCACGGTCCTGCATTGAGCGTTTGACCTTGCCTTTTGTTGGCGATAGTTTCGCGAAGATATCTGCCAGATGCTGAATTGGCGGCGGCGTCACTGGACGCTCGTGTTTTGCTGTGGTGGTGGGTGAGCTTGAACGGGAGGAAGGTGGCGAAGGGGTTGGCGTTGGTGAATGAATCACCCTCCACGGCAATGGACGGTAGAGGCGGTGGGAACCAGATGACTCAGACGGTACAGCGACTACCTCAGTCTCACTCATTGGCTCGTCGTTGAAGTCGTCGAGTGGGAAGCGAACTGCGACCGGGACCGCAACTGCATAGCGGTGTGGTGTATCCGGATCCGAGTCCAAGGAAAGCCCTTCCGCCAGCGAAACCCTTGCTGGGAGGACGACAAGGTCGTCTTGTGCAAGATCATGACGAAATGTAAAGTCGAAGATAGTTGGGGTCATCGTCTTTTGGCAGAATCAATATGGCAACCAGCGGCGAATGAGATGGGACATACCGGGACCTTTAACTTCTGGGCATGCCGCGCGAGTATCTCGTTGAACAGCCGCAGCCGTTCGTCGACTGCCGACTGCATCCCCACATCCAGCAGTGAAATTGCGGGGTGGAGATAGTGATTCAACGAGTTGTGGGCCAGAATCCCGCAGGAGAACGAGTCCTTTTGACGCGTTATATCGAGCTTGAGCCAGCGGAAGTCTTCCACGTCATGCTGTGTGATCCACCAGCTGTACGCGCACTTGACGGACTCGTTGATAGGGCCATCCAAGGCGTCTCCGTAGTACACAGTCTTGCTTTCGAAGTCGATAACGAGCGCTACCCAGTGGTTTTCGTCCACATTGACAATGGTGAGCAGCTTTGTATCGACACCCAAGCCAAACTGGTTGCCCTGTTCCCGAAGATCTCGGTAGCAGGGCTCCGTATCATAACCCTCCCCACCATCCTCATACAGTTCAATAAGGCTCTGCGCGTGCCCGCTAGGAACGATGTGAACGCCAGCTGCCTCCCAACTCCCATCCAAATCAAGCAACTCGAGAGCTAGGTTGATGTGTGTTGTTTGAAGCCAGTCCCGCGTGCAGAATGGGCCCAGATCGATGAGCATTGCCTTCTCGCGAAAGCCCGCTAGCGAGCCATCCCACGGAAGCTTCCTCGTCTCCTCCAGCACTGCCATACGAGTCTCGTCCACATGGGATAGCTTCTCGATCGAAGTTACAGCCGACTGCCACTGCTGACGAGCTTCCCGGACATGCGACAGCTCCGCCCAGTATGAGAGAAGATGCAAGGGGTAGGCATGTTGGTTCCCTGGAATGTGAGGGCAAAGCACCGAGTTGTATTCATCGTCCTCGTCTGCTTGATCAAGCGCCAATAGCAGTGTACGGAGGACTGCAGCTGGTGGCGTCGTGAGCTTGGTGATATCTGCGTCACGAGATGTCGGGAGCCTAGACGAGAGATACTGGTCCGCTGAAGTGAAGTAGGTGGAAGCACGCTGGGCTGGTAGTCGGAAATCAAGGAAGCTCTTGACGGCTGTCCGCTTGTCTGGGAGGATTCTGGCCGCCAGAGAAGCCGGAAGCCGTAATTGTTGCAGTCGCTCCGGCGTGAGAGGCATCCGGCCCGTAGTATGGCTGTCGCTGGACAGCGGTCTGGATGAAGTGACGAAAATTTTCGTCAGTCACACCCTTGATCCGCGGATGACGAAATCCCAGGTTCGTCATCGATGTCACGCCTCCGAAGGGGTGACGAATCGATTAAAATAGTACAGTACTTACTTTCACAAGGACACAGATTTCAGTTAAAGAATTGTAGACAATACTTAATTAGTGTTATAGCCTATAATAGGTAATTCTCAATTGTCACATTTAACTTCAATAGCTACCGGTATCTATTTTTACACACAAAAAGATGATGAAGACACTAAATAATATGCATGGCAAGTATTGAGCTGCAAGCCACCAAGGCTGCCCAAGGAATGGCTCATGCTACTCAGCGAACAGATTCCAACCCGGGACAGTGTGTTCTGTACACTCTCGGAGACTGCCGTGTCCACCCCGCTCTTGCTGAACCCCGTGCCACAGCGGATTTTGGGTGCATTCGGGACGAATAGCGCAACTTTAATGACATCTAAGCGGGTGAAACGGCGCCGGGGTCCAGTCAGTGGTGCGGTGATCGAGGATGAGGTCGAGCCGGACGTGCGATGCCGCTCAGCCTGAGTGTGTGCGGCCCAAAAGTGTCTTGCGAAGAGAGATTCGGGGTCCCGGTTTTGTCGGGGGCTTCGCATATGAAGTTGTGTGGACGGGCAAAGCCACACACCACAATGAGCCTCCGAACTTCCCCTCTTCGCGGAAGACGCTGAACACATTGGACCATGCTTGCGCCGCTCACTTCCGCCTTGTCGTGCCCCGTTTTCTCCTAGAACTGCGCGTTTTTGGCACCGTCTGGCGTGTCGAAGGCCGCGACTATCCGCGAATTCGAAGTGATGAGCTGGCGATCGTCTCGATACCGTAAACCTCGCGCCGACAAGATTCTCCCGATCGGCCTTCACACCGTCAAGTGTGACGCGGGCAGACCGTTGGCACCCCTACGAAGGACGTCCATGGACATATCCATGGACGTCTCCATGTCCAAGAGCTTGGACAAGGACCGTTTCTGTTGGACAAGCAGTTGCGACGGTCACAGAATGTGACGCACACACGAAGCTTGTCACAAACGTCCATGTCGTGTCCATAACTCGCTCTTACATGTCCATGAGCAACTGAACTGCAACTGGTGCCGCGGCGTATGCTTGATTGTGTGCTAGGGCCTGAGGCACTGCCCCGGATGTAATTGTCGGCCTTCGGCACAGCTCTGGCCGACACTGGTCATAGCACATCTAGTATTAGTAGATAATGAATCCATTGCGGCACTCGCCAATAGCTCTCAGTACTCCCGATGGCTGAGCAACTTACGCGCAAGCAAGCAACTCAACTTCTCGAGCTTATATCTCTGGTAAAGCCCCAGCTTCAATGGCTTCAGAAGGAATATGAGTCAAGACCTCCGCTCGAGCTTCCGCAACAGTTCCTGGAGTTCTTTAAAGCTAGCCTCTCGCTTTCTCATGATGCATGTACAAGTGCTTGGCTGTCTCTCCGCGATGAAGCATGGGCACAAGATGAGGATGCTACAGAGATTCATGCCTTGCGTGCCAAATATCTTCCTGTTTTTTTACGGCACGGAATTCCGTTAGGCATTGGTAAGCTTGGACTCGGACATGAGCAAAATGCCCAGCTGACTGACACACACAATACAGGACTCTATTCATTTGAACCACCTCATCGTGCTTGCAAGAATGAAGCATGCTCCAAGGCTTTCGTGTCAGATCCAAGCCTGTCACGCGAGCGCGATTTAGATGGTGCCATTCGTATTCAAGTTACGGTCTTCACAAAGGAATTCGGAGCAATTCCTGATTATTCAACATCGCGCAAGTGTCCCAGTATGTATATTTGCCCCCTCTATGACTTGCATACGGTCTAAATGACGACTGCCAGAGTGCTCGACTCGGTACTATCCGAACTACTTTGTCGACTCTCGATCCTCAAAGCGGGCATACTATCCTGCAACTGCCATCGTATTCATGCAGATTTCCACTCATTACTATATGAGTCGGGAGGTTGCCGAGCTTTTTGCAAGTATGCAAGTGAACGCATGGTATATTTTCAGATGATGTTTGGTGACAGCGTACTGAATTCTTTCATCGCTTAGGACATCGGGGACAAACTGTGCAAAAATCTACAATGAGAGTATGAAGCCGGAGCATCTTACGCCTTTACTACCTGCTGAATGGGGCTATGCATTTGACCTTGATGTCGAAAAGGTCTGGAGCGCCTTTTTTCTACATGCTCTACTTCTGGATGCGGAGAATAGCTCCCTCGAGGTTGAACACAATACTGTCAACAAGTTCCGACTGACCTCCGCCCTCCTTGCACGCAACCAACGCATGGCTGGAACTGGCCAAGCCGAATGGAACCATGCTTGTGAGGCATGCACATGGTATACCAACGATGAGAAGGGTAATCCAGGTCAGTGCATTGTTAAAGGCTCATATTTTCATCAACCGAAAGGGTTTCTAGCCGTTATCCGGTCATGCGTTACCGATGGTATCACTATCGGGCGACCCTGCTGTCGTGTACACGACTGTCTGCAGCCTCTTCCAACTGTCAAGCATAGGTTCTGCGAGACTCACCAAGTGCAGGATCGCCTTTGTGTGGTAAAGGATTGTCAAGACGAGGCTGAAGCCAACTATCGCACTTGTTCACGCGCAGAGCATCGTGTGCCCTTGAGCAATACCACAAACTCCAAGGGAAAGCCATGTTCCAACTGAAACGGCGGCTCGAGCGGCTCAAGATCTCCCAGCCTCACAGTTCCATGCCCGGAGACAACCCAACCAGTACATCTGATGGTCTAGAAGGTACAGGAGCAGACGAGGATGAGGATGTCGTGATTGATGAGAATGGGGTTTGTCCTGACAAGCCAGAAACGGGAAATCAGAGTGTTCGTGCGCGGTTTGGAAGACGGCGAACTCATAACGAGGAGTTATGTGTTGCTTCCTGTGGTGTCATTCTTGGCCGGGCAACCTTCTATGGGTCTGAGGCACCAAACGGTGTTCGCGTATGACATTTGCTGTTTGGTCTACTCGTATCTGATGGTCAATAGGCATTCTGGAAGCGACTTTTCCCTACAAAACGCTCATTACCTCAAGTTCTCTGGCATGACAACAACTGCCGCATCGTTGCCATGCTAAAAAAAGACGGGGACTCGTACTTCAGCCACTGTGCTTTGCCAGTGGACGTGTTCCATTTCAAGTGCAAGCACAAGGAGGGAGACGTCGACTGTGGCCAATACTGCAATCCATATATCTATTCGGAACTTCGCACCCAAAATGGCCAGTGGCGATTCAATTCATCGGCTGCTGAACAAACCAACGCATGGTTTGGAGGGTTTCAGGCCATTGTTCAAGAGATGAGTGCTGAGCGGTATGATTTCTTTTTAGACGAAATGATTCGACGGCGAAACATCTCACTGGTAACTCTATCTCGCCAGCGCAACCAAAACCCTCACAATATCCCCCGTGAAGCCTTGTTAGACACACAGTTGTAGACTTGATAGCTATATTACAACAGAAATTATACAATAGTTGTCTACGAATCGTTGTATGGTCATCTACAAATCATCGTCGGAGTCTTCAAGTGTTAGATCAATCACCTCTCGATTATCAGCAACTGGTACCATAATGTCGACCATCTCTCTCTTCATACGATATTCCGCAAGCCAGTCCTCAAGAGCAAGTAAGGATGATGACGCAGACCAGAGGCGATATTCTGGCATCTTGTAGCGCTCGATGATATACTGATCCACAGTATCAAGGGCCGGGTGGTTGTCTGAGCGATGAAGAATGAGACCGTACTCATAACTTGACTCCATAACTGCTTTCGCCACATGCTCGGTGACTTTGAGATCCTCCTGCACCAACAGCATGACCATTTCCGGGAGGAGAACTTCCTCGATGAGAAGTTGATACGGAAGCTTGGTTTTAGACTGTAGGCAGTTTGGGTTGTCGGGAAAGAGGAAGCGGAGAAGCTTGAAGACAATCTCCCAGCCGATCTCGCCATAGCTAGGGATGTAGATCAGTGACGAAATAGACCATAGATCACAGAAACATACTACGCTGCACTGATCTGAGCATTATGCCCACTGCGTTGAAGTTGAGATGAAAGAGAAAGATATTGCATTGTTGAACCTGTACGCGCATCGAACCGTGCCTTGGCAGCAATGTAGAAGAAACTATAATCGGGAGCCTTGAGAATGGCCTGCAATGTCTCGCGTTTGGCAATAATTCGTTCAAGTAACATGTTAAAGTCCGGGTTGAGGGGCCATCCTCCCGCAGCAGCCACAGGGAAAATGTCCCACTCGATGCGATGGCGTCGACAGTACTCGTAGCTCTTGCCAAAGCCAATAGTACGATGAAGAGAGTTTTCGGGGGTGGGTGACGGACTTGATATTGCCTCAAGCTTGGTGGAATAGCACATCAGCTCTGGTGAAGGGGATACAGGAAAGGGTTCATCGCAGTAGCAGCAAAGAGGACCATCTAGCGGCAAGACGTCAGTCGGTTCCATCTTGACCTCTGAGGCCTCAAACAGTGGCGACAGCAAAGGGAATTCTCCCCGAGGAGGAGATGGCATATCAGGAAATGGCCGCAGATGGAATAAGCCCGGCGTCGAATCGATATATGGAGTTGCTGCTTCAATGGCGCGTTGGCAAGCCCATTCGTCAGAATGGAAGAGCTCGCCAAACTCTCGACTGTTATGAAGAACAGCCAGAGCGTCGATATTCTCACCACAATCCTCGCGGATGAGAAGGAGTAGCGCTTCAGAAACTAAGACTTGGTCGATTAGTTGCTGTATATCGAGTGGTTCATGAGAGTTGGGCAAAACGTCGAAGTTGGCAGCAATACCACGAACAGCATCACGGCATGCGATATAGCCCAGCTGGCCAAAACTGTATAATAGTCAGAACAAATACGAAAGGAGGTAAAGTAACATACTATCCATGACGTGGAATGAAAGGTATCCCTGATTGAATTCGCTCGACTGCCTCCTCGAAGTACTCGCTACCTTCCGCATTCGTTGCAATATCATTGAGAGTATCGATATACTTGTTGAGCCGAACACGAATATTGGCATAATCGATGGTCTGTGGCCATCCGGAGGCAGGCGCAGCCATGAATATGATGTCTTCGGCGCGATGTTGCTGACAATAGGCAGCCCTCAATGCCTCAGATGGGTCGGTTTCAAGCGCTCGTTGCATCTGATGCAGTTTCTCAGAGGGCTTGAAAAGATACACCGTTTCGCAGACCGGGCACTTGCCGAAAATGTCGGATAAAAGTAGAGCATCCCAATCAACATTGTCAGGCTGCCCAGTTTCTTCTGACGGCTCCGAAAGAAGTGATATTGGAGGGAGTTGTAGAGGAGGTAATATCGGAGGGGGAAGTGACGTTGCAATGGTATTCGTAGGCAATGTCATCTGATTGCTGGTCGAAGAAGGTTGTTGCTGTCGGTCGTTCAGCTGTTTGACTGTTTTACCCTTCACATTAGCCTCGGTGAAAAGACGGTCCAATGAGGCAGCGGGAACGTCTCCCAGGGCCATGTACTGTGCCTTGAGCTCATCGTCAATAGCATTCCACCCGCGTTTGTAGTTGTGAACCGTTTGTCGTTTATACGGGCGATGGAAGACCTTTGCGAAAGCTTTTGCCTCAGTTGAACAGTCGGGATCAGTGTCCTGACAGGTTTTCACCCTCGCCCACTTCGTACTCCACTCAACAACAGAGTAGGCCCCGTAGCTTCGCTTTGCTTCTATATCATGATCAACCACGGCCGATTCAAGCCAAACCGGAGGTGTAATTGGAGCAACGGTGGGTTGTCGTTTTGGCTTGGCCACCAGAGCTGATGGAGACGAGGGGAGAGACGGAAGATGGGTGATATGGGCTGCATCGATGCCAGGAATGTCAAGCTTGGCAGCTTTGGGCAGAGGCGCGTCGTCGAGAGAAAATGGGAGGGTTCGCTTGACAGATAACCCTACGGGCTGGAGCAACAGGTCGAGATCCGGACAGTCTTCATCGGCCCACACATCGCGCAAGTTCTCGGGGAAACGGATTATCATACGCCGACCACGATCAACCGTTAAGGCCGTCGATGGGGAAGCGAAAACCCATCCTGATGACGAGTATTCCCAGTATTGAAAGTGACTGTTTTCAGTAAGATTCAAGTCGTTCATAATACCAGCAAGCATGGAAAGGCAGAATTGTGGGTAGCTGGGAATGGATTCCTTCATATCGATATGCTTGACCTTCTTCTAATACAAAACGAATCAATACCCAACGATAGACGGAAAGAAATCAGACACACCGTGAAATATAACGAAAATAGCACCCGTTTCTTCTCCGCCTCCTCCAGCTCAACCCGAATAGTTTTGGCATTTCGATTGGTCGCATGAGCAATGTTCTCGGGCGTTTGAGGGCCTTGCCAGAGAGGACCGATGGGCATGGCAAGTGAATTCGTTCGATTGACCGGCTCAACTCGAGCAGGCACAACTGCGGTTGCTCTCCCAGCAGATTTTCGTCCCACGGGTTGGTCGGGAGGAGAGTGCCGCAGCGGAAGAAAGCGGCTGGGGCTGGTCTCGAACAGCAGAAACGCTATGAGCACTGCATGGGTCTCGAACGCTGCAATCGACAACCGCGGCTGAACAGCACTTTTTGCAAAGATATTCGATACACAGCTTAGCACCTTGGGACGTGCAAGTTGGGTTTGCACACACAATCTTCCCTCCCACAACATTCGGCATTTCGATGATTGGTGCAAGGCGAAGCGGGACATTATCCGCAGGGGAAATGGGGTGGTTGCCTTTGCGGGCCTGGAAGCGACACAGGAAGGCCTCCGCATCTTGCATGATATAGCGACCAGTGAGGGGGATAGTCGAATGACATGACTTATTCGTACACTATGTCGAATAAGAACACAAATAAGAGCCCAAGAAGAACACTTGCCGTTTGCACAATAGAGCCTCGATGCTCTGGGTGTTGTGATCCCAAATGAACGCGAGGCTCACCCATGAGCGCTTTACATTTCTCAACTCCACATCGACTCTGGACATTGAGCTCGGGGTCGGCGACAGACTGGAGTGGGGGCATTGGTTGGCGAAGGAGCTTCGAGAATTTGGTGGCACAGAGAGGTGGTGGTGGTTGAGGGGGAAGGAGAATTATGCTGGTCCATGCGATTGAGCAAGGGAAACAGCGAGCAAAGCGCTGCTTGAAGGTCCAAAGCGCTCGCTGCAGAGGCCCTGTGGCTGAGCATAATTCGTCGCTCATGCCGGCTAGTGACGAGAGAAGTGGTGGGAAACTTCAGGGGGAGGTGGTTGTTGACTTGGGAGAAAGTGTGGGGACAGAGGGTACATGGAGGAGGACGGAGGTAACAGTGTCGACAAGGTTGGCGGTAAAGCGACGACAGCTGACCACGTGTATGATTGATCGAATTACATCATCAACTACGTCCACGGCCGATGTCCATTGCTGGTCCACCAGCTTGTCCATAAAGATGTCCACGATGTGTCCAAGCTCTTGTCCATGTCACACCCATTTTATGGACATGGACTCCGTCCATCAATATGGTCCAAATGGACGTGTCCATGGGACGTGGACTCCAGTAACCACGACGCTCTCGACGCGGGGCAGGCCACAGCCTTGCCGTTGCCATGAAACGACTCCCCTTCGAGTTGTCCATCTCGTCCGTCATCCACCGCGCCCAAAGTCCTGCTCCGTGTCGCGACTCGCTGGGGTTGTGCACTGTCAGCTCGTTCTTGTAGCTCGTCCGCGTTTCAGTAGTGTTGACGATTAGCAGAGACCGGCGAGCGGTGACCCGGACGTCGTATACGGCTCACCGGACCCAACCGTGTCGGCTGCGTGGGTGCTTGGCGAGTATCACGGGGAAGGCGACATCGGGAGCTGTGTCTAGCGCCAAAAGGGAGAGGGATTCAAGCTCCTTTTTATGCCTCGGCAAAAGGGGGTGGTGGTTCACTGACAACGATGATTCAGTCATCCGCCGCGGCCCGCCCGGCGATCGAGTTTGAGAGACGAGATAAAAACACATTCTCCGAGCAGGGACCCGCGCGCTTCCCGCTTCGAACGACGAACAGCGGCCCATCACCAACGCCGAGCTCGGGTTCTTACGCATGTGGCTCATGCGTCCCGGCGCCGCGGCGGTACTGCGGGCGACCGAATCTCACCTCCCTCTTCAGTTGCCAAAGTGATCACTAGAAAGCTCTCCTCAGGCTCCCTCACTTCCCCTCGCGCTCCCCCGCATTGCAAGCACCGTATCCCTCAGAGTCGACCCTGCAGCTGTCTTCCAAGTTCCGACCATTCTGATTCCCCGACCATTCGCCGCCGCTCAAAACCTAAACTTTGTGTGTATGCCAGGGACATATCATACTGATCCAGCTTGGCAAGAACCGGCAAGTCCAAAAAACAAAGCCTTCTTGAATCTTTTATAGTATCTATAGCAACAGCACTGTGTCGAACGATCGCATAATCGCATTGGTGTGCTCACTGGCAGAACCAGTAATACTCCCTCAAATACTCCTCCAAGTCCCGGCGCCCTTCAAGTTCGTGTTCGTGAACACTGGCCGAACCAATCGGACCCCCGTGAGTCGCGACCAGGCTGCTCACGGCATGCTCCCCGTCCTCTGACACACCGCGCGTCTTTCTCGGCGCTACGGGTCTGCTCGCGGGGCCGGCGTGACCGGTAGGTTGAGTACCAAAAGATGAGTCAACAATCCGCGCGGGCCGCCGGCGGGAGGATCAACGATCGAGTTTAACTAGTAAGACTGCTACGACTCAGGATAAAAGGTGATGCAACACACGGTGCTGGTGCACTACCGCTGTCAGTGGACCGGGACCTCGGTGTTGATGGTACAAGTGTGCAGTACGCAGCAGAACCCGGGCCCGCGTGCAGGTGGTCTGCCAGTGCTGTTGCATGCAGACTTACATTTTCATAACCTCAAACTCTTGTTGATCCGCCGCGGCGGATGATTGATTCATTTTGCTGGAAAGTAATGACTTGAAACCACTAGCCCCCCTTTTGCCAGACTCTGGCAACTTGCGCCGAGAACACTCAGGCTGCATCTCGATATCAGTCACCCTGCCAGTCAATACTTACATGTTGCAATCTCACGGCACAACATCTCACCATCTTATGCATCGGCGCGTCCCGCGCATTTCCTTCACATGTGTGATGGTCGCCGGCACTCAAGCTGAACAATATTAATGACAGGATCATATGATAATACTAAGTTAGTACTGAAAGTGAAACTTGGTCCTGATAGCAGCAACTAAAAACAGTGAAATGATCTATAACTGGCTCCTATACATCAAAGATGTTGCATGGAGGCTGTTTGACCATGCTGCTGAGTCTACAAGCTTGGAGGGAGGGCCCAAGTGGCGCAGGCATGTCACAAGGCATGTCACAACTCAAATTGGGCACCGAAAAACACTTATTTGATGCATATGATTGTATGTCAACATGTATGAACACATGTGTTACCTATATGTATCACATCACTTATGATAGATAAGCTTGCTTGATGTGTGGTGTAATCACTAGGCTACGGTGACTAGGATACTAGATGCATTTCAAATATATGATCTGAGATTCAGAGATATCATGATCCACTTCCTTATTTCTCACAGAGGTGGTATTTAGACCAATCTCGACATTGCTTCTTGCCTTCTATCCTTATGTTGCTTCTTACTGGTATCAGGTAGTAGTACTCTGTTCTTCAGAAAGTCTCTGTCTATGCTTACAATGTTTGTAGAAATTGGCATTCTGGCTTTATACTTCTGCAGCTGGGAACATTTTTTTTGGTGATCTTACTACACTTTGCTTGCCAAACCAAGGCAACCATAATTTGTATGATTTTTTTTTAAAAAAAAAAGCATCAATTTATTTGTTTTTTTCTTAGACATTGATGATCAAAATGGGGATCCAACCAATGGAAATAAAATCACATATGAGCCTACTGATTGCTGGGTAAAGAACACTATTCCAGGCTGTCCTGGGAATTGTTTCAATTTAAGTGAGGGTGAAACATACACTGCATCTTCAACTGGATTACAAACAAACAAACAAACCAAACAAACTGTATGTTGGTTTACCCTAGACATTATAAACTTATTAACAACACATTTTTTACTAGCATAGCCAACTACTACCATGTAATGCAAGCATAGCATTTACAGGTATCTTTAATTGCTAGTATCATTATCCCATATTTAATATGTTTAGGCACTTCAGTTATTGTGAAGGGCTTTACAACAGACATTGAAAGGTGAGAAAAAATACTTGGAATCTTCCGCTTTGAAACTCATTTATCCTGTTTAGTAGTTTTGTGGAAATATTATTCTTCCTTGATGATACATTCTATGGCTCATATGTTGTTGGCATTCGGAGCCCCAAAGGATCCACATATAAATCTAATATAACTCTCTTTGCTAAAGATGGTTTGGCCCCTACAAGTCATACACTCCACATTCAAAATGGTGGAATAAACCAGGGTCAATTCTCACTAGCAATTTTAGATTACATAGCCTATAGGTAATATAACTTATATAGAAACTAGTTGTTTACTAAAGCTACTTGTTCTAGTTTGGATCAAAATGTCTCTGCAATCCTTGACCCAACAATGCCTAGTTTGGATCAAAATGTCTCTGCAATCCTTGACCCAACAACTCCTATGGTTATTTCACATCACTCTTCTGATTCCAGGTTAATTATTATTATATCTATGGTCACAGGTATTGTTGTATTGGCTTCAGTCATCTGGATAGGAGTTATTTTAATTAAACAACAACACAAAAGGCAATCCAAGGCAGCAAAGTTTCCTGTCCTGACTCCATTTTATCTGCCCCCATCTAGTCCAGAAATTGATTGTGGAGATTCATGGAAATTATATATCAATAGATCTGAGGCTCATAGACATTCAGCAAATACTTTTGATACTCGGAAACTCTATATTTCAAACCAGATACACCGTGCCAAAGAAAAGTTGGCAGAAATATCTTCTTCCTATTCTTCTTCCATAGCTGGCACAGTTGTCAATCACAGTGAAATTATACCTGCTCCAGGGGATAGAAGCAATATTACAGCAGGAAGCATTCCAGCCAATTTTCAAGAAGCATTGCATAAAATCCAAAGATTAAAGTCTCATATCAGAGACTTGGAAATGCAACAGAATGGTCCATGGGTTATGGGTTTAACTGATCAACCACCTCCAGCATATGATGCCATATTACATATGTAAAAACTCAATTAAAGATGGCACAGAAAAGCAGAACTATAAGCTTATTTTGTATTGTGGACAAAGACAAAATTACCAGTCTCCTCTGCTGCTTTTTTTTTTTTAAATGCTACAGTTGTAAATGTGTAGACAAAGTGAAAAAAAATGACAAACTTATTTATACTATATTTAGATTATATTAAGACTTGCCGAGGTTCAGAAGTGGGCAGCAGTGGTATAAGCTCAATAATTATCAAGTGAAAGAATAATGCATTTGGTAAGGCTAGCATGGAAATATCATTTTCAACTTTTTTTTCTAATGTATATCACCTCTGCACTTCAACAGTTGGGACCAAACAAAGGCAGTCAACAAGCTTAGGCACAATGAGTGTATAGAGAGCTTCCTATTCATATTTTCTCACCTGTTATATACATAGTTTGCATAATATTTTAACATACTATTGTGTTTAGCTAAAACATTGACTGTTTTTAATATAATTAAGTATATCTTGATTTATATATAAGCATCAAAAGGTCAAACAGACTTGTATTGTGTGGAGAACCTTCTCTTCCAGCTTCTTTGGAGCTTCTAGATTAGACACTTGGCAACACTATCAGATGCTATAATAACAACTCTGGACAGTCCCTTCTAACATGTAACATGACATTGGAGCAGCAATTAACCTTGATATATTCAAAGTATAGTTGGCTGTATAGTAGTTGGACCCTCAGAGTTTTCTCTCCTTAAGCAGGCTGATTCCAGCTCTGTCACGGATAAGACCCGGCCCGTCTGCTCCGGCGCTGGTGTCGGGCCATTGCGGGCCCGTAACACGCAGCACGTGACGACGGGGAACATGCGCCCCAGTAGGAGGAACGCACACGTGGGAAGCACGTGACCGAGAACGACGCGTCGAGCCGTCGCCGAGCCCAACTCGACACCAGGGGACTGGGGAGGAGTGCTAGGAGGTCAGGAGTAGCGCCTGGCCCGCAAGGGATGTGCGATCGTCCCCTCTGCGGCCAGGAACGGGAGCGAGGAGGAGGAGGAGAGGCCAGGGTGTCCGATCACCCCCTTTGCGGGCCCGCGTATATAATGCGCGATAGTGTACCCTGTACTCTATCGCTTAGATCGTCTGAAGAACTACCTTACTCCGTGCGAGGAGACGCTATCGACTCATCGGGCCCGACACGACCCGATTCGAACCATCGACCACCGACTACGACAAGGGACCGAGTTCACGGGCCCTTTCGGTTACGATCTACACCGCCCGCCGTACTTGCGGGCCCGACTATTCGTCTGTTCTGTTCAGGGCGCGCGTTCTTAGGAGAAGTCCTTGCACGGCCCGACCCGCAGTCTGACAGAGAACAGCATTGAGCGAGCGGTCATATACGGCTTGCCAGACCTGAGTCGGGGTGCTTGGTGAGTATAAGACGATATCGAGGATTGTGTCTAGAGGCAGATTCAAGCCCCTTTTTATGCCTCCGGCAAAAGGGAGTGGTGGTTCACTAATTTTCAGACAGATTGACATATCCGCAGCCGCGGCCACCCGTCTGGAAGGATTGTCAATCAAGTTTCAGATTGCGATGGGATAAAAAACAACACCAAATTTTGAAGATGATCTGTCCAGCTAATTCCGACTTTGACTGGGACCTGCGCGCTTCCCGCTTTGAATGACAAACCATGGTGTATTTTCAAGACATTCAAAAGATAAAAAGGCCTATCACAAGCAACCTAGAAGCACATGATGGCTAGATGGTACTCATTGTGTCAAAAATGAACCGGAAATTTGTTGATTAGTCAGCGTACATTGATGCTATGAACTTTTTTATTTTGACCTCATATACCTATCAATGCTCCCTTTGGGTCCTCCAAGAATCAGATGAAATGAACCACATTTGAGCTTGGAATTGATAGTTTATCCTTGGTAATGCATGTATTTTTCTGCTAATTTTGTAATTTCAGGTCAAGAGAAAAATCCATAGTTCAGGATGACTTTTTGTGAAGGGATAGGTCTTTGATGACGGAAAACTTCCTGTGTTTCAGAATTTAGAACAGGATTCACATACTCCCTAAAATAGGCATTCTATATACAGAACCCATGAGATGTGGGCAGGGCTCCTCAAATCTTTGACCTTGCAGAATGAGCATGAGAAGACATGGTGCAAATTCACTTTGTAGAATTCAGGAGAGGAGTGATAGGAATGTGCACTCCAATTTATAGGACACTCTGGGACCTACCTGTTTCACTAGGAAGATTTTACTATACAAGTCAAGCTGCATAATATTTCGGATCACTTTAAGACCCGCATAACCCAAGCAAATAATCTCTGTTTCACCTGATTCTTGGTGTGGGTCTAGAAAATATACCCAATTTGATATGATCAAAATATTGGGATGATTGGATCATATCCTGCTGACTAATGATCAAATTTCCGGTTCATTTTTGACACAATGAGTATATGTGGATAACAGACTGGGTGATGATATATATGCTACACCAAGTTGGTAGAACAGAGAAATGGAGCAGGCACTGCAAGATAACAGGAACATAGGGGAAGTAGAGACAAGGCTATGGAGTGAGGCCAGGGAGGTTGTGTCTAGGAAGGCCAAATGGCTGTGGAGCCAGAAAGAAGACACCAGCATGGCACTTCCCACAAGCTCCTGCTCTACAGAGCTATACTAACTATAAGTAGTATAACTCAAACTACAAAAAACTTGGAATAAAACTTTACCTTTAACTGTGAAACTTTACTTCAAACTTCTTATAACTGAAAAAGCCTAGACTTAATATCTCACAAGTTGAGGGTGATTCAATATAGGACTGCTGCACTTTGAAACTTAAAGTTAGCTAAACAAACCAGATTAAAAGAGAAAATCAAAAAAAAATTAATAAATTCAATAAATAAACAAAATCAAACAACTGAATAATTTCAAATATCCCAGAAGGGAAGTTGGTTTATACACCCCTAAATAGAGACAGTCCTAATAAATAAACTTCCTATGCCAATTAAACTGGTTTAGACTTCAGATGCTCTAGTCCCAGCACCTTCATCTGCAGCAGGTGATTGTGATGCCTTTAGGCCTCTGTATATCTACCCTGTTTGTAGTATGTAGCTGTCAGCTCATGATGGGTGAGCATAGTATCTAGATGCTCTGGTCCCAGCACTTTGGTCCTGTCAGGGGAACCCCCCTTTCGGCGCCTCAGAGACGCCTCCGTCTCCGGTCCGATTCCGGTTCCGTCTCCGGTCCGGCCCCCCATCTCGCCCGTACAATCACCGATCTGTCAACGCCCTCCCAACGGTCACCCTCGGACCTTGCCTGCGACGCCGCCCAAGCCTTCTGTGCCCGACAGCGGCAGCTACGGACAAGCAGTATATAGTCAGCTCCCTAGCAGGCGGACCCTTAGAGTTTCTTCTCTTTGGATCCTCCCCTGCTAGGTCAGCTTCATTTGTAATTGCTTACCAATGTTCACACTTTGGATCCTCCCCTGCTAGGACCTTGATCTCAGGCCTCCGGGGTTGCCCTTACAGCAGAAGAAACTCTCTACGGGATCAACCGGACAAGATTGCTAGGTTCGGCGCTGACTCAGGCTCGGAATACGAGTCCGTTCCGCCCTCGTCACCGCCCCTACCACTTGTCCCCTCCTCCTCTGTCACTCCTGTCGTCCCCGCACCTGTCATGCCTTCCGGAGCTACTCCTGACGCTGACACTCGGCTGGATGCACTCGAGGCGAAAATCGACCGCCTAACTGAGGCCCTTGCTTTACTCACCAACCAGGCTTCCGCTGCCGCTAATAATGCTGGCGGACCCCAAACACCATCGCTGGAGACGTCGATTCCGACTCCGACTCCGGTCCAGGGCGACTCCGAAGCCCTTTTTGGCGACATCAACCTCGCCTCAAAATTGGTCTTATGACCAAACCCTCCGTTCACCTTCAACGGCAATCGGAAACGCGGCCGCGCCGTTCCTCTATGCGGTCCGCACCTACGCCCGCCTTGCCCCTGAGGCCTTCGTGGTCAATGGAGAGGCGAGCGAGGAAAAGGCCGTCCGCTATGCCATGTCGTTTATGGCAGAAGGACCCGCTCAGCAATAGGCGGAGTGCCACGGAAGCAAAGCCCCGTTTCCGTTTCCATCCTGGGGCTCGTTCGTTTCCGAGTTTCGACTCCGGTTCGTCGAGGAGAACGAGCAAGATCATGCTCTCTCCAAACTGGAGACTTCCGCCTATCACATGGGCACAAAGGATGTCTACCAGTACACCGACGACTTCGAGGACCTGATGGACCTCGCCGGATTCGAAGACGCGTTGGTCAAGGTGACCAAGTTCCGCCACGGACTTGACCCCCTGATCAACAATGGAATCACGTCCTCGAACGACCCCCCGGACCTCCGGGACTACCTTAGCTGGCGCACCTGGGCCTTCCGTCAATACGAGGCCCTGGTCCGGGCCAAGCTGATCAAGTCAGCCGCCCCCAAGACGCCTGGCGGTTTGATCCAGACTCCGTTTCCGGTCAACCGCATCCCGGCTCCGGCCCCTTTCCGCCCGGTGGCTCCGGTCGTGCCACCCGCGGCCCGCGCCCCCGCTCCGGCGCCTCCAGCTCCCGTCCCCATGGAGTTGGATCGCACTAGGGCTCGGGGTGCCCCTCGTCGCGCCTGCTTCAGGTGCGGCGACCCAAACCATCTCGCCCGGGATTGCCCCCTCCCCGCGGACGTCCGCTCAATGGACATCCTCGACGAGGTGATCCAACAACTCGGTGACGAGATGTTAGCGGAGTTGATCGCCCGCTACTCGGACACAGCTGCGCTGCCGGAAACGGCTGCGGAGTCGATGGCCGGAGAGGATTTTGTCCCCCGTGACGAGTGACTGGTGTGCCCTCGTTCGCGTCCATAAACCGTTTCGCTTGTTTGTATGACGAATCAATTCCTTTGCCCTACAACGAGCCTGAAACAAAAGACATACCCTCCCCTGCCCCCGTTTCGACTCTGTCTCCGACTCCGCCCGCGACCCCGGTCGTCGTCCTTCGCCGCCTCACTGCCTGGGAAAAGAAATTGCCCAAGCAGTACACCGTCGCTGCCTCCCCTGGAGTGAACTCCCTCCACCTCCCGTTGGAGCTAGAGTCTACCACCAGTGCGTTGAAGCTCTCCCTTTCTGGGCTTGTTGACTGTGGTGCCACCTCCGACTTCATCGACACGAACTACGTCGCTCGGAATGGCATTCCGGTCCGCACCCTGGCGCAGCCGATTCCGGTCTTCAACGTCGATGGCACTCCGAATGATGCTGGCTCCATCAACCAGATCGCGGACTTGGTCCTACGCTACAAAGGCCATTCCGAGCGCCGTTCAACTCGCCGTCACCCATCTTGGTAAACAAGACCTTATCCTGGGGTACTCCTGGCTGCGGAAGCATAACCCAGAGATCGATTGGGAAACCAAGGAGGTCAAGATGACACGGTGCCCCCGCGGCTGCTCCACTTGCCGCGAGGAAGAACGCGTTGAACGGACTGAGCTACGGCGACTCCGGCTGCTTCAGAAGCGACTCCGCTCCGGCCCGTTCCCCTCGGTCTGCGCCATGGACCTTTCTGGGTCTGACGACGGAGACGATTCCGTCTCCGGTGACGACTCCGGCCTGCCTGATCTGACGCCGGACTCTGACGACGACGATGACGATGGTCAGCTTGAAGATGGTGACCGCATCTTCTACACCTCGTTCCGTCCCTCGGAGGAGATACGCGCTGGCAGTACTGTCTCGCAGCGTCTGGCCGAAGCCTTCGCCAGGAACTCCGCTCCCCCGCCCTCCGAGATCCCGGACTGGGCTAAAGAGTTCCAGGACGTCTTCAACAAGGAGTCTTTCGACACACTCCCGGAACGGAGAACCTGGGACCACGCCATCGAACTCGTCCCCGACGCTAAGCCGGCCAACTGCAAGGTGTACCCCATCTCGCCTCTTGAGCAACGCAAGCTCGACGCGTTCATCGAGGAAGGGCTGTCGACGGGCCGGATTCGCCCCTCCAAGTCTCCGATGGCGTCTCCGGTCTTCTTCGTCAAGAAGAAGGACGGCGGACTCCGCTTTGTCCAGGACTATCGGGCCCTCAACGCGATGACCGTCAAAAACCGGTACCCCCTTCCGCTGATCAACGACCTCATCAACCGGCTCAAAGGCGCTCGCTACTTCACCAAACTCGATGTTCGTTGGGGCTTCAACAACGTCCGGATCAAAGAAGGTGACAAGTGGAAGGCAGCCTTCCGGACTAACCGAGGCCTGTTCGAGCCCTTGGTGATGTATTTCGGCCTGACAAACTCTCCCGCGACGTTCCAAACGATGATGAATGACATTTTCCAGGACCTCATCCTTTCCGGAGACGTCATGATCTACCTGGACGACATCCTGATCGCCCATTCCGACCTCCGGAAACACCGACAGATCGTCCAGGAGGTCTTGCGCCGACTCCGAGAGCATAAGTTGTACCTCCGAGCGGAGAAGTGCGACTTCGAAAAATCGTCAATCGAATACCTCGGAGTCATCATCTCCCACAACCACGTCGAAATGGACCCCGTCAAGGTCGCAGGCGTCTCCGCCTGGCCGACTCCGGAAAACAAGAAGGATGTTCAGCAGTTCCTTGGGTTCGCTAATTTCTACTGCAGGTTCATTCGCGACTTCTCGGCCCTCGCGCGTCCTCTCTTTGTGCTCACCAAGAAGGACCGGCAATGGACTTGGGGCGACGCGGAGGCCTCCGCATTCCAAGCGATCAAGGACGCGGTCACCTCGGAACCGGTCCTGGCGATTCCGGACGACGCACGGCCTTTCCGACTCGAGGCGGACAGCTCTGATTATGCGACGGGGGCGGTTCTTTCACAATCCGCCCCGGACGGGAAGTGGCACCCTGTAGCATTCTATTCCAAAAGCTTAAATGATGTCCAGCGCAACTACGAAATCCACGACAAGGAGATGCTCGCGATCATCCGCGCACTCGAGGAGTATAGACACTTCCTCGAGGGCGCCGCGCACCCTGTCGAGATTTGGACTGACCATATGAATTTGGAGTACTTCAGGAAGACGCAGCACCTCAACCGGAGACAGGCCCAGTAGTCCCTGTACCTCTCCCGGTTTGACTTCACGCTGCACCACAAGCCTAGCCGCGATATGGGTCGACCTGACGCCCTCTCCCGGAGACCCGACCACGGAGTCGATTCTGACAACTCCGATGTCGTCCTTCTGCGGCCTGAACTCTTCCACATCCGCGCACTCGAGGGCGTTTCCGTTTCCGGTCCCGGCTCTGAACTCCTCCGCGACATCCGTGATGCCCTCTCCGGTGAGCCTGACCTGGAGGAGCCCGTTGCACTAGTGGCCCGGCAACTTCTTAAGGTTCAAGGTCAAGCTCGAGGCCCCCGCTCCTCACGGTCTGACGAGTGGGCCGTCTCCGACGGTCTTCTCCATTTCCGAGGGAAGATCGTTGTACCAAAGGACAAGGACCTCCGGAGACGCATCATCGAGCTCTGCCATGACACCCGAGTCGCCGGACACACAGGTCGTTTCAAGACCTTGGAGTTGGTCTCCCGGAACTACAGGAAGACGCAGCACCTCAACCGGAGACAGGCCCGCTGGTCCCTCTACCTCTCCCGGTTCGACTTCACGCTGCACCACAACCCGGTCGCGACATGGGCCGACCTGACGCCCTCTCTCGGAGACCCGACCACGGAATCGATTCCGACAACTCCGATGTCGTCCTTCTGCGGCCCGAACTCTTCCACGTCCGCGCACTCGAGGGTGTTTCCGTTTCCGGTCCCGGCTCCGAACTTCTTCGCGACATTCGCGATGCCCTCTCCGGCGAGCCTGACCTGGAGGAGCCCGTCGCACTAGCGGCCCGGCAACTCCTAAAGGTCCAAGGTCAAGCTCGAGGTCCCCGCTCCTCACGCTCCGACGAGTGGGCCGTCTCCGGTGGTCTTCTCCACTTTCGTGGGAAGATTGTCGTGCCCAAGGACAAGGACCTCCGGAGGCGCATCATCGAGCTCTGCCATGACACTCGAGTCGCTGGACACGCCGGTCGCTTCAAGACCTTGGAGTTGGTCTCCCGGAACTACTGGTGGCCTCAGATGTCTCGCCATATCGGCCGGTACGTCGCGACCTGCGACTTGTGCTGTCGCACCAAGGCGCTCCGGAGACTGCCCCACGGAGAGCTACACCCGACGGAAACGCCCCCGGAGCGCTGGCATACCGTCTCCGTCGACTTCATTGTCGAGCTCCCCGAGGCCCATGGGTACGACGCGATCATGGTCGTCGTGGACACCCTCGGGAAGCGAGCCCACTTCTCCGAGTGCCATACCACGGTCGACGCAGTAGGAGCAGCCCGCCTCTACTACCGGAATGTCTGGCGCCATCACGGGACTCCGGAGAAGTACGTCTCCGACCGTGGCTCACAGTTCATCGCGGACTTCACCCGAGAACTCTGGCGTCTAATCGGCATCAAGCCAGCCATGTCCACCGCGTATCATCCGCAGACGGACGGTCAGACAGAGCGTGTCAACCAGGAGTTGGAGCAATACCTGCGGATCTTCACCAACTATCAGCAGGACGACTGGGATGAGCTGATTCCGGCTGCGGAGTTCGCTTACAACAACCACGTCCACTCCTCCACGCAGCAAGTCCCCTTCATGACGGACACGGGACGGCTTCCACACATGGGCTTTGAACCCGGAGTCCGTTCCGCTATGGAGTCTGTGAACGAGTTCCGCGACCGAATTGCCACTGGGGTTGCCGAAGCCAAGGCCGCGGCTCACTAAGGCCAAGGAAGAGTATAAGCGCTACTACGACCGGAGACGCACTCCGTCTCCGGAGTTCAAGGTTGGCGACCGTGTTTGGCTGGATGCCTCTGACATCAGGACGACTCGCCCCTCGGAGAAGTTCTCCCACCGCCGCCTCGGTCCGTTCAAGAAAATCGCGGAGTTCTACCGTAAGTACCCTGGCAAACCACGGCACATCGCCTCCGCGACCTTCGACTCGATTCCGTTCCGGTCTATGCGTCGGGACGCCGCATTCAAAGGGGGGGGTGATGTCAGGGGAACCCCCCTTTCGGCCCCTCGGAGACGCCTCCGTCTCCGGTCCGATTCCGGTTCCGTCTCCGGTCCGGCCCCCCATCTCGCCCGTACAATCACCGATCTGTCAACGCCCTCCCAACGGTCGCCCTGGGACCTTGCCTGCGACGCCGCCCAAGCCTTCTGTGCCCGACAGCGGCAGCTACGGACAAGCAGTATATAGTCAGCTCCCTAGCAGGCGGACCCTTAGAGTTTCTTCTCTTTGGATCCTCCCCTGCTAGGTCAGCTTCATTTGTAATTGCTTACCAATGTTCACGCTTTGGATCCTCCCCTGCTAGGACCTTGATCTCAGGCCTCCGGGGTTGCCCTTACAGGTCCGTAACTTTAGCACCTGCATATGATGTTTATGGGCCACTGTGTACCTGCCCTGCTTATAGTATGTAACAGCTAGACTATGCTGGGTGCACATGGTGTCTGGATGCTCTGGTCCCAGTACCTTGGTTTGCAACTGCAGCACCTGCATATAATGTTTCTGGGCTTCTGTGTACCTGTGCTGCTGATAGCATGTGACTGCCAGCTCATATTGGGTATGTATAGTGTCTGGATGCTCTGGTCCTAGCACCTTGGTTCGCAGCTGCAGTACCTGAGTATGATACTCCTGAGCCTCTATATAGCTTCCCTGCTTATAGCATGTGAGACCTAGACTGTGCTGTGTGCACATAGTATTTGGGTGCTCTGGTCCTAATACCTTAGTCTGCAGCTTCAGCACATACATTTGATGCTTCTTAGCATCTGTGTACCTGCCCTGCTGGTAATATGTGACAGCCAGACTATGCTGGGTGTCTAGAGTGTCTAGATGCTCTGGTCCCAGCATCTTGGTACGCAGTTCCAACACATATATGAACTGCTCCTGGGCTTCTGGATACCTGCCCTGCTGATAATATGTGATAGCTAGACCATGCCAGGTACAGATAGTGTCTGGATGCTCTGGCCCCAACACCTTAGTCCTTAACTCTAGCACATGCATATATAGCTTCTTGGCTTCCTCATATCTTTTTTGTTTATAATATACAGTGGCTAAGTTCAGCATTTGCACCCATAGTAACTGGATGTTTTTCTCCCAGGATCTGAGCACAATCCTTTGCCACCTGCTCTCTCATTTCCTGGGCTTTCCCATACTTTCCTATCCTAAGATATGAATCTGCAACCTCACCTTGAGCCCAAAGGGAGTCTGGATGAAGTGGTCCTAGAATCCTTTTGCGGTTAGACCAGACCTGTAGCTCAAGTTTCTGTGCTTCTTCCCATCTGTTCAGCCCACAGTATGTCCAAGCTAGTGATGACTGGGCATTGATAGTTTTCACATGTTCATTTCCAAAAACCTTCACATGCCATTCCAATACCTGCTCTTTTAGCTCCCTAGCATTATGTATCTTGCCTAGATTTTCATAGGTTACTGCTAGTTGTGCCTGGGCTGCAATAGTCTCTGAATGCTCTGGTCCTAGGATGTTACTACTCTCTAGCACCACATGCCTGCCCAGTTCGAATGCATCTGTATATTTTCCCAGTTCATTATATATTTTGGCTAGATATATCTGAGCACAAAGAACTTCTATATTCTCTGGTTGAAGAATCTTTTTGAGCTTTGAAATCACCTCTTCTTGGAATTTTTGTGCATCTCTGTATCTACCTTGCTTATGATAGACTCCAGCTAGCGCTTCTTGTGCATGAATTGCCTCTAGAGTGTTCTCTCCTGCCTTACTGTACTCCTGCCAGATATTATTTGCTATTGTTTCTGCCTCTTGGAAAATTCCTGCCTCTATGTATATATCACGAAATGATATCATAAACTCTAAAGGTATGTGCTTGCTGGTGGGTAATACCATTACTTTTTGTATGTGAAGCACAAGAGCTAGTCTTTCTTCAATGCATGGGGTATAGGCAGCTGACATTCCAAGTAGTATGGTTGCTTGTGCCTGTTTAATATCTGGCTCAGCTAGGGTTAATCTTGTCCACTCCTGGACCAGAGGATGAACATAATAAAGAGAGTCCTTGAAATTTATCAAAGAGTAACTTTCAATTTCATTCATTATCTTCTCAAAAATTAATAGATCCCATTGTCCAGCATCATCCTTGAAATTGGATAGAAATAGCAGTACTTGCTTCTTATAAACCTCAAGGGATTCCTCAGATAATGCTAATTTATTTTGCAGCTTGGGATATTTATAAAGTGCTGCATATTGGAATATTCCCTCTGTAATAGAGTTGTGATCTATCATGGACACTAGTTGGAGGAGTTCTTGTGCTACTGGCTGAAGCTGGTTAAAACTGATCTTCCAGGTAGTATAAACAGTGGCATCATATTTTGAAATTCTCTGTACTGGTTTCTGCTGCCAATATTTCTTCTTATTCTGCCGATATATATGAAGATATTTCTGGGAGTTTTGCTGCAGCTTTCGAGACTGTGAAATGAATGCAGCTGCTTGGATAATTGCTAAAGGAAAGCAGTGTAGCTCCTGAGTTTCAGTAAATATAGTAGTTATACACACACACATGCAGTGCCTAGTTGAATCAGGAGCATACCTTTGCAATGTTCTCTGCACCTTGTCTATCTGTAGTCTTTGAGATATCCAGAATTACTTGAGTTGCTTCATTGAGAGATAGATCAGAGACTTCAATAGAATTCCTGGCAGAACCATGCCCAGTGATGATATCTAGTTGTTTGTTCCGAGATGTGATTAAAATGTTGCCATGATTGCACTGTGGAAAATATTTTTTCAAATTCAGTTCCACATTATCTGCATTATCAAAGAGAAGGAGCCATTCAGAAACATTCCCTATCAGCCATTGTTATGCAGCAGCAACAGAAGCCTCTAGATTCTTGATGTGTGCAATCTCCATATATCCTGCTGCAATGCTATTCTCACTGCTAGCATCAATTTTGAACTGATCTGTGAACCTTTTTGTCAAAGGTCAGCATATATATAAACAAGAAAGATTTATGAGGTATTATACCTATTTTTAGATTCTACTGCAAATTTTAATGCCGTTTCTGTTTTCCCAGACCCCCCAAGTCCATGCAAGAGCACCACCTTCTGGTGTTGTTGGCTATTGGGTTCAAAGAAATTGGCTAATTGAGCTAACATTTCTGTGCGACCCACAAAATAGTGGGTTGGGGATGAGCATCCCCTATAGATGGCTGGCTTGGCTATCAACAGCATTGGTGCATGAATAATAGGTATGAGAAGTATATTCACTTTCTATATGGTGGCACCTAAATATTGTTAGTACAGGGCAGAGTTCTGTGTAACTCACGCACCCTTGAATAATTGTGGAGCATGTATGGTGCCGACGGCCTAGTCACAACCAATTTGTGACAGCTGACTAAGCCTGCTCAAAGCAAAATCCTCCACTTTTTAGCAGAGCTTATGTCATCTATTGTATGGGGATTATATAAGCATGCTCATTCTAAAAGTCACAACTTTTTATCCTTTGAGTATTTTTACAAAGTGTCTAACAGGATTCTTCCTATGACCAAACTAAGTGTTTCTGTTAGAGGGTTTGACTCCCCACTCATTCCTTCCCACACAGTATGCCCATCAAAGTGATGTCCCAAATTGGTGGTGACTAGGCCAGCTGCACCATAGTGATTGTGGCTGTAGGTCCTTGTCCCAGACCACCATTTCCACCAGTCCCCATTGCATTTCCACCATTCCCTCCTGTCCCTCCTATGCATGAGAGGCGAGTGGATAGGAGAATAGCAGTGGTGCTCGGGCATACCATGAAGATGCATATTTGTTATAGCGGCGTGTGTTGAAGTGCTTGTGGGTGCATAATCAACACTCATTGTGAGGACCTGTATGACTGTGTTGGTGTAGAGTGGGTTTGGTAGGAAGAGAAGGACAAAAGCTGGCCCACCGCAGTCAAAGTGTTAGCATGACAACACTGACAGATGATATAGGCATCTTTGTTGGTCCTTCAGTTCAGTTATACATAGATCAGTTGTCAGACCGAGATCGTGAAATGATGAAGATTCACTAGGGAGTCCATGCTCCTGGCGGGCCGTGTCAGCTGCGCATGGTGCTTCGCCGGTGAAGGTCACCAGGATCCATATTTTAGTTGAATATTTAACTATTATATTATCACTGGCGTGCATATATTCACACTGCGGCTTTTTCGTGGCCCGTTGTATCGATCGGCAACCGCATTCCCGCCAACGTGGCTCGCCCGGCCATTTTTCCAACCATTTGTCTACGGCCGGGTCTGCCTGCTTACCGATTAATCATAGCCGCAAGCATTCACCGCAGGATGCCGCCTTGCGAGCCTCCCGCTGACCCTCCGAATCTTATCGGAGTCGAAGGAAGGAAACGTTGCTGGTAATCCTAAAGACCGCCTTTTACGCCTCTCTTCCTCTTTCGTCTCGGTCTCTGGGACCTCCTTCTCACACGCATCCACCTCCACCTGGCCCTCCGCATTATCCTCGTTGATATCCGCCCCAACCTCACTCGCCTTAACGCTCCGCGGCGGGTCAGTCTGTGATTGCATCTAAGGATACGAAGTTGAGTGGACGGGCAACGCCACATACCACATTCAACCTGTGCCCAGGCCCCAGAGTCCCTTCTTTGCGGAAGACATTGTGCCATGCTGCGCCGCTCACCTCCGCCTTGTCATGCGCCGTTTTCTGCCAGAGCTGCCCGTTTTTGGCGCCGTCTGGCGTGTCGAAGGCCGCGACCATCCGCGAATTCAAAGTGATGGGCTGGCGATCGCCTCGACACCGTAAGCCCCGCGCCGACAATCTTCTCCCGGTCGGCCTTCGCTATGTCGAGTGTGACGCGTGGCAGGCCACAGCCTTGCCGTTGCCATGAGTGAGACGACTCTTCGAGTTGTCAATATCCACCGCGCCATCTCCCCAAAGTCCTGCTCCGTGTCGCGACTCGCTGGGGTGGTGCGCCACCAGCTCGGTCTTGTCCGCGCAGCTCGTCCGCGTTGCAGTAGTGTTGACGATTGAGCGGCCAGCCACACGTCGTTACGGTCGTTTATGGCTGGCTGGACCTGACCGTGTCCTCTGCGCGGGGTGCTTGGCGACGGTCAAGGAGTTCTCATCAAGAGTTGTGTCCAGCGCAACAAGGGAGAGGGATTCAAGCCTCTTTTATGCCGCCGGCAAAAGGGGGGTGGTTCACTGACAACGATGACTCGGACATCCGCCGCGGCCCGCCCGGAAGGATCGCCGATCGAGTTTGAGCCTGCGCCGGGATAAAAACAACTGAAGTCATTCAGGCTATGCAAGATGATCTGTCCAGCTAATTCCGACTTAGACTGGGACCCGCGCGCTTCCCGCTTCGAACGACGAACAGCGGCCCATCACCAACGCCGACCTGCGGGTTCTTGCGCATGTGGCTCATGCGTCCCGGCCGCGGCGGTACTACGGGCGGGCGAATATCCTGCGCCTCAGGCTCCATCCCTGCCAGTACTTCCCCTCGGGCTCAGTCCTCATAGTATCCGCCCATCAACCCCAAACGCTTTTTAAAAAAAAAACCAATACCTGACCGGTAGCAACCACAAAAAGAGAGAACCCATGCCATTACCATATGAGGCTGCGTCGATCGCACGGTGCTAGCCCGAAAGTTCCGACTCCGGAGGTAAGTTGTATCACTACTAGTGGTACTTGCGCCGTGTCGTATCCCTCCGAGTCGGCCCTGCGGCTGGTTTCAGATGTCTTACTCGGCGACCATGATGCACGGCACGGCACGGCGCACGCGCGGGGGCAGTCCCACAAGATGAGTCGATGATCCGCCCGGCCCGCCGACAACCCGCCGGTGGGGCTTACACGGGACACACCAGATGCGACTACAGGCAGTTAAACAGATGTGACACTTCCTTTGGACATCCATTCAGATGCAACATTTATACCTTCAGATGCAACACACGGGCACAGATGCAACAGTCTGGTCCAAAAACAGATGCAATAGTAGAAACATGAATATTTTGTTTTAGGTAATATTGGTTAGTATTGGTTAGTGTTGGTTAGGGTTGGTTAGGGTTCGGTTAGGGTTCAGTTAGGGTTCGGTTAGGGTTCGGTTAGTTAGGGTTAGGATAAGGGAAAGGTACGTCTATATATACTGTTGGGGGAAATGCTGAGTTAATGTGGTAACTATTTGTTAGGGTTTGGTTCGGGGTTTGGTTAGTTAGGGTTAGGATAAGGGAAAGGTACATCTATATATGCTGTTGGGGGAAATGCTGAGTTAATGTTGTAACTATTTGTTAGGGTTTAGTAAGGGTTGGTTAGGGTAATTTTTTGTTCAGAGGAATATTAACTACCAGTGTGATACAATCAATTGATTGCTGTTGTGGTGTCGCATCTGGGCCATCGAAAACAGACGCACCAGCAGGCATGGAACAGATGCAACACCTGTCGCGTCTGTTTTCCTGCCTGTTGTCGCATCTGTATAATCCTCGGGCTTACATGGCAGAATGAAAGCTTGAGCACCATGACACCATGCGCACGGTCCGACTGATCTCGACGGGGACCTATGGCCATGGATGCGCGATGTTTGCGTTGGACCGTGACGGCAGCCCATTGCCATCGTCGGCACATGTTAAGGCCTCGGGCTCACTGCCACCGGCCCGGTCGCCGTTCCCGGCGCTGGCATCGCACTACATTCTACTTGGTGAAACTGAGGTCAAAACTACTCTCCTCAAACTATAGCCAGCTCGCGCCGAGTCCCAACGCGCGATCGAACTGGCGCCGGGCGGCGCATCTGCTGCAACCAGCAGTGGCACCAGGTGATGTCCTCTATCCCTCCGTGACGCCGTCCGCTGGGTCTCTACCTGCTTCAACGCAATCGGCAACCCCCACCCCAGATGCGTATGAAGACACCCCGCCGGACGCCGGACGCCGGCTCGGAGTCAACCAAGTTTCCGATCCAATCACGATAATTGGCCCCTCCGCCGCCACATGAGGCCGCGTCGATCGAGCGGCGGCGGGCCATGGCTGGAACCGGCATGGTATAGTCTTTCTTAGGAGCTCCGAGGCAAGCTCCGAGCCCAGCTGCCCGCTACATCTAAAGGCCGGGAGCCAATATCTAATCGCCTGCAGCGCCGGCGCATCACTGGGGCCCGGGGATGGGCTTCAAGTGGTGATCCGGTGCAGGCGATCATCACGCGGCGCATGTGCTGGATGGCTGCATGCGGAAGACATGGGTCGTGGCGTACCAAGCCCTTTCCTTTTTTTTTTTTTTTTTTTTTCTTTTTGAGCGTTTAAAGTCACGGACTTCAGTCTGCAGAAGCATTCCAAAGAACATCCGCTGGGTGCACTGAAAAATGCCAGTAAAAATGCCGGGAAGTAAGCTCAGGGGGGAAATGCCTTTATACACGTTTTAAACCAGTGTGGGACTCCTACCAGGTGTGATTTATCCAACACCCTTTTTTAAGGGTAGAATACCCACTAAAACCCCCTTTTCATTTATCCAATTATCTGGCAAGAAGTCTTCATCCAGCAGAAGTCCACTCCAAGTATTTAGAACTACTTGGTAGTCAATAGCTAATTTATCGAATTTACTCTTATTAGTCAAAAGTCTATCCCGCTGAAAAATTGAATTTATCATTGTGAGCCAGCGATTATGTATTTCAGGAATTTGAAAAATTTTCCCAAAAGTTTTTAAGCGTCTTTCATTTTGCATATTCCAAATTATATACCATGCACATGAAACTAAAATGCTAAACAATCGATCTTTATGAGGTTGGGGAGTTCCTTTGCTATTTTTGAATTTGGTGAGATTACATCCCAATACTAGTCCCCACTCAATTTTTGGCCATTGACCAAATTTCATATTCCAGAGAACTTCAGTTATTTTCCAAATATATAATCTTTCCAATGTTATACAATCTAGCACAATATGTTCTAGAGTCTCTGGAACCTTACACAGAGGGCATTCACCAAATGTTTGTAGTTCAGGAATATTATTAGAGACGTTGCGCCACAGCCATTGAATGGCGTCAATGGCTGGATTTTTTGGGTCTTTTTGGGACCACATTTTGGGGAAGAATAGATGACTGTATTATATAGTCAATCTCAAATTTTTGTCAAGAAATAATGTCTATAGATGCTGTAAGTGGCAATTTAATGAGCCATTGGAGCCATTGAATGGCTCCAATGGCAGTGGCGCAACGTCTCTATTATCCTAAAACAGACCTACTTTAAATGTATTATGCATAGTTTTCCATAGAAATACCAAGCCCTTTCCTCTCAAAGTCACTCACTGGCATGCCAGTGTGCACGTGTTAATACAGCAGCAGACGACGACGGGCGGCGCGGCCGCACCCACACCAAGTGAGCATGTGTACAAGATAGCAGACCTCCTGTGGGCCACCGTTCGACGCGGTGCCGTAGTCGTTTGAACATGCTGAAGTTGTTTGCGGTCGTTTTATTTTTGCCGGCTGAACATTGAATGCCGGGCCGATCAATCAAGTGTTGCCTCACCCCCTTCCAACTCGATGCCCGTGACGCCCGCCGCGGCCGTCGCGGCGACCCCGTCTGCCTTACGTGCAAGATGGACCATCGGCGTGCAGTTCCAGATTGGGCAGTGTTGCGGCTGATGCTGGTATCCCACGCGTGTTGGCACCTCGTCGCCGCGCACCTCACCCAGAATGGCTTCATTCACACCGCCGTGAACCCGTACAACTACCACCAGACGCTCGTTCTCTGCGTCTGGCTCGCCGTCCTCCATCAACGCTAACAGTGTTCGAGCAGCTGCGAGCCGCGTTTGTTGCCCATCCGGCGGGGCAAGAAATCGAGCTCATCATCAGTACAACACCCATTTGAAGCGAGGAATCAGAAGATGGCGGGCTGCCGGGGGATGACAAGCAAGACTTGGCCTGTCGGAGTCACCGGCATGTTCGGCATGTGCAGCCGAAATGGACCCGCGCGTGTCGGAGGGCGTGGAGCAAGCCCAGTCGCAGGTGGGCTCTGTTCTCGAGCGACAATGGGACTCGGATGTGCATTTGAGGCGGTACCGCGGGTGCTGATGGAAGACGCCAGTGCAACGGCACAGTTTGAGCATCACTGCCAGAAGTGTCCCGCTCAGTTCACCGCGGGCTGGGCAGATACTTTCGGATAGCACCAGCAATTTTTGCTGGTTCTCAAAGCATTGACGTGCTGACGCCTCAGGAAGCTCTTGGCAGTGGGTTCTTGATCAGAAAGTCTCTACCCCAAGTCCCTGCCAGTGTCCGCAATTTTGAGCAGCGTCGTCTGTCAATAGCAGAGGTGACTCAACCATGGCCAGTGCAGTGTTGAGGGATACATGACAGACTCCCAGCGATAGCAGCGGCTGGACAGCCGTTCGATCGACGCAGCCTCGTATCATCGGAAAGAGTGGGTGACTTTTTCGTGGTGGTGGGCGGAGCGTTCGTTCCCCACCGGTGGTAATTATCAGTCGGACCGTGCGCTGTATGAACCAGTCCGCTCCCGGAGCCCTGCGTCCAGTTTTTATCCCGTGGAACCTCAGACTGGATCCGCCGGCGGGCCGCGGCGGATGATTCAGATCATGATTCATGCGCACCCCTTTTGCCAGACGTATAAAGAGGGCCGCGTCCTTGACTCTGGAAACACTAGTACTGCGCCGCCCGTTGCCTTCACCAACCACCCTGCGCAGCCGCCACCCGGTCAGCACGGCTTGGGGCCGACATTCGCCCAATGAGGAAATACCAACCACCGCGGCCCGCGCCGCTCATCTTCGGTGGGCGGCGGCCATTTTCCCACACTGGCAAAATCGTGCGCCTCGGCGTTAACGCAGCACACAGCCTCTCCACGCCGACGGTGACGGAGAAGCCGAAAGCCAACCGTGGGCCGGGCGTTGTACGACGGCCTACATGAGTCCGGTCGGGTGCGTTCCGACGTCCCGCGGGCTTCAAGAGGACGCGCAGGTTTGGTTTCGGTCTTGTCGCCGTCCAGCGCTGTGCTGACATCAGTGTTAGCAGCGGAAGGAGACTTTGAGAAGACTGCACGTCATAGCAATCATTTGGATCATGAACCAGGCAATGCAGCCACATTCCGGCACGGCCGCCCTTCCCGATCCCGACCTTGTCCGTCACCGACGCGCATGAGGAGGTGCGGATTCGGCTTCGTCGCGTCGAGCGTCATGCTGACGTCAGTGTCAGCAACGGAAAAGCGGGGAGAGAAGAGGGAAGTACTTCTGTGAACACGATGCCGCCGCGGCGCAGGGGCTCTTCAAGTGAATCAAGTCTAGATCTGCTTGCCCGGGTCAAAGTTGCTATTCCGGCTTCCCAGTGGCGATTGTCCTGTTGCGTCAGGTGCCAGTGGGGTCTCCTGATCTCTGCGAGTGAGTCGAAGGGACCCGGAACACGTGGTCCTTACTACATAAGCACAGGGCCGGCATCGCCTGATCTATCATCCATCGCCGTCCAGGCGGCGGGCGGAATCATCTGCCTGGGCCGGGACCGAGCGCGGCTAATACTTATACTCATTTGCATTGAAAACACCGAAGTTGACCGAAGAAAGGACACCTGGTGCCTTGCGCCGCCGACACGCCGGCGCGCACGGTTCGGCGCGGCCGGCCGCACCAGTTATGAGACTGGGTGACTTACATTAGTACTTTTTTGCTTCGTCCACTGGCACGAAATGCACGTCCCGCTGCGGCGCGCCGCTCCCATGAATCAGGATGCATATGCACTGCGACACCACAAGGCTGATATTCAAGTTTGCATAAACCTCGGGCTCACAGACATTTACACTGAAATTCTGTGTGATTCAACTTGAAGAGTGGTTCAGTGTCGTCATCGCGACTGTATCATGGGCGTGTAACAAAGGCACAGACACGGTATCGTCCGTCGTCAGGGCCGTGCCTCGGAGCGGGCTAGCGCCGGCTTCAAGGTCGCCGCTGGTTGCTGGCACCAGTATTTCCTTCGCAGAATCTCCATGGGCAGCAGTAGCCGCGTCGGACTGAGCGCCGGTCACAACATCAATGTCGACAAGTCGCTCCCGTAAAAACGCGACAACTCCAGCAGACGTGGATCCTGGCGCCCCGCCCTCCGTGCGCAGCGCCGGGAAATCATCGTTCCAGTTGCGCACGAGCTGATTCCGTTGGAACACGTGCACGAAACCGAGCGCACTGAGGGGGCGCCGCCCTGGCGTGGCATATGCATGAGCGAAATAAGCCAGCGTTGTCTGAGTTATGGCTTACCTAAACCAAAGTAGAGCACACTCGCGCCAAACAGGAAGGAAAATATGCCGTCCACGAACGTCCAGAAGCCACCAACGGACGTGATCCCGTCTAAAACCGACGCATCTGTGTATTCCACATCGGTTCTGATGATTCGCGGTGGCTGGATGTTGATGATGACCAGACTCGACTCTCCTTGCGTCGGCTCCGACGAAAGCGTCATGAAGTGCGGGACGTATACTACTTCCTGGTATCAAATTAGTTGGGCTGTAATATGAATGGCGACTCGGATGGGCTGATCTCACCGGATGTTTTGTCTTCAGCTCCCGTTTGACCCATCCGAGTGAGGCACGCATGGTCGTGTTGATCCCGAGGAACAGCGACTGGCCGCTGTTCCGCGCCGCTCTAACCTGAGGATCCAGAATCTGCGAAATTGTGAGGTATGATCTCCGCGTCGACCAGGGCATCAGCGCGACATCGAGGGCAGCCATGGTCGCGGGAACGCCGGTGTCAGGAATAGCTGCCCGGAATTCCATGCTTGCGATCTCGTTCCAGCCGAAGGAGCCTGACGTTCGCTCATTAGTAACCTGACCAAATTTCAAGTTCATTGGCTTACAACTGGTTTCGAATCCTCCCGATTCTGAAAGGTCTAATGAACCGCATGTTCGTGTGCGGTATCCGTCGAGAGTGGTGGCGGTATAGACTACCTTGAATGCGCTACTGCTATAGTTGGTTTCATTCGGCGGCAAGGGCTGGTTTAATAATACGTTTTCCTACACAGCGAGGCCGCGGATATAATAAGCAAGAAATTCGTGAACTAAGAGGAAACACACCAGCATGAAGTTAAGCCTTCCGGACAAGACATTGGGGTCGGGAACGCTCCAATGCTTATCGAGTTGCGTCCCAGACAAAGTGCGCACATACACTTGGGAGTCAAGCGGCCGCAGCACGATGGAGTAGACCGCGAACCCGATAACGCCAATTGTTACTATGTTGATCAGGATGGCCCGCGGCGCAATGATCATGGATGATTCTCCTCTAAAGATTAAATCAGATCGAAAAACAAATGGAAAGAAAGAGGTAAGAAGTCCGGCACCTGATTAACGGCCGCATCACAGAGCGGTTCATGAAAACACTGCGGAGGCTATATGGTGGACTGGCGATGGTACATCCTCCTAGAAACCTCCAACTGGACTTGACGCCACTCGCCGCGCGGAATATGAGGAAGATCCCAAGGCAGGCCATGACGATGATGTTGAAGCCGGAGTAAATGAGGGGAATATAGCCCAGCAGATAGTGCAGCTGGACATTGCCCACTGGATCAGAGACGAGCAGAAATATTAAGTCCTGGAAAGTCGCCAACACTGGCGCAATGATACTTTATATCAAATAAGTCGCCTCAGGAAACCGATTACTCACAATAGAGCTCCAGAACGATGAGGATTAAGTCGGTAACCACGACAAGCAGCGTGTATATGTCTTTAAGATGGGCGACCTTGAAGGCAAGGACAACACTAGATTAGGTTTTTTAGTGCCGACCCAAACTAAACGAGCTTGAACTGACACAGTAGAATGGTGAATGAAGACCACAATGTGTGCCGCAAAAGCCCGAGGAAGCTGTGTCCACCATAGCTTGTTCCAGTCAAAGGTGAAGCTGCCCGCTAAGTAGTTGCTGTCATAGACCGCCGTCATGAAATAAATTGCGAGCCCCAAGGCGACCGCATTAGAGAAAAGGAGGAGTCGGAGGTTATAGACTCGCGGCTCGGGCGAGTAGAGCGAAAGGACAAGCGACCGAGCCACCTGAGCGTAGAGCGAAGCCATAATGCCCTGGGTATTGTCTGTGTTCGCTTGTCCTTATATCAGTGCCTGGCTGAACGAGCCTGTGGGAAGTTGTCTGCGAAGATCAAAGTCAATTCGATTCTTCGAAGCGGCTGTCGGACTTCGATAACATAGATCGACACAACCGGTCATGCACCAAATTGGCTCGCGCCAGCGCTGTGCAGACTATCAGCGCAGTGGTCATAAACGTGAACTTCCACCGCCGATCACATTAGTATCTAGCATTGAGCAAACGATTGCAGCTGTATTGGCCTAGAAGACGGTCAGCAGTCTCCCCGAACTTGAATAGATTCCCAGGCTGCGGGGAAACATCATCTTCCCATTCAATAGCAAGCGCTGATCAACCATGAGTCGTCTGCACTCGGAAAACGCAAATATTGGAGGTCCTGAACGGATTTTGTGGTTAGTGCTCGAAGAATGTTATTCATGTAGGATTCTTACGATTCGCCGCTACAACTTGAACTTCTGGTTCCCTAACGGATGCAGAGTTATATCCAGCGGTGGCGGAGGCTGAAAGTCAATACTGGGTCGAGGACACGGGGTATATATTGGAGCGGGTATTCTGGGCTGAGTTTATGCCCCTTGAGACGACAGAGCCTCTAAGTGAGTAGTTGCTGTGGCAAGCCCAATTTCAAGTTGCCGGTGGATAAATTGAGGCTCGATATATCTTCCTTTAGCATACACCAAACCTGGCCGGCGCCTAAATCTTTTGTTGTGGGTCCCTTTCATCCGCGCGCAAATGGCTCGGACTGCAAAAACTGCTGGATGAAAGGTGAAACGAAGCTGCCAAGTTGCTGCCAAGGCACGTGACCAGTGCCGAGATCAGCCGCCAGGTGAATCCAGGCCGATGACAGCAGACGTTTCTCCTCGTCGCCCTCACCTCCCCCGCCCTCCTCCTCCACCTTTTCCTCGACGAACCCGCCTTAAAATGCGCGCATACGCTGCTCTTGCTCTCGCCCTTGCTGGTGCTGCCTCGGCCGCCGTTTCCACCAACGGTCTGAAGATCCTTGCGCCTGGTGGCGACAACCTTTGGTGGTGTATGTCTTTCCTTCTTTTTCATCTCGCCGACATTCTCTTTCCCCTGCCTACTTCACCTTAGGCTATGTTAAGGCTGGAGGGTCTTCCTCGAATATTTTTCCTCTTTTTTCCTCTTTTTCTTCCTTCCTTCATCCGTCCTCTCCGTTGAACTCTTTGCTGACTCTGTTGCAGTGCAAGGTCAGGATAACAATGTCGTCTGGACTTGCAGTCAGAGCCAAATTCCCCAATTCACCGTCTGGTGCGCCGACTCACCTCCTCCGATCCCTGTCCACTAATTCTTCTCTCAGGCTCAACAACACCGACACGGCCAGCACCATCAGCGCCATAACCGCACTGTGCGTCTTCCTTCGTATCCGCTAAGCCGTCTCTGACGCCATTTCCAGTATCTCCGTCGAGCCGAACTACGTTTGCGCTCAGCTCCTCACGGCCAACCTTCTTAGTCGCGCACCCGTCGGCACCGGCTACACTATTGTACTCACCAGCATCACCAACGCCACGGAGGTGAGCACTTTCGTTTCTCCCACCAAAAAGATGTTGACAATGTGCATATAGATCTACGCCGTCTCTGACCCCTTCGAGATCAAAGCTCTCAGCGCCGGATACCCGCCTGCGACCAACACTCCCGTTGACGCAGCGAGTGCCACAGTCAGCAGGGTGTGTTTGACTGATTCCATTTGCTCCAGTGAAGCTTATATTTTGTAGGGCAGCGCTTCCGTCGTAACTGGCAATCCTACCTCCTCTGGCTCTCCTCCCACCAAGAGCAACGCCGCCGTCTCGTCCCGCAATCTTGGCGTCGCCGGCGTTCTTGGTGCCGCGGTTTTGGGTGCTGCTCGCCTCGCCCTCTAAGTGCTATTGTTGGCCCAATGATAATGTGACGATTCCTACTACATATGGACCTGTGTCTCTCTGTCCCTCCCCACATTTTACTATTACTAGTCGTCGCATACCCTACGTACCTACTGTCTTTTCCATGTCTGTCGATCGAAACAAACTTTTATCCTATCCTTTACCCGCAACTGAGGATGACATAAGCCTGTTTTTGTCTCCAACAGTCATCATATCATGTCTTTTGCCCAACTGAAGGCTACGCGCAACTTGCGCAACACGCATGCCAGGCACTCGTATGTCACCTCAGATCCTCTCAGTACGCGTCTACAAGCTGCAGAAGACTCAATCGAGCACCAAGTGTCCAATCCTGACCCAACTCTTGGTTCTACACCAACACTCTACAAGTCCATTCCCTCTTCTTTACTAGAGGTTAAAACGGATGCTACAAAAGGACGTGGGCTGTGGACCAAGCAACGTATTCCTTCTGGTATGTCAACCAATCAGGAAGAAAATTTCGCCTTGACACCAACTAGGCCAGAATATCCTCGCTCTTCTGCCCTATGCGGCGGCTCTTTCGAGCGGCAAACTGAGTACATATTGCTCTTTATGCTCCAGCGCTTCCGTCTCTCCACTGCGATGCACGCAATGCCAGATGGTTTACTACTGCGACGCGGTCTGTGCTTTTATTGGCCGCGGTTGACCATATTGACGCCGATAACAGACGTGCCAATCCGCTGACTGGCCAGTACACAAGTTTGAATGTCCCGCTTTGCGTCGCTGCATACCCGCATCTGCGACTGAAGAAACAAGCGAAGATATGGCACAGGGAGTCGCGATCCCCGGCGATGCGGTTCGTTGCCTTGCGCGTATGATGTGGCGGAAGAGGAGGAAGGGTCTAGCGAGGTGAGTGGGTGGGTGCTGGCTTTCTTTTTTTTCAAGAGTCACTTTTGTTGACCGTTTACTATAGGCGCAAGAAATTGACGCTATGCAAGCGCGTGAGTAGCTTTTCGTATTCTAATAAAGCTTACCAAAGTTCGCATTCCAGATCCGCCTGCCACGCCCTCTGCCCAAGAACAACACACCCATCTTGCATTATCTCTTGTACGGTTCCTTGGCCTCAGCTCGCCGCAAGAGTTGGCGGAATTTGGGATCAACAGTGGTGCAGAATTGGCCCAAATTGTTGCCAAAGTTCGTGTCGATTGAACGCTCGTGAAATCTGCTAATAGTTTCATGTTATAGTTCACCCCGAATACCTTCACTTTGAGCGCCCCCGATCTGACACCCATTGGCGCCTGCATCTCTCCGCCTGTCGCCCTGATCAACCATTCCTGTCAACCCAACGCTGTTGTGGTGTTTTCGGGGAGCGATAGAGGCAAAGAACCGATTTTGCATGTCGTCACAATCCGCGAGGTCGAGGCCGGCCAAGAAGTCAGTGTTATTTTCCTTCTCTCTATGGTCTAATCAACTGTATTAGATATTAACGGCTTACATTGACACCACTCTGCCACGAATCCAACGCCAACATGCAATAAAAGAAACCTACAATTTCGATTGTGTTTGCGTGCTCTGCGGACAGGAAGGGAAGCGGGCAGATCCAAGAGAGTCCGTTTGGTGCTCCAAACGATGTGGCGGGTTGTGTCCCATGCCGACTGAAGGTAATTTCACTAGTTCCTACTATGACACCTACTCAGTATTCGATAGAAGACCCATTGTCACAATGCGACTCCTGCAATACTGTGCTTCGCGACACCGATGCAGTTTTGGACGCAACACGAGTTGGTCAGCAAGGGCTTGACAAAGCCCAAACAGTCCAATTTTCTGGTGAATATCGTGCTTGACATTCCTTCATCTCAAGCTTATCATTCACAGATCGTAGCAAGTCCCAGCAGCTAACGACAAATCTTATCCCCATTCTCGCCTCCGCCGGGCTTACTCCTGCTTCCCATCCACTGCTTGCTCTGCGCAGGCTGCATTTGGGAATGCTCATCGAGGATGTCTCAATCGTCTCAAGTTCCTCTTCCCTGGCCGCTGCCGAAGCACAGAAAATATTGGATGAGGCAGTCATTACCGCTACACAAGTCTGTGCTGGGTTGGACATGATCATGTCATATGGGCATCCCGTGCGGGGTTTGGCGCGAGCGGAACTAGGGAAACTGCTGGCTGTAGATGAGCCGGAACCCCGTTTGTCTCCACCAACAGCTGCTCCAGGTCCATTTCCTCCGAGTGGCTCAGCTCGTCTACGACTGGCATTGGACACATTATTACTCGCTCGTGAGGAGTTGAAAATTGGGTTTGGTGTGGCTAACGAGGGCGGAGATATAGGACGTGTGGTCAGGGAAGATATTGTGCGACTGGAGAAGGAGCTGGGAATTTGGAAAGCAAGAGGCGGGGAAGCGATGAGGGACGCAAAAGCCGGTAACTTGAAGTAAGCCACGGCGATATATTAACGAAGATGTGTACTGTGAATACGGAAATGCAGCTGGTATGTATGTAACTGTGCAAATGACAGAAGACCCAGATACGATTGGTGCATTTTTTTAATGGTCCTTCCTTCCTTTTTCATGTTTCGACGAGCGCGCGGTTACCAGGGTCACTGCCCTCGGGCCATTGATAGCCGTTCGCCGTCTCCTCAGGACTGGCGTTTTCGCTGACCGTAAGCCAGGCTTCCAACCTCCGACCCAGCTCGCCCCCACGTCCGCCACAAATGTCGCCAGTCGTATCAAGCATCTGCTCCTTCTCGCGTTCAAGGTTCTTCGCGAAAAGCTTGCTGGTCGGTTTTCCGGTGGCAGCGCCGCCTTTGCCGGCTTTTGCTTTCTCCCCGCTGTCTCGTCGGCGGCTAAGACTCTCGCCGAGGAGAGAGCCGTCTTTTTCAGACTCGAGGCTTTCGGAAAGAGACTCGTCGAGGTCGCTGTCGGGAGAGCCGGCATCTTGCTCGACTGTATCCGGGTCGTGATACCACTCTTCTTCCGCCTCTGGGGGGCCGAGAATGCTGTCGACCAGACCCTCTTCCCAGCCGTCCCATTCGACAACGCGATGGGCCATTCGGAGACGCATGCCGGTCCGTTCGTGGTGGAGCCATTCTCGGGCAAGCAACGGCATTTTGGAGCCGTCTGATGATGCGAGGCGACCAACTGCTTCGCGGAAGAGTTTGGCTGTGAACGGAGATGATTGGAGGAAGGCAGGGAGATGTGCGGCTGCCCAGAGTGGGCGTGTGGTTGTTGATTCCCAGTCGATTATGCAGGTCTGCAAGTGATAACGTGTTAGACTTGAGAAAGACGTTGATTGGGGAAACATACAATAATGGACGGGTCTTGGCTGTCCACAAAGACATTCTCCAGGCTCATATCGTGAGCGTCGAGAGCAAACTCCTCGTCCTGCTTGCCGCCAACACCGACCCTCTCTGTTCCAGCTCGCCATTCGGCGCGTAACGTTTCCATCACACCCATCCACCTCGCCATTTCTCTCCTGACAGCATCTTCACGCTGGTTCATGTGGGGGATCAGGAAGGTACTCCGTTGCTGCCTTCGATAGTCACGGTACATTACATCTCCAGGGCCCTCCCACTCGTCCTCACTCTCCTCTAGGTCCCACTCATCTGAGTCGTCGCTCTCGTCTCCAGGCACACCAGCAACGTGATGGTGGCGACTGCTCCTGATCTCGGCAGGGTCCAGGTGAAGCTTATGGCCGGCTGCGGACCCGGCGTTTTCACGTTGGACGCCGAGTATTTCGCGGTTTACGCAGGCGGCAAAGTATTCTTGTGAGGACGAAAACGGGCCGCGGGGGACATCGGTGGAGGGCAGGTCGCCTCGATGAGTGCCGAAGAATGGCCAGGAGATGATTGGGCCCACATGAAAGGGCTGTTTATCTTTGGAGAATGCCGGAACGCGGGGGGTGAGGGTAGGGGAGAACGGAAAAGCCGTGTAGGGCTCTTGATTCGCTCGCGGGGTAAGCTTCTCTGCAAGAGACGACATTACAAGCGAAGATCCACGAGTAAGAGTGGGTGTTGGTGAATTGCTGGTTGAGGGGGATGGAGTAGTTGGATCCGGACCATTGTAGAGTGAGCCTATACGGGGAAATCGGTGACCAAAGAGCGGAATATAGAGCTTTGCAAGGTTGTCCATCAGCTGTACGAGCTTCGCATAGGGCATGGAATGGTAGGCTTGCGACAGAGGAATTCCTGGAGCCTGAAAGTGACATGATTGTTGGAACGAGAAGGTATAAGCATCATCTACACACTTTGGACATGATGATGTATTCTCCGCCAAGACGATTATATGGATTGGAGTCGTAATGGTGGATTTCGGGGACAGATAATTGCGTCTTTTCTCGTAAATAGCGCAGAGTAGCTATCTCGGACTCGGTCTTGAGACGCGGCATGAAACGGCGCGCCACTCGTGCGACCACTTGGTGCGAGGATGTGAGCGTAACGAGGTAGGCCTGACAAAGTATCGGAGGTTGAACGGGAGGTGAGTAATAATGAGACAACTCACTTTGTGGAATGTGCCTGCACTGAGAAAGACAATCCTTGCCACCGGGGTCTTCATGTGCTCCAAAACCACGTCCTTCAACACTCGGCGGTCCACCTCAAACGGCATCGCGCCGTGTTGGGCTTTGTCGGCCAATGCTTCGCGCTTCCGGTCTGCATGTTCGATATCCCAGTCCCATTCTAGAGGGGGGACTGTGCCGGTGACGCCAATGTGGGCTTGGGCAGTCATGGGAAAGGTGGTAGCAGAAAGAGAAACGCGCTGACGACTTATCAGTTTCCAAGGACTATATCTCTAGTTCCGTAGACCCTACCTCTGGTTCTGCCACTTCAATTTCTAGTGTCCTGTGAGTGTCCTCTGAAGGCAGGCAAAAGGCAAACAAGCACCTCAATCAATGCAATAACGAGCTAGTCGTCTCCGTCGCCTCCCCGGTTTGTCGTTGGTAAGCAGCCTGGGCCTTCTTGCGGGGACGGATAGCCCCTCTTTGACCCGCGTCGAGGCAAACTCGGGGGAAAGCGGGTAGTGAGTAACGCGACCTTGTAAAGTGGGCGTCAGACTCAGAGGGGGATGAGAGCAAGAGGAAACGGACATCACTGCCGGCTATTTTCGCGTATAAGCATAGGCTAACTCGGTTCTCCCCGCCACCGCGCTGTCTTGGCCTGGTCTTGGCAGCTTCGACGCCGCTGCTTCTATCTCCACTTTCCCACTGCTGCGAACTGGACTGGTGTTCATGGTTTTTTTTCTACGACTCCTCACAACTTTCGGTGTATTCGGGGATAGACCGGCAGAGCACACGTTTGTGGGGATCTATCGCATCGCATCGTTGATATCGGCTTCGGGCCTGACCCGGAATTCACTTACGAACACAGCTTGCGTCATCGCTTCATTTGAACCTTCCGCCATTTATTTCTTTTTCTGGGGCAACCTCAGGCATATTTTTGGGTGTGTCTGCCAACTACAAGAGCTTTCGGAAACTTGAGCTTCAGGCGCAGGTATCAAAATATACATGTGGGTCATTTGCTCAACAATCGCAAGCGATTTGGCGACGCTAGCTATTTCATGCTAGCCTATCAGTCTATGACTGGATAAATTAACGCTTAATTTCCTCCAAATATTTGGGTCGCTGGCGGTGACAGCGTCAGAAAACTATAATAAGCAGTCCAGCGAGGAAGTAGTAATGAGCATCCAGCGCAGGTTTACATAATGCGCAGTGTTTCGTTTGGTGTGCCTCAGTGGCTAGATACTTATGGGAGGATAGTGTGGCGATCTATAAGGTGCAAGACTCACGGTATTCATAACTAACGCGCCAACGCCAATCTGAATTGTGAAATTGGTCGGATTTGAGGTTAAAATCAATCCATTCAAGTCTCATGTAAGTAGGACATCGACAAATTCTCTTTCTCGCTCTTTTTCCCCTTCCTTCTTTCCTTTTTTGGGAATTAATATTTTTTCCCTCCGGTGCCCACAGCATAGGTATCTAGCCATAACTAATACGCTTGACACTACTTATTTATGCGTGCCGATGGGACAGAACGTGACGAGGTGGAATTCAAATCACGTGCTCAGCGGAGATTGAAAAGACGCGTCAATAAGAGACAACAACGCGTGACTGTCACGTTTACACTCTTGCTTTCACTCCTCCAGCACCAACTCGTCGACACCTCGCCGTCGACCTCATCATCATCCAACAACAACACTCCCACCCCCACCCAACTCAACAACAGCAGCATGTCTGGCCGTGGCAAAGGTGGCAAGGTGCGTCCTATCATCGTCTTTTAGTTTGGATGTGGCATGCTCATCGTCGTGCTCGTCGCTGTTAGGGTCTCGGAAAGGGCGGAGCCAAGCGTCACCGCAAGATTCTCCGCGACAACATTCAAGGTGCGTTCTCGCCTTGCGCTACCCCAGCCTACCACTGACATTCACTTCAGGTATCACTAAGCCCGCTATCCGTCGTCTCGCCCGTCGTGGAGGAGTGAAGCGTATCTCTGGTCTCATCTACGAAGAGACTCGCGGTGTCCTCAAAATCTTCCTCGAGAACGTCATCCGCGACTCGGTCACGTACACTGAGCATGCCAAACGGTGAGCATCCCTCCCTTCTTATTCTTAGCGACGTTGTTGCTGACGATGCCGACAGCAAAACGGTCACAGCGCTCGACGTTGTGTACGCTCTGAAGCGCTCCGGTCGTACCCTCTATGGTTTCGGGGCTTAGACTGGAGATGGTATGCTACCATCCTAACACTCGTTTGACCCTGAGCTGACGATGACTCATAGCATTGCGCACAGACCATCGGCTCCGTTATTCTTATCTTGTCTTTGTAACTGTACCCAATGTACCCTTGTCTTATTGCCATCCTCTATTGAATGAATAAATACCTCCTGGTATTATCCTTTCCATCCGTATGTAGGGATAGATTACCGCAGTGGTCCCGAATCGGAGAGCGTAGCGGGGTCCATCTAGTAAAGCTGTTAATTGCTTGTCCTTATTCGGTTTATAGTCATGCGATGATTAGAGCAGCCTCGTCAGTGATCATAAAGCTGAATTGAATGTCCTTTGCTGTCATGGTGCTACAGAGGTGTATGATACAATAGTAACGATTGAGTGAGATATACGCAGGAAAGAGTGATCACAATGCATAGAGCATAAGCAACTTGTAAAAAAAAGTAAGTCCATCGGAGAAAACCGACCAGTTTCATTAAAGATAAGACTCGATTCAACTGGTAGTCCTTTCACTTGCAGGCCAAGGCGATCGCCTGAGTCGGTGTAGAGTAGAAGAAGAACAGGGTGCCGATGATGCAGTAGAGAGCTTGAAGGGCTCTCAGCTTACAGGTTGGGAATAGGTTGTCCGAACTCACCAATCAAGATCATGCCCTCCAACTGTTTGTGGGGTTAGTCGAAAGGCGGTTGGGATGTATTTACAAACGCACCCAGTTGCTCTTGCCGTCCGCGACGACATAATTGACGGTTAGGACTGCGAGAAGGAGACATACGGCCTGCATGGGATCGAAAAGGAAGGACATAGGTTTGTCAGCGCCCCAGCCGACAATGACGATAAGGCTGCGAGAACCGTGGCAAGAGTCAGAGAGATGAAGCGGAGCAGAGGTGGATCGTTGCTTACGGGATAACGAATAAGGCGATTTGCTAGGAAAGGAATAAATCATCAGCTAGTCAAATAACGAAGGAAGATACATACGATGCTTGAGCCGACAGCTATGCTCAGGCTCAGAGTCAGCTTGTCCTTAACGGAGCTCGTAACGGCGGAGACATGTTCCGCAATGTTACCAGCGATCGGGAGGAGTACAATGCCAACAAATGCCTTGGAGACTTTGCCGGACTCGGTCAGGCCATTGATTGAGTCGACCAGGTATTCAGCCACAAGTGCGACCAACTGAGCATAGTTAATTTCATGCAAGATTTCGAGGAGTAGAAGTGGGTCTGACCACAGTGACGATAACCAGTAGTCCGAGGCAAACGGCAATGTGCAATTCAGGTGTTGGGATTTGTTCGCTTTGCTCGCGGATAGCTTGAAGCCCGGTCCTAGACTCAGTCTCTTCCGGTTCTGATGTCAGATTGGCACATTGCATTGGCGCCACTGGGGGAACGCGAGTGGTAGGTGTTGGTGGAAAGACCTGTAGCTCGACAGTCGGGGACTCGCACTGCCCAGCGCTGACGCGATCTCGAATCCACGGTGTAGATATGAGAATGTCAGCGCTGTCGTCGGCATATACTTCCTTGTGAGAAACAAGTTGAAATACAAGATAACCGCCATAAACTGCACCATAATGCGCGTTAGACACGAAAGAAAATGGGAGTGAAAGATTACCGAAAAGCAAAATTAAGGCCATCTGACACGGTGTTAGCATTGGACAGGTAGAGAGACTGTAGCGCACTCCGTGACTGAAGCGCAGGATTTGGACCTGTGTTTGGATCTCGTCCGCTCCGCTCGAATCGGCGCTGAACTTGTATAGCATCGGGAGGAGGACGGCGACGACGCTGAGCGTGAGGAGAGAGCTGTTCAACTGTGCAGCGCCTGTTATTTGTTAGCCACGAAGAGTTCGGATGAAAGCATTCCGAAAATGGGCAAAGGGCTAGAAGATTGCACTGTCTAGCGCCTTGTCTGATCTACGGCACGCATTTGCAGAGAACGAAAATAAATACGCACCCATGGCGAACCCTTGCTCGGAGAACCTCATCCCGCCCAGGAAGAAACACATTCCAAGAACCAGTACTAGCAATTGAGTTGAGTAACAGCAGTTGGACCAAATATGGCAACAATGATGGACCGCGTACGGAGGTTTCCAAGGATGGAGCCGATGACTAGCACATTAGGATAGCAAAGGCTGTAAATTTAGAACTTACGGGAGGATTGAACGATATCAAGTTCACAGTGGATTAGCGCGATAATCTGAGTATTAAGGTTTAGATCTCAGGCTGCCAGTGCGCCGACACATCAGGCCGTAACCGAGACGCGAAGACTTACAGCCACGATGAGTTCCACACTAGGATCCGAATTAACTCGTGCTTAAAATGAGGCAGAAGCGCACGTACACATTGCCCTGCCATACCAATGAAATGGTTCCGAAATCCACTGGCAGATAACTCACAAGTGTAGCGTTTATTAGACCTGCCATTGCCTGACCCACGCGGAGAGATACCTCCTCGGTCGCGAACGACAGAAGCTGGTGATAAAATGTCGGTTATTTTCCCGAGCATGAGAAGACGGAAGGCACGGACATGCGCGAGAGGAATGATACCAATGAAGGATGCTGTGGTGATAATGTGAATATAGATGACCACCCGCAGACATGGCCAATGGCAAAACCGGTAGACGCACTGGAGAAGATCGCAGCATGTTGTTCGGGAACAGCAAAATGAAGTGTAAACTGGGACGCGATCAGGCAAGAGGCGCGGTTTTGCAGAGAGCTCACCGAGACAGGTATGAAAGAAAGCAAAAGATTAAACCCTGTGGTGCGTGAGAAGCTTTCCCTACGCAGCGGAGGACAAGTGGACGTACAAGAGTAAAAAATTATATTCCTGATACTCGTCGAGATATTGGGGGACGGCGCAAGTTTCTTTGCCGGCGTGAATGGGTTGTTCCAGTTGACCCTGGCCAGCGCATTCTTGATAGCCTCCCAGCCACTCTGGGTTCTAACGCCGCCTTGAAGGCTTTGCTGTGATGCAACGGTTGTCCGACGTCGAGCGATCGGTTCGGGGTAACTTTGGCCCTGTCCCTCCTCGGCCCTAGTTAGTGTGTGTGTTGAGCGTTTCCGCAGGGGCCTCCGGGAGTCATTCGTGGCAATTGAACTTGCTGTGACGATTGGTACTAGCGTGTGAGTAGTGTATATGCCCTGCTGTTGAACGGTGAGGGACTCGGATTGAGAAGACATGATTCAGAAGAAGTTTCGGGAGAGTGGATGATGGAGAATGCGAGCTGAAGTTCCTCTTTATAAGGCTCTCAAGGCTGTACATCCGTGTTTGGACTCTGGCACAACGATTTGGCCACACTGTGGGTCCATCGACAAATACAACAACGGGCATTGTACTTCAAGTTCTATTGTCGTTGTTTTCTGTTGTCAAGTAAAAGAGTATCAGCGACGAAGAAGTGTGATAGAAACATGGGATAAGAAAACCTTATATTTGGGTCTTTTGTGGAGGCTCGGCGTCTGGAAGGGATTTATGTAGAAGCAGGAAATGCCACTGGCCATTGAGCCTGAATGACCAACTAAGAGCTTGTGTGAAGCGGGACAGAACTATCTCTGTGACATGCACTAGGTCGAAGGCGTCTGCGCGTTGCATCCACAAGTACTGGATGACGGTCATCGGGATGAGGTAATTTTTTGTGAGTGTCACAGTGAGTCACACCGTGCGGTGCTTGTCATTGATGTGATGCGCTGCGTGATCGCCGCTGAGGCAATTTGCGTTCTATGTCAGATGTGCAACTTGCGGAGGCTCAACACATCTCGACTAGTATATCGGTTAGTACACGCGCCTGTCATGTTCATTCGTGCGCGCGAAAGCTGGGTTCGACTCCCAGGTCGAGAGATTAATTTTGGCAAGCGCTTGGTCAACTCCTGCCTTCCCCTCTTTTTATCGATGGCCAAACCTTGTTTTCGCATATCTGTTACGTCCTAGTTCCAACTGTGTCGCCCGTGTGGCACTCCCTCTTCTACCCTATCGCATGCATGGCGGCGGCGCTTATCAGCAATCAATGCATCAACACTACCCTTCTTTTCTCCGGTCTCGACTCTGGCCTTCCCAACGGCAGTGCCAAGGACCACTTGTCCGTGGTCAGCGCGCATAAGGAGACAAACAATAGTGCTGTTGAGCTTGAACTGTGTATACCCGCAGCTCTCGCATAATAGGCACCATATATTTGTTCTGGACGGACGCCTTCCTCGGTGCCTCATTCTTTTGGGCAAAGATTTGCGTTGTCATGAAGGGATGTGTACATCTTGAGCTGTCAATGGTCGCGCGGTCTGATCTGACCGACACGAAGGCAGCCCCGGGTATCGAAGTATGTGGAGAAAATCTTTCCTTCTTCCTCTCGTCTTCAATTTTACCCTTTGGTTTTCCTGCGCTGCTCCCTCCGCCTTGAATATTCGAATCAGAGTCCTGCTCAATGCTCTGGCTCATCGCGAGCGTTTTCCTATTTGCGTTCACTGGCGGCTTCGTCAATGCCATCCCAAAAGTGATGAGGACAGGCAAGTACTTGTATACGGAGGACGGGACAAGATTTTTCATTCGAGGAATCGCGTACCAGACGCAAGGTTGGCCTCTGATTGTCTTCATGAGTGATATTCACTGAGTATTCCAGGCCTCGTCATTCCTGGACCCGACAATCCATTGAATCAGCCCTCGACCTGTACGTTCCTTCTCTGCTCAACCCTCCATAAAGCTATCATTGACTAGCCTACCAGACGTTGACAATTTAGCTGACGGCGCTGCTTGTCAACGAGACTTGCCATTCCTTCAACAATTGGGCGTCAATGCTATCCGGGCCTACTCAGCCAATGCCTCGCTCAACCATGATGCTTGTATGGAAGCTTTCAGCAAAGCGGGAATCTATGTTATGTGCGTGTGTTTCTTTTCTTCCCCGCCTATGCGGCAGCACGCTGGAGTTTGGCGCCAACATATCGGTGGATTCTCCCGCGCCGCCCGACGCCGTCATTCGATTTTAATCCGTATGCTATAATTGCTAACGTCTCTACAGCTTGGACCTAACACTCCGTGAGACGCGCCGTTCAAGTTGAATACCTATCGGACTGATGCAAGAGACTAGCCCTCAACGGCTCAATCGACACCAATCTTCCTATGTGGAGTACCAACACGCTGGACCAGTTTCTCCGTACAATCGACGCGTTCAAAAAGTACGACAATGTTCTCGCATATAATGTCGGCAACGAGGTCATGACGCCGTCTGGTGGCTCACAATCTGCGCCATTCATATTGTCAGCTGCGCGAGATGTCAAAGCTTATCTGTAAGTCTCTTTTCTATCCCGAAAGATTTGCCTTGAGAATACTTGGAAGGAACTCTATTCAATCCTCAGCTCTGGTTGGGTACGCGTCAATAGACGGCATGCCCCCATTCGTCGACAACAATGCCGACTTTTTAGCATGCAATCATCCAGACGGGCATGGCGCCGCCATCGACTTATTCGGTTTGAACAACTAGTTTGTCCAGTTATTTCATGCATGTTTTTTTTTACTAATTCTGTATTATAGTGAATGGTGTGGTGATGACAGCAAAACTCGGTTCGATAGTATGAATTCGCGGTACACGGACTATCCAGTCGCCGCTTATTTGTGAGTCTTGAAAACTCGAAAAGAATTGTCACAGAACTAACTTCGATTGCAAGCTCTGAGTTTGGGAGCTTGAATTGCAATCCTCCTGCGCGCATTTGGACGGAGGTGCCGGTGATGTACAGGTCCGTTGTCCATTCGTTACCCTGTGATTATACCAACCGAATTTAACCAGTACTCCCATGACGAACGTCTGGTCAGGCGGCGTTGCGTTTAGCTACTTCTCCGTCATGAGCCGAGGTCACGATTTTGGCATGGCAAAGCTCTCCTCCGACAATCGTAGCGTCTCCACCAACACTGACTTCAACAACCTTGCGAAGCAGTACAATGCCATTGCATCCACACTCCCCAAAACACCTGCGCAGTCATCTGTGTCGCAGACGAACCTCCCTACTTGCCCAACTGGCCTCAATGCAACATCTTCGGGTGCCCTTCCACCCACGCCTGACGATGATGCGTGCGGTTGCTTGGCTGACTCCCTGATGTGTCGTTTCGCGCCGCCCAAAGCTGATTATACGGTGACAATGGGGAATTTGGTTGGTGTCGCATGCGGACTGATGGGGCAAATGGGTGATCCAACGCCGTGCAAAGATATTTCGGCAGATGGAATCAAGGGTGTTTATGGCAAGGTTGCGATGTGTGATCCCAGTGAGTCGTGTTATTTCTTGTCTTCCACGGAAAATGTGAATTAACAATGTCTCCGTTAGCCATTCGCCTTTCTTATGTCATGTCCCAATATTACGAAGCCGCGCATGGCGTTCCAGATGCATGCAGCTTCGCGGGCAATGCGACTATCAACCCAAATGGCAAGGCCGGCACACAAGCGCTTGCCAGCAAATGTATACCCAGCGCTGCGGTCTTTACCCCAAAGCCTCCGCCAGTTCTGGTGCCCGTCTCTCAACCGAGCCAGAGCGGGAGTGGGAAGGGCGGAGGAAGTGGCGGCGGCAACAATAATGGGAACGGCGGCGGTTCCAACACAAATGGTGGTGTCAGTGGACTGAAACTTGGCCTCGGAGTGGGAACACTGGGAGCGGGGATTGGCTCACTCTTGTTATGGACACTAACAGTTTAGATGCACTTCTAAGTGCATTTGTGGTTTGGGGCTCGGACTTTGAAGTGTATCTCGACTGAGATTTTCGGCAATCGTTTGAAATTACTTAATCTACTGCAGTATTAAAACTATATACATCTTTAAATCTCTTGTGACATCGTTGGAGTGGGCACTAGTACTTCAAAGATACTTTATGGGCTCACGTGCTGAACGAAAGACGCGTCAATAAAAGACAACAACGCGTGACTGTCACGTTTACACTCTTGCTTTCACTCCTCCAGCACCAACTCGTCGACACCTCGCCGTCGACCTCATCATCATCCAACAACAACACTCGCACCCCCCACCCAACTCAACAACAGCAGCATGTCTGGCCGTGGCAAAGGTGGCAAGGTGCGTCCTATCATCGTCTTTTAGTTTGGATGTGGCATGCTCATCGTCGTGCTCGTCGCTGTTAGGGTCTCGGAAAGGGCGGAGCCAAGCGTCACCGCAAGATTCTCCGCGACAACATTCAAGGTGCGTTCTCGCCTTGCGCTACCCCAGCCCACCACTGACATTCACTTCAGGTATCACTAAGCCCGCTATCCGTCGTCTCGCCCGTCGTGGAGGAGTGAAGCGTATCTCTGGTCTTATTTACGAAGAGACTCGCGGTGTCCTCAAAATCTTCCTCGAGAACGTCATCCGCGACTCGGTCACCTATACTGAGCATGCCAAACGGTGAGTATCCCCTCTTGTTCTTAGCGACGCTGTTGCTGACGATGACGATAGCAAAACGGTCACGGCGCTCGACGTTGTATACGCTCTGAAGCGCTCCGGTCGTACCCTTTACGGTTTCGGGGCTTAAACTAGATGTGGGGTGTTGCGTGGTATGTCACCTAGAGCCTCGTTTGACCCTGAGCTGATCGTGACGTGTAGCATTGCGCACGGACCATCTCTTGGCTTTGCCAGTGTATTTTCATGTTGTACACATGTACTTGTCCACACTACTCTACGGTTACCATAGCTCAATGAATGTCTGTCATACATTCTTTGTCTCGTCCTTTTCATTCGGACGAAGCGGCTTTGTCACTTCTGCGAGCCTGTTAGTGTAACTGTGTTTCTTTACTTACGAGGAAATCATAGCCTCCTCGCTTAGCACAAGTCTAAGCCTGCTGCCCCTTGGTCTATTGAGGATTGCTTTCATGTTTCCCACCTGGCGGGATGTTGCCAGTGATTGAACCATGTCGTTTTACAAGATAGTCAGGAGATTGGAGTTTGCAAGCGTATTTTGTGGCATTCTAACGACTGTTACCCTCCAGAGAGTATATCGACGCTGCCAATTCGGGACACGCATTCGAGAGGAAGCAACCTGAGGGTAGGCCGAGAAATAGGCGAACAGGCTTTCGGGCAAATGAATCGAAGACAACCAGGCGTGCGTGTCGATGAGAGCATCGGTCGTCGACGGTCACTTGTCCTTGGCAGGTAAGCTCTCCCACTATCGAGGTCACGGCGATCGTTCATTTCAAAGAATGGGTGCAGATGCGAAGGCGAAGCGGTGGCTATTTCGGATCCAAGGGTCATCTTGCAAGACTTCAATTGAAGAACTTCCAAGTACTGGTAATGATTCGGATACTGTGAGGGATGGACCATCTGTGAGAGTATGTCAGTCTGAGAGATAGAGGGATTTATGGGCCATATTACGAGCCCTCAAGGCCTCAAGCCGGACTTGAACCCGGTCTATTTGAAGCTAGACAAAAAATCATGATGCTAGGAGGGCTTACTTAGATTCAGAGTGCCCCCAATCGAGTAGTAGTCGCTCGTGCAGACGTTTGATTGCAGATATGCGCAGTTTTCAGCCAAAGAGTAGGTGACATTATGACCCAAGCCGGGGATATAGATTCCGAGTCCTTCCAGTGCAGAGGACAGAAGTCTGGTTGCAGCGCCGCGTGACTTTCTGATCAAGAGCCTGTGACCACGGAAGCTTTCTCAAACTCAACGCTTTCTGAAACTTCGACCAGTCAACAGCGTGGAGCTCTGTACCTCAATCGCACCCGTTCAAGACAAACTGAATCCATATCCTGCAATTCTCTCACAATAGTGACGTGTTAGTGGTGTCAATTGACCTAAAAACCGCGTCTCTTTCTGAGTGGGCCAACAAGAAGCTTTGACGTCGGGCACAAGCGCAGCACTCTTCGCCCGAAATTGCTCCAACAATTCGACCAAGTCTCAAAAAGAGCCGATCTCGTGGAGGGGCGGCCCGCCCATCAGATAGTCAGCAGGACAACCAAGGTGAACCAAGGCAAGGTAATTAGGTGTCCGTGGTTTATCCACGGACCGAGAACGACTTCTTTCGAAACCTTTGGGGCGCGCTGCGACACCACATAAAAGGCCAAGCAACGATGGACAGCACTCACCTTTGAGCCAAAAGACCAACTAGTCATGGGTTTCTTCACCTCTTCTTTCGCTCTCCTCGCTGTCGCTGTCGCTAGCGCGTCTGCGTTGCTGATTCCGACCAACGCTACCTTTTCCTCTACCGATCTTTCCGCTCGGGGTGTTCAGGGCACCGGCCAAGGCACATTTAACGGCTTCTTCTGGACCAACTTTGCCACTAGCGGCTTCAGCAGCAATATTTTCACCAACATCGCTGGCGGCCAGTACAAGATCCAGTGGAGCGGCTCCGGGGACTTCGTAGTTGGACAAGGTTTCAATCCCGGTAGCAAATCCAAGTGAGCCTTCGCTTCATTTAGATTCGTCGCGCTAAATGATCTTCCTCTAAAGAGTCGTCAATTTCAATGCTCAATGGGGACCGAATCCTGCCTCGGCGTCTTTGCTTTCCGTATACGGTGGGTACTTCCTATCATGTGCCAGCACGAGAGGCTGATGATGAATCAGGATGGTCGACCAGCCCGCTCGTCGAGTACTACATCAACGAGCAATCGAACAACTTCAACCTCGCCACCGCCAACCCTGGAACCACACACAAGGGCACGGTCACATCTGACGGAAGTGTCTACGACATCTACGAGCACCAGCAAGTCAACCAGCCTTCCATCCAGGGAACTGCGACGTTCCAACAATACATCTCCGTTCGCCAGAACAAGCGCACGAGCGGCAGCGTCACCGTCCAAAACCACGTCAACGCCTGGGCGTCGCTCGGTATGCCGCTTGGCACCATGAACTACCAGGTCGTCGCAGTTGAAGGCTTGGGCAGCTCAGGCCAGGCCACCGTCACGGTCAGCTAAGGGACACTTTGCATCAGTACAAAATCAAATGGTTCAAATATGTATTTGTTTCTCGCGCATTGAGTTCACGACAATGTCCACGGTGTATTAGCGAATCCGACCCGTCGGTTAGTATTGTCCCATGCAGAGTAAAATCGCTCCAGAAATACTTGGCCTTGGGCAAGCAATCAACGTTAATCAACCCGAAGACATGACAAAGGCTCACCGGCAATGCATCCTCCCGGCGTGGGCATGTTCGAAACCGCGAGATAAATCATGTCGGGACGGCCACCAATAGCAGTGTTTAGTGTCGGCGGCCATATCTGAGCGCTCGGCGGGAACTCATATGTCACACCGTCTAGCGTCCCTCAATGCTCCGAGTAGTAGAAACTATCGAGAAGTTGGCTCACTGATAGTGAAGAACAAACTCTGAAGAATCTGGTACTGTGCTGCTGTGATTTGGAAGAGGCCTAAGTGTGTGTCGGTGGAAAGGGTCGCTCCGATTGCCTGTCCATACGCTGCAAACTCGTTAGACCCAAGCCACAAGAGGGTCGTCCCTGATTAGGCTTGTATTCAGATACCAGGAACGGAAAATAACCAGGGTACCAAACCAGTGTCAGCACGTGCAGGCCCGGATTGGATGACAACGCTGTTTGGGCCGGCGCCATACTTGATCGTTTGCGTGTAACCATAGTAGAGATCGAAGTTGGTTTCTACTTTTTTTAATGGACGGTCTTAGAGAACGGCACAATAATACCGATGGGACTAGAACCAGTATAAGAAAATGTTGATGACAAGCCTATTAAAAAAGCGTACACCCAGTTGATAGACCCTACAAATCTTGAGGGATCCACACCACCTGAGACAAGCTTTTTAGTTTTTTTGGGGGGGCAATGATGCAAAGTCAGTCACCGAAAGTGATCTCGCCGTTGAAATGGCCGTTGACATCAATAGGCTCCAACGAGATGCCGATAACATTTTGGGAGACAAGTCCTTGACTTGAAATATAATCAGCATGACCAGAGCCTGCGGTCAGTGGGATAGCGACCTGAATGCGTTGTCCATGACTGTAGAGACCTCCGAATTGTCGGTTTCTAAAGTGTCAATAGCTGCAAATCTTGTCAGTCTCGACATCGGCAATAACAAGTCGCATACTCAAATCTACAGGCCCAAGTCTGTAATTTGCCGATCATAAGTCTTGTATTGAATGAGAGTGCGCGACCTACCCCAAAACACCGTCCACTGCACTCATGTGAAAAAACTGGGCTAACAGCCAATGAACACACAAAGCATACCTCCGACAAAATCATCGCCCTCCCAGCTGGGAAGGCCAACGCCAATGGATTGGTTGATGATCGTGACTCCAGGAGCAATAGTGACCTGGTCAAGATATTCCGTGCCCTAGACATTCGTCTGTCAAGAAAGAACCTTCCAAATGAAGTGCGGACAAAAAGCTCATTATTTCCGTTGCCTCTGTAGTAGAAATACGGAACTTCCTGTGGAGAAAAGGATGTGAGTCTAAATTCCGCCAGTAGAAGCAGCACATACCACGTCGACGCCAGTGTTGATACTGAAGTCTGATGAATAAGCGTAGTCACAGACGGATAAAAGTATGTATACCTTGTGTTTGTTTGGACATATGCGCGTGTGCTGCCGACCCAGGTGTTTCCACTACCAGTGTCGACAATCAAGCTGTCTGTTCCCCAAATTGGTTGCATCCTTACTCAAACACGGTTAACTCACAAAATGTAGGCGGATTTCCGACACCGATCGATGCCTGTGAGCAAGTTAAGTTTCAAAACATTCTCAATAATGCCTAAGTTCACGAACCGTATAGTGAGAGTTAGCGCCAGCACTGAGAATAGTCTGCGATTGTCTCTTTCGGCTGGTGTCAACATTGTCGTTGGCTTGTTGAGAGTAGAGATAGTCAATGCGTGCCAGATCGCGGCTCCGGAGTTGTGCTGCAGTGCTATTGAAGTGCTTCTTCACTGTTATCGCGGCATTAGGCCAAGTGGAGGCAGCAGCACAGAGCATGAGGGCGGCTGGGAGGTAGCACGCCAACGGGAAAGCGGATAAGAGTTTGTGCATGTTCTACGGCGGAATTTTTGCTGCGGGGGCACTCGAGATGAGCCGAATGTCTGCGTATATAGCGAGCCAAAGCTGTATATGCGGAATCTGTCAAAAGTCAGAGACTGCAAACATATAGTGGTGATAGAGAGCGAGACAATTCACGTTGGAAGAACGAGATGGAAAAGTGAGTACTAATACTTAATTTCACATCATCTAGCCTCTGGTTCTCTGGTGGCAGGCATTGAAGGGCTCAATCTCCGAGGCCGCAGAATTTCAAGTTGCGAATTGAGATATTTCGAGGACTGGAGTGCAATAGATAGCGGCGCTGTATTGAAGCTATCATGTTAGCAGTGGCGTCCTGGTATGTCGAGGGCCGAAGCATATCTCAAGGTTCTGTAAGAACCCAAGAGTGAAAGAGGGAAAGTGGTCGAGACTTACGTCATCGGTGGCAGTGTCTCTTCGACCTGGTTTCGTTTTTCTTCTTTAGTCGGACAAGCTACCCTTCGGCACAGACACAATCGGTGGCGGCGACCCTCACTGGCAAAGGAGAGACTACCAATGCCAGAAAACTTCCCTTCCGAACTTCTCGTTCAAATCTGTTCAAATTCTATCACATGTGATTATCATTGTGTGCTTTGGGGAGCTGTTTCGCGTCGTCCCACTCGTTTGTCGAAGGTGGAAGGATGTAGTGGATACCGATCCGGCCTTGCGAAGCCTTGCGAACTAGGGGCTGACATCGCGTTCATGGGAAGTTGTTGAGAAGTCAAACGGAGATCATATTTCGATTGCGACTATATAAAAGCTCAGGCTCTTTTCCTTCATCAGTCCATCCCCGTGGTTATGGAGGAGGCTTTTCAAGCTACGCAACCTGCGCTTCTAGATGTGTTCCCTGCGGAGCTGTTAGTGCGAGTCTTGTCGCATCTATCCTACGACGACTTGCTTCTCGTTGTTCCACTAGTTTGCAGGGCGTGGCAGCATTTAGTGAATACAGATCCGCTTCTCAAAATCAAAACATTCAAGAAGGCCAGCGATATTTATGTGGACATCGGTCAGTGACATTTTCGCCTTGGCTTTCAAGTTTTGCTGACTTATCAATATCGGTCTCAAGGCTTGGAGCCTGAGGACTCGGATGAATCACTCGATGAAGATGAAGATGAAAATGAAGAAGATAAAGAAGTCTCTGATGAGACCAAACCAGAACCTGTGGTGGTTAGTACGCGACATGGACCATATTAGAACCTTGTTAACTTGATTCCTGGACACCAAAAGCTCCACCCTTTACTGGGCATCATCTCGTACATGGTCGGAGAGGACATCCAAAGCCTGCGACTCTACCACAATCACTGGAACTGCAGGTTAGACGAACTCGTCTCGTACCCCGCCGCCAACGACTTGGCCACGATCCCCGCTGTGCATTCGATTTGGATGTATCTGTCGGACCTGCCGGCGCCGCTCGACGAAGACTTCCCGGTCAAGGTCAGCAACCCCAGCGGTGTCACTGTCCTCGACATCTTCTTGGCTTTCGAAGAAACGTGCGTACGTTTCACTGACATACTGTACCGGCCAACGCGACCAGCGTTTACACATCCAAAATAGGGCACAACAGATGGTGGAAACGGCCGATGATGGTATGATGACTGTGCAGGACGCCTTGCGACAATTCTTGTTCGTTCTCCCCCTTTCTTGTCGTTCCATTCTTATGACAACTGCAGATTTTACAGTGGATTTTCGGATGTCAAGCGTCGTGGTCGGCATTTGACTACAAGGATTGTCATGTCTTCGTAGACTAGTACAACTACAAACATTAATGGATACACATGTCCGTCATGCAGCGTTCGCTGGCTGAGGCCCAAGCTTTAAAATTACCCTCGGAAGCTTCCGATCCTCCTCCCTGATCGTTTCTAGCGGCGCTGCATCTCCATCCGAATCCGGTAAATCACTCAGCTCGCTGCTATCTGAGTCTCTCTCCTTGTTCGCCGCTTGACGCTTTGGATTTGCAGGCCGAGGGCTGTTACTCGCCGACACCGGGGCAGAATTCTTTCCTTTGCGCTCTCTCAAGGTCCTATCACTCGGGATTGGAGCGGTTCGCGCAGACGCTGACGACAAAGAAATGGGAGTGCCGTCAATGGAGTTGAATATCTCAACAGTTCTGTCGAGCCAAGGATGCGCGTTCTTCGGGGGTAGAGACTGTCTCCCTGCGCGTTTCCTTTTGGTGGCCTTTTCCAGCTACCATTAACATTAGAACTTCAGTCCATCCGAGAGCTTTTGACGCACCAAGATCAAGTTTTCCACACTCCACCACTCATTTTCGCAATGGCCAGCCAGTCCAGCCAGGTGGGCCAAGGCGCCACTGGCTAATGCACGATCACCATATCCACCCTCTAACACACTGATCAGCCTCCCCTTGGCATATTTGTCTGCAAACGCTCGTGCGTCTCGGGCAAATCGATTGTAAAAGGTCGTCGGGACGCGGCGGTTATGGCGAGACATAGAAGTCAACTCGTGTTCCGAAGCATCCATTCCACAACTGCGGGATAATGTCAGGCCAGAACGGAAAATGGAGTGTTGGGCACTAACCTAATAAATACAAGCACATCTTCGCCTTCTCCGCCAGTTTGCTTTAAAAACTCTTCAGCCCGGCGCAGTATTCTGCTATACTCCTCCTCGTACAGAACGTCAAAGTGTTCGGCCGACTTGTATTCTTGAAGATGCACATTTTCTATGAATTGACCATGGGCTCCATGGAGGGATGTCGAAGCCGCCTGGACAAGAGCAGGTTTACCGTCCTAGTATGACAAGTCAACAACTACATGAAGAGTACAAACGGGCGTCAAGGGGCCTTACCTCACAAGGATACGATAATATATCATGGATCGAGCCTGTTGGGGAACATTGTCAGATATTACCGGGAGAAGAATAGAAAAAAGAGCGCACTATAGTAAACTCTGGGACCCCGTTTTGTGTGGTTGGGTCCACCACCCTCGCTTTCTAGAGTCTGTCGATACGTCTCCTCATTGATTTGCCAGGCAATGGACTGTGTTCCATTGCCTGCCTACAGGCATTAGTACCCTCGAGATTGGTACAAGGTATGAGCGGACCATGGTGTAAATCGATGTCATATATCACAACCCGGTCGATTCCATGGTTTAAATGCGCTATTCACAGTATTTTAAAACAAGTGAAGAAATCAGGAGTAGGGCATACCATGGGCCGCTGCAACCGCAACATTATTCACAAAACAAAACCCTGATGGCGTGTCTTCTCCACAATGGTGGCCGGGTGGTCGGACGGCGACAAAAGCGCGTTGGGTAGGGGTCTTAGATGACATCACAGTATCAACTGCCTCGCAAACGGTGCCGAGAGCGCCTTGTATGGCGTCCAAGGATTCGGGGCAGACTGTGGAGCCAAAAATTAACCGGTAAACGAAGCAGACAGATTCAGGAAACGCACGGTACAAATCCCCTTGAGCCAAATGTGATGGAATCTCCGACCCCTCCTTCTCTATTAGTTCCTTGGACTGGGTGACCCATTTAACCAAGTTTTCGAGATATATGTCTCCGTCGATGTCTCCATGGATGTACTTGACGGCAGGATGGGCAAGGATAGATAGACTGGCAGAGCTTCTAACGATAGCAACTGCAGGTGTATCAGCGGGAGTTCTGGAGCCGCCGAGTGTTCGGGTATTTGAGTGGGCAAGATCCAGTTTGCCTAACTGTGAGGCGAGCTCGTCGGGGTCAACTGCCTTTGATTTCGAGTTGCCACCGGCTCGCGCGACCGCCAGTTCCTCTAGTCGGGCAATTGCGCAAGAAAGTCCAGCGGTAACAGCGCGCAGCCTCTCTGGCCGCTCAACAATGGCGGAAGTGTCTCGCGACCGGATGTACTGGTGTTTGTAGCACGCGTCCTGCAGGAAGATCGCGGTCGACGGACCAGGAAGGGAGGCGTCCATCGTTACGGAAGCTTGTCTGGCGATGGCAACGTAGGTAATTGCCACTTGCCACTTGAAGATGAAGGAAAGAGACAAAAACGCGATTAGAGTTTGTGTCACGTGTGGCTATTTGCCTTCAAGTTGGCTTCGTTTCTGGCCCCCGCCGATTCCGCAATGATTCTGTCTTTTGCCATATTGTCGACCAGACTACGACATAGAAGGCTGACGGCCTGAATCCTAATACGAACCTCATCAGGGTGGATGAGCCGCCTACTCGTCGATGCAATTGGAATGACGATTGTCCTTACCCAGGATTCAGATGGACCTGAAATTGGCAACAACAGTGTGCGTCGTCTTGTTTTCATTTGGTATAGACATTTCTGACTTCCTCTCAGAGTGATCCCGCACCAGGCGAGATCCGAAGGGCCAATAACTTGAATAGTGCACCCAAGCGTAGTGCACCCAGGCGGAGGTACTGATGGACCAAGCTTCCAACTGCGCTCAAGCCGTCCACGCACTAAACCGAATATTGGTCCTCCTCTTCCGGCTTCTCTGACCAAAGCGAGGGCCATAGCATGCGTCCCAGCTGGCTATAAAAAACGACCGCAAAGCGTCAAAGCGATCCCTTCTTCAAGTTCGATGGCTCGTGGCCCACACCCTCACATGGACTCCAAATCCCGACTAAGGTCTTCCCTCCAGCGGACGAACCAATCGCGTCTTAGGCTGGTAGCCAACTGCGCTCTACGTGCCAACGCGAACGCAGATGCAACGGTCAAGGCACACGCTGTCGCACGAGCGGTGAAGAGAGAGTTGGCTCGGCAGAGACACAGGGAAACGCGCATAAACGAGGCCAAGCTGCTCGAGATGGCCAGGGGCAAAGTCAAAAACTGGCTAGAAAAGTTCCAAACGGAGGCCCCGGATTCAGAAATAGAATCCACTCTCCATCATGATGACGGCTCGCACCCCTCCATCGACTACTTGCCCGACTCGGACTCTGCTGTCTCCCCACGACAATGGCCCCGTCGATTCTCCAACCAGCCAGAGGACGATTTGGGAATCGACCCCTTCCCGCATTGCAATCCGGTTCCCTATGCATCAGCAAATGGGCTCCAGCGTGGTTTCGATATGAGACACTGGGCGATCAAGTTTGACTGCCATCCGAGAGGGGATGCGTATGATAGAGATATGGTGGACTGCAGTTGATGCTGACTTATGGACGACGAGTCTACTGCTCGCCGCGCTCATCCAATTTTTCTGTTAGTTATGCTTACTACATCATCACTAGGAGTACCACAATCATTGGCACAACGGACTACTCATGCATTACCTCTCAAGTCTATCTGAAGCAGATAACAATTTTTTTCCCTGTCTCCCACAAAGAAAATATGCAACGTTGGCATATACATGCCTTTTTTTCCTCCAATAAGTAATTCCGAAAAGGACCCATGATAAATCTGAAATGATTCCACTACTGAATGGTGACAACAACAGAGTCGACTTCGAAGGTAAGTTGGGTGTGGTTCTTTGCACGGGATCAGCGGGTTATATACCACTCGCTGAACACTTACATCGTTCCAGGTCGGGTGCAATACGCTGATCTGGGCGTTTCCTGGGGTTATGCCTGCAGGAATAGTAACCAAAATATCCTGATAGACAGAGCGCGCGGGGCCGGGGCCGGTAAGGTGGAAAACGGGGTTGTATGTGCTGTCGTAGAGCACCGTTCCGACGTTGTTGAGCGGGGAAAGGCAGAGGAGGGTGCACTTGGTGAACGTAACAACGGCCGCATTCTCGACGGACCCGGCGGGAGGCGTAGTCTGCACTATGAGTAAATCTTTGCTTCTGAGGAGGATGGAGCTGTAAACTCACTCCTGTAAGGCGGACGGTGATGGTGGAGTTGGCAGCCACAGTGGAGGACGGGGTCGGCGCGAGAATCGTCAACGGCGTCTGGGCGAAGGCGGATGTGGCGAATGCGACGGTAGCGAGGAGCGTGGTAGTAGAGAACTTCATCCTTTGGTGTTTGTTTGGCGTCAACGAGGAAAGTTGAGTGAGGAATAGCGACCACTCTGATTGCTCTTATACTCGCAAAGGCGCCCAGACGCGGCTTAAACTCGCTACCCCAATCCATATACCGTCTTGCGTCAATGAATGGGTGACCTGGGTCAGTAGCAGATAGAGGACAACCTCGGAACCGTCGACGAAAGACTCCGGCAGGGCGATGGACTTTTTCGGAGCGAACTGGGGATATTTTGACGCTGTAGAGGACATACGGGGCTATTTAGCGCAACTTTTAACGGTCTAGACTCCAGGGGCTGGTGGGATCTCATATGAAGCAGCTTTCGGAACAGATTGTACAGAAACTGCTTTGTGTGCTGTTCTCGAGCCTGAGCTTCGATAGCCGAGTTTCTTCCTCCAAGCTTTGAAATGCTGCCGATAGTTCGCAATCCGTGTCATTATTTTCTAGCTGGTCGAAGCTCGATAGATCCCGTCGAGTTACACGCCTGCTCATTGGCCAGAGGCAGGTACCACAATACAGATACAAAGACTGCCTTGGCTGACAGAAAATTGCAGTAATGTGAGTCGACTGAGATTTGGAGAGCATATTTCTTTATGGACCCACTTCAGCCACCAGATGATAGTTCAAAGTCAAGGAGCGCCACAAAACGTGAGACCGCGTGACAGAAAATGTCACTCGCACTGATGGCCGGCCAACTCGGACGATGCCGGTTGAGACCAATTTAGGAAAACTTGCAATGCGAGCCTGCTTGGATGCACCAGTTTTCCCTAGCTGGGCCAGCTCAAAGAATGCAGGCGTTATTGACTGCATTTTTCGTTGAATATTTATTCGTTGAACAATCACCCTGATTCACCCAACGACTCGAAAAATAAAACCACCGATATATACATGAACCCGAATTCGACTTTTGAACTTTAAAACTTCTTTCACCTCATCAACACAACAAAGGACTGGACCAAAATCGCACTCTGAGAGCGGCGAGCAATCTACTGGACAGTGACGACAACCGAATCGACCTCGAAGGTCACCTGAGTATGGTCCTAGAGAAATTCAAGTGAGTTCAGGTCATTGTGTATGAGTATCTCAATGAGCCATCAAACTCACGGAAGTCAATGTGGGGTGCAAAACACTGATCTGCGCATTTCCTGGAGCTGTCCCAGCGGGGATGGTGACGGAAATGTCTTGGAAGACAGTGCGGGCGGGACCGGGGCCCGAAACATGGAACACAGGATTGAAAGTGCTGTCATAGAGGATGGTGCCGACGTTGTTCAACGGAGAGAGGCAGAGGAGAGTGCATTTGGTGAAGGTGATGATTGCAGCATTCTCGACCGATCCAGCAGTGGGGGTGGTCTATGAACCAACGGTTAGTTACAAGCCCTGATAAAAAGTGCGGACGCGCTGACCCCTGTGACACGAACGACAATAGTGGAGCCGGCCGAAACGACGGTCGAAGCAGCCGGGGAGAGGATGGTCAGTGCGGTCTGAGCCAAGGCAGAAGTTGCACAGGCAACCGTGGCGAGGAACGTGGCGGCGTTGAATTTCATTCTGGTGCTTTTCTTGGTCTTCGGAAAGCTGAAGAAAGGTAGTTCTTCCTTTAGAGGCTTTTTATACAACCAAAAAATCCTTTGGGAAACTGTCGCCTTTAATCTTGGCGGTCATTCTCCGACTGAGCCGCGTCCGGAGAAAGAATGGTTTCTTGAACCGCTTTGTCGCACACCCAGCCAGGTACGACCTGTTTGTATTGAGTCTGCGCAAAGAGTCCCAGCATTCTTGCGGTAACACCTAGCTACCGAGCCGTCCCCTTCTCGAAATCGCTTGCAATCCTTAGCTTTAGCCATACCTTGATCCTCATTTACATTCCTCGACTCCTTGTGGCTTCCGACTGTGCGACAATCTCGGTTATTGTAAGCAGAAAAGGCGCTGGGTGCGTCTCTGCGGCCGACACGAACTTACCTCCACATTCAACGGCGACTACTTGCAGTTGTTCCTGGACCACCGTTCCACGACCCAGTTCGCGCGGTCGCTACTCATTGCCATTAGTTTAGCCACGAGCGGTGATGTAGTCATACCGTGAATAACTAAAATGTTTGGTCAACGAAATACCCCCGCTCGCTCGCTCCCCGCGCACTCGCAGTTGGTCCCAACTTTCAGGTAATTTCCACGGGAGAGCGTAATGATGGTTTAACGCCGCTAAAACTGCGGTACACCAGTGGACGACTTATACTGCTTGAGTAGATTGACTCGGAGTTAGACGTTCTTGCTAGGATGAATGCTGGCCAAGTAATGTCGCAACCACTTGAGGACGCTGCTACTGGCAGTCAACCAGCTTCTGTTGTAGCAAATACGAAGCAGAATTTTCACGGTTGGATTCGCAAGTCTCACTGCCGTCAGTTGGTGTGGGTTTTGACCACGGAAAAAGGACGAATACCCCCACACTCTTGCGTGACACTCCCAAGTTCTACGTGGCCACCTCTGAAAGTGGTCAATAGAATACCATATCGAATTTAGAGTACGGAGATGACCCATGTAAATCCGTATCCGAACAACAGCAGAGGTAAATAGACGCCGTCCTTACTTGATGACTGCCCACGGTCGCTGATTCGCGCAAGCATTCCGCTAGCTTTTGTTATTTCTTAGAGCTGGCAGGTTGCTCTACGGGAGCCTGAATTGTGCTGTTACTTCCATGCTCGGCCGCGCAGGAGAAAGAAGACGTGTGATTGACTTGGTGATAGAGGAAGGGTATATTTTTACGTGCTATTACCACGCGGCGATGGGATTGGACAACAGTCAAAGAGCCCTCAGCTTCCGCGATCGGTGCCCGCAACGTTCGAAACATGCATAGACGACAGCATCGCATTGGATGGGATGGCCCTAAGATGACCCTGCACTATAGTGAGAACAGCCTGAGGAATCGAGTAATTATATACGCACATGCACACCATACTCTATTGCTGCAGTCGGTTGACCTCCTTGCCAACTGGTGGAAACGGTGGAGAAACAAACAGAGGGAAGGGATGATCTGTAGAGTTTATCCTGACTAGTAGAAGCGGGAGCGCTTACTGGCGTATATTTCGAGGCTGGTTGAACGGCCCATAACCGTCAACACATCATGTTCAGTCTACAGCGATGAAGTCGATAAGTCCAGCACGCTCAGCCTTGCCTTGTATTTTTGGCATTGGCAGCGAAAGTGGAGAAGGGTTCACTGCGGGAGTTCCGGAATAAACGGGGCCCCTTTCGATCGATTATACGCCTCTAATCAATGTACCAAAAAATATAATTTTTTTTATGCCTCTATTTGAGTCCAAAAAATTTGTCCCAAATTTACCTGCTTATATGAGAAATGGGCGCGACAAACGGCGACCGGATCAGCAGCCGATTAGACACAAAAAAAAGCCCCCCTTTTCTTCCTCCATAATCAAGCCAAAACGGACTCAGTTTTTGTCACCCATTTTAGGGTATATCAAACGCCCTTTTTTGGACTGGTTTTTGCATCAAAACGAGGACCGAAAAATATTCACTTATATGACACATATCAGGGCCCAAAAAAATGGGCCCTGATATCCGGAGTATCGGGGCATCGTTTAGTTGTCGGCCGCAGAGCGGCCGACGCGTCTCAACAGTCCAATCGAAGGCAAACACACTCGTTCAGCATTGTAGTAAAAAAAAGTACATTATATAGTCCGACTGATGATATCTACGTTGGAGCAGGCAAGGCATGTTGACGCAAATATTTGACCGCAAGGCGACATTGACTCTTGAAGACCCGAGCAGCTGACAACGTGAAACGGATGTCTCGTTTCCATATGTTGTTGTTTCGCAGCAGCGCTGAACTGGCCTTGGCATCGGACACTTGTTCGCGATACCAGTCTTCGCAATTGACGGTCCAACGACCAACATTCAGGCCAGATTGCGACCAAGCGGGAGCCTGCGGCCACCATGAGACCTGTTTCTGCTGAACTCCGCTGCTATTTGTCTTGTCCTTACATTCTGTTGTATATTAGTCAATGTCTTGGTATATATATTGAAAACTGACCCATGGGAATTGAGTATATCCCCGAACACAACGCTGCCTCCTTTTCCGTCAAGCAATGGTAGTAGTAGGCATCATCAGTGCCCGGGATGAGCACCCGTGCATCAGCTGACGGGATATCAACCGCGTCCACAAGAACTTGGATTACGTGGTTCTTGATAACCTCTCGAGCAATGCGAGCAATCACGCCGCCGGCATATATGGCTAGAAGGCCGCGAATCGTAGCCAGGAATCGATCTCGTCGTTCGATATAGGCATCATACTCGATAGCACGCGGACGATAATCTTCCTCACGAGAACCAAGCCCTTGGCAATAGGGATGGGGAGGATGCCAATCAACGGGGGCATAACCGCGAATTACCAAATGAAATCTTCCCCCGAGCTCAACTAATGCTCGGAGGATGTCCTGCATATGCCGAATTCCTTTGCGCAGCAGATATATAACAGGCAATGGATCGAACATCAAGATGCGATACTCTTCATTATGGCCATCACCCAGGGGCTGAATCACGAAAAACATGGCGTTCATGGGCTGGGGAGTCGCGCTGCTCCCAAAACTCGACGTTGATGCCACGTTTTAGCCATGGATGGGCCGTTTGGCTCCGCAAATCGAAGAGATGAGCTGGCACATCAGCCATGGCTTGGGCATACTCCAAACGAGAGAGCAGAAATCGGGCGCTTGATGAGAGGATCATTGTTGTTCGACTATCTCCGAGTACTTTGAGAGCGTTCTCTTGATCAAGCATTTTCGATTCCTTGTATTCGTCAGGCCGGCTCGTCAACATTCAATAAGCCGAAGAACATCGTCAAGTCGGCGATGGTGTCAGAATTGTGCACAGGATCTTGGTCATCGCTGTCGTTGACGTTTTTTGCGCGTGAAATACTCTTCAATGTCAATGGATGCGGCTTGCCCATCCTGCAGTATCTGCAGAGTGTCTTGGGGAATGTTATCCATGTTAAGCTGGTCTTCGGACTCGTTGTGTTTGGCAGGTTCCTCTTTGCCAAAGAGAAACGCGAAATTGGGATCTTCACGGTCTTCAGCAACCTCATTCACCCATTGTGGCTCGTGTTCGTGGGGGCGCAAAGGCTTTGCAAAGGTCGAATTGATCATGGAATGCATCGAATCGGCGTTGATTTGGCCCATAGAAATCCCAAAGTTCCTCCGCTTCGCCGCGAGTTATGGAGCGGCGGATATAGTATCCATCTTTGTTGGTGTCTTTCCAACGCCAAAAAGTTGCCCTCTTCAACATCTTTCCCTTCTGTGCCTCGGCCTCACGAGCAGAACGACGTTGTCGTTCCGAATCTTTTTCCACAGCACGCATCTTTTCATTGACGATCGCTCGACGGGCAAAAAACTCGACCCAAGTTTCATCTTGCTTCTGTCCGCTTCCTTTAGCAACTGGTGGGTGGGAATGGGTGACCACTGAAGGTGCATAATCCCAATTCCGGAAGGTGTTGAAGCGTCGAATGGCGGGATCCACATAAACCCACTCCAAGAAGCCTTGTGGGCCAGGAATAGATTCAAGGCGTTTAATATCGTCTTCGTAGATTTCGAGCCGGATGACTTGCAGGGAGCTTGCGGTCGCAAGGTGTTTGCAGAAGGGAATAGTGACATGTAGAAACAATGGAACATGGATAGTATTTTCAAGAATACCCTTCACAAACCACTCGATCCGTCGATAACCGCTAATGGCCTCCACCGTCGAGAATTCGATGATGCCTCCAACGCAATTCTGGATACAAGTCTCCATGATATCTTCCAATGTATCTCGCGTTGAAGGTTGCATCGCTAGCTCGCTCGTAATAGTTGTCCGCCAATCGTACCGGGCGAAGTCGAGCATCAGTAATCTCGAAGTAAGCACGGCCACCAGAGGTAGGAAGGCATCGCGCGAGGCATAGACAGCCTGGAGTAGTTTAGATTCGGTAGTGTGTCCCATTGTGTAGCCATACGCGGCAGGAACGAGGGGCAAATACCCGCGAAAATGGTTCGGAAAGCATTCCCGAGTTTTCTTAGATGCCCAGGTGAGAGCAAGTTCGAGCAGGCCCTCTGCTCTGCACCAACGTAGGCGGATTTCTGGGTCCAGTTGCCAGACATCGCCTCGGAACAATGTGGGAACGGAAGCGGGGACGACATCGAGAGAATGAAGCAATGGACCAGAGAATATGTTGATGCTCGGGAGAAAGAGGGTGTGCGGGAAGTCGGGATTCAGCCATGAAGTTTGGTAAAGCGTCGGAGGAGTTTCCGAAGACGCGGGACCGGGGCACTGGGAAATTGTCGGGATTCTGGTGATGAATTCCCGGTCCCCATTCAACACCGCAAACACGCCAGTTTCGACGAGGCAAGACCATTGAAGGTCTTCGAGGGCTATAAAGCTCATGAGTAAGACTATAGATACGAGTTAGAAAGCAAATGACTTACCGGCGGTATTTCGTGCTGGTCCAAGGAAGAAAGCGGGACGAGACGCAACGGACGGGGAGCAGAATTATTCGAAGAGGGCGCTTTTGTCGTTTTCTGACTTGTGGGCGGCGTCGATAGTGGCTGCCGAGTCGATGAAGACGCAGATCCTCGCACCTGACGGTCATCGTCTAAGTGCTGATCTCGTCGGTACGGATGGTATTCGAGTTGGCGACGAGAGGAATGGTGGCGGTCGGCCCCCAGTCTCGACGGCCCAGGCACTTGACGGTCATCGTCTAAGTGTCGTTGTGGTTTGCGGGAAGCCTTCTTGAAGCTCTTCGACATCTTCCGAGTGGTGGTTGTCGTGTGAAAGATGATCGGCGTCACATGTGCACGTGCGTTGGTGACATACGTCACATCCACGCTTTCCGATTCGACCTCCAAGTCCGCCTCTATGTTGTGCTAGCCGTTGACCGGCAGCACTTGGCTACTCGCTGCTTGACGTTGACCGTCAGCAGTCTGAACTCTATCTCGACGTCGTGCTAGCCGCTGACCAGCAGCACTGCCTGGTCCCCGGATTGTCGTCGTGACTTTCGGTGAAAACAACACGACATAGACTGCTTGCCGTTGACCAGCAGCAGCTTGGAATCGATGATCTGAAGTGTCCACTGCCCCCAAAGACAGGTAAACTCTGACAATATCTCTTGGAGCGTTGTTCTGAATGTTTTCTTAGTATTCTTCGCTGACATTCTTGGAGGAATCTGTATTCGCTTGGACTATCTACGACAGTAACTACTCAATACACTCCATTTACCCAACCATGCGTGAAGTTGCCGCCACAAACAGCTCGAACGCCTCCTTCGAGACCTGCAGGTCCTCGACATACTTTTGCGGCTGCGACGAGAGCCATTTCTGGTTGTACAAACGCTTCGGAAGTCCAACTGGTGGCAATTTCTTGCTGATCTGCGCGCCCGCGTCGACGTTGGGCGGCCTGGTTACCACCGTGGATCTTTTCAAATCGACGGGTCTCGAAATCGATCATCTTCATATGGTTGACAATCTCGGGCTCGCGCCAATAGCAAATCTTGATTTCGAATATCTTGACCTCCGCGCCTTCAATGACGGCGTCTTTCGATTCTTCTTCCGACATGCCCGCTGGACCCAGACGCTCTAAGATCTGGAGCAATCTCTTCCACGTGTTCAGATCAATAGCTCTGGTGGTCTCTTTCAAGTAAATTACTGCTTCAACTGTCTTAACACGTCGTTCGTGTTTCTATCGTTTCAGAATCAATCAATGAAACACCAAATAATGTTTTGTTTTCCTTACCGCGTGCTGCAACTGAATTTTTTTCGATGCCAAACGACGCTGCGCGAGTAACACCATTCCCCGTGTGCGTGCCTCAGCTGGGGTCTCCCAACGACCTTCAAAACCAATCCACTTGGGCTGGAATGAGTTCCAATCGTATCGGATCCTCTCCAGCTGCTTCTTCACCGCTGACTGCAGAAACTCGCGCTTGATTTCCCCCTCGCTAACCAAGCCCAAACTTCCTTCATCGAGATCGATCGCATAATCCACCACCAACTCCATCAATTTCTCGTTGTACGCGGAATGGATGTATCCCGGGTTGAAGTCCCATTTCAAGTTGAAGGCGGGCAGCTCCGCCTCTTCGTCAGCAGCAAATGCCTCTACCTCTTGCTTCGTGACTGAATCAGCCACAATGAAGTCAATTAGCTGCTCGACACAAAATATCTCGCAGATTGCTTCACGTAACTTGGCCTATACAACTGTAAGTGTTTTTTCCTCGCTCATATGAACAAATCCTTACGTGTGCATAGTTGATCTGCTCTTTAGTGCGAGGCTTGGCTGCATTTTCCGCTTCCGCTTTCGCAGCCGATTTTCTTCCCTTCTTGGTTGGCGTGGCAACAACTACATCTTCGCTCTTCCCAGCTGTTGCAAGACCATTGAACAACGCGGACAATTCGTCAACTTCAAGATCACATTTCTCCGCCAACTTGCGAATGAGCTTTTGGTGCGCTTGGGCAGCTTCAGCGTTGGTTGCTGGAGTGTTGCTGCTCGATGTTGGAAGGGGAACTGGGTCGAGTGGGAGTACCGTTGGACGCAAGCCTTCGTTCTGGAGCAACTGTACGCTGAGGCGACCCCGACGTTTGACTGGGGTTGCTTTGGCGCGATTGGTGTCTTTGATTTGACTACGAAGTTGCACAACTTCATTATCGCGCTCATGCTATATCAGCAGCATTAGATTCATGACCAATATCTCTTCCAACCCACTCACCACACGGCGTTGCAGCTGTGAAACCCCGTTTGCTGCTATCCTGCAGCTGGTTCTGCCTTTCAAGGAGCTGCTGATTCTATTGGCACGTAGATTGTCAGTAAGTGTTCATAACAAGCATGTAAACATACCAATTGACTCAAGTTCTTCTGATCAAATAGGAACTGTCCCTGCAATTGCTCCTCGTGTGCCTCAAACGCTTTCAGCGCCGATGCCTTCCCATTGATATCAGCTTGCAAAGTAGCGATCAATTGGGCTTGGGCTTGGGCTGCTTGTCGAGCTTGATCCAATTCCTTGCGGAGAAGTTCTCCCTTCTCGACAGCAACACGGCGCTCCTTCTTTGCAATACCGAGAGCCTCCTTGTAGTACTCCTCCGTCTCTCGGACCTGAAGTCGGTCAATTCGTGTGCTGCAATGAAAGAGGAATCAAGCGCACTACTTCCGCCTCCTTGCGCTCTTGATTTCTCCGGCGGACATCTGCCTGCAAGGACTGAGCATCGGGCATAGCGTCGTCCTGGTCCATTTCAAACGGTCAAACGTTCTGAAATGCAGTCGCAATGTGGAGGAAGGAGTTCTCTGAGCGTCAGCGCCTCAGAGCAATGTGTGCGTTGATGGAACTGCCGCCTTAAATAGCACATCTGGTATTGTGTCTCAGAATGGCAAGTGTTGTATGCCATTGTCTAATTGTGGTACCAATTGTGGTACTTACCGAGCTCGCCGACCCTCCAACCACGTAATTTGATTGACGCCGTTTGCCGATCAAGTCGGCCCGCACGTGCACTGAGCGCCTCTTTCCCTCCTCCACTCTCAAACGTTGACCGTTGGGAGCTTGGTCCCTTGTCTCCTTGGCGCTGACCGCCAGGAGGCTCTGACGAACTTTGATTTGTCCCACTGCGTAATAATGATTTTGGTTTACTATATTTACACAACTGTCAACACTCGTTCGACGACGCGATCAACAAGCGTAATGTTCGCATGCTGATAGAAAAACGCGAGTCCGGCAACCGCCATCACCGCCCAGAAGAGGCGAAAGAATGTCTCGCCGACGCGCTGAAGGAAGCGGCGCCGATTGGGTTGTTTGTGGTAGACCAAGATGTCGTTGACTGTTGTCTCGCGAGATTGAGCTGCGAAGATATATGGGACTCCTCCAACATTGCCGGCCTGACTAAACTGAGCTTTCAATCTCTGAGTTGAGCATGAACACACCGCAACCGTCTGAACCCAATCAGCGCCTTCGATCTTCAACTCCGCCACAAGTTTCCCACTACGTCGATCATGGATATAAACCACGCCGCAGTCGCTGCCGCTAACGATGGAACTGCATCCGTCTCCGATAGCCACGTTCCGAATGCGTGCAGTCTTTTTCATTGGGAAGCTTTTGACGAGCTCACGCTCTGTGAGTCGATACAGGTTGATGCCGCTGGACGGATCGTCGATACAAAGAACACCGTTCGCTGCATCAATAGCCACCCCACCTCTGAAACGCAATCAACATACACTCTGCAGCCTTATCTTGACTTACATGGTCGATCCAATATTCCAAGCCCTGTTGGCTGTCGAAATTGTGCCGCCCGTTTAGGCTGTAGCTGCAACTAGTGAGTTTTCCTTCTAGCGAGATACGATAGCATGCTTACGCCTTGCCACAGTATAATCCAAACAAGAGGAGTTCACGCTGGTCACCGTTCATTGACCCGAAACCGATGGCGCGTGGAACACAGTTCTGAATTTTGAACGAGAAAACCTCATGCAAAACCATTGCTGCGCTAAGGGTGTATACCTGCAGAACACCGCCTCGATGACAGACACCCAATCGATTAGTTGGCGCGTCAAATGCCAGCCCAGTAATTTCCATTGGCTCAGACAATTGACGCGCCCACATCTCGGTGAAGGTCATTCCCTGTGTTGTCTCAGCGCGATACACATAGAAGCCGGGATACCAACCGAAGTTTCCTCACGCCAACCTGCAACGTAACCAGCATGAGTGCCTATTACGAGCGCCTCGCCGATGTCGTCCTCTCGTTTGATCCACAACAAGCTCGTTGTTGCACCACGAAGATCAGGCGATGCAGGGACGCTAACTGCGCGCCGCCCAGAGAGTTCCCAGACTTTCGTGCCGTCGGAGCCTACAGTAGAACAATGTCAATTACTTCTCGAACCAGCTTACGAGACTAACCTCCGCTTGCCAGGAACTTCCCATCATGGCGGACGCTAAGGGAGATGATGGCGCCAGAGTGGCCGGAGAGCTTGAAATTGAGTCGGTAGTCGACTTCCATTGTACTCTTTAGAGCACAGTACTGCCCTTTTATCCTAATGTGCTTGCCGAGCAACAATAAGCCATTATGACAAATATGGAAATATTCTTGTCGCCGATATGGAACTACTTGTCCAATCGCCACACTCCCACAATAACACAATAAAAGGTTTCAAGAGGTTGCAAGACGACTGCTTCAAGACGACTGCTCCATCATGGCCACCCCCGAATTTGTTGCTCAAGTGCAACAGCCACCTGCACCCCTGCTTGTACTTCTTGCGCATACCAATATTGCGACACCCACATTTACCTCCCTACTCCTTCATGAAGACCTGGATCTCGGCCCTCCTAAGAAGAACGTCATGTTCTTGGACGATGACATTGACCACCGGGTTCCCATTCCGGTTGGTGGCGCTTCACGCGTTCGAGCCAAGAATTTCGCGCGTCACACTGGCTGGACTCAAGATCGCGTGGATACATTCACGGTATGTGTTTCGTTTTGTCGTGGATCACATCTAATCATATCAGGACTCTGTTACCAAGATTGCCGAGGAGTTTCTGGATAAAACCAAGTGCGCAACTGATCAGGACGCCGGAGCGATAGATATGGTGGTTTCTAAGGTGAGCTTATGGCATTCTCTGGCTTGAGCGACTGACCCTGTTTCTAGGCTGCCGCGGCTTGGCCTGATGTCGACAAATTTGTGGCTCGTTGGCCAATTGATGTCGTCATCATTGGCTTCTGCAAAGCTTCCAAGGCGAGCGAAAAGAAAGCGTCTACCACAGCTGTCTCAGCTGCTTTTGAAGAAATGATTGGCTATCGCACTGTAAGCCATCTCTGTGCCGCTGATGTCCGTCATATTTACTCTTATTTTAGCGTCGTCAAATGAATACTTAGTACACTACTTCACATTCTGTACTTACCTACATGAAATTCACTTGAATTTTCGTCCTCTCATGCAATTTCTGGTGAGGTTTTGTAATGCCGATGACAATCGGCGCACTATCTGCATCTTATCGTCACCATCGGCACGCTATCTGCATCTTATCGTCACTGGCTGATGGCCATCAGCCGGTGACGATAAGATCATGATCTTGGCCGATCCTTGCCGATGGCTCGAAAAAACATGAAAAACGTGCATTGGTAGCTACATAAGTATTGACAATGTACAGACATAGCTAATATGCAAGCTAATTCGGAAAAGCGCCTGGCATGCGCGGCTCTAATGGTTTGTTTTGAGTTGTGTGGTTTGAAGTGGGTCGATGTGAATGGCGCGCCGCATAAGCTGAACGATTGACTCCACGAGGGCACCGCTTCACGCGTCTGACTCCATGAGGACACAAAACGGCACGTCTGACGCCATGTGGGCACAATCGAGAACCCGTTGCGGCAGTAGCAGATGAAGAGGGTCGAGCATGCGATCTGGGGTAATGATGAACTGGACGAATGGTTTTGGCTGCGGAAGGAGGGGGGAATGCTGGAGTAGGTTTGAATGGAATCGAAAGTTTCTTCCCTCGGTGCAGGATCCCCCGAGATAGATGCAGGTTGGGTGGGATGTTGCGCGGGCCGAACAGGTTTTGCCCTAGGTGTCGGAGAAGACAAGCACTAAAAAACGTTAGCATCGACTCAAATCGCACACAGATAGGAAACACCTCGGCGTGGCGTATCTGAGAGATTGCATCCTCGCGTGATGAGGTATGCTGAGAACGAGCACGCGATGCAACAGGCGTCATTGAAGGAGATTGCGTTGTCGTTGTCTAAGTTCGAGATTATGAGGTTAGATTATGAGGAGGATTCAAGGATTCTAATGACGAACCTGCAAGTTATGAATCCCGGAGAAGAAACCCTCCAGCGGCGAAAGAGGGGAAAGCTAAGTAAACTTAGTTGGTTCAGCAACAAAACAGTGGGTTATTGTCGTACCTTGCTGTCCGCATTCAATTCGGCGAGATGCAGAGTCGATTTGCGCATATGTTGGAGGGGATTCGAGTGGGATGTTCTTGCAAGTCTTAGCAGTCGTCGGAAGTAGTGGTACTTGTATGGATCGCTCGCCAGTTTGGGTGAAAATGGACTGCGTAATAAAGAGGGCGGCTTGGGAGACATTAGAGTGCGCGAGGAGTTCGCGGGGTAAGATATGGACCCGCCAGGGATCGACAATAATTGTCCTTGACTCCGAAACTTGAGACAATAAGCAAACGAGGCTTGGCGTCTGCAGCTGGCGTCGGCCGATACATATCTACCGCTGACGATCAGCGTCTAGCGGCAGAGATCGAAAGGAAAGCCACCACTGACGGTCAACGTCAAGTGGATGGTCGAGTCTGAAGCAAGTGGGAAGATGATGACAAATGACTCACGGCATCAGTCACACCTTCGCCGATCTTGCAGCCAACTTCCACCACTGCTTGACGTTGACCGTCAGCAGCCAGGAACGCGTGGACGTGCTGCAGCACATACCACTGGAAAGCCCAAGGCAGTACCTCTGCCCGCAATTGGATCGGCCGCCTTGACGCTGGACGCTGACCGTCAGCGCCATGTGCTATTGTAACATCAAGCTTGGTCGTCGCTAGCCGACCTCATCCCCTCCGGGCCACATAATTAAAGTCGAGGCGCTACTCCATTTCGGACCAACGCCATCCTCTCTTGGACACAATCACGCCAATCTCCTGCCTAGTCCGTAATTCTCAAATCGTCGTTTTGGTCGTTTTTCGGCCACTGCTTGACGTTGACCGTCAGCAGCCAGCAACGCTGGACGTGCTGCAGCACATACCACTGGAAAGCCCAAGGTGGTACCCCTTCCCGCAATTGGACAGGCCGTGACGCTGGACGCTGACCGTCAGCGCCATGTGCTATCGTCATCGGCTTGGTCGTCGCTAGCCGACCTCATCCCCTCCTGGCCACACAATTAAAGTCGAGATGCTACTCCAGTTCAGACCAACGGTATCCTCTCTTGGACACAATTACGCCAATTTCCTGCCCACTAGTTCGTGATTTTCAAATCGTCCTTTTGCGTCAGACTTGCTAATTGTTCAGACAGCTTCAAAAACCACGACTAAGTCAGGTCCTACAGCAGCATCATGAGCCAGAGTCGCCACAATCATCCTCGTCGCGATCGTCCCCGTCGTAATCGTCCACAACGGCTTGCCTCCGTTTGTGGCCATTCTATCTCCAGCTCCCGCTACGATGGGTCCGATGTTGGTGTGTTGCGTCTTCGTTTTGTCTTCTTGCTTGCTTACTTATTTTTTCAGAAGCAGACTTTTGCGGTATCTGCGGGGCTTGTGTCACCTGTGGACTTTTTGCGGGCGAAGAGTTTGCGGAGCCTGCCTTTTCTACGGCAACTGCTCCTCCTCCAAACATTACTTCCGAGCTCCCAGGGACTCATACCCCAGAAGGTGATATCGGTGAGTTTAATCTTGCAGTAAATTCTGTCGTTCAATGCTTTTTACAGAGATTCGCGTACCCCCAGAAATTTTTTTCACCCTATTCGTGCTCCAAGCCAAAATCACCGGAACCTGGGATCACTGGGTCGCGTACGCCTTATGCTTCACGATCTATGTGTGGCGTCATTGGATTCCGTACTTTTTATGTATCCTTGTGCTCGTTTTGGCCATGCGTTGATATCCTTGTCAACAATTCCATATATGCCAGCGAACAATGCCAATGATATCTCCTAATGAAACAATACTCTCCTGACATAAAACGAGTCAAAGTCTCGCGCGATTCCGCCCCATATTCCTGCTTGACGATTGTCGTCAGCAGCTTCCTCGATATCACATCGCTGTTAGACGATTGTAGTCAGCAGTTGGTCGATGCCGACAGACGCTTACTTCACATGTTCACGATGCCCGCTCAATGGCAATCGTGATCATCGAGTGGCAAAGCTCGACAAAATTGCCCACAAGCTTGAACTAAAAGTGTTTCGCCAAGCTGCCGATGAGGACCAATTAGCCGACCTGATGACAGGGCTAGTCTTCACAGACAACCCAGTTAGCCCCCGCGACCAAACCCACTCGAAGCTTTTCAGCTCTCGGGATGACTTACAGGCAACTATTCCCGATGTCCCTACCGCCTTTACATCTATCACAAAGACGGAAGCTACCCAAACCATGCGAGAAATGCTTTTCGAAAACTTGCGGCCGTCAGCCTTCAACAAACAGAAGCACACCGAGATGTTACTGACGACCATTCTCGAACGCATCCGGACTGTGCATGGGGAGCTTGATCTTCAGCATGCGCTCCATGCTGGTCCTGATAATTTTGAGGCATTGCATCTTGCGCTCCATGAAGCATCGAGTACTGTCAAGTCGGCGGGGCGTCTGATCTCAAATATCAAAATACCGTCTTCCAAAGGCAAAGCGACGCGACGACGTGCTCCAGAAAATAGCGGCTTGGTCGAACTTCTGGCCAGCGTCAAGGAAGAAGCTGCAACTCTCGACTCACTTGTTGATGTCGTCAGTTGCCTGGTCCCAGAACCAGTATCCATGGATGAAATGCAGTACGATGCAGGTGTGTGTTTCTTTTTTTCTTCCCTTCTTATTGCTCATAACTATTCTACAGATGACCATTTTACCAGTCCGATCGCTGAATTCGATACTATCACCCAAGTTTTCATCTTTCTCGCCGTTGTCTGCCATGTCATCGTCCGCGTCAGCGAAAGTTCCACAGACTTTATATTGGAACTCGTCCAGATTATCATACTGCTGACAATGTCCTTGGGCTCCACCACTCTCAAACCGAACCCCAAGCAAGAGGATATCATCAAACAGTTGCCTAAGAATCTCGAAAGCGCTCCCGCAGTTTCAAGCTTGATCCAAAGACCATTGTATATGCAGCTTGTCCCACCTGTCACTACACCCATAAGCCGGGAGAAAATCGGCTCACTGGAGCAGCGTCGTATCCTGAAACCTGCCAAGGTCTGGTATATCCCAAGAAAGGATCTGCTGTTGTCTGTGGTCAGCAAATCCTCGAGATGCGACATGATAAACTGCGACCAATCAAGCCTTTTGTCTACGGCGTCATTTGTTGATTACATCGCGTCAACGCTGGCCGACCCAGAACTGGAGCGATTATGCGACAAGGCTTGTGATGATGTGGGCTGCTGTGGCGGAGGCATTAAAGCAAAATCCACCAGGCTCAATAACCCCAAATGAAATCAACAATGTATTCGAAGCAGCCTTCTTACGCAGCTTCCCTGGCCCGGTGGATGGAAAATTGTTCATTGAGCGTGAAGGCCGCATGCGGCTTGCTTTTGAGGTCATGGTAGACTTCTTCAACCCCAATGGAACACGAAAACGCGGCAACCACGACTCGATTGGTCTTATATCCGTTGTCAACCTCAATCTTCCAGAGGATATTCGTTATCGTCCCGAACTCATGTGGATCAGCATCATCCTTGGGCCACATGAGCCTAACCACGACCAGTTAAATCACTACATCCGCCCTCTTGTGGACGACTTCGTGGTGGGTTGGGAGCGTGGCATTCGCATGCGGACTGCATCAGCCCCAACGGGTCGTAGAGTTGATTTTGCTATTGTAATTACAGTCAACGACTTGCCAGCAACTCGTAAACTTGTCGGAATGGCTGCTCATAACTCACATCACTATTGCTCTATCTGTATTACGGACAACGTCGCAACAATGCATAATAGTGACTTCCAGAATTGGCGGAGCAAGGACGTTGCAACTCTGCGTCGTGCTGCGTTTGCATGGCGAGATGCTCCAACCCAACAGGATCGTGATGCGATATTTGAAGAACATGGTGTCCGCTGGTCTGAGCTGTGGCGTCTCAAATACTGGGACCCAACTCAGATGGCCGTCATCGATTCAATGCATTGCATTCTCGAGGGCCTTGTCCACCATCATTGTCGTCGTGTCTTACGGATCGACGCCAAGAATGCAAAGCGGAAGGAAGTATTAGGTGCTGCATTCAGTCACGATTGGATTCCATACGACCCAGCAACCTGCCCTGTTGCTTATCAACTCCCTGCTCAGAAGGTCGATAAAGAGCTTCTCCACGTTCGGCGTATTCAAAGCAAACTCGAGGAGGCGCTCTTGGAGAAGCAACAAGAGCATCCCGATAGTAACGGTGATGTGATTCTTCCGGAGGCTCACAGCGCAGCCATTGCCCAGAGTTCAAAACAACTACGCAAAGGCCTCATGAGTGCCAATCTGCCTGCGCTCCGCTTCGTAGCGTACTCGCTGGGCCTAAACATGCGCAATGCCAACTCCAAGCAAGGCTGTTGTGACATTCTCATCCAGTGGGTGAGTAAATCATCTGTTTTCATTTGAATAATACTCAACTTTTTTAGCGTTACACCAAGCCACACACTGCCGATACATTCGTTCCCAAGTGTATTGATTTGGGGGATATTAAATTCATACAACAAGTCATTGCCAACACAAGCACACCCGCCTGGGTGGATTCAGTGCCGAAGTCATATGGAGAGAGCAATGCTGGAACAATCAAGGCTTCAGAATGGCGAATTCTATCCACAATCTACCTCCCTATTGCCCTGGTCCTTCTTTGGGGCGACGAGCAAAAACAGCAAGCTCTCCTTGATCACACCATGGCACTCTTCACTGCTGTCATCCTTGTCTGTCGACATACGATGACACATGAACGAGCTGCCAAATATCGAGAGCTGCTCAAGTTTTGGGTTGATGGTCTACCAAAACTTCATCCCCATACGCAAGCTCATGCCCCACGACCCAACATCCATGTCGCATTCCATATATACGACTTCTTACTCCGTTTTGGACCTGTAGTGTCCTGGTGGACATTCCCCTTTGAACGTGTAATTGGATTTTTGCAGAAAATCAAGACCAATGACCATGTTGGAGGTCAGCTTGAAGCAACGCTTACCCAATCATTTTTTCGCGGTGCGAATCTCCGCCCGGTGGCTCCGTCGCCCTGATTGTCCGCGTGTTCTGCAGGAAATCAAAACCGTCTTTGAAGCGACTTTCCCATCCTACAATGCTCCCTTAGACTCTGCTCCACGAGCAGCTGATGGAGATTGTGCTCATTACACGCGCCATGGGGTTAATTTCTCCAGGGCTAATGTCCACTTAGGCAACAGTCTTGTTTTCTACTATCCGAACAACTCAAACACACCTATTCCAGGCAGTATTGAGAATATATTGTCTACCAATGGCAATGTGAGCTTGATAATCCGTCGACAGGCACCATTGGCCCCAGGTGGGCGGGATCTCTTTGCTCGGTACTATCCTTGGTTTCCAGCGCAAATGTACTCGTCTCAGATGCAGCGCTCAACTGACCGAGTACCAGTCGAAAATATCTTATCTCACTATGCTAGATATAATCTCCCGGATGGCCGTTGTGTAGTTCTTAATCTAGCTCGTACGTAGTAGGTAGTGGTAATAAATATAATCCCTCAGATGCCTGTTGGCCGAGTTTCGGCCGAGTGTCGGCCGACAACTAAACAATGCCCCGATACTCCGGATATCAGGGCCCATTTTTTTGGGCCCTGATATGTGTCATATAAGTGAATATTTTTTGGTTCTCGTTTTGGTGCAAAAACCGGTCTAAAAAAGGGCGTTTGATATGCCCTAAAATGGGTGACAAAAACTGAGTCCGTTTTGGCTTGATTATGGAGGAAGAAAAGGGGGGCTTTTTTTTGTGTCTAATCGGCTGCTGATCCGGTCGCCGTTTGTCGCGCCCATTTCTCATATAAGCAGGTAAATTTGGGACAAATTTTTTGGACTCAAATAGAGGCATAAAAAAAATTATATTTTTTGGTACATTGATTAGAGGCGTATAATCGATCGAAAGGGGCCCCGTTTATTCCGGAACTCCCGCAGTGGTTGAGCAATCAAAATGCTTTGTCATCTAGCGCAGCCACTGATTGATGCAGTGTTATCAATCTTGCGTTCCTCCCAAACGAACTTGAGGAGGTTGTTTGCAAACCGAAGCTTCATCTGCAGTGATTCTCGAAGATTAGCCAATGGCGCGCACTCTTCTCCCCAAGTATAGCGCCGTGGCTTGCATCCCCCGTGGATGTCCGCTTTAGACACACTAACATTTAGTTAGTGATGCTCAGGCTGTCCCAAGATAGCACTTACTCTGGCCACAGCCAAGCAGTAAGGCGGCTGCTACAACGACTATCCAAGGTAACCTACTATGCCTCATTGTCCCTCATTCTGACCGGTACAAGTTATGTCACTGCCACTCCCTGGTCAGTCTCTGTGATCTGCCAGGGACGCCTTGTTCGTTCAGCTTCCGTATCATTGTTGTGCTCAGCCTCAAGACCTCCGCTATCAAGTACGACAGGTCAAAGCTGGACAGTGATAGGGGAGAGAGCGCACAAGAGTTTCAAACACCGGTCTATTTCAGGTTCCGAATCGTGTCGAGCGTCAATAGAGAGGCAGCCCGGGCCTGAATCCTGATTACGGAAGTGAAACTACATGGAAATTCGATTCTGGACACAGGCACGGGGTGCCAGTGCTCGTATGTATATATGGCGACTCAAATCTTGACTGGTTTTCGTGGAGATGGCCGTCTTCCAGGTGTACGAGTTGTAGGTTTTGTCCTTTCACTTCTATCTTTAACAATTGCTATGAGTGCTCACGCGACCTAGTGCCTTCGCGTGCTGCAGTATCGCTGCCGTAGGCAAGGATTCCCCGCATGTCATTTCTACTCGACTCACTTGCCACCTCGTCCAGCCCTCCTCATCTGGGACCATATCATCACTTTGGGTGAAGAAGTCCGCAGAGTTTGGACCCGGAAACTCAATGGGTCGACTGCTCTATACGTGATGATGCGCTATGGGACTCTCTTTGAAAAAATCGCAGTCCTCTTGCTGGCCTCATGGTACATGACCCCGCATGTCAGTAATATCTCTCATGGCCGCTTCTTTCATGTCCTTCAACTGACTCCATCGCAGGGGTATGTTCTATTCCTAGTCGAGTTAGCAAGACACAGCCGTCTCATCTCTTATGACCGGTAGATGCAACATCGCCGTGCGCGTTCAAATCTTCCCGATGTTGGTCCGTACACTTGGCTTCGGATGTATGTACAACTTCCTTCCGATTAGTTCGCTCATGTACGGTTCCGATAGTGTTCTCGTCTCTCCGTGTCTTGGCTCTGACAGAAAAAAAATTGGAGCCTTGCGGGCCTGGTGTTTTTCTTGTGTTTGCCATCCGCCATTACTCCTACGGTCCGTGCCCATAATACGGCAGATAGTGTCAAGCTGATCCAATCGTAGTTCGTATACTCGCACCAGTGGGCGCAGGGTGTTGATCGTTACGGTTGTCAATTGGCTTACCTCGCTTCTCCAATCGTCCATGACCGATGTGTACGTGCTTTCCCCAAAATTTTCCTTCGAAATAACTGAGCGCACTCAGAACTACACTTTCCTTTCCCCGTCGTCCATCTTCTAACTCGTTCCAGTGCGAATTGCGGGAATAGCGGCTGACATTCTCTCGGAAAGCATCGTCATCGCAGTGACGTTGAATCGGACATTCCATCTTCGCAATAGCGAATTGCCCATGGGAATTGGAGGCAAAGAACGAGCTGGTTTGGGTCGTATCTTGCTTAGAACGGGTGAGTTTCCGCTTGCTTTTTGGTTTATGTGTTTCAATGACCAACGCTCAACAGGCTGTATTTATTTCATGTATGACCGGTTACTTTTTCGGTAACTCCTCGCTGACTGATGCAATGCAGCGCCCTTCTCGTTCTCTCCCTAGCTGACATGCTTGTATTGATCGTAAGTACCCTCAAACCCACCGGTCTTCCAGATTGATGATACTGCGGTACTCTAGTTTGACCATGTGGTAGGATCACAACTGCTGCTTTCATGTTTTCTACCAGCTAACGCCTCTTAGCCCGCATTTGCCACACGATATGATTACTGGGTTGTTCCATATTATACCCCTGTGTTCGTGTTCGTCTTTTCTTGTGGTGATAGGCTAATTTGGAGCAGCTTCCGCACAATTATAATCTGTCGCTTCCTGCTCATGCTTCGGGGTATCTATTACGATGAACTCGATGGCAAAATTGATGGCGAGGCCACTCACATCGCCAGCGAGCAGCTCGTCTTCGCGCGCTCAAGATCCCTCGCTTCTCGTATCATTGGCACCATGGGTGCTCCTGTGGATGCGAGTCGTTTCGATGGAGTCGATTATGAACAAGATGACGAGTACGACGAGTGGCTGGATGATCAAGATGAAGATAGTCTTGCCGGAGTCAAAGCCAAAGACCCATTGGCGGCGGGCTTAGCTATGATGGCGCAGCCAGAGACCAAATCAAAGGGAAAAGGGAAGGAAAAGGGCGACTTGGAACCTGGGATGGACATGGAAGAAAAGCATCATGAAACGACCCCGCCTGTCGCCAGAAGCCCATCACTCTCAGGCTCAGGCTCAGCCAGCGATGCATAGGAATGCTCAAGTTCTGACGTTGAAAGTCTGTTGTCTCTTTGGACCCCGCCAAGATCCCGCGTCGTAGAGGAAGTTCAAGGCCTGAGAATGAATATCTATCTGGAGTTTCAAAAAAGTAGCTACTGTGTACTAGTATGTATGACCTAAATATTCATGTATTCGTTGGCAGCGCAGCTCCATAAACAAGTCAAAAATCAAGTCAAAATCAAGGAAGTCCGCCGTTGCTCACGTGATTCGCTGTCAAATCGCGACTTCTTCCTCCAAACGTTCATCGTTTCCAACAACTTAACAAGCCCAACACAGACCTCCGTCGTTCTTAACTCCACACACCTGGGTTCTCGCTTCCGCACGCTCGTTACTCCAGCTGGACGATGCGGTGCCCCGGTCCGGGGTCGCTCGTCCTCTTGCTCGGCGCAAGCGTGAGCGCTCGCAATGCAGGTGCTCAACCTCGTTCGGTCTCAAGCCTGAACGCCAGAGGGACGGTCGAAGCGCTTCTTGACGAGCTCCTTCATCACCTCGCAGTACGCCTCCAGTTGATTGTCTCCTTGCCCGCTTATTCGATGCTAAACTGCTTTGCAGGGTTCTGAGTTGGTCTCTGCAAATTCCACGGTCGATCTTCCCCGCCTGCGGTCCAAGAAGGACGCGTTCCTGAACGATGTGGTGTCTGCGTTCTCAGTTGGTATATCATCCGTCTTTTCCTCGTATTCTAAAATATGCTCCACAGGATTCAATCCAGAGGCCGATGAATATCGCCCAGCACGGAAATGTCGCAACGAACAAAGACAAGTTTATTGCTGACTTGGTTAACGAGATGACAGTCTCGGAGCTTGGTGAGTGTCGCTTCCAATTTTTTTCAAAAATTTGTGGTGGTGCTCATCGTGTACAGCTATCCAGATGCATCTTATGTTTGCTGGTGCGTAATGGAACTTCTGCTTAAATTTCTGGACTTCAACTATTCCGGCAGATAATATTATTGGCATCAACTCGGACAACGCAGGTTACGGTAATATGGTCACCTAACTCACTCCCTTGTTAACCACTCACAGACACTGCGATGGAGGTTGACCCAACCGCGAGTGTTGGTGTTATTCATGACTGGTACCCCACCAACAGCACACAATTTAACAGCATCCAACAACTAAACCTCGAAAAATCGCGCCTCAAGATCCCCTTTTTGGCATTCGGCGAATGTGTTCATGGTGTGGGGTCTTTCCGACAGAGTATGTTCCCGCAAGCTATCGGTCTGTCGGCTTCGTTCGACCCTTCGCTGGTATACGACGTGGGACGGGCAATTGGAACAGAGGCTCGTGCAATTGGTGTTCATGCATGTCTGGCTCCGGTTCTTGATTTGGGCAAAGAACCTCGATGGGGCAGGGTGCAGGAGGCGTGGGGAGAAGATTATGTGCATACAGCGTTGATGGGGATTCAGTTTGCGAGGGGTTTGTCGAAGAACGGGTCTTGGGCCGACCCAGATGCTGTCGTCCCAGTCATGAAGGTAAGAAATCAGTCCGTGAATCCAGTTGCGATACTGAGCTTCCAAAGCATTTTGCCGCCTACGGAAGCCCGAAATCAGGACTAAACGCGGCTCCTCATATGGGGCGGGGCTTGCGCGAAGTAATGCAAGAGATGCTCGTCCCGTTCAAGGCCGTGGTCGACCTCGGTTTTGCGAGAGGTGTCATGATGTCAACCATTGCTTCAGTACTTATCTTACTTGATTCTTATTCGTCGGCAGGTCTTACAATGAGCTCGACGAAATTCCTGCTCATGTGCATCCCGTCCTCTATGGTGCATTGGCAGAGTGGGGTTTCGATGGTTGGGATATCTTGAATTGTGCGAGTCTGACTTGTACTGACGTATTTCAGGGTTTACTCTCGCAGATGATACCGGTATGGAGCAGCTCTTCACAAGCCATGGTGTCGCTTCTTCTCCGGCGGATGCTATTGCACAGTGGTTTAATGCTGGCGGCATGGTCAATTTCTATGACTTTCCGATCGATGTTTGGGTCAACAGCACCATTGATCTTGTTGCCAATGGAACAGTAAAGAAAGCGACTTTGAAGGACCATGTCACAAAGATTTTGGGTGTCAAGTACGACCTCGGTCGGTATCACACATTTTACCCTGTCGCCATGCCATTTTGCTCAAGCTAATTCAAGGTTTATTCGATAACCCATATCTTTCCGACACCATTAACGTCCAATCCTTGACCACCGAACACGCCCCACTGACGCTTGATGCCGCACGTAAGAGTATTGTTCTCCTCGAGAACCGAAACAGCATTCTCCCACTCGATCCCAAATCGCAAAATCTCAGAACCATGGCCCTCATTGGGCCGTTCGGCGATATGCTCAACTACGGCGACTATTCTGGGCAATGGGGAATGTATCCGACCAATCATTCCAGTACCATCCGGCAGGCGATGAAAGCACATTTGGAAACGCACTATCCTTCTACACAACTTGTGTCGAGCTGGGGCGCAGACACATGGACCTATCATGGTCAATACAACATTCCGAACTATCTCCTCTCGTTTCAAGGTGCTTTGGGCATGCGCGGGACCTACTTCGCCGACACAAATTTCTCGGAGCCGGTTTTCACATTACAAGAGACACCAAACCGCGATTGGGGACTCTACCCGCCTGTCGGTCTTCCTTCGAATAACTTCAGTGTCATCTGGGAAGGCGAACTTGAGGTTCCGGTAGATGGAGCCCCTGTCGATGGCTGGCTGGGTGTTGCTGCAGCAGCGAACTGCTCAGCTCGTCTTTTCGTGGATGGCGTTTTGGTCGCGGAGAAGGTCCTCTCACCCAACAACACTATCATCGGCAATATCCAGGTGGGGGTGGATAACGCTCAGCCACCGCCTGGGGGTGTGGAGTTCTTATTCCAAGCCGGCGCGAAGCACCAACTGCGACTGGAGTTCCAGGCCTTCAATACGGTCATCAAGAGGGCAAATTTTGGTAGCTTGAATGCCGAGGTAGAGCTGTTTTGGAATTTAGTGGACCGGCGGGATGCAGTCAAACGAGTGAGCAACATTTGTTTTGACTGCGCTAGAAACTTATCTGTTAAAGGCTGTTGACCTTGCGAAGAAGGCGGATGTCGTTGTTCTTGCTGTTGGTGCAAATTGGAACAGCGATGGAGAGAGTGGGGATCGCGCAACATTGGGATTGTCTCCAAATCAAAGTAAGACCTCGTTCTCGAGCAGTAAGAAGGAGACACCCGCTAACTTCAATTCAGCCGTTCTCGCTGATGCCATATATGATCTTGGAAAGCCCGTCATTCTGGTTCTGCAAGGCGGCCGGCCGTTTGCCATACCTGAGCATTACACCAATTCTGCCGCGGTAGTCAACGCTGTGAGTCCAGGCATTATAAATTTCTAGTAGCTCACTCTGCGGGTATAGTTCTTCCCTGGACAGTCTGGCGGACAAGCAATATCTGATGTCCTCTTCGGCGTGTACAATCCTGGCGCGAGGGTCCCACTTAGCGTGCCTTTCGATGTCGGCACATTGCCGGTGTATTACAAGTGCGTGGTTTGACCTTTCTTGTGACGGTCATTCTCATTCGTCACATCAGTTATAAATCGACTGCACATGCCAACAACTATACGGACGAGAATGCTGGTTCTTACCCCATCGTAGGTGTCGTTCACTTGAATAGTACCTTCAGATATTGACCCGATAATTCCAGTATAGCTTCGGATATGGGCTGTAGGTTCTCTCGAACAATCTTTCTTTCACTCGTATTCATCCCAACTAGTTCGTATACCACTTTCGAAAGCTCCGATTTCAACACGCGTGGCCAAAAGACCTTTTCTTTGGGTTCTAACATCACATTTTCGACGAGGATCACAAACACTGGCAATGTCGCAGGAAGCTATGTCCCTCAAGTATATCTCCTCCGCGCAGGACGTGTCTCCACAATCACAGTGGCCGTCAAGCAGCTTGTTGCGTTCTCTAGGGTCTATTTAGATGCTGGGGAAAGTGCGGTGGTGGATATGGACTTGGAAGTCGACCGATTCCTGCAGGTGGTCAATCGGGAGTATGAATGGGAGCTGCAGAAGGGTGACTACACCTTTGCATTGCTCGAGGATTCTGGCAGGTTGGCTAGTACAGCAACCAATGTGACCTTGACCTGTATTTGAGGTTTGTTGTTCGTATTTGTGTTTTATTCCGATATTGATAGTTTTTAGACATTGACAATGTACTTATAAGAGCGAAGGACTCAAGCATGTAAATATTTATCTGGCTACAATTCAGCAAACTCGAGTTGGGAACACAAACTGTCGTGCCAGTTCCTGACGCAAACTACGGGTCCCCTATGTCCAAAAAATCCACCTCGTAGTTCTTCCACTCTTCGCCCAGTTGGTAATCGATTATCTTGAGGCCCAAGGCAGTCGCAGTAGGGAGCGACGCACGCAAGGCATGTACATACGCCGAAAAAACATAAGCATGCTCCTTATCGTCAAGTCTGTCCATCGCACGCTTGCTCTTCCGAGCGTAGCTATGTGATGGGTAGAAGCGGGGAACACAATAGACGGCCGCAGAACAACCTTTCAGAAGATCGTCCAGAGTTTTGAGCGAGGCTGGTGTCGAGCTTCCGGTGGGAAATGCGAAGGTGTCGCTGGTAATTTTATGCCATCCGGAAAGGGGCAGGTCAGGGCGAAGCCATAGCTCGCTGAGTGAAGGCAGATTGCCACCGACCAACAGGTCGGCGAGAATTGTGAGCAAGCGGGGAGGAGGCGCGAACATAGCTGTGTCACCGTTGGGGTAGTTCTCGAACCCGATTTGCAGATACTGAAGGTGTGGGAGAGGCGGTATCGAGAATGAGGTGATCGCGTGGTCTTTTTCAGGAGCTGATATGACATACTCAGCTGATAGTACTATGGAATGAGGGAAGACGCCTACCTGGCAATTTTAAGGACAGATACTTCAATGTTTTACTAACAGCTAGACATAGTTCGTAGACCTTGGATTGGGCAACCTCAGCATGCCAACTGAAGCCGGCCATGGTAAGCACCAGGGTGCGCAGGGATGTTACATGGGGGAGAACCAACTTGAACATGATAGGGTTACTGATGTCGATAATTCCAATTTTGAGGCGTTCAATGGCAATGGATGGCATCAAGTCAGCTTGATCGAGTGGACTCGTATCGTCATTGTGGACAACAGAAAGACCCAGAATCGATACAGTTGGACAGGCAGTAAGCATGCGATTAATGAACGTGTGGGGTATGTCCCGGAAGTCGCTGAATTCGAGCTGACGCAAAGTGCTACTTGAAACTAGGTCTTGGATGAGCTCCTCAATTGCGTTTGTGAAATCCTTTCCCGAGGAACTCCATTGGAGTTGGTCAACGACAGCGTCGACCGACCAGACTGACACGACAGAAACATTGGTAAGCTGCTTTAGCAATGAACGCAGCGGGCGGACGCTGTCAAGCCGCCGCTCCAAAGTCTGAGAGTACGTGTCGAAGGCAAGTGATAATGCCACAGAAGTTACAAGACGTGCCAAGTGCGGAAATGCAGCGAAATGGGCGGCAACTGTGGCAGGCGAGCGGCGGGGGCCGCTCCAGTAGTTGTCGATGTAGAGATGGCGGTAAAGTTGTTGTTGGGCTGGGTGGCGGAAAACTTGCGCGGCAAGAGCGCAAGATGCGAGCGTGCCTCTGTTACCGTACCCGTCATCGACATGGGTGACCACTAGGTTTATGAGCTCAGCAGGGAGCCATGGCATGAGTGGCAAGGACGAGTTTGTTGTGGTCTTTGGGCAAGATGTTGGTCCCAACTCTGAAACATATCACCGTCCGAGTCGAGTCAGACCCAGGCCTCACCAGGCACACACACACTTTGGTCGTCAATCTGGATTATGAGGCGAGGGACCCGGGTTCGCTACGAACGCCGCAGAAGGGTTCGTTTTTCCGTGGTGAATGTTGACAACGTTGAATGTAGAAGTGATTTTGGCTTGATTCCGGCCGAAATACGATGACGTCACCTCAGCTTAGTAACTTCGACCGCTTCCTCATATAATGCGCCTTTCTGTCATCTTCCTCCGCCCAGTCGAATGTCAGCACTGAGATTTTCTCCCTTTCCTCCACCTACAGAATGGTAAGTACAGCCTGAGTACTTGAGGCGAACCTCTCAATCATTAAATTATACGCTTGCAGGCGCATTTCCATGGACAGCCAGAGGTCCCTGACGAGATACTCCTCCAAATCTTCCACTGCGCCCTTCCACCCTCTTGGACGAAACAATATGCCCACCAACAACCTCCCTTCCCCCGCGCCCGCTGCTCCGTGGATCGGCGGACAAAAATATCCCTCGCCAGCGTGTGCAGGTCGTGGTATCGCGTCGCGGCCGAGCTCCTCTATGAGCATATATCACTTTCGACAATTGGCCAACTCGTTGCCCTCGTCGAGACGCTCCAGACTCGGGCAGATCTCGCCAAACTGGTGAAGAGCGCCAGCATGTGCTACGTTATGCCCTCCGGCTACGCCATAGTCCACGAACAAGCACTGCACACGCTGTTCGACCTCTGTCCCAATCTTGTTGACTGGGAGTTGAATTCGACCCCTGTGATAGGGGCGGATATATGCGGTCCTCCGTTTCAACTCTCCGCTTTCCAGTTGACCAGTTTGCATATATTCCGTCTTAACCATCCAGCAATGTTCCACGTCCTGCGTCAAGTTTGTCAGACACTTGTCGACGCAACCTTGCCTCTTCCGCCAGACGCTGTTTTCAGCCAGCTCCGGGTTCCTCGAATGCTATTCCTCAAACTGGTAAACCTTCGGCTAGTCCTATCATACGACTCGCACTTTCCCAATACATGGGCGTTTCCCGCGCTAACGGCTCTCCGCCTCGTACCCGCTCAAAACGTCTTGATTTTTTTGAGAAACACCATTGAGGCTACCCTACTTGGCTTGTTCTCTGCCTGCGGGAAGACTATTCTATCACTTTCTGTGGCCGAGAGTGTCGCAACCCCCAGAATGATGCACCAAATGCTTGCTTTGTGTCCGCGGATTCAACAAATCAATGCGGGAGACTTTGTATTCAACGACGTATTCCACGCAGAAGAGATTCAGCCAGTGTATACTACCGTCACATCCCTCGACATTGTCCACCATCACAATGCAGAGTTGGTCAATCTCGGAGAAGTTCTCGATGTTGGGGAACTGAGGAGGATGTTACCTGCGTTGAAGTCATTTCGACTCGTCCCGTTTATAGCGGCCGAGTTTCTGGTTTGGCCACCACCTGATTCAGACGATGCAGAGGTTGGGGATAATGCGGAGTTGCGCCAACTACCGACTATTATCGACCCCCCGAAAGATTCGCGACTTGCAGAGATGCTCCGGATGACGATTGATACTGAAGATAAAGAAGACTTGGATGACGGGGATTTTGAGCCGTCAGATTCGGAGTCGGACAGCAGTGATGGAGAGGAGTGGGAAAGCGATGGGGAAGACGACGGAGGACTTTGCGAAACGGAGGTCACAAGAGAAGACGTGTTGGCTATTTTCAGAGCAAGGGGAGCATTGATAGCTTCCAGTTCAGATTCAGATTCAGGGGAGGAGTCGGAAAAAGAGGACGAGATAAGATAATATTATTATCTCTGATTGCTCTAGCAACGGCGATGGAGACCGTTAGTCGATCGTATAAAGCAATGGCGCTTGCAAGTAGTGGATGCACATTTCCAGTTTCCCTCAGTCTCCAACGACAATACTGGGCGTGCAAGCTATTCATTATCAAGGTGGGGTCGCTCCCGGCATATGCCATTCCGATAAACTGTTGCAAACAGGCAGCGACGCGGGTACGACTTGGAAGCGGATGCTAGAGGGTGGTAGTGGGTCTGGATAGCGGGGCACAGAAAGACATTGCCAAGGTTAAGGGCGGCGAGCGATGCCCACGATGGAGCCCCCCAAGGTGCCGCAATTACGACCAATTGCGCTCCCGTCGCAACTTCCTGACAGCACTAGCGTCGTTCTCAGACTGCATCCCGTCCTCGCCCCAAATAGCCGCATACCCATCTCCCTGGCCGGCAAAGTGTCGCCGTGCTGCCTGCTCGCCGCGCCAGCAACGTTCCCGGCACTTCCGTCCCTCACGCTGGTCGTTACAGAGCTTCCCTGGGTCTTCACCGTCCATGCCCTTATTCACGGGGGGGTCACGGTTGGGGATGTTTTTCGCACTATTGGAGACACCTTGAGTTTGCAGGTCGACGAGGGGCAGTTCTATGAGTGGAAGATGCACATGCAGAGTCTGAGGGCGGATACTAGTAGCAGCGCGGGGCCGGCCATAGGGTATCGTTGCGGAATGACGAGAGCTGATTTACTGGGTGGACGGACAAAGTTTGCGGGACTTTTGGCGGAGGACTACGATGGCGATGTATGGACGCTTGAGCTCAAGGACTCTACGTAGAACTGTTTGCATATGGACTTGTGGGGGTAGTCGTGGAATACAAGTTTACGGCATCACATCTGTCACTCATTTCTGAGCTTGAACACAGCATCTTCTTGCTCGTATTTTGCACAAACTCTCAACCAAGTGCACCATACTGGAAATCTGACGGTTCTGACCTTGCCTGCGACGTTTGCGCCCATGGAATCCTCCAACTCTGAAAACCCACCAGCAACCAAACCTTCCTCAGATGCTCAAGTGCTCTCGCATGTTCAAACCGTTCTCACCAACTACCTCACCTCCTCGCCGATCTACCAACTCCTCCTGTCTTCGGTCATCCTGACTGCCGCGACCACCGGGCGTGTGTCCTTGAAACTGGTCGTATTGCCCGTCCACGTCAACTCCAAGTCCAGTCCGTCCTCTGTTTAATCCTTGGGCCCCCTTTCATTGCCGTCCTAACAGTCCTGCACGGTTCTTTGTCTGCAACCATCATCGATCTAGTGGGCGGCCTTGTCGTGGCCTCAGCGGGCAGCGCCAAAACGGGCGTGTCTACCGACATGCATATCTCTTTCGTCGGGACCGCGCGGGAAGGAGACACTCTGTTTATTGAGGGGAGCGCAGAACGGGTGGGCTCTACCCTCGCATTTGCCAGAGTGACCATAGAGAAGGAGGACGAGGCTGGTGGTCGAGCGGTCGTTGCAGCGGGCAGCCATACGAAGTATGTTAAATAACAAGACATGTCTAAGTTACTATCGATACAATTAGGGTCTGTTTTTTCTGGTCATAGCTGGCTCCGGGAGAAGTCGTGATCGTGCGTCAAATATACAGGCCGAGCTGTGCCATCCTCGTCTGAATCCCGCTTTGCTGTCGCTTTCCGGTTGCCCCTTGGTAGCGTCTGTAGTGCAATACTGTTCTCGTCATCCACGCTGGCAATTCGCCTCCCGGAACTGCTTCTCCTTGATCGACCAGGACGGAATTCGGGGGCAGTATCGTTATTGTCCAACGTGGTCATCGTCAATACGGTCGTCATCGGGGCCGCCGTTTCGTCAACATCCAATGTCGATGTTCCGTCCGTTCGTGAATGGCGATGGTGAGAGCTCAAGATACGTGGGTCGCGCAGGTTGAGCATCAGGCGAGAGATGATCACAGAGGACATGCTAGATGGCTATATCAGGTACAGGCAAAAACGTGGAAATAGAGGGCACGCACACATTAGTTAAGGTCGTTACCGCACCACTAATAATCGGCTATTTGGGGGGACTATTAAGCTCGGAAAGCTACGAACATGGTGCACGTACGCCACCGGTGATGTATGTCTCGATGTTCCATGCATTCGCTGCGATGATGATTCTAAGGGTCACAATGAGTCTAGTATGGGGCCCCCTTGGATGAGCACTAACGCGAAGTACATAGCACCTATAAGCTCATCAGCATCGCTAGCAGGCAATTGAAGGCACTCACCATCCCGAAGGAGCATAGAAAAAAGATTCCTTCCTCGGATCCCATGCCTCAGGGCCTTGAAGACGGTGAGGAGGAATATCGTCACATCAAAGACCAGCTGAAGAAGCACGATTAGCATCTTTGAGCGTTAACAGGTGAAACGCGCAGACCATGCCGGTCCACGCAATTCCGGAGCGTATGGCACTAAAGCTGGTTCAGCCAACCGATCAGAGGGGCCTGAAACCTGCACATACGCGTCGCGTGGTGTTGCCCCAGGACATCCAAGCAGTTTGAGACGGTCGTCGAGAGTGTCGTGTGAGCTACCAAACAGAAGGAGAACCTGTCCAAGAACCCTTAAGCAACGTAACTAACACCTGAAGTAGACACTGACCAAGCCGTTTGTTAGGGCACCAAGGGTAACGAGGACCATTAGCGCCAAGACAGCCTTGTTTCTCTCGTATAGAGCGTAAGTGCGCGTTATTAGCAGGACTGTCGTGTGATTAGTGTTTGTATGGCCGAAGATAGATGGATGATGTACTGGCGACCAAGAGTTGGGAAAAGACAGCGAAGAATTCGTGGTAGATGTGGAATGCAAAACACCTAGAGAAATTTCAGCGTGTGTCCTTGGAGGCAGAGAGTGTTAGAAACATCTGGTGTTCGGTGAGTAGCGAACGAAGAACGGGGTTATTAAGCGCACTTGTCGCTTAGCGGGGTCGCTAGTAGTAAGGGAGAACTCTACAACAATTGGCACGGTCCCAAGCAGTGCGACATATCGATTGGCAAAGAACAGCGCAGAGCCCCATGTTACTCGTGTTCCCCAGTACCGCGAAACCTCTACATCGAGCGTCAAGAGGTAGTCGTAGAGGATCACAACTTGGAATGCAGTCGGTTGGAAGATATGAGGTATCTGAACAGCCCATACCGAAGGGGACAAAAACGAGATGGCGCGAGCTCGTTCTGGACAGGTTTTCGGTTCGCGTTGAAGCTAAAGAGTGCAAATGAACTCACAACTGAGTTTGGATAGTCTCTTCAGGCAGACTTTCGAGCATCCAGCCTGGGACCGAGGCGACGAGGGCATCCGCAGGTGGGACTGGTTCGTGAGCTGGATGGTGCTAAGAAGAAAGACGGAACACCAGAAAAATTCGGAGATCATAATCCCAGGGTTCGGGAGTTTCCGTTGCCAATGTCGCCGACTCGCCGCACGTTATGACCGAAGCCTTGACCGAAGCACGTCGGTCTCGGGCGGTGGAGCTGCTTCTGAAGTTCTAATTATAAGTAGCGAGCTTGCCAAAAACATGGGATCATACGCATACACGGAAAAGAAACCATTCGCTGAGTTAACAAAAGTTCTTTGACTTGCTAGTGCCATGATGATCGCTTGCGTCTCCAGAGTAGTTGCAAGCGTCAAATCTGGCCTGCAGTTACAACGAACAGAATCCATGAGTAGAATCGGACGGTGAGATGACTGTGGGAGGATAACACGTGCCTCGGCTTAGCTCATTTCCGATCCACGACCGAGCCTTGCCCCCACAGACCTGCTGCGATGGCTACAGCGTACTACGAGTTCTACCGTGGCTCCTCGTGCGCCCTCAAGTCTACGCTTTTGAACTAAAGAATGCTCAAGCATTTCCCTCAGGCTCGGAATGGCGCTCACCGACTCACTCGATGAGCTCATCACGAGCGGGGCCATTACCCCTCAGCTAGCTATGAAGGTTCTCCAGCAGGTCAGTGTTTTCAATATCAACAAGCTTCTGCACTAGTTCTCACTCCTTCTCGCCTTACAGTTTGACAAATCTCTTGCGGACACAATGGTCAAGTCAGTCAAAGCCAAGACAACGCTCAAGGTCCATATATTCCCTTCCGAGACTCCCTCCAATCTCTTCTTCTTTCTCGCCTCTCACTTTGCTGACTTATTCATTTCAGGGTCACTTGAAAACGTATCGGCTTTGCGACGATGTATGGACCTTTGTGGTCAAGCAAGCGTCTTTTAAGATGGAATCGAACGAAGTCGTTCAAACTCCGCGTATCAAGATTATTGCGTGCAAGAACGGAGAGGCAATCGAAGCGGGCAAAAAGTAATTCATACCCTCCCCCAGCACCGCTCGCTTTCCTTCGTGGACTTCGCTCGCTTTGTATGGACCGTCGGATACCTTCCGTGCTAACCACCTGAACGGCCTAAGTGGCCAACCCGGTATCTTATCGTGGACATACACCATGCTACTTACTACGTCTGCGTCTTTAGAGTAACTCAATACATCTCTTCGCGCGATTTGTCATCATAGCACGCAAGTTTAAAGGACTCTTAGTTCGGCTACGATCTCAGTGCCCCCGACAATATAAGAGGTGTGCTATCCAAGTCTGACTACCGCAGCTCTGCTCAGTCATATCATAGGAGCCACATAAGGTGTCCGAGCTGCTTTCAATGCTGCCTCAATGACCTTCATGCCCTCCAACACCTTTTCTTCTTCCATTCTTCGACCAGAAATCTGCACCCCCACCGGTAGTCCATGCATCTTGGTTGCGTCATATATGCTCCAGATGCCTTTGGCCGCACTCGTCATCCCATTGGCGCCAGAAACCCCACCCGGCGGTAACGAATCGAGCTCCTTGTCGACCGTTGTCACCGGTAATACCCCAGCAGTGTAGTCGAGCATGTTCCACAAGAAGGTATATGCAGCACTCAGCAAGCTTGTCTTGTCTCCGGTTCCGTTTTCAAGTGCTGGCAATGGATGTGGTACACTCAACACAAAGTCCAGATTCTCTTCCATCCATCGCTGGTACCACTCCTCGCGCAACGCATCGCGTCGAACCACGAGAGCGCGTTCTTCCACGACCGATTTCGTATGCGTGACGGAGAAGAGGTTCGAGGTGAATGGGTCAGAAGTAAAGAAGGCGAGGCAGCGTTTGACGAAACGCGGGAGTGCGAGAAGGGACAACGTGTTTTGGAGTGGACGGTTGAGTGTTTCTCCAGGGAAACCCGCGTTACGGATTTGTTCACCTGGAAAATTATATGTCAGCAGGATATCGGACCAATAGGTGGCTCGGTTTGACCTCCATCCGCAAAGACGAGCTGATTTCCGACTATGAGCAGCTCTTCAACGTTAGGCGGGCAACTAGAGATAACTTCATCAGCTCACGCCGTGGAGAGAGCAGAAACCCGACAAATCGACAACCTCGTGGCCTTGCAATTTGAGGGCATGCACCACATTCGAAAGTGCTCGCCTGCAAGCTGGCGTCGGAGGACAAATTCCATTGTCCCAAATGACACCCCATTTGAGCTTGCGACCGTCAAGCAGAAGATCGACGTGCTGCCATGGTAGCGGAACACACTAGAAGGAAGACACAGACGGCCATCAGACGCCACACCGGAAAGGCCATTGGCCTATGTAAAATAAGACGCACCGTCATGTCGTATAACCAAGGTTTCATCCCAACAACTCTTCTCCAAAACTCCTCTAGGTCGTCTAGTTTGGCCGCCATTGGCGCTGCCACGCTCTGCACACTTTCCAACCCAGGCATGCTCGTACCTGTTCCCAGACTTGGAAACCTGCCAATGCTTCCCTTCAGCCCATATATTCCACAAAAGTGGGCTGGCATCCGCGCGCTCCCTGCTAAATCAGTTGCAATCTCGATCTTGCTCCCACCGCAAGCGAGCAATGCAGCACCACCACCAGTCGAAGCGCCGACACCATGTCTGGGGTTGTAAGGATTCGTGGTCAGCCCAAATGTGTCCGAGGCAGTTTCGTTGGCGAAGAGACAAGTGGGGACCGTTGTTTTGGCGTGAATGATTGCGCCAGCATCCTTCAGCAGACGGACGATGGGTGAGGAAGCGGGGACAGGTCTGTCGACGCGGGAAGAGAGACCAAGAGTGCTGTCATGGCCAACAATGTCAACGCTGTCTGTGGGTCGTCAGTCCAGCAGCGGGTGCTGAAACGAGGAGACGAGCTTGCCCTTCAAACTAATCGGGACCCCAAACAATGGATAGTCCCGCAACGTTGCATTCGACGAAGTCGTATCCGAGTCTTCGCCGCAATGAAATGTTTCGACGAAGGCGGGGTTGTCCAATGCATCGTCAAACATGAGGTCGGATATGCAGTTGGTCAGCCGTTGTGCTTGGAGGGTCTTTCTCCCGTATACCCCTAGCACATCATGGAGAGAGACCGAGCCGGTACTGCATTCGACGACGAGCTGGGCAAGGGAGAGTCCGTGGATCTTGTCCGAGAGTGTTTGAGGGTATAAACTCTCATATGAGGAGAAAGAGTCCAGTTGCGCTTGACGCTGGTGTCGTTTCGATGCGCTATCAATCGAGCGTTGGTATAGATGAGGAGCGGCAAAACGGGGGAGCGCTCACCAAGCTCGACGGTGTGCGGAACTCGAAGAAGCCGTCATGAAAGGGGGATGGAAAATCGGGAAATGGATGGGGTGCAGTAGGTTTTAAGCGTCGTTCGAAGGCAATAGACCGGAGCAGACAAGAAGCAGATGGATGCAATGGTGAAAAAGAAGGAGGAAATCAGAGGAGCGGGCCTTTTGGTTGACTAGTCGTTTAGGCCCCCGCCGGATGACAAGCCACCGTTACTATCGCAAAGAACTGCCATTGCCCCTTCTTTGTGTGCATATGCGCCACTGGATCCTTGCTTGTCGAGATTCGTTCGTGATGCCGGTGGCGCTAAAAAAGCTGCGCTAGAATATAGAAGCGCAGAAGCAGGGAAGAGAAGGAACGATAAAAATGAAAACGATGGGCATTGTGGTATGGTCAAGGGAACCCAGCGTCGTGTTTTATTATCTTGAAGCCTCCAGGTTCGAATTCGACAACAGCCATTTATCAGCGAGGGGACTGGGAAGGGAAATGGTCGGAAAGCTACCAAATAGAGGGAGACGGCTACTAGGTAACTCAAGAAGAGAAGGGAAAACATTCAGCAATCGTGATGGCGGGGAAGCGGGAGAAGGAAAGCTAATGCGATAGAGAACCGGGCTGTCTAACCTCGAAAGACAGCTACTAGTAAATACGGGACATTCCGACACGGGTCATTCTCCGCCTTCACTCAGTCGATACTTGATAATTTCCACAACCGTTGCCGCATGCACTGGAATGTTATTGCCGTGGAAGTCTTTCGGATAGTTTACGCCCTGCGAGGAGTATTCAGTGTGACGGCAAGAGGGCTTCTTATACTTGCCTTGTGGTAGGTGCCTTTTTCAAAGGTTAGGTACGTGTCGTTCCAAACGGCATAGTGCTGTCCATGGTACTATCAGAAAGACGCTATTGCGACGACAATCCTTACCTTGTGTCCCATGTTGCGAGCGAGCATTTCATAATCAAACACGTAAGCTGAGAGAAAGTCAGCAAAAAACCAACAAGCAGTGCGAGGAATGCTATGCGTACCCTCCGGAGCAAAAATTTCTATAACCGTTGAGCGCGGCGAAGGTTGCATCCATAGCTGGTGCTAATGGCCGTCAGTGCAGGCCACGTTCCCTTTGGGTTGACGATAAACATACCGTTAGTCCATTGCCATGTACCCCGACAAGGATCTACGATGGTTTAGTTAACATCGATGAGCGGTGGGGCCTCACTTGCCGTGCTATTCCGCATCACATCCACCTGGTCCTTGAGGATCATCTTCTCCATCTGCACCACCTGGACGTCACAGTGACCCGAACTTTCTAGCTCATGCAGCGCTGCCACTAGGGCTTCGTGGTCTGTCCCGTTGAGACGACGGCCACCACCCTGCCGCGAAATATAGGTGACCACTGGTCGCTTTCCGTCAACCCCAGCCATGCGAGTTCCCCACATGCTCTCCCAGACATTCTCCCGAATGGGCCGCCAGAAATCTTCAGGTGCAGTCACGTTCATCGTGCCCGCAATCATTTTATACCAAACACCGCCGAAGGGACTATTGATGCTCAGCGACCCAGCCATCCCAACAGGAAGCCCACTCACTGTTTATGTGCTGCTGACCGGGTGATGATAATCGTGCGCTCAAATATTACGGTTGTGTCGAGCTTCTTCAAGTCGTTCCAATATGCTGCTGTCTCGATAAGCGAGTTAGGGAACGCAGCTCGCATGAGGGGACCATCGACTCCGGCCCTGTCGCGCCATTCCGAGTCCGAGGATATGAACTGGAAACGATCACATCGTATCGACTCACAAACGCGGGGTGGTACTGACGGGTAAAAGGAATCGCTCGACGGGAGGTAAACGGCCAAAATCGACCTGTGCCACGTCCGAGTCAAGCAGCGTGTGGGTATAGACGCGCCAGAAACCGAGTATTATCTCGCCAAACCAGTGGTAAAAGTGCTGCAGAGGGTAAGACGGTGACAGCAACTTCCTTGCAGAAGAACGCACATGCATGAACTGGGAAGGATCATAAACCACCACAGAAACACCCGAGACCCGCATCGCACGCTGACTGCCCAATATGCTCTCGGCAGCATGGCTCTCCGGCTCGAGAAACTGCAGTTCTTGGTCGGTTGGGTCAGAATCCACACCTGCGCGGCTTTCTACAGGCCTCGATATCAGTTCCCGACGCGGAGGAAACACCTGGCTTGCGTTTGGCGCGAGGATATAAAAGGTCCCTTGGCGGAGATAAAGATTGTCGATGACGGTGAAGCCGTGAACGTGTGCTTGGTTGGGAATGCTCGTAAATGGATGGAGCAATATTTCATTACGGAGTGTGTCGACCGGAGAATAGCTCGGGTTTTCTTCGAGAGGGATGAATTCGTCGTCGATCTCAACCACCGTAAGCGTTTCAGTGCTATCGGACGCCATACTGGGCCTGGTTGCATATGGTGCTAGCCTCGCCAGATCTAATCCGCCTCCCGTTGTCCAACGAAGGAAAATGAGCAGCGTGACCATCGTGGTCAGGCCAATTACGAGGGCGACCCCGCCTCGACGCCTGGAAAGGCCGCTGTTTACCATCCGAATGGACTCGCTGAAGTCCTCGACGGACAGGACAAGACGGGACAGCCTGGGACCGAGAAGCGCAGAGCATCATTGTAAGAGCGACCCGAGGAACGACCTTTCCATTGACAGCGGCGAAGGAGTGGCTTTTCTCATGTAAGCTAGTCAGATTGGCGCTGGCGGCTGAACTCTTTGTCTAGTAGTTCCTGGGCCGCGGTGGTAAGCATACGGAGTGAGGTTCTGTTCGCTGGGTGGTATTTAATGGTAAAGACTAGTGCAGATCAATACCTGATACTTTTGCGGGGACATAGTATACGCCCACAGCAGTTCCGGCGTCTTCCAGCGGAACAGAGAGTTAACCTAAATCCGTTCGTTCGTTAGCGAGGGAGCTTGGTGATTTTTTTCGGGGGGGGAGACAAAACAACCGTAACGATGTGCAACGTATAGGATAGACAATAACTGAGCAACACAAGACGTACTAACCAACATTTCTGACTAGCTGACATCCATCGTGTCTTCGTCCCAGTCATTCTCAGCGTCTCCGAACAATTCTTCAGGTGGAATGTCAGCAAAGTCTGCGAGTGCTTCTGCCGCGAGGTAGTCTTGTAGTGCCTCGTCCTCGTCGACGGCGGATGGAATAGAAGTTAAGGGGTCAAAAGTATTACCTGGACAAGGTAAATAAGACGCAAGTCGAGATAAAAAAAACCACACACCGAGTTCATCCTCCCACTCGAGAGGATCTTCAAGAGCTGGATCTGACGAGCCAATTTCGCGGTCATAGGCATGGAGATAGCTGCGGCGCGTCTTGCGTGTCTGGTTTCGCATGATTCTAATGAAAAGCTAACAACTAATGAGCGGCAGAAGGGGAGAAGAGGAGGAGAAGGAGACTAACTTCGTCGAGTAGCGGGTCCTCTTCTTCATCGTCCATTTCTTCGTCAAAGTCAAATCCATCGCTGCTCGACATGTTCATTTGCCCTCCACGCTTTCTATTAACCGCCCGCTCTCGCGCTTTGGTCGCCCGCTCCAAGCACCGCTTTTTCAGACGGGTCCGAAGAAACGCTGCTTGGGAGCCATCTCCGTCGTCACCCATGGCTGCACCTGCACCCAGGTCAGCCCCACCACTTGCCCGACGAGGGAAGCCCAAAACCAAGGGTGGCACTCGCGGAGGTCGCGAAGACGAGGATTTGTACTGAGCTCGACGACGCGTCTGGACAGCAACGGTGGGTGATGAGCCGGGGTCTTGGTCTTGGTCCATGTCAAATAGGTCTCCACTGCGGTTGGCGTTGTGGTTGTATGCGCTCAATGGACTGCTGTCGGCGAGTGGTGACGAGTGATTGGGTCTATTCATCAGTGCCGCCGCACTTTGGTGGAGGTAAATTCGAGACGGGGCTTTTGTGGAAGTGAAAAGCGGACGGAGGGGATGGTCTGGTGGGGGTTTGGTTGTGGACTGTTAGAGGTTGTCGGGGTAGAGACATGAAAGGGGGAAGAGGAAGTCGCAAGATCACGTGGAATCATCAATGCCGCGTATTGTCACAGACACGATTGCGTCAGTCACGGTGACGTGTTTCTTTCGGCTTGTATCCACACTCATGCAACTGTGTTGTGAAGCCGGGAAGAACCCGGTATAACTTTACTAACCACTATTCGCCACGAATGACAATCTGGAGGCTCCCTACCAGCATTGAGTAGCGCTTATTACGGCTCCCTCGCTCTACTTCCGCTGCCGTCTCCAAGCCGTCTCTCATTGGTTGTTATGCGACACTCGGATTGCTCTGGAGGCTTACGGTCTCTGTTGAGGTGGGGTGTATCACGACCGACTTTTGCACATCGACATCCTCCACCAATCCTCTACGCATCTGAATCATTCCCAGCTTCATGCATCGTTTCGGGAAACTTGCAACGCTTATCGAAATCAAGGGAACGTCGTCACGAAGCTGTATCTCGACGGATGCGACACAACTGCCCTCTCCATGATTCACGAAACGCATCTCGCTATTTCTAGGTGACGGTGCGGAGCCGTCCAGCCTAGCCTCCCTCCGTTGAGTCCGTTCAACCGTTGCCAACCCGCAAATTCAACGTGAAGTGGGTTCTAGTGTGCCACCAGACGGTGACTGTCCCCAACAACTCGCCGTTTGAAGCCCTCCATGATTCCTCGACACCAGATGGTCGCCAATCAACGCCCTCATCTGCTCCGGGATGCTTCCCTGCAACGAGCGCAAAGCAAAAATATCGTCAGAACACCACGTTCTGGTCTCGTGTCTGTCCGCGGCCCGGGCACTGGGCGGCCACATATCCCATCGAATTATTCCTGGCCACATCTTGTTTCTGCTGCCTCCATTCCGCTCAGGCGCTGACATTCAATTGTTAGTGACTACGGAACTCGTGAATTGGGAAGAACCGATATGACCGGCACTCAGATACGGTCCTCTCCGTGTCGCAGAACGCTCACACAACAGCCGATTGTTTCTTGTTTAGAAAAGCTCCAGCCACCTACTAGTAACGTTACCGTGTCCAAACGACATTTCGGTACCGCACATGTTCTTCGCGGTCTGGGGGAACATCTCACGCGTCAACTGCAAGGTCTTGACAGACACCAATCAGCGATATATGTAAGTGGGTGGCTATTTCTATTCCTGCCAGCCGATCTTCCCGTAGATCGGGAAATGTTACTTATGCATTGCGCATGGAGGGATCATCTAGCTCCGCTGATTGAGAAAACATATGTACTCCAGTGTCTAATAGTATGCAGAGTACTGATTTCTGTACTGCGCACTCAGACCAATGCAAGTAAGTAAGACTAATTTTCAAAACCCATGTCAAGACTCTCACAGACTCTTAAAAATAGTGGTTCTTCTCTGTCTTTGGAATGTACTGGTCGACATATCCGTCTGCGCCCCAATGAATGATCATGATTGAGATGGTAAGTAGAGGTTTAATAAAAGCATGCACTGCTCTAGTGCTAGGCTAATATAAAGACATCATCATGCAGGGCACCAAGAGCAGCCATCTCGTTGCTGTTGCTCGTCTAATTCACCAACCTCACTTCAATGACACCGGACGAGGCAGAAACACTCCAGGGTATCGGCCGGGACTGGTACCAAGAGTTCATTGCAATCACAAATGAAACATTTATGCTAGGTAAGAATAAACAATAGCCCAGCTTAGTTCCAAGTCTAACAGACTCCTCGGATTGTTATTGTAGCGATATACACTGTGGTCATTTACCAAGCAGCATCTATCCTTTTGTGCGTGATCTGGATTGTGATACATAGGCACCAATTTTCTTATTATATTATAGAGGCCATCAAGCAAGACAAGTCCGGACTTATATTTACACTATGGCTGTCCTCACCCTCTTGTTCATGTTGGCCATGATTCTTTGGGCTATGGATCTGACCAGCTTCATCTGGGAGGCAAAATTTGTGTTGATCAAGCATCCTGAATCAGCTTTGGAGGATAAACTTGATGCAGCATATAACTTCCAGAATAAAGTAGTATTGTGGCAGACAGCAATTTATGACTGGATGGTGAGTGCATAGTATCCTTTATGTCAATACAAAATTTAATTTATTATTCTAGGCTTGGATTGGTGATGCTATCATTGTACACCGTGTTTGGATGTTGAAGGCCTACTTGAAACCATGGATAATTGCTGTCCCTGGGATATGTCTCCTGGGAACCCTCAGTAAGACTATCTTCTATACCTTCAGATCCAACTTGAATGCTAACAACTTCCTTAGTTGCTACACTTATGCTTACATACTGCACAGCAACTGCCAGTGGCGCTGATATTGCACTTGGCAGTTTCACACACCCCCCACTCTGCAAGAATGCACATTTGATAACATATATCCTACCTGCCCTGACAACTGCTGCTGCAACTATTCTTATTGGAATCACAGCATGGTGAGATTGATTTGCTCAAATATAATCAAAATCATTTTACTATCTGTGCAGGTACCACCACCAACGAATTGCCCCTTTGCATAGGAATGGAAAAGCAAGAAGAACAACTAGAGTTGAACAGATCTTCCTCATCTTGGTTGAGACTGGCTTCTTTTATTTCTTGTTCTTTGTATGTTTGCTTTTTTCTTTTTAGTTATATCATCATGATAATAATTGATAATTTTGATAGCTTCTACAGATCATTGGGGACATACCCAGTGTGGATAATTTGGTTGAATCCAACACAACACTGTCCATTCTAATGCTTATGTTTGACTACTGCTCAAGCATTATTGTGGGCATCTATCCAACTATTGTCATTGTTCTTGCCCATTCCAAGAGGACGACAATTATCACCGATCATGCAGGCACTTCTAGCATGGGCTCTCATATATCTACCTTGCATGCTAGTAGTGCACATCTCAGCACACTAGGCAGCTCAATGACAGGATACAATAGTAATAAAGTTGGGCTGAAACATAACATAGATGCAGGTGCAAGGGAGAGAGATATTGAGATGGGAGCTGTGCACACACTCACCAATGTGGAGTATAGTGGTAGTGATATGGGCACCATCAAGTATGGAAGAATTTAGCTGCAGAGAAAGATATTTTCTACTAAGGCTAACAATCTAAATGAGTACTTGTCTTAAGTTATTTGTTCTGATATAGTTATTAATATGTGAGATCATATATACTAAGATTAGGTATGACTAGGGATGCTGGCCATGCACATGGCAATGGCTCTACAGCACCCATCTATGGCCACCCATGCCCATACTATTAGCAATTCCAGCCATTGTGTTAACAGGATGGTTACAGGATAGCATGAACCTGCTGTGTGATGCGTAACATATGAACTAAGTAAAATACTACAGTATTGCTATAGGTTGTCAGGTGATGGTTGATCAATATGGCTTTCTGTTATATCCTGTGCATCTTCGGACGCTCCGAGGTTATCCTTGGAGCGCAACAGGGTTTTTACGCGATGAAGGTATCTGAGCGTTTCCCTTCAAACAGTTAATCTGCACGCAGACTCTCTCGGACCTGTTCGGACCCTCCAACCATCAACTCGGATCTTTACCCATTTGGACTTGCGTTTGTTTACTTATATCCTTTAGGCGTTCGCCTTGTTTCCTTTGCCTTGTGTATGTCTTCTCGTTCCCCTTACTTACTATGCCTTTGTACTTAACCCGCAGGGAGATCCTGCGGACCATATCGGATCTCCCTGCAAGGTCATATGCCTTATGCTTACCACTTAGTATAAATACTCATACTCTACACTCCTGTACTTCAGTGTCGTTATTAACGTTTCTTGCCTCGCTCTCCGCTCTCGTCCGACTCCTCCCCGCGTTCTAAGCCTTATCGCCTTCGGCTTCTCCGAACGTATCTGCAGGAGTTCACGTATTTGTTCAGACTTGCTTTCGGCCTGCAAGACATGTAGTCGCTCACTCCGATATAGTGTTGTGATAGCCACTCGGTTCTGCTTCGGACTTTCCGTTACTTCCCTTCGGTTCTTGCATGGCACTTAACAGTATAACGAAACTCAACTACTTGCCTTGCCATATCTGGACACTTTTCTCCAACGACTCCCTCTCCCCAACGCGCGGTTCTGTACGCTGCGCCTCACAACCCCCCTTTGGTTTCTCCTTTGGTTCAAATGCCTTCTCGGGATCGACACTCGCATACGGAGCCAGGCCTACAAGTCCGTGTTATGGCCGACTGTCATCAATCCCGCTTGTTCAGTCAAGTACCTATTTTGCGCTCTCCTACTCAGTACGTCTCTTCCTCTCCTGGTCCAAACACACAATTCATTGTTCCCCTCAATTAGCGGTTCCCCGGTACCAAGACATTCCTGTCAATACCGCTCCACCGTACTTCATGCCTCAACCTCGTCGTCACTCATCCGATGCTATTTTCTTGGATGAATCGCTCCTCCCTCGGCCCCTCCGTAAATACGCCGACGCTCAAACTTCGCCTCGTCTTCACGAAATTGTGGAGACCAACGAAGGTGTTGGTGGGGGAAATCCGGGAGGTGATGGCGGCGACAGTGGGGATGAAGGTGGGGAACCCGAGGGTGGAAATGAAGGGCCAGGAGGAGGCGGAGGACCCGATACCCCTCCGAACCGAGGCTCTCCCCTTCCGGGAGGTGGCCCTGGCAGACCTGGTGGACCTGGTGGCCCGGGAGGCCCCGGAGGCCCCGGCAGTCCTGGTGGAGGTGGTGGAGGTAGAAGACCTGAGTCTTCTGCGTCTTCAAATACGAATGAAGATTGCCAGTGGTTCCGTAATGGTATGGCCGCCCTGATTGACATTTTAACTGGCATTCGCAATGGCCAGCAACGTCCGACTACTCAGTGGCAATCCCGATCCAACCTTCGGAACCCCGACCAGTTTGACGGCTCTGAATCCTCAAAGCTAAGACCTTTCTTGGCTATTGTTTACCTGCATTTTGCTGAACGCCCTGACGCCTTCCCCGATGATGAATCTTGCATCATCTACGTCCTCTCGTACTTGAAGGGATCAGCACTTGCTTGGTTCGAGCCGGCCATCTACAACGCCGACCCCAACTTCTTGCCAGCCTGGCATAACAACTTTCCAGCTTTTGTTCAAGAGCTGCAAGACCACTTCGGCCCTGTGGACCCCGTCGGTGACGCCGAGACTGCCCTTCGGCATCTCCGTATGTCCTCCGGCGACCACATCTCGAAATACTTGGTCGAGTTTCATCGTCTTGCTTCGCTTGCTGGCTGTCGCCCTTCGTTCTCAGTTTTACGAAGGTTTGGCTCCACGGGTTAAGGATGCACTCCTTAATATGGAATACAACACTACTCTCCTCGGCGTCAGCGCGGCAGCTAAGAAAGCTGATCACCGTTACTGGCAACGCGTAGCCGAGAAGAAACGCGAAGGCATGACATCTGGTAATGCCGGACGCTCTGACTCTTCGAGCTCTGCTCAGAGTTCGAATTCTAACCAGAAGGGTGGTGGGAAGAAGAAGGACAATCATCGGTCCTCTTCGGGAAATTCTGGTTCTTTCTCATTGTCAGCGTCGGGCTCAGGCCGTATCGGGGCGTCGGGGGGTCCGCCTTAGAGCGGGTCTGAGGAGCACGAGAGATGGGTGTCAGCCCGGAGAATAGACGATATTAGCCTAGCGACTACATCTTGTAAGTACGGTTTTTATACGCTACGGTATTTAGGGAGGGATCGGATGGGCGTCAGGCCCCAGGGCGGATCGGATAGGCACTGCATACGGACGCAGGGGTGAAGGGAAGGGGTTGGAAGAATGGGGGGAGTGGCGAGGGATATGGAGTTAGTGCGGGCCCGGTCGGCCCCGTGCGGCCCCGTGGCCCGACGGCCCGACCCGAACCGTGACATCACCCCCTCCGTTGCGGGGCGGCGCCCCGACGCCTTATGGGTCCGCATTCCCTGGTCTTCCTTCCGTATCTTCCATCGCCCGTTTACAGGTTCCTCGCGTGGTGCGAACGGGTTGAGTGTGTAGAAATCTTTGAGTGCCTCCTCCGCGCCTTCAAGTTTGTCCCGCAATTCCCATGTCCACTCTTCCCAAGGATAGCCTTTCCATTGAATTAAGTACTTTAGGCGGTGTCGTCCTTGTTTTCGTACCGAGGGATATCGCCTCTACTTCATAGTGTGGTTCCCCGTCCCGCATCTCGGCCGGGGGTGGCGGGGCGGCCTGTTGATGATCTGCTACTGGGGCGTTCCAGGGCCGTTCCAGGGCGGTGTGGAACACAGGGCTCACGCGCCAAGTTGGGGGAAGTATCAGTTCGTAGGAAGTTTTGCCGACTTTACGCTTGACTTCAAACGGCCCGAATCTTTTGTCGTCCAGTTTTTTCGAGGGTCGGTCACTGGTGAGGTTTGTACCTTGCAGGTATACTCTGTCTCCCTCGGCGTAGTTTGGGTCCGGGGTTCGCTTCCGATCGTAGTACTTCTTCATAGTTTCCTGGGCCTCCCTCATAGATTCGGCCACGTCGGCCTGAGCTTCCTTCATCCGGTCGGCGAACACCGTTGTGGCTTCAGTTGGGACCTCTTGCGGTGCCTCGGACCCCTTTCTCAGGTGAAATCCCAATGTGAGGAAGAAGGGTGAGAACCCCGTTGAGGAGTTAACTTTATCGTTGAAAGCAAATTCCGCTAAGGAGAGCCAATCGGACCAGTCGCTCTGCTGGAAGTTGCAAAATGTTCGAAGGTACTGCTCGACCTCCATATTCGCGTGTTCCGTTTGCCTGTCCGTCTGCGGGTGGTAAGCCGATGAGGATCGGACCTTGATCCTCAACAATTTGCTTAAGTTGCTCATGAAATGTCCGATGAATTGTTGGCCCCGGTCGCTAGTCACTTCCTCTGGGAATCCATAACCTTCCAGACGTGATCGTGATATAGCCGGGCGACTCCTTCCCCGGAGATGTTTCCCATGCACGGGAGTACACGGATCCCTTTACCCAACCGGTCGACGATCACGAGAATTACGTTGTACCCGGAGGACTCTGGTAATTGGACGATCAGATCAATTGATATGCGCTGCCACACTCGAGTCGGCACGCTATTCGGGACTAGGGTCCCTACGGGCCGTCTCGGGAATATCTTCGTTCGTTGGCACAACGGACAGGCCCGTACGTAGGCCTGGCAATCGGTTTGAATCAACGGCCACCAGTAGTTGCGGGTCGTGAGCTCTAGGGTTCGATGCCAGCCTGGGTGCCCCACGATAGGAATGTCGTGGTGTTGTCGCAGCACCCGATGCCTCAGTCCCATAGCTGGGGGCACATACACGAGTCCGTTTCGAGTCTTGAAGCCACCGTGTTGTTCCCAGCCGTCCGGCACTCCTCCTTCCCAGAGTTTGAGGACCTTCTCTTCCGTGGCCGATTCGGCCCGTCGGATCAAATCCATCAGCCTGTCGCCCTCAGTATGCTCCAATGTAAGCATCACGCGGATCACGTGTTCCTTGAACAGCCCCGCCGGTAGTAGTACAATGTCCTGGTTATCCTCTTTCCCGTTGTCATACCCGTTTCTTCGGGATAATGCGTCGGCGCGCCCCGTTCGTTTTCCCCGGTTTATGTAACAAGGAGAAGTGGTATTCACTTAGTTCGAGCGACCATCACACTTGTCGCCGGTTCAGCTTCTTAGCCGTCATGAAGTACTCCAGATTCTTGTGGTTGGTCCAGATTTCGAAAGGCTTTTCTTCCCCATTTTGGAGGTAGTGCCGCCACTCGGTGAGGGCCCGCATGATCGCCAGCATCTCCTTATCGTGGATGTCGTAGTTGCGCTCCGTGTTGTTCATGGCCCGAGAGAAGAAACGCGATCGGTACCCACTTCCCGTCCCTGCTCTTGCAAAGAGAACGGCCCCGGTGGCAAAGTCGGAGGAGTCCGCTTCGACCCGCCATGCCCCGTGATCCGTAGGGAAGTGTAGAACTGGTTCATCAGTGACCCGGTCTATTAACGTTTGGAAGGCTTCTTCCTCCTCCGGTCCCGATTTCCATGGGCTGTCCTTTCGGGTCAGTCGAGTGAGTGGCTTGGCGTAGGCGCCGAAGTCCTTAATGAATCGTCAATAGAAATTGAGAAACCCCAGGAAGCTTTGGACTTCCTGCAGATTCCGAGGTCGGGGCCATTCGCACACGCCCGCGACCTTGATCGGGTCCATGCGGAGTTGCCCGTTCCCAACGATCACGCCGAGGTACTCAACTTCACTTCGCTCGAAGTCACACTTGTCCGGTTTCAGGTATAGCTGGTTGTCCTTCAGAATCCGTAGGACCTCCTTCACCGTTGCGCGATGTTCGGAGAGGTTACTAGAGTATATGAGGATGTTGTTCAGGTACACGATCACGCGACCCTGGGAAATCAGGTTGGAAAACAGTTCGTTCATCATAGATTGGAACGTGGCCGGGGAATTTGCGAGGCCGAAAAATATCACGAGCGGTTCGAACAGGCCCCGGTTGGTGATGAACGCGGCCTTTTCTTCATCGCCTTCTTTTATGCGTATGTTGTTGTACCCCCAGCGCACGTCGAGTTTGGTGAACCACCGGGCGTTACATAACTTGTGAATGATGTCCGATATGAGTGGTATCGGGTATCGGTTTTTCATGGTGATTTCATTCAATTTTCGTAAAGACAAGGCTGCTTGCAAGGCAGAGATTGCAGCTGCTTTGGCAGAGTAATAGTGTGCTTTCTCTCGCGCGACTGGGACCAAGCGCGCCAGCGAACAGGACGACGATGGTCATAACAAGCGTGCACAGATGGACGAAAACAACCCCCTATGGGCCGTTGACACACACAAAGGTGCTGGGAGAAGACGAGCACAAGCCGCTGGATGATAATTTTGGCTGCCGCAAATGCCGCAAGCCCTTCCGTATTCCAACTCGCGCATAATAACATGTGTGAGTTTCCTCTAGCGGACATCAAGAAAGTCACGAAGAAGACTGTTGCGGTGGTGAAAGCGAGCCTCACTGCAGACCAGCGCGCGAAACTGGCCGAGAAGACAAATGGAGGGTCGACAAATGCTGGACCTAAATCGGCTTTCCAGGGTCACTCTGCCCCAGTGGCCGCTACCTATTGCTGATTCTATGCAAAAGATGCTGGCAATTGCTTACCAGGCTAATGCAAAAGATGTCAGGCCCCTTGTATTTGCTGATTTTCTCAATGGAACTGATGCATATGACTAATGTTTTGACATATTATGTCAGATAAATCACCTTTTCTTCAGGCCAATGACTCGGTATGTAATATTGGAGACTTGATATGACAGAAACAAGGAAATAAATAATGGCTTAAGTAAGATTGATCTAACAGAATTCAGCAATCAAAAGCGGTGATGGCAATCAAAAATCGTTCTACATTAGTCAAAATACCTGCTTGCCATCAATCCCATCAATAATATCATCTCCTAGGTGCTAAAAACACAGTAATACTTCTTGAATAATATATCCTAGGCCCTTACCATCATCTTTTGCATTAGCCTGGTAGGCAGTGGCCATCATCTTTCGCATAGATGGAGCTATATGAGCTGGCGCTTCACGGATGGTAGAGGTGGCGGGTTCATCAAATTGTAGTCTGCCGATTTGTCCACCACTGTGCGCAATTCATGGTCGATAACAATTTTATTACGGAAAAGGAAAGGGAGTGTCCTGGAGTATCGGTATAGTTGGGAACAATCATGGCACGTACAGTATGAGAGATGTAACAGTGGTCTTGGGATAATAAACGTGGATTTACATATTCAGTAATCATTGGTAGAATGTTCGAGTCGGTAGAAACAGCCAAATTGAAAGAAAAAGGGTCCACTAGATCATCTTTGATTAGGACAAGGTGGGAGCCATTATCAATCATTGCTTGTACGAGCAGGAGAAGATTTATACATTGTCCGTCAATCAAGCAGCTCCAGGAGTAGTGGGATGACAGCTTATATAGCTGTATCTATGCAAAAGATATAGGCAGTGTCCCAGGGGGGTAATGCAAAAGATAGGCGCAACTACCCAAGAATAAAATAAAATAATATTCTTTGACTGTTTTTGACTGCTATATCAAGGTATCAGTGATGGGATCAATAGCATATAGGTATGTTATCAATCTGGAACGATTTTTGATTGCCATCAGAGCTTTTGATAACTATATCTTGCTACATCAACCTTACTTAATCGATTATTAATATGTTGGTCCCTGGGCTTATAAGTCCCAAATATTACATTGCGACTCATCGGCCTGAAGAAATGGTGATTTCTCTTACTATATATATATTTGTATTAGTCATATCTCTTGATTCCACTGAGAAATTCATGAAATATATCTGTCTTAACATCTTTTGCATTAGAGCCTTGGGACAGTGCCCATATCTTTTGCATAGATACAGCTATATGTACTGGAAGCGCCCCAAAAAGAAATTACAAGAGGATATGAGAAGTACGGGATCAAAGTTGTATGCTTGCAGAGCAATTGAGGGGAGTCTGCAAGGCCTGCCGTGATTGTCTGGAACAACTTGGACTTTTTGAATATGGCAAGCCAGTGGATGTCATCGCGGCAGTATATGAGAGAATTCAAGTATTGGCCAAGTGGGAGCACTTACAGAAGTTGGGAGCATCTATTAAGTCAGAGTTTAGGCCAATCTTCGACCCAATTCCGCATGTTGATGATCTCCCCTTGGAGGTGAACTGTGAAATAAAACTGAAAGAAGCTTCAACGACATTGACTCGTAGGTCATACAACAGCCCGCACAAATACAAAGAAGCATGGAGCATATTAATTAAGAAGCACTTAGATGCAGGCCGAATCTGTCCCTCTAACTCACCATACGCTTCACCCGCAATGCTGATTCCAAAGGCTGACAAGGAGGTGCTGCCTTGATGGGTTAATGACTACAGGGCTATTAATGCGAATACAGTCCACGATGTCTTCCCGCTTCCGCAAGTGGACGACATCTTAGCAGACTGTGCGAAAGGGAAAATCTGGTCTAAGATTGATTTTACAGATTCTTTCTTCCAGACGTGTATGCATCCCAACTCCATAAAGTTCACAGCAGTAAATACACCTCTGGGGCTTTACAAGTGGCTGATGATGCCACAAGGGTGGCGAAACACTCCTTCGGTACAACAATGTAGGGTTACAGCAGCCTTGCGGGATTACATTGGGCACTTCTGCCATGTCTACATCAACGATGTGATCATCGGGTCGCAAAACAAGGTCGAGTACGCAGAATACATCCGTCAAATATTCTCAGGCTTGGAAAAAGCTCAGCTCTACTGCAATGAAAAGAAAACACAACTGTACACTGCCAACGGGTTTCCACATGTGTCACAGCCGGAAAATCCCCGGTGGACACATGTGATCTCCGGCTGGTTCCCAGATCTGCACCACATGGTTTCCCTCTTTGGTCGCAAATGGGACCATGATGGTTCCAGAGTGTCTGGAAACCAGCTGGATCTCCAGGTCACCACCCTCTAGTATATTTGGTAGGGCCTATACTACCGATTGTTCAACCAGACACAAAAGAACAAAACATTAGATATTATTGCATGGTACTACGAACATGTACAAAGTGGACTACGTATTCGCTCCTGGGGTAGACGCGTGCAGCAATCCGCCCGGCCGGAGACGCCGCCCGGCCGAAGACGAGCGCGACCCCCAATAGCCGGCAGCCCCATCGCCTATCGGTTGTCTTCGAATTAAGGCCCCCAGACATGCGGCACTGACGAGTAAGTCAGCACAGCATCATACAACGAGCATAGTGACGTACGGATATCCACTCCAGTGCAGCGCGTTCGTGTTCGGCGGCGGAGCCCGCACCTTATCCCGTGCACTCATGGCTGGCCTCGTCTGCTTCTGCACCTCCCCATCACCCTCCTCCGAATCGGCATCGCTGCTTTCCGACGAGCTATCCTCCAGGATGGCCACAGGTTCTTCTTTCGGGCCCCTGGGACATGCGGCACTGACGAGTAACTTAGCAGAGCATCACACAGATAAGCAGACTGACGTACGGGTGTCTACTCGTGTCCACTCCTTTGGTGTAGCGCGTTCGCGCTCGCGGCGCTGAGTGGTGCTGTTATTTGGCCCCGGATCCACCTCTAGTAGCGTGAGTTGGCAATATACTCACGAAAGTTTTGCAGCTTACAGCTGAGATGCCTCGTGGATGAGGATGGTGGGGGCGGAAGTCCCATTGGTAATGTGGCGGCCAGGGCGGCTGAGCTTGGTATGGAGCGCTTGTCCTCTGGGGTGAGGGGAGGGGGGAAAAGGAAGAATGATTCATACTTTGGTGTGACGAAAATTTTAATATCCGGATCAAATTCCTGCACAGCATGTCACGATGTGGCATCGGGCGCTCAATCGCTGATGGCAACCGTCAAGTCCAAGTCAAGTCCCCCAAGTGCTCAATGCCACTGGCCCTAAAGTTACATGTTTCATCTGCACTTACATTGTCTGATTTGGTATCCCCTATAGATACTGTGGTTGTAGTTAATTCATTTTGTAATAAGAAATTCAGACATAGTTTCAAACTCTAAATTAAAATTTGTCAATGTTCTACAGATTATAAAGTGCTGGGATACAGACAAATATGTCATCTGGATTCCAGCTGGAATTTCCAGCTGAGCAGAACTGCTGGAATTCAGCTGGAAACTACCTGGACCCAGATGTTGACTTATGTGGAAACCAGCTGGAATGTCCAGCTGGCTGACAGCTGTTGACACTTTGGTGGTGTATGCCTATGAGATAGACTTTCTAGGTCACCACATCTTGCAGTGCGCGATTGAGGCAGACAGGTATTTTGCCAAAATAGACAAGATTACAAGCTGGCCGGTCCCAAAAAAGCGCCACTCATGTCCGTGCCTTCCTTGGATTGGTTAGGGAATGGCACGGGTATACCCATGGGGATCCGAGGGCATACTTGTACCCATACCCGCACAGCCACCTACCCGTGGGTATGGGTTGACCCGCGGGTGGCCATACATACACTGAGGGAAGAGTCAGCAACAAGGCGGATAATGCCTGATAAAAAGGCAGCATCATGCCAGGGACAAACCCAGGACCTCTTGAACACTGAGATTTATCATGAAACGGGCAAACCAGCTGAATCATCAAGCCACAGGTAGGGCTGGCTCTGAGCCGTACCCGTACCCGCACGGGTAAAACCCGCATACCCGCGCGGGTATGGCCTACCCGTGCCATTGCCTAGGATTGGTTAGGTTTGTTGCGCAGTTCCTGCCAGACCTTGCAAGGCACACAGAAATCCTCTTGCCATTAACCACCAAAACTGCCAATAAGGAATGGCCAGGATGGGAGGGCCACCACCAGCTGGCCTTTGACACTATAAAGAAGTTGGTTTTAGGTGCGGACTGCTTGGTGTCCATTGACCATGAGAATATAGGTGCTAACAAGATCTTTGTGACTACAGATGCTAGTGACACATGTTCGGGTAGAATATTGTTGTATGGCACAACATGGGAATTGGCTCGCCCAGTCGCATTTGACTTGATGACGTTCAAGGGGGCAGGACTAAACTATTTAACTACCCCGTTCATGAGAAGGAGCTACTGGCAATCATAAGATAGCCTGGGTTATCACATTGGGTTTTGGTGAAAATTTAAAACAGCAGCCCAAAGCTGGACTTTTTCGTGACAGATATAGGTCCAAATAGCTGGGACCGATTCTTACATAAATCATAGGCCTTGATTTCGATGCACGTGACTCAGAAATTACCTTATTTTTTTCGACACACATGACTTGAAAATTACCTTATTTGTAATTTCCCTCATGTGGGTCGAAATCCGCAGCATTGATGTTAAACCCAATCAGCTGACCACATTTGGCACCGGTTTTCCTATCAAAAAGTCCTGCTTTAAGTCCCCGTTTTTGCACAAATCCCCAGTGTGTATCTTGGTGTGTATGCCAGCAGCCCTTAACAATCACTGAACAAAGAATGCTACCATCAGGAAAGGTGTTTTTGCTACCCCACCACCTGTCAAAGCCCAGTAGAGCTGGTAGCACCGGTTGCTCTAGTAGCGCACGGTAACCTTCTGTAGATCTCTGTGGGTAGCTGGTAGTTATGGATAGCGACCGCCAATCACTTGATAGATCGGAGTAGGGATGTGCAAAAACATGATAGGCAAATACCTCAATAAATCTCTCATTGTCAATCAGTACAAACTTGTGGTAAGTACTTGAACACTTCAAATAGCTAAGAACTTATATTCAGCTCACCAAGGCCTTCCCTAACTCTGTAAAATTCTGCTAAGTCCACGATCACAGGCAGGCATGACAACCGTGACATGATTGATGGCTGCGGAAAAGATCCGAGCATTAAATCAAATGGCGCCACTCGACACATTCTTCCTTCCTTTCCCTTCCTCTTCCACCACCTGTTCCTTGCGTCCCACAACAAGGCCCACCGCCCTCTCCCCGAGATGTGGTATGTCAATATATTCCCTGTCTCTAACACCTTACTGAATCCTAGCTTGACTCACCTGTTTGTCGTGCCAATGCATGGCTCGTAGCCCTCCCTGTATCCGTCCAAATCGCACGAAAATTGGTACGGATGCTCGTTTATCATGCTGCCACCGACTGACAAGTTTTCAGCGCGAACGGTGTAGCCATTGGCTGTCACGACGGCGAGAGCTCCCTGGGGCTGGGACCTCGCTGGCTAGGTCTGTTGTCGGTCGTGGAACGCCAAACTCTGTGTAGCCGTGTGGGACAGCTACTCCTCTGTGGCCTCAAGGTATCGGCCATCTACGACCAGCCGTTCCTCACCAACGAGCGATTGATTCCGGGTAGAAGGGGAAGCAAGGTAAGTCATCGAACAATCCCTGCCCTCTTGATCTCGCTTCCCCTTCTCCATTGCCTATTCCTCATTCCACTCCTTTTATCTTCATCCCAACATGTACCGTAAACTTTAGCACCCATGTATCCAGTAACAGTAACTCAATTGACTTGTTTCGCATCCTTCTCCAGTCTATTTGAGTAGAATGTGGACAATAATGCCCTTTCTATTGTTCACTACTGTTTGCTACTAGCATGTCACCAAGCTGCTACCAACTGCTACTATCTATTGGCAGGTTGCTACCAAGCGCCCGAGATGACGGGACTTGTCTACCGGGCTACCACGGCTATCAAGTCTACCTAGCGTGTGATTGCAAAGTTGTCTGTTCCTGATGACTAGTATGCTTGTCATTGCTCATCGGGTGTATTCGATTACCATCAATACTCATACAGGTAGGCATAGATCTCTCTTTGACCTTTTGGGTGAGCACAGGAGGTTGGTGGCGAGCAAATGACCAACAGAGCAGATCTAAGCCTGAGTGCTGGAGAGTGGTGTGGTGGGAAAGGCAGGCCCCAAAATTATATTCTCTATCATCATCACCTACATGTATTCATGAGCAAGCCTGCCTACATATTAAGTACTTAGTATTTTTACATTACAGGTTTCAAGCCTCACCCAAATAGATTCCTTCCAAAAGATATATCTGTTAGGACAATATGACATATCATTGCCTGGTTGGAACACTAACTGATCTGTAACATTGACAGCTTACAAGCCAGAAAAAATACACAAAGCAAGGTCTCAGGCCCAGGCGCCGGCCCTTGTATAATATATATCTGCTAAATTCTATCTTTAATGTATGCAAGTTTTTTCTAGTGTTCAATTATCAATCAGAACATCCTGTCATGAAGCTGTTGGAATATAGCTGTGGATTAAGCAAGCGTATGTACAGCTGCAAATGCAGCACAGGGAACACCAGGTGCGCCTTTTGTATTTCTTCTTCTATATCTTCTACTTCGTTCTATGCTTGTTGGCACCTACTATGTGCCGAAGTTCATGTAAGTCTTGACATGGCGGCCCTTGCGGTGCGAGTTGACGAGGCCCTCGTAGAATCTAGGGGGGCGCTGCGTCAGCCCAACCTGCTCTGCGATGGTTGAAAAGAATACGCACATGTCGCACAGCGCCTCCTCGAGCGGGACCCGGCCGTCCGGGGTCTGGACCTCTTCCTTGCAGGCCTGCTGGAGACGGACGAATATGTCGAGGATGGTGATGCCCGCCGGGTTCTCGATGCGCACCGGGTACTCCTCGTCGTCGCGGTCCATCGTAATCAGCTCGATGCTGTGGACGGCTGGGATGGTTGCGAGGTCGTGCGCGACGGCGCAGTCGGCGAGGGGCACGGGGTCACGGTCGTCGGGGTCGGCGGCGAACATGAACGGGCGCCGCTCGACGTCGGCCCACTCTTCGTCGTCGTCGTCGCCGTCGTCGAGCGTGACGATGTCGGCGTCGAGGTCGATACCGCCGATCTCTGCGGGGTGCGGGAAGTACACCTCCGCGGCGGGAGCGCCGATCGGGTACGACACCTTGTCGACGAGCGGGTGGAATACGAGCGGCTCGCTGTCCTTCTCGAGGCTTGACTGCTTGACGCCTAAACAGCCGTCAAATTCAAAAGTCATCTTCTCCGGCGCGCGATTCCCACTCACCGACGTCCATGTACACCGCGCTCGGCCGGCGGAAGATGCGCATCTGCAAGACCGGGTCCGTGTCCACCATGCTTTTCCACGCCCTGCACACGCGCGGGACGACGAGCAGCAGCGTGAAGTACGGGATGTGGTGCATGATGCGCGCCAGCAGCTCCGGCGGGAAGTCCACCGGGAACGCCATGGTCGGCAGGGCCACAGAGTCAGCTTGGGTCGTCGTTTTCGCTTTCTTCGCCATCCGGGTGCGTGCAGTAGATTTTTCGCCGGAACGCGTCGAAGAGAGAAGCGGTCACGCGCGTCACGTCGCCTAAAGTACCGCTCGCCACGTGCATGTCACGTATAGGCCAAAGAAAAGTCAATCACCATTTTGCTAAACCGCTAGCGGCGCGTAGAAGGCGAATTCCGAAACTTACTGACACAGCCTACGACGAATCCACCCGCCGGCGGCGCCCGACGCTTTAGGTGCTGTGGTACTGTAAGTCCGGAAGAAAAGATGGCGGTAAGTAAGTGTAACCCGGCCGGGCCGCGTGATATCGCGAACCCGGCACCCGCCCCGGTTGGCCGTCCCCCACTCCCGGTGCCGGCGGCCCTCCGGCGGATCGTGACGAGCGGCTCGCGGGCCCGGATGTGCATCGTCTCGGGCCTCCCCGGCAGTCCGGACTCCGGGTGCCCTCCCGTCCAATCACTTTACTGGTTATGAATTTAGTACTATATATGTTCGAGCCCAACACTTTTGAGAATGCGGTGCGCTATCTAGCCTAATCATCAAGTACGACGGTCCAAGCGGGGTCAACCAGTTGAAAGTTCTCCACACCGTGCGAAACTGTTCGACCCAAAAAAGCTGGTCTCCATCTACTTATATGCCAATCGATAACGCTCACGCGCACTTTGATCACCACATTCGCCGCAGTGAATCGAACCCACGTCACACCGCAAATCTCAGATTGACCACGCTGCCCGTCACGACGAGTGCGTTCCCGTCAGCACGCCGCTGCCTTGCACCGCAATCATGCACACATTTTCACACTTGCACACACTTCAGTGACACAAAAAATTGACAAAAATGTGTGGACGTCCTCTTCTGGCACTTCGACCACCACATTCGCCGCAGTGAACCGGACCCACGTCATATCGGGAGTCCGGATTGAATTGACTGCGGTGCACGTCATGACCGACGGTCAGCAGTGAGCACGTCGATGCCTTTCGCACACTTGGTGAAAGTTCGAGCCCTTCGTCAACGCAAAAATTAACCAAATATTGACAAGGTGTTCACCCCACTTCGACTACCACATTCGCAGCAGTGAATCGAACCCACGTCAGATCGCGAGTCTGGGATTGACCGCGCTGCGCGTCACGACAAGCGCGTCTCCTACGCTCAACACACTGCTGTCTTTCACCGCAACTGAATCATGTACATCCTGCACACATTGCCACACTTTGTGAAAGTTTGAGCCGCCCAAAAAACGTCCAACTATTCACATCCTACCCCACAAGTTCGACCGCCACATTCGCAGCAGTGCATCGAACCCACGTCACATCGCGAGTCTGGGATTGATCGCGCTGCGCGTCACCACAAGCGGGTCCCCGACGCTCAGCACGCCGCTGTCTTGCACGGGGATCATGTACATCCTGTGGACTCGTCAGCACACCCAAACCCTGGCCGCGAATTCGGAAGCATACCCGAAGCAGTACTTCGCCGGGACCGCTGCCTCGACGCGGCGATACTGCATCATCGCGTTGTTCGGCATCTGCGGGTCGCGTTCGCCGGAGTCGGTGTCCACATTCGGGAACTAAAACGCCTCCTAAGTCAACATCGTAAAAGTCACCTGAGGGATTACTTACCATGCATCGCGGACAGCGCATTGGCAAGAGGAAACTCCGGCCATCCGGCGCTCTAATCTCCTGCCAATCATCCTCGCCATACGCCTCCTCCACGCCCTCAACCACCACATTCGGGCGGAACCGCTCTATCAACAGCCTCTTCGCATCACGCGCCGCCCACGCATCAACACGTGGCCGCGGCTCGTCCGGCTTGCACCCGGCCACCTTCTGCTCATACTCGCCCCTTGCGAGCGCATGCACGTGCGCCTCCGCGTCCACGAGCGAGGCCGTCGACACGAGCAGGAACGGCGTCGCGTCCGGGTAGCGCACGGTCGACCCGCCGGCGTACCCGAGGTCGTCCGGCGCCCACCCGATCTGCTCCGTCGGCCGGCGCGCGAGCGAGCCGTGCGTCGTCACGAAGAGCACCGGGCGGCCGATATACGCCGACAGGATTTCGGACGGGGTTGATAGCGCATCGTTGTCGCTGCTCTGGGCGACGTAGCCCGCGCCGGCATGTCCCCAGAGGTCGAACCCGGCGTGGATTTCCCAAGAGGAGAGCGTCTCGGGCGTTGGGCGCAGCGGGACGGAGAAGGACGGCGTGTCGGGCGAGTCCGGGAAGGATACCGTCAGCACGCCGCCATCGGGAGAAGACGGGTCGCGATGGATAGAGGGGAAGACGCGTACGAGCTTGGGCAGGGCAAGTAAGCAAAATGAAGACATTTAAACTGGTAGTGCACCTTGATGCCCCGGTTATCCCTTGCAGACAGCTGCTTATTCTTCTCGACATCAACGACCATCCACTGCCGGTCGAACTCGAAGCCTTCCCGGTCGTACGTGCTGCTCTCCAGCTCGATCCCCGCGCAGCTCTAGAAAGCTGAGCTACGGGGGCTGCCTGGAGCGGGACTCGCTTGCCTTGATGGGGTAGACTGTGGGCGTTCGTCAGCAGTCATCATCGGGCGGGGAGGAGCCCGAGACATGCGACTGACTCATGATTCGCGCGACGCGCAGGTCCGTGCCATGCACCGTGTCCGGCGCTGCTAGGCGTCGAAGGCCAGACGAAAACGCGCGCTGAAAACATGTGTCCATACAGTTAGCTTTTCAGAGCAGTTGAGGACAGCAAATAACGCACCAGCCATCTTTTCTACCACAAAAAACGCGTCAGCCTTCACCATCCCCACCACAAGTCACGACACTCACCCTCCGCGCCCACCCCTCCGATACGACATACACCGACGCCGCGCCCACCGCCAGCAGCACCAGCGGGCGGAGCAGCGGAGCCCCGAACACAGACGTAGACGTAGTCATCGCGGCAAGAAGACAAGACGCGATCAGCCGCCCACGTGATGCGTGGCGCATCTTTAACCGATGTGACAGGCGTGACCGTCAGTCTTTTTTGGAAAGAAATGAAAATCAACCGCGCTGGTTGCTGCACAAGTCACACAATAATTGAACCAAAATGAATGATAATTGCTTAACTGAATTTCAAACTGCTAAAGTCCTTTTTTTTACAAAGTCAAGGAAACTCTACACATTCACACATTTTCAAAACATGATTCATCATGACTGTAAATACTTCAAGTTGGTATTAGGATGCTATCAGGTCCCTGGGGCCGGGCCTGGCCGAATGTTCAAGCACCTCAAAACTCAAATAACTTTGCACTAGAATGGCAACCCTGTTTGGCTTATGAACCATCATCATATACATAAATTATTTGTTTATTTTGTGACAAATCAAGTAGGCAGAAAGAATCAACAAAGAAAAACAAGCATATCCTGTATTAAGCCAGATTGTTACTATAGAAACTACACTTCCATCAACTGTTTCAGGGTACCAATGGACTGTTCTCTTCCACAATTGAACCTTCCTTGTTGAGAATGACTTGGGATGTCTCTTTTTCCACATGGTCAGAAGAAGAAGAATTAATGTCAACAAGTCTGTTGCGAATGAAGGCCACAATTCCAGCAGAATTGTCTCCTGGATGGCCACCCTCTGTATCTAATTGAGGAAAATCTTCATGCCACTTTTGCATAAGAGACCCGTGTTGAAATAGATGTACAACTCCCAAGGCAGACAATGGTCGCTGGCCTGAAGATGTTAATAATTATGATACATTATAGCAGAGTTCTGATTCACCTAATGCAAAGTAGAATATATTTGCCCCAAAAAGCAATGTGAAGGCACCATTGAAGAATGTCCAAAAGCCACCAACACTGGAGATGCCTAATAGCATTGAAGCATCAGCAATTTGCTCAAAGTATTGAACATTGTCTGATAGCATCGAACCAACATTCATGATTGTCATTGAGCTGGTGTTGAATGGTTGGGGAGATGTGGTATCTTGCCTAATTTGGATGATTTTGACAATATAAAGGTAGTTCTGGGAAAATTATTATTAGTTAGACCCACAAGCTGAAATTATTCTCACCAAGGGATCATTGTACAGTCGTTGTATATTCCAACCTAGATTACATGACAGATGTTCATTTGACATGACAGGGGTAGAAGGAGGCTGCATATAGTTTGGTATCTTGAATGGTGATGGGGTTGGTGGGGGAAAGATGATATAAAAACCACTACCATCTGGTAGACCAAAGACAGTTATTGTTAAACGGTTAACCATTGACCACCAAAAGGGACCTAGGATAATGAAAAATATATACAAATCCATAGTTGAGACTCACAGATGGCTTGCAAATAATTAACAGAACATGACGTGGTTGTATTTGTATCCATTATGTCTGCATTTATTTCAACTTTGGGTTCAACTATTTGATTTCCTGAGTCATTGAAGACTTCTAGATCCTGTGATATATAATTTTTAGGAAAAGACAATAATATCTCAATAATAACCTACAAATGTGACATTATTGTGCATAACATTGCCCAAACGATCTGGCATGAACAGTGGTATGCTGAGATGGACCTTTGATTCATGGGGCTTGACAAGAATCAAGTATATGGCAAATCCAGGCACAAAAATTACACAGCAACTGATTATAAGTGACCGTAGGACAATGATAATGATAGATTCCCCCCTGTTCAACCAGTTAGTATATTATCACAATGATTCAATGTCTCATACCGAATAAGGGGTCTTGATAATGATCTATTGATCAATATGGTGCCCAGGTTGTATGGTGGATTGACAGGTAGACAATTGCCCAGAAAACTGGAGTTGTTTCCTTTCCACAGAGTGATAGCCCAGAAAATACAAAGCAGAATGAGGAGGCCAAGTGTTGCTGCAGTAAATATTGTTAATAACAGCTGTGTGTTCAGGCTTATTGAACCAAGCCGCCATTGGACCAAATTATCATCGTGTTGAGGCAGTATAATTGAATTCATCCCATGATAGGTTAATGCAACTCCTATTTCTATTTTAGAATTCTATAATTCAGATAACATCACATACCAGTAAGCTCAACTAGCCAAAGGAAAAGGTTAACTTTGGTGGCCTGCCACCATCTTTGACCAAAGATTGTGAGTCTAAGAGAGCATTCATTAGTTGAGGCAAGGGTGTATAAGCTGTATGGATGGTAAAACAAACCTGAGAATATGATGAAAAAATGTCAGCAGATATGTTCCTAGACCAACGGTAAGGGTAGTCTGTGCCCTGGGCCCAATAGAATTGTCCATATAAAATCGGATGTTCCTATATTGGACAATTATTAACAGGATGTTCACTATCAAGGTGAACAGGAGGCTGCGCAGAGTGTACACTCTAACACGGGCATTGTTCCAGAATGGCGGGATTTTGAATAGCATCTTGACTGGTGAGCGGGGCCCGGCACTTGGGGCTATATATCTCGCCGGCCAGAAATAATCCAACCTAAAGATATCACATCATCTCGAATGAATGATTCATACTGTGGCGTTGCATGATTCTCGGGACGGGGATAAAAACAACCATTGGTTGGGCACCACTGTGCGGTATTGCATTCTGGATGGCCGCAGGCTTGTTCGGTTCCTCAATGTCTCGTTATGCATCCTTGCACTGCCTTGATTGACTCCCGCATCTTCAAGTCGAGCACCTTGAACGGAAGTCTCTTGCTGTAGGGATCACCTTCCCCGAGTCCAGTCGAGAGTCAGGTGGAGGTCACACCACGATTTCAATTTTCGTTCCGCCAGAGATTCTGTTCCACTGGCGAGGACGTGCTCCGCTGTAGATCACGGAACAAGATCTGGTTAAGTCATTGTGGCCAATGGTGGAAGTGGCCTTATCACGTCTGATATCGGCCTATGGCAGCGAACTCGCAACTTGAATGCGATGGTACAAAAAAGAGAAACAAAGGCAAGACATACACGAAACGCCTCCCGACCCACTCACGACACCTCATACCGACTAACCAGCATCTCCCTTCCATTCGGCCTCACACTCCGGCGTCCATGGTCCCTCGACAGCGGCTTGCGCATATCTGTCCTTTATCATCCCCCACCCAAAACCCAAACAGAACACACTCACCAAACGCATCCACCTCGTCCCTGCCCCTTCCCTCCCCGCCGCCCTCGACCAAGCTATGGTAATACTCCCTCACCCGTCTGTACACGCTGTACCCCATGCCCTCGTACATCCCGACCGCGGCGTCGTTCGTGCACCTTACGTACAAGTCGACGAAGAGCGCGCGGAGGGGCGCGTCGCACACGCGCTCGAGGCGCCCGACGAGCGCGCGCGCGCGCCCGAGCAGCCGGAACTCGGGCGCGACCGTCAGGATCGTGATGTGTCCGTGCCACTCGGCGTGTTGGCCTTCTGCTTTGCCGAAGACTGGGCGGGGTGAGTGAGGGAGTGAAAGGGGAGAGGGAGGGGAAGACGCAACTGTAGCCCATCATGCGCCCGCCCGGCGCGGCCTCGAGGCAGCACAGCTCCGGCCAGCGCGAGAGGTAGTCGAGGTAGAACGAGTTCGAGTACTGGTCTTTCGTTAACCGTTGCCTACATCGTAGACGGCGCGCACCGTCTGGGTGAAGAAGTCCAGGTTCCTGGCACATGTCAGCGGCGGCGAGGAAGGGAGGAACGGCGGGACGCACACGTTGTTGAAGCGGAAGAGGTCCGTCGCGACGAACTGGCGCAGCACAGACATCGCGCGAGGGTGTGGTCGTGGTGGAAGGAAGGAAAGAAGGTCGGCTGATCAAGATGTCATCGATTACATTGACAGCACGCAATCCCGCTCGCCGCGGCAACTCAAAAGATTACTTAGAATACCACATCGGACGCACAGCACGTCCCCCTTGCGCCGCGTCCATATAAACATTGAAGTCACCCAGCCTGGCTATGACCCAAACTCAACATACGCCGTCAGATGCCCGCCCCTCCTCTCCAGCCTCGCGAGGCCCTCGTAGAACCTACCCACCATTAACACCCGCCCTAACGAAGTAGCATGTACTCACCCCCCGTCCGCGGGCGCCTCCCACAGCCGCCTCCCGCCACTCGCCGTCCCCACCTCCTCACTCGACCTGCGACCTCGTCAGCCCCATCCCATCCCACCTTGATCCCCGCAACCTACGCCTTCTTGAACGCGTCAAAAACATCGCACACCCTCACCCCCTCCTCATTCTCCACCGCAATCGGCACGTGCTGCGCGCCGTCGCCGACCGCCGCGAGGAGCGTCGCGCGGTGCACCGCCGGGACCGTCGCGAGGTCGCCCGCCGCGGCGTACGCGGCCAGCTCCTCGCCGTCACGGTCGTCGTCGGGCTCGGCGTTCCTTCGGCGCACATACGCGGTGTCGCCGTTGCCCATCGCGTACGAGACGATGCGCAGCAGCGGGTGCGGCTGCCAACCCGGTCATAAGCATCTCGATGCTGGCAAGAAGAGAAAACTTGAAGGGACGCACCACGACCCCCTCGCTCCCCTTCACCATCTCCACACTCGGCAGCCCTACGCCCACCCGCCATCATCGCACGCCATACCTTTTGCAGGAAAAAAACGCTGCTCACCGACGTCGACCCACACCCCACCCGCCCTCCTAAACATCCTCACCCGCAGCCCCGGCTCGCCCTCCACCATCGCCCGCCACGCCCTGCACACCCGCTGCGCGCGCAGGAGCAGGTCGTCGTACGCCAGCTGCGCGAGCACGCGCGCGAGCAGCTCCGGCGGCCCGGCGGCGGGAATTCGCCCGGGATCCGGGGCAGGGTATCCGAGGCGGGAGTTCGGCCGCGGGTCGGGGGCGGCGGATAGAAGATGGGCGGCGGGGGCGGCGCCGAGCGGGGCATCGCTGGTGGGCGTAAAGGAAGAAGAAGGAGAAATTGATGATACCTGTGACATGTTGTTGGTTTGTCAGCTGTGGTGATACTTAAGGTACAATATCTGCATGATATACTCTGGAGAGATGACAATTTGAACTGCTTGAATATTTATGTATTGGACTGACTAAGGAGAAATCAAGACAATGCCACTACATTGAATCGAAAACTAGGTGTACCTGTACCTATACTGTAGTAATTGATTCAATTCGGCGGTCACGCGTCACACCGGCCCTCCGACGCCGAAATATTTTGGCATGTCACGGGCCCACAGCTGGATGCTGAATGTCAAACAACCATCAGACCATCAAAAAAAATTTTGGCAGCCCCCGGGCCGCTAAGTACGCCGAAAATTTTCAGGCGTATACGGGGTTTTTTTTAAAAAGATCCCTTGTAATTAGAGTATTAACATTTTTAAAAAACATCAGTGATTTACAAGTTTCCCCCTCATTTTAATAGAATCCACGCTGTCAAACTCTGTATCTTTCTTGGCACCTTGGCATCAACATTTTTTTTCGTCTTTTTTGGCCTTTCCCCCACACAGTATTTTCCCCATACTTAAGGAATTTTCCACACGTCAGGTCCTGGGCCTTATAGCTACCACACTGCCCACCCTGACATGGCTTTTCCACTTTTTAAACCTTTTTTTGATCTCTCATTTCCCTATATAAAACCTGCCTTTTGGCAGGGGCATAAATTAGAGGCATTTTTTAAAAACATTAACACTGGTAATAAGAAGACCTTTTTAAAAAAAACCCCGTGTACAGGTGAAATTTTCGGCGGTCACACACATTGACAGGAGGCGCCGAAAATTTAATTTCGGCGCCGATGTCACACCCTTGTGGCACGCCGAATTGAATAAATTGCTACAGTACCCATACTATAGAGCACCTCTGTAGTTACACATCCTTCAAAATTGAAGGTTTTACTTACACCATTGCCGCAAAGCACTTCCTGACCAACAAGAAAAACATTGACCTTTTCTCCTCCTGTATGCTATTTCACAACCAGAAAATGACCACACTTGGTATTGAACCAGAAGAAGAGCAACAGTGTCATTCAGTGTGCAGAGCAAGATCACTTCTGTAGTGTTCATTTTACACTAATATTTTAGGAATCCACCACTGGCAAAACCCTCAATACTGCCCTATTTCTTGATCAATGTATTACATTGACAAAAAAAGTCCACAATTTTCGAAAAAAAAAAGTGCCGGGCACTTGATCAAAATAGGGAATATTTGCGGCCTCTGGCCCTGAAATAGTGGTTCACTCAAGGTTCATTTCCACTATTCCACAGCATTACTTTCCTGCAATGAAAAAAACAAAAAAAAAATGTACCACTTCTTTGTCTTGCAAATCATATTCCTGCCTGGTATTGAACTCAAAGAAGACAAGTAATATGAGTGTGTAGACAAAGATTGCCTATTGCATCCTTCCTAACTGTATATGCATCCACACTGGTGGGTTAACAGCATTGATCTCTGCTGAGGTCTTGGTAAGCCCTTGAAGCAGAAATAAGAGAAGAATTTAGAAATTTGATATTATAGCTAGTAAATGATTTAGAATATACTTACGTCGCAGGCTCTGTCCCAAGGTGATTGTTGGGAAGGTCTTGACGGATCGGTGATTGTGCAGGCGAAGGAGGCCGTGGACGATGGTCGGGGTGGGTCGGAGCGTCTGAAGGGGCGCCGGTCAGATGCGCCTCGGATGCGCTTGGAAGGTCCGAAGGAGGCCGAAGCGGGGGTTCCCCTGACACTGGCACTAAAATGTCTAGAGAGGGATTTCATATAAATTGAGATTTTTCTAGATAGAGTCACATTCCCTGCAGCTTGGGATCAACTTTGCTAGATAGTCATGTGGACAGGTGAATAATATATAATAAGATAGCAGTATAATATAATATTGGAGGCTCATCCAGACTATAGCATTATTTGTAATAATAATGATAACACAGTATAATAATAAAATGTATGATAGCATTGGTATAATACACACAATGATTCACCCTTGGGATTGAACCAGAAGGGAAGCAACACTGTCAATATGTAGAGTCAGATTCCTCTGATAGTGTGCCTGAATGTACATTGAGGACTTATAGTTGAATAAGAAACTAAGCATAATATATACAAATTTACTTCGACTCCTTCTCCTTGTCCTGCAGAAAATGAAGCAGTCGAAAAACATGGATGGAAATGTGGCTCGCACCAGCATTGACAAATTCTTTGCGAAGCCCTTTGCCAGGGAGGCCATCGACGGCCCATTGGAGACATCACGGAGCGGCGATGGCCGCGGCGGATGTCTGCTTCCTGCCGAGTAGCCGGTTTTGGAGGAGTGTGCAGAGAGCTTGTGGCTTGCGGCTGCGCGCGACGCCGTGATTCCCTTCTGCACATAAATTGTACATCAGTGACAACTGGCACAAGATCAGGCACTGGCACACACACGTGAGCGCACGGGCGGTGCGTGCCACAAGCGCGGGGTCCGCGGCCATCTCGTGCTCCCACGCCGCGCGATTCGCCGCCCCGTGCCGCGCGAGACCGGCCATCGTCGGCGCAGGGAAGCACGTCCCGTGAGGAAGCGCTCGGGACGCGTACCGCGCCACGGCGTCCTCCGGGCCGAGCCGGAGCGGCCCGTGTTCCGCCGTGAGCAGGAACTGGCGGCGGGGAGTTGCTGCGGCGTGCGTGTACTCCGGCGCGGTGTGCACGTGCGCAACCTCCGGCGCGGCTCCAAGTGCGTGCTGGTGCACCTCGACGACACTGCGGCGAATATCAAGTGCGACGGTTGCGAGGGGATTCCCGCCGAATGTCGCGAGCGGGAGGAGGTAGCAGACGCGGGAGCCATCGGGCTGCACAACAATGCGGCTGACGGCGCAGGGACGAAAGGCTTTGCCTTCTGTGCACCCCGGTGCTTGCCAAGCTACGCAGACGGACGCTAGGAAGGATCGTGTTGACGGCGCGAGGCTCGCGTTGTCGGCCGTGACCGTGAGAAAGCTGTTCACCGAGCCGGCGAGCAGCGGGATCTCGCGGCGGAGGACGATGATGTCGCCAATTTGAAGGTCGGCGGCAGCAATTATGGGAGATTGATTGATTGGCGGAGGTTTGACTTGCGTATTGCTATTGCCGGCGCTGATGTCCGGCCAACAAACGGAGCTGAGGCAGAGATCGGAAGCCATGGAGGGGGCTGAACTTGAAGTCTAAGCAGAGGGAGGGAAGGGAAGCCAGCAGGACCGGTCGCTGGGCTATATGGGCGCGTTGATGATCAAAGCGCCAGGTGGCACAGATCAGACAAGGGAGTGATGCGCGGAGGACAAAGACATTGACGCTTTGTTGATTGCTCTTTGTCTTGACGGCCACAGGGATATAACGGCGCGCAACCGGGCAGTCGTTAACACACTCCACCCACCCCCAGCAATCTGTTTCTTTTTTCCTTCATGGCTGCCACCCCGAAATTGATCGTCCCCCAAGACGGCGCCTTTGCTGTCGTTAAAATCGACCCAGTCGCGTCGCTGGAGTACCTGGACGATCCAGAGGCAATTGCCGCTGCGGCGGAAGTGGAGTTCCACGAATATGTGGTCTTGGTGCCAGGGGTATGTGGTTTTCTATATTCTGTTCTTTTTTCCGGCTACTGACGGCGGTCGGACAGTCTCGCAAGCACCTCCACGCCGGGCTCGTCTTCCGCGAAGAAATCATCGAGTTCGTGATGCAGGGCGTGCCGCCCGACGTTCCCGCGCTGGGTATCGCCTCAGCGATGTCCATCCCGCTTCCGCCCGCCTCTCACGCCCACTCGGCCGGCCGGGAGCCACTGCGGCTCGCGGGCCGGCCAGACGCCGGGCTGCCGTGGACCGATTGCCACCTCTCCGCGTTCCTCCGCGTTCCAGTGCGATGCGCCATCAAGTTCGCGGCTGACGATCCCGTGCAGCACGCGCTCGCCGACGCGGAGCTGCACCGGCATAACGACATGCTCGACGCGGACTGCTGCGCCCAGATCGCCGCACGTGATCGCGTAGACGCCGGCGCCGGGACCGAGACCGACCCGGAGGCTCCGGCCGTACTGGACTTGGACGAGGGCCCTGACGCCGATGCTCGTTCGTGCGGCTCCGGTCGATTCTCCTTCGAGGCCGACACAGCGGATCGCAGCTCGCTGTCAGCCGATCAACAGGCTGAGCTTGAAGACGCGGAAGAGACGTTGTTCCTGCTCGACCTGCTGTACGCCGCCGAGCCGCCACGCGACATGCTCACCGTCCACGTCACGCATGACCTGACCCGCGTCGGCCCGGAGCTGCGCAACCCGCGGCTGTTCTTCGAGGAGCAGGAGCAGATCGAACGGTTTGTTTGAAGAAGTTGCCTGTCCTGAATTTCGACATTTGACGCGTCTTCTAGAATCGCCGCCGAGTCCGTTGAACGCCGGCGGAAGGCTGCGGAGGCCGCCGACGCGGTGTACGCCGCCAAAACAGGTATGTATTCCTGTTGCTAGTGCCCTCGCTCATCTCAGTGTCACAGCCGCGCTCCTGGCTGGACGTTCGCGTGCCTCCGCCGCTGGTCTGCTGGAGGCGGACAGGACCAGCGAAGCCCCGCCGGCCGGCCTGTTGGCCGTCGCGAAACGATGGATTCGCCGCTTCCTCAACCGATAAGTACTCTGGTGTATATCGGCCAGTTATTCTGATCATCATTATGAAATTTGACAAATAACATTGAACTTGAACCACTTCTGTACTATTTTCACACTCAAGCAAACAATGTTCCTAGTACTAACCATTACTTACAGCATGTGATCCAAATTCATCCCATGTTATGACAATTGTGGACATAGTCTTCCTGAAATCTGTGTGACATATAACAAAAAATTATATAATGTTGGCAGTGTGATGTGTAACATAAACCATTGCAGTCTTATATTTCTGCTTAGAGCACAATGCAGTGATGCTCAACTTAGGGCTCCAAAATTCATTAAGCTTTAAGCCCTTACATAAGCCATAGGGTTTAAGCACTTGATTGCCTGAAAAGGAAATTTTCAGATGGCCCTTTTGTAGGTACGCGTACAGACAATAATCTACTACACATGGGCTGACCTTATGCTGTAAACTTACCATACACCTTTTTGAATCAAGTAGACAGTGCAGGAGGGCTGACCTAGCAGGCGAGGATCCAAAGAGAAGAAACTCTAAAGGTCCACCCAGTCATTCGTAACAGCCGTTGTAGAGCACAGAAGGCCTGAGCGGTGTTGCAGGTCTTGTCCCCAGGTGATCATTGGGATTAGGGCTCGGCACCGTACGTATATAGGAGGGGGCCTTTTACGGGCTATACAGACCAAATGCAGAGCTTACGGCACTACGGATGAGGCACTGGCTGCCACAGTGGCCGGCCTTATGGTGCAGTACGGGATGCGGCCATCTACGTCAGGCAGACCGGCTGTGTATCATGGCCTTGGTGATGCTAAGCATGCATTTTCGAGCAGATTGACTGTTTCCGCTGGCAGGTGGACACCAGCCACCAATTGCAAATCCATGGCCCAGGGAGCTGGGACAGCCGCCCGGTGATCCCATCACTGTATCAGCCTGCAGGTACGGATACAATACGGACCATGTGGTCAATTCTTGGAGCTCCACAGTACAGACCCTTTGTCTGTATGTATGTACATACGAACGTACGTACGTGTACGTATGCTGTATGGCTATGGATACGGTGCTGAGCCCTAGTTGGGATGGTGTTGATGGATCAGTGATTATATGGATGATGGTCAGGGTAGGTCAGAGCGTCTGAGGGGGGCGCCAGTGACAATCTAGTGATGGCGGGGTCCGGTTCGGCCTTCCGGTTCAAACCTGAACTGGACTGAACCCCACGCGTGTTCAGGTTCGAAGTTCAGCGCAATGCTGAACCTGAATCTGAAGTTCAGTTCGGTGTTCGGCCAGTGGTGGTTTTACTTGAACCTGGTCCAAACGTCTTTGAACGCTGAACGCTGGAGGCACCGGAACACCCGGCTCTAGGCCAATGAATCACCAATTTGGCAAATGGGGATGTAGTTGGCGAGCCGGAAGTAACTGCCGGACTGTCAATCAGCCTCGGGTAATATCGGGGAGTGTCAACGTGGGGCCGGAGTGATGATAAGTGGACGGCCCAGATTGACAAATAGCCTTGTATTCCTGACTAGTCAGTGCCACTAGTGGAGAGAAGGAGGAGAGGGACTCAAGAGGGACTACTCTGAAAAAGTTGAGCACAAAGATGAGCAAAAATAGGCACAAAAGTCAACCAAATGCAATTTTTTAAGTTGGTACCATAGGTTCAGAGTTCGAACATGTTCTGAACTCGAACCGAACCGCCCTGAACCTGAACACCAAGTTCAGTTCAGAGTTCAGCAAAAGCCTGAACCTGAACCAAAGTTCAGGTTCAGTGTTCACAAAAACATACCCCGAACCTGAACCAAACCAAACCTCACCATCTCTACGCCAGTCAGACATGCCTGGGATGTGCTTGGACAGCCTGAAGGAGGCCAAAGTGGGGTTCCCCTGACAAAATACATAAAATATATTCTTTTTCAAAGGTTAAACCCAAAATCTTGTTGTGAATGTCATCAATTGATGTCATTCATAAGGGTGCAGGTTTCCCATTCCCACATCCCCTACTTTATATCAGAAGTGAACAGCTACAGTGCAGATACATAGATACTTAGAGACAAAAGCAAACTTAGTCTGTCTGCCGACAGTGTTAGTCTTCTCTGGGTTCAAATCCAAACAGGATCATATCTGTATCTGCCATGAGCAACAAGTTTTACATCATATTTTTTTTTCAATTGTTAAGAAAGTACTGCTGCAGAAGGGCATAGGTGAACCTACTCGTTCAAGGTTTACCGCACGGCTTTTTCGTAGCAGACAGAGCTGCCGGACACAAATTGAGCTCGATGCTGTGTGGGGCCAGCAGCGGCGCCGAGCCACAACGTGCTGCCGCCGCTGCACATGGTGTTCTTTGGGCCAGGCCACCAGTGGTTAGGCATTACACATTATACAGCTGAAGAAACTGTGTGGAAAAAATTGCTAAAAGTCTTCTCAGGGATAAGCATGTAAAAAAAAAAAATGCAGCACTTTGGAGAAAAAAAATGGTAAAACAACTCCTTGGAAATAACATATATGATCATGTGTAGCATTAAACCCACTGGTGCATAGATTGATTCATGATGATAGACTAAGATTATCTTCTGCATACTTCCTAAATGTATTGATGCAAAGTAATCAGGTCATCATGATTGCCCTAACTACAATTCAAACTCTGTTCTCAGTAGGTACCACGAAGTTGGCCCGGCCGGCCCGGCCTCGGAGTCTAGTTTGGCCAGAAGAAGCTCGCCCAATCAAACCTGTGCATACGTCAGCCAAACTCCGGCTTATTAAACCCCCCGCCGGCGCTTACCCGTCCGGGGCGGTCGCGCACCCCGACTGCGCCGCATACACCACGCCGGGGCCGCCGGCGCAGCGGTCCCTGCGTGCCGCCGGCGACGAAGAGCTCGATGCCGCGGGCCGGGGCGCCGACCCACGCGATGCTGCGTGCGGTGTTGCTCTTCGGCGCGGGCCGCGCGAGCCAGTAGCAGTGGTTCTCCGCCGGGGCGGGCCGCGTGTGGAGCACCTCGCCGGTGCAGTTCGCGCCGTGGTGCCACTGCACCCACTGCGGTGGCGGGCCGGGCTGCGGCCCGGGGAGGGCATGGACGCTGGGGGCGGAGGCTGCGAGGAGGGCGGTGGCAGTGGCGAGGAGGTAAGGAAGGTGCATCTGCGACTCGGGGGACTCGGAGAAAAGGGACTTGTATGTATGGGATTTATAGCCACGCTCATGAAGGGAAGTCCCTGGAAATCCGCAGTTAAAGCTAGGGCCATCGCAAGCCAGGGATGCATACTTGCTTAGTTCAATGGGACATCCCGGTGCCGCATTCGTTTGTTTGTTTGTATTACAGTACTCAGGCTAGTAAATGCCTCCATCGGAGAGCTACTGGACCTAGTACCTAATTGCAAGCAACCTGTCCCTCCTCTACAGAGTAACCTCTACAATACAACTTATACAAGTAAATGCTAAGCCACTAACCTCAAAAACATATCGTTTTCCATTCATTAAATTTGTATTGTCACACCAAACCATCTCCAATCCTTTGACCAATTGTCGTCTCTTGGACAAATTAAACAACACTCTAGCGGCAACTGCATCGCGGTCCCAAGTAGACCCTTTCTCTTCCCCCCGTTCCTCATTTTCTCCTCGCTGAGGTCAGCCTACGACCCGAAGTAAATGTACGCCTTGAGATGGCGGCCCTTGCGCTCCACCCGCGTGAGCCCCTCGTAAAACCTGTGCAGCCCGAATCAGCCCCACCGAATAAACACAAGTATTTCAAACCACGCACCCGCCGTGCACCGCGTCGTGCAATGGCATCGGACCCTCCCCCGTCTGCACCTCCTGCGTCGCGCTAACGAACAAAACCGCTGGTGAGCCATGCATACAGAGTCACGGGGAGCACCTACGCCCGCTCGAGCGCATCAAATATGTCGCGCACGGTGATCCCATTCGCGTTCTCCACCTCGATAGGCACCTCTGCATCCTCTTCCGTCTCCGCGATCAGCGTGGCTGTGTAGACCGCGGGTATTGTCGCCAGCTCGTCCGCCGCCGCGTACGCCGCCAGCTCCCCCCACTTGTCTGTGTTCTTGTCATCGTCGTCGTTGACGTTGCCGTTGCCGTCGAGGCCGCCCATGATGTACGCGGCTTCAAGTTCGTCGTTGTCCTGGTCGGTGGGATTAATATTGAAGCCGTCATCGTCATAATTATCGAGCTCTTCCATGAGGGCCGCGTTGGCGGCGATGTCTTCCGCGGAGGCGTCGGGCGGAAGGAAGAATTTGCTATGCCAGTGGCTGTCATTCTTCTCGTCATCGTCATCACCCGAGCCAGGGGCGGCAGCGAACAGCCGGAGGGACTTCACGTGCAGGTACACGCACGGCCGCGGCGCACCCACCCCGCCCAGTCTGTACGAGACAACGTTCACAAGCGGGTGGAACTGGAAGGGATTTGGTCAAACATAGAAATAACAGTGAACCGCAAACGCACCACGACGGGCTCGCTCCCAGCCACCATCTCCGCTTCGTCCAATCCTTCAGAAAAACATTGTAAGCTTCAAAACACAAAAAACACCAGTCTCTTAACGCACCGACATCGACATACACCTTGCTCGCCCTCCTAAACATCCGCGTCTGCAGCACGGGGTCGCTCTCCACCATCCGCTTCCACCCTTTGCACACGCGCTGCGCGCCGAACAGCACGTCGTCATATGACAGCTGCGCGAGGATGTGCGCGAGGAGCTCCGGCGGGAAGTCCACCGGGAACGCCATAGTCGGCAATGCCACAGAGTCAACTTGCGTCGTTTTGGCTTGCTTCGCCATCCGAGTGGGTTTTCGCCGGAACGCGTCGAAGAGAGAGAGAGCGCGTCACACGCGTCACGTCGCCTAAAGGACCGCTCGCCACGTGCAGGCCACATGACGTGCGGGCCAAACCAAGGCCAAACAAAAGTCAATCAGACATAAAAACACAGTAAGTAAGTAAGTTGCTGTAAGTAGACATTTTGCTCCACGGCTTCTGGCAGCAGCGTGCAGAGGGCCGAGTCCAAAACTCGCGGCACAGAAGCCTGTGGGGAATCCATTCAATCCAGATTAAGTACAGGGCCAGATCATTACTCATCTACGCGAGCGGCGCTCGCGTAGACATACACCGCCTCACGCGTCTTGCCTCCTGCACCCATGGCTCCGTCCACGGCCGCTCGCCCGCCCCCGTGCTGGTATACCAAGCGCGCGACGGCCAAGCCCCCGCCCTTCTCCGACGCGTGGCCCGCTGCTCTGCTGCGCCTTGCGCGGCTCGGGGCTGCCGCCGGGACCGGGGAGGCCGGATCTGACCAAGGGCGGGGAACGAATGGTAGCAGAGAGGTGTTTGTCGGTATAGTGCATGTTTTGGAGGCCGTGGAGGTGCGCCGCACTCCCTTTCCCTTTCCTTTTCCCCGCCGTCCGCTGATCCGGCATTCTGCAGACGATTACCAATCGAGACGTGCGCACCGCGTTCAAACCGCTCTGCGAGGCACTCCTCCGCGCCGCACAGGCCCTGCAGGACTCGCTCTCACCCGGCCCGGAGGTCGCCGAGTTCGTGGAGCTGCTCGACGCGGTCCTGCTCACCGTGCGCGCCGCGCAGACCGCCCCGCGCCCGCCGCGCGAGCTCCGGAGGGCATTTCGTAGGCGGTCGGCTGCGGAGGGGCTGGTGCCGGTGTGTAAGGACTATGAGATGAGGGCGGGCGAGTTTGAAAGGCGGTGGGTGGAGGCCAGCAGCAGCCCGACGGATCAGGAGGATGGGGAGCTTGCTGGAAGGGATGACGACGACGAAGAAGTGCTGCTGTACACCGCCTTCAAGTTCCTGGCTGCCCACCGCGCCGAACACGGCCCGGAGGACCCGGTGCGGCGGGGACGCTCCTCGCAGCGGAGGACGCCGCCCGGGCACACCGCGCGCTGCGAGAGCACGCCGCGGCGACCGCACTCGAGCAGGATGCGGCGCACGGCAGCATTCGGGCCGGACCACGGGGACACGCTCCGGGCGGCGGAGGCGCTCGCCCGGACCCGCGCTGCCCAAGGAGACTTCGTCGGGACCGAGCGGCTCGAGGCAGAGATGTCCTCCAACGGCGGACGCAGACACTCGGGCCGGGGCACGCGGACACACTGAGGGCAGCGAGCAACCGCGCGTCTACGCTGCACGCATTGGGCCGGTTCGCCGAGGCGGTCGTAGTTGAGGAGGACGTCTCATCTCAGTAGACGCGGCGCATCAGCCCGGAGGCCGACGAGGTGCTCCGCGCGATGGGCAATCGCGCGAGCACGTGTTCCGTCCTGGGCTACTACACGCGGGCGAAAGAGCTGGAAGAGGCGGTGCTACAACGGCGCACGGAGACGCTCGGCCCGGACCACCCCGACACGCTGCTTGCGGCGGGCAACCTGGCCGCCACCCTCCACGCGCTCCGGCGCTTCGCCGAGGCGCAGCGGCTGGAGGCGGACGTCCTGCAGAAACGCGCGAAGCTGCTTGGTGACGAACATCCGCTCAGTGTGCTCGCCGCGGCGAACCTCTCTGCAACCCTCGTGCAGCTGGGGCTGTGCGATGAGGCGCAGGCGCTTGCGGAGGGCGTGTTAGAGAAAAGGACGAGGTTGCTCGGACCGGCGCACCCGCAGACGAAGGCGGCGCGGGTGGCGCTGCGTAAGACGATTAGGGAGGTGCTCCGGTAGGAAAATCCCAGGAAATTCTACTACCGCGGTTAATTTAACACATCTGTAGCGCTATGTAGTACTTACTAGTAGTCGTAGCTCATATTAGCTCTTAGCTTCGAGGAATCCAGGAGCAAACGATGCCTTGCCTTGCCACGCGCTGTCGGCGCGGCACGGATCGATCTGATTCGATCATACAACCTGTGGAGCAACTTCTCCCGGGCCGTCAAGACACGTTGGGAACGACCTGCATCTGAGTCTGTCTGCAGGCTGTCGAAACTGTGTGATATATAAACGACCCCCCAGGCCCGCCACATTGCAACCATCCCTTCTTCCGAGAGTGCACCACAAACAACTTCAGCAGCACCAATGAGTATAGAGTACTTGACAATCAACCATGTTTCCGGTATGATGCCAGTGGCCAACTGGCGGTCATACTACCAGTGCAGTAGCAGCTGACCCGGACGTTAGGTGGAATTGGTGGAGACGGCGGCAGGGGTGCAACTGGAGGCTCAGGAGGCACTGGAGCAGGACCTATATTCAATATCGGGAATGCTACTGTCAATACAGCAATATCTCCCAGTGAACTGTAAGATTGATGGGTTTATATGGACTAACCACTATTGACATTCTTCTAGACAGCAAATGAGTGAGGACAATGAACATTGATGATATTTGATGACATTGAACTAGATGAACCCTTTTCTGGATGCCCACCACCCTCACAATTCTTTGTGGGACACCAGGACATTCTTGATAAACTTCAAGACTATTTTGGACACCCAGATTCAACAGACCATACTCCCAAGAAGCAGACAATTGGTCTACTATATGGTCTAGGTGGCATTGGAAAAACAGAATGTGCCCTGCAATACATCTCAAATTCAGGAACACAGTATGAATCTGCTTTCAAAAATGATAATAGGCTTTTATTTAACCAGTATTCTAGATTCAGAGACAAGTTTTACATAGATGCAACTAGTGAAGACACTATTCGTGCAGGCTATCTGGAGATTGCCAGAGTCAAAACAGTTGACAGAACTGTAGATGCAGCCAAGCTATGGCTGAGGACACATTCACAGGAAGAGTGGATTATTCTGCTTGATAATGCTGATACCTTGGTGGATATCAGGAGTGCACTTCCACAGTGTGCTCATGGGAATATCCTCATCACCTCACGCAACCCAAAGCTTCGCACTCATACAGGTCCTACAGGCATGGCACTTGAAATTGTTGACATGTCACCTGATAATGCTGTGAGATTACTGCTGAGTCTATCCCAGAGCAATGATGCATCAGCTGCACAGGAAATTGTGAAGGTAAAGTATAGATGAATGCTAATTGTTCAAATGAGTGATAAACTTGAAATCTAGGAGCTCAAATTCTTTCCTCTGGCTATTGCACATGCTGCTGCATACATCAGGAAGAATGATGCATTAAAAGATAATCCTTCAGGATATTTGCACATCTATCAAAGAAAGAAGTTGACTTTGTGGAATGAACAGCCAGATGAAAAAGAAACAGTCTACAGACACACAGTAGGGACAACATGGAGGATCAGCTTTGATCAGCTTTCTCCGCTTGCACAGGAGTTTTTAGAGATTTGTTCTCTTATGCACTATAACAGAATCACAGCAAATATATTTGAAAGAGCTGCAGGATATAAGCCTAAGAGCATCTTGCCACAAAGAAATTTTCATCTATGGGGCTTCTTGTCTGGGAAAACTAGGCTGCTTTATTATAGTGTGATGCCTCCACCAGCCATATGGAAATTGGATGCTACTATAGGGTTCTTGTCTTCTTTTCAGACTGAGGAGGGGAAATGGGATGACATTGCCTTTGCATCATTGCTCAATGAGATACAGCAATATTCACTAATTGGAAAAAGGAATGCTGAGTACTTTATGCATCCTTTAGTCCATGAATGGATTGGCTTCCGGATCAGGCATATGAGAAGGACAGAGATGATGGTGATGACTCTGCTGGGAATGGCTGGCACTGGCAGTCAAACTATAGAGGAGTACATCACTTTGCAGGTTCATATAGGAAGGATCAAGATGGACCTCAATAATATTCCCTGGGAGTTCAAAGAGGTATTCAGAGATATACAGGAGATAGCAGGAAACTATGCGGATGCTGCTAGATTAGGTTTGCACATGATTCAGGCATGTGAAAGAACAGTAGGCAGGGGGGGTCTCCAGACAATACAATCAAAACTGGCATTGACAGTAAGCTACTGGCACCAGGGAAAGTACACAGATGCACAGACTTTGCAGGAGGAGAGTGTTGAACAATGTGCTAAAATGTTTGGTATAAACCATCTACATACAATTGCTGCACAATCAAACCTAGCTTTAACATACCATGACCAAGGAAGATATACAGATGCACAAGCTCTACAAGAGCAGGTAGTTGCAAAATTTCTCCAGATTCTTGGTGCAGAGCATCCAGCTACAATTACTGCACAATCAAACCTAGCTTTGACCTACCACAGCCGAGGAAAGTATACCAATGCACAAGCTATACAAGAGCAGGTAGTTGTAAAACGTCTCAAAATTCTTGGTGAAGAGCATCCAGATACAATCACTGCACAATCAATCTTAGGTGAGACCTACCACAGTCAAGGGAAGTATACAGTTGCGCAGGCTCTACAAGAGCAGGTAGTTGCAAAGCATCTTCGAATTCTTGGTACCGAGCATCCAGATACAATTACTGCACAATCAATCCTAGCTGAGACCTACCACAGCCAAGGAAAGTATACAGTTGCACAGGCTTTACAAGAGCAGGTAGTTACAAAACGTCTTCAAAGTCTTGGTGCAGAGCATCCACGTACAATCACTGCACAATCAAACCTAGCTATGACCTACCGTAGCCAAGGAACATATAGAGATGCACTAGCTCTACAAGAGCAGGTAGTTACAAAACGTCTTCAAATTCTTGGTGCAGACCATCCAGGTACAATCACTGCACAATCAAACCTAGCTTTAAGCTACCATGACCAAGGAAGATATATAGATGCTCAAGCTATACAAGAGCAGGTAGTTGCAAAACGTATTCAAATTCTTGGTGCAGACCACCCCTATACAATCACTGCACAATCAAACCTAGCTTTGACCTACCATAGCCAAGGAAAGGATACAGATGCACAAGCAGTACAAGAGCAGGTAGTTGCAAAACGTCTTGAAATTCTTGGTGAAGAGCATCCAGATACAATCACTGCACAATCAATCCTAGCTGACATCTACCACAGCCAAGGAAAGTATATAGATGCCCAGGCTATACAGGAGAAGGTAGTTACAAAATGTCTTGAAATTCTTGGTGAGGACCATCCAGATACAATCACTACACAATCCAAAATAGCTATGACCTACCATAGCCAAGGAAAGTATACAGATGCCCAGGCTATACAGGAGCAGGTAGCTGCCAAATCTCTTCAACTACTTGGTGAAGAGCACCCACATACACTTACTACACATTCAAACCTAGCTTTGACCTACTACAGCCAAGGAATGTATACAGATGCACAGGCTATACAGGAGCAATTAATTGCAAAACATCTCCAAATTCTTGGTGCAGACCATCCAGATACAATGACTGCAAAATCAAACTTAGCTTTGACCTACTACAGTCAGGGAAAGTATATGGATGCATAGAATATACAGGACAATGTCAAAACCATAACTTTAGTTTTTATACAAATTGAATCAATCATGACAGTATTATCATATTTGAAATACCAAGTCAGTCAAGCTAGCTGTTACTGCCTCCAAAAATGTACATAGCAAGGTCCTTAACTAGTGTCTCCTGATACCAGTAGCTAAATCCTTCCTAGGGTGATGTGAGTACTAAACATATATAGTAGAGCATAAGTACAGAAGTCTTACTATGCTGTGATTCCAATAAGAATAGTTGCAGCAGCTGTAGTGAAAGCTGGGAGGATATATGTGATAAAATGGGCCTTCCTGCAGAGGGGTGGGTTTGTGAAACTGCCAAAGACAATGTCTGAGCCAGTGGCATTTGCCGTGCAATAGTTGAGCATAATTGTAGCAACTGGGCATGGTAAGTTAAACATTTTGCAGCAGATATCTTACTAAGAGTGCCAAAGAGACATATTCCTAGAATTACAATCATCCAAGGCTTCAGATAAGCCTTCAACATCCAAACACGGTGAACAATGATGGCATCTCCAATCAAAGCCTGTCATAAGATATATACAAATAAGACCTAGAAAAAATATGATAGATTTTGCTCACTGTCAGGGGAACCCCGCCTCAGCCTCCTTCAGACCATCCGATTAACCGGTTAAGATTGCCGGGTTTGGTGCTGACTCAGGCTCGGAGTACGAGTCCATACCCCCCCTCGTCACTGCCCCTGCCACTTGACCCCTATCATCTTTACGATATCTTTTCACGGTGCTTCTTGCTTGCCTTCACTGGCCAACTGGCATCCTCTGAATTGGTGTTGTGTGTGACACCTATACTGCAATAAAGGGGGCTATAAAACTGCAATATCTCTGGGACCCCAGGCTCTAAGTCATTTCGTGTGTTATTGCATAAGGTCAGTGTGACATTTTGTGACATTTGTGACTGGCATGATACTATTGATTGTAATCTCATATTAGTAACAATAACACCTGTGTAGCCTGGTACCCACTATGAACTGTCAGGTTTACTGAGGGCCTGCTCGGTGTCACCGGGTTCAATCCCGTACCCAGTCTGGGAGCTCGGCTTATTATCGCCAGCACTCGGGTCACAACTGAGTAACACTTTTCTCCCATAGCCAAACAAATGTCAATTGATCAGACGCGTGGATGATCTCCACCACCGTCATGTTATTTTGTGAAAAATTTGGAATTTACGTGTAATATAGTAGTGATAGCTTATATGTGTTTTTTTCTTCTCAAAATTGGTTTGGTCTCAAGTGGAACAGTGTTTAAGAGAGGCTGATGGTGTGTGGTAACCCGTTGCTAACCTGAAGCGTGACATCAATTTGTTGCGACACTTCTTGACATATTGGCCTTTGATCTCCATCACCTCTAAAAGATAAGCCCATATCTCCAGCTAGCCTAAGGTCCCAGCAGGAGAGGATCTAAAGAGAAGAAACTCCAAGGGTCTGCCTGCCAGGTAGCTGACTATATACTGCTTGCCCATAGCTGCCGCTGTCAGGCACAGAAGGCTTGGGCAGCATCGCAGGCCAGGTCCCAGGGCAACTGTCGGAGTACGTTGACAGATTCATGATGGCGTGGGCTGAGTGTGGGGTCGGACTGGAATCGGAATTGGAATTGGACCAGAATTGGAGTCATCTGTGGGGGGCCAAAAGGGAGGCTCCCCTGACAGAGCTGTTTTGTATTATAAATTTATAATATTGATTGCTTTTTTTTTTTCTGTCAAAATTGCTATTTTATCCATTGGGGCTTTCTGAATCTTTTCCCCTAACAAATCAGGTGTCCCTTTATTGGCTAATGGTTACCCTTATTAAAATTTTAATCGAAAATTCTCCGGTTTTCTTCTAAATGGTGATATGGAGACAATATGATGAAGTGTGATGCTGCATGTGTCATTGTTGACAGACCAAGTTATGTATCTGCACTGGTAGCTGATAACTCATAGTATCATGTACTTTTGACAAAATAACAAGACTTATTTTGTGCATTACCCTCACATACAAATAGCCACCCTTGGTGTTAAACCAGAGGAGAGTGACACTGTCAAATCTGTATATAGATCAAGATTGCAAGTCAATGAGTTTATTGCTTTCATGGGCCATTATGTAGCAGTAAGCTGGCAGGGTGCTGTGGGCTGTCCATGGCCTACTGGACCAGGCTCCAGGCTCAGCAGGAAGGAAGGCCTCACAAGTCATATCAAGGACTCAGGGGTTTAATGAACTTTTATTCCATGACTGGGAATTGCATGCCAGTGGGTAGCATTGACAATCTGAGTGAACATGATGGTGCTTTTTTTCTCTGAGTGTGCTGTTTTTGTCAGGTGTGACGGTGCATGTGATGTGACGATTCACGTTTTCTTCATATCACTGTGACGCGAGTGCGTGACGCGATCCCTTGCTTCCAAACGGCCACCTCCCAAAAACGCTCGATGCCCCGTGCAGCCTCAAAAGGCGATGAAGCGCCCGCCGACGCGGGCGACGCGCCGGCGTCTACATTCACGTTCCCGGGCGACTTCCCGCCGGAGCTGCTCGCGCGGATCCTGGCGCAGTTGCCATACGAGGACGTGCTGCTCGGCGCGCAGCGCGTGTGTAAAGGTTGGAAGCGGATGGTGGAGAGCGACCCGGGGCTGCAGACAAGGATGTTCAGGCGGGCGAGTGGGGTGTATCTTGATGTCGGTGCGTTGAGCTTGAGCCGGCTGGTATGCTTTTGACGCTTATGGCGTTTTGAAGGCGTGGACGCGGCGGAGATCGTTGCGGGGAGCGAGCCTGTTGTGGTCAGTTTTTATTTATTTTCCAGTCCTTGGCCAATTGACGCCCCCCAGTTCCACCCGCTTGTCCTGCTCGTGTCGTACAGCCTGGGCGGGGCCGGCGCGCCGCGGCCGTGTGTGTACCTGCACGTGAAGCCCCTACAGCTGTTCGCCGCCGTGCCCGGCTCGGGCGGGCGTGTGCTCGCCGCCCATCCGACGCCCGTGGAGGCAATGGTGCAGGGCGTGACGTACGTCGTGGGCGGCTTCGACGAGGACGAGGACGAGGATGATGATGACGCACTGGTTGATGACGAGGCATTCCAGCGGCTCCTTGCCTACAACGCGGCCCGGGTCCGGGGCGCGGGGGACCTCGACGATGATGGCGATGATGACGACGCCGACGACGATGCCAAGAGCAACAAGGACGGAGAGGGGCTGCAGCTGGCGTCGTTCATGGACGCCTTCCACGGCGACGAGGACGAGAATGACAAAGACGAGAAGGAGGAGCTGGCGGCGTACGCGGCGGCGGACGAGCTCGCGACGATACCCACAGTCTACACCGCCACACTGATCGCGGAGACGGAAGACGAAGCGGAAGTGGATGTCAAGGTGGAGAACCCGAAGGGCATTACTGTCCGCGACATATTTGACGCGCTCGAGCGGGCGTAGGTGCTCCCCGTGCCTTTGTGATGCGTAGGCTGACCGCAGATTTTATTACTTAGCGCGACGCGGGAGGTGCAGACGGTGGAGGGCTCGATGCCTTTGCACGACGCGGTGCATGGTGGGTGCGTGTGCCTGTGTTTATTGGGTGGATTGGTCGCTGATTTCAGGTGTGAGCAGGGTTTACGAGGGGCTCACGCAGGTGGAGCGCAAGGGCCGCCATCTCAAGGCGTATGTTGTGTTCGGGTCGTGAGCGGAGCGGAGACGGGGGATTTAGAGAGAAAAGGTCTGCTTGGGACCGCGCTGCAGTTGGAGCTAGACTTGTCCTAGAGACGTGCAATTGGTCATTGGAAACGAACAGGGATTGAACTGAGGAAGCAAGTCAGTAAGTATTCCTGGTTTGCAACTCATTCCTCCTCGCCAGCGCCCTCCTCGGCATCTCCGCCCACGCGGCCCCCGGCCCCCGGCCCCCGGCCCCCGGCCCCCGGCCCCCGGCCCCCGGCCCCCGGCCCGGTGCGGCGGCGACACTGCTACTGGCTCACCCTCGCGGAGGACAGCGCGCAGCGTGTCGTGGAAAGACGTCTGTCCTCCGTCTGCTCCTCGCGACGCGCCTGCCAGTGCTTAGATTCAACTCTTGCCCGCAACCAGAGTGCTCGGCAGACTGCCGGCCGACGAGTCAGCGACGACTCCGACGCATTCGACAGACACGTCACAGTCGCTACCTGCCCTTTGTACGCCAACGGTCAAGCGCACGACACGGAACATTTCGCATCCAACTTGAACACGCATCCTCGGCCGCAGCCCGCCCTGGTCACAGCCTGAGGCTGAGTTCTGACAGACAGACATCGATGCGCCGGGTGCCTCGCGTTTCCAAACCTGACTCGGACTTGACTATGCCGATGTGCGTCTTCTTGCATGTTCTGCTCACGCGCTCATTAGTACTACTATGTACTAGCAGGTGAAAATTTTAAATGAGACTGGTACGTCTCGCCAGCTAGTTCGGACGGACTCCGATACCCTTGCCCGCGCGGACATGTCGTTCATTCTCACTCGCAAGAGGATCTGGAAGCTATGTGGCAACTCCGAGTCATAAAGCTCTGCGAGACTGGTACTGGAAGACGATACCAAGCACCAGCTAGGTCGGAGCGTTTCTACGTGAAGTTGCCGTGAACGGCTGGTCTCGCCGACTCCGAGTCGGTCAAACAGGTCTTCACTACTGTTGCCGCTCAACGGCTCCCGGAAAGGGATTCGAGGTGGGGCTCTTTAGTTAAGGAGGTGGAACTATTGGAAGGCGGAGATAATCTGGTTATGGTCCGTGAACTGTTGGAGGCTGTTCGGAAGCCTGAGGGACTCGGAGGACCAGGATCATCAATATCGCGTCTCGTTCAAGTTATCATGGGAACCGGTACCGGGACGTGGTTTTCCCTCGATTCCAAAGATATCTCGTTTCTTATCCACACTCACGTCTGTGGCGCCAAACCCTGCAAAACCCGACTTCGCTTTGCACGCTCACAGGCTACTTATTGGCTGTGGATAACGATCTCAACTCGAAACGATCCCGACGCGAAGGTTCCCCTGCCAGCGACGTTGGCAACAACTGCCCAGTGGCGCGTCAAGCCTCAGCGAAGTTGGCTCGACTTCTTGTTTGGCGCTCATTGGCTGTTATATTCGACATCTGGGCGGCCCGGGCTCACGTTCTCGGTCGATTTCTGGTGTCAAGCTCTCGTTGAATCCCGATACAGAGCATTCCGCTTTCTGTTTACTTGCATTTGCATCAGTCTTTGCGAGTGATCACTGGCAGCTCGGTTCCGATGCAGCGTCATCGCGGGATCTGGAAGAACTCCCAACACTCATCTTATCGAAAGACATCGCAACGCCGTCTTCCAATGCGACACCGTGCCAATTCTCCGTGTGATCAACCCACAATAGCACCTCACCTCCGACCATCGTACAGTCCGGCGGAGCGCCGCCGCCCGGCCCGGCACGCGTTCTCCGTTCCCAACTCGCAAAAGTGCATCCTAGTGCGGCTCGGAAACCATGCTTGTCATCGACGACCTGCTGTTGAAGTCCTCCATGGTTCTTCAACATGGGATGGCTGCTGTTCAGGATTGTTTCTCCGCAACAGAGATAACACAAAAGATATACCGGTACGACCACCACCAACCAGAATGCTGTTTTTTGTTTGTTGAAATTTACCTCAACATTAGTCTAGGACTGCCAGGGATATGCACCATAATAATCCAATGCTCTTGATTGACAACTCTCCATGTTCCAACTTGAACTATAATAATTGCCATACGGTTTAAGAGGCCAAGAGTTTCCCAGACTCTCAGAAATAGTACCTCTTCTCTGTCTTTATGTACATGTCCAACGGCTACTTGTATCCCAACATTGACAATAATCATGATCATGATATCGATTGTAATAGCAGAGGTTTAATAAAAGCAGACTGTGCTACAATATAAAGACATGCGAATGGGGATGCACGGGTGACGATTTGTGTCAGTTTCACTGCATCTAATCTTCCCCCTACTCAGCAAATTCAAATGACACCAGACGAGGCAGAGACCCTTCAGGGTGTTGGCAGGGACTGGTACCAAGAATTTATTGCAATCACAAATGAGACATTCATGCTGGGTGAGTAGCATAATCAACCAAGCTTTATGATTAGTAATAAATCTGATCTATTTTCTCTTATGGCAGCAATATATTCTGCCGTGGTTTACAAGGCAGCTACTATTCTCTTGTGTGTGAATCTGTTTCAAATCCACTTTTCAATTCTGAATATTTCCCAAAATGACAGAGGCCATCACGCAAGACATGTTCGGACCTATGTCTACACCATGGCTGTCCTTACTATCTTGTTCATGCTGGCAATCATTCTTTGGGCTATGGATCTGACCAGCTTTATCTGGGAGGCAAAATTTGTGTTGATCAAGCAACCTGAAGCAGCTTTGGAGGACAAACTTGATGCTGTATATGACTTTCAGAGTAAAGTGGCAACATGGCAGGCAGCAATTTATGGTTGGATGGTGAGCAAAATCTATTACATTTCTTCTAGGTCTTATTTATTTACATCTTATGACAGGCTTTGATTGGTGATGCCATCATTGTTCACCGTGTCTGGATGTTGAAGGCTTATATGAAGCCTTGGATGATTGTGATTCCAGGAATATGTCTCTTTGGCACTCTTAGTAAGATAATCTGCTACAAAATGTTTAACTTACCATGCCCAGTTGCTACAATTATGCTCACCTATTGTACGGCAAATGCCACTGGCTCAGACATTGTCTTTGGCAGTTTTACAAACCCACCACTCTGCAGGAAGGCCCATTTGATTACATATATTCTCCCGGCTTTCACTACTGCTGCTGCAACTATTCTTATTGGAATCACCGCATGGTGAGTCTGGCTTAATGCTCTATCTATCTATCTATGTTTAGTATCTGAACATTTACAGGCGCCACCACCAAAGGATGGCACCTTTGCATGGTGATGGAAAATCAGCAAGAAAAACCAGAGTTGAACAGATCTTTCTTGTCTTGGTTGAAACTGGCTTCTTTTACTTCTTGTTCTTTGTATGTATTCTCCATTCCTACTGTGGCTCTTGACCAACTCCAATAGTTCATCCAAACCATTGGGGATACACCCAGTGTTGAGAATCTAGTTGAATCACACAGAGCACTCTCTATCCTGATGCTCATGTTTGACTACTGCTCAAGCATTATTGTGGGCATATATCCAACTATTGTTATTGTCCTTGCCCATTCCAAGCGCACAACAATTATCACTGACCATGCAGGTGTCTCTAGCATGGGCTCCCATATCTCTACCCTACGTGCTAGTCATCATCTTAGCACTCTGGGGAGCTCAATGACAGGGTACAATAGCAATAAATTCCAAGTGGGGCTGAAGGGTAGCACAGGAACTGGGGCAAAGGATGGGGATATTGAGATGGGCACTGTTCCTGATCTGGATAATGATGGAAGTGGTAATCAGAGCAAGTATGGCAGGATTTAACTATTGGTATAGGGAGACATTACTTGAGGACCTTGCTATCTAAATTTATGGAGATAGTAGTTATATTGACTGACAATTGGTTTAATTTGGAATATAAAACCATGTGATAATCAGTGTGTTTTAAGGCTGGGAAAGTTATGTTTAGTGCAATAGCTCTTGCCTAGTAAACACATAGTATTGCTATGTCATCGGTTATTGTGATGGTAAATTATTCTCCTACTAACAAGGCTGACCTGGACCCTGACTTACCCTAACCCTTCCGGGTATAGGTCCAACCGGGTCTGGGTTTACCCACGGGTTGCAGACATGGAAGCAGAAGGTATATTTGGAACAATAATTTCGATATAGCATACATTTTGCTATGTGACATTGGCTCAGACATAGCATACATAGCCTATTCCTCAAGAGTTTAGACATACTTAATACAGTTTACTCATATGTCATATGTCACATATGTCACATATGTCACATATGATTTTTTGTCTCTTAAAACCTCACAAAAATCATGTTTGGATAGGAAATGTTGAAATCACAACAGCTTATTGGAGCCTGCAGGTTGACCCTGAAAGAGTCCGGAATTGGCCGAGAAATTGGTATACTCTGACCCTGACAGACCCTATCCTGAAACTATGCGGGTTGCCCCTGACCCGTGCTCTACCCCAGGCATTGGTGTATTTAGGATTATGAGTGCTTGGTGTTTATTTGTTCAGTCTTCTGAGATGTTAACATGGTTTTGCCATTTAGTTACAATGGTATTAGTGAGGAATAATGCAGAAATAATGGTTTTAAAAGCATGTTCATTTTGCCATCCTATAAGTATCATTATTTTCCTTAATGCTATGTACACGTACTGCTTTTGTCTGCAGGTGGCCTACACTAAGCAGCTTGAATATGCCCACTGTGAGCTCCTGCACCTAGTGCTGGCCTATTATGACATTACCATGCCAGATATGTAATGATAATATAATCATATCAGCGGCATAATATAATATAATAATAATAATGTGAAATATTATATTATAATTTTCATATAATATATTATGATGTATGATTCTGTCTCAATAAACTTTATTTTCATCCTTGGTTTTCAGCCTATGGTTCAGCAGCAACATTGTGTAATGGTCTAGAATAGTAGCTTATTAAAATCCCCCTGTTAGTTGTGTTCAAACACATATCTTGTCAGACTGCAGGTCGGGCCATGCAAGGACTTCTCCTAAGAACACGTGCCCGGAACAGACGGATTGTCGGGCCTGCAAGCAGAGCGAGCGGGGTAGATTGAAACTGAAAGGGCCCGTTAACTCAGTCCCTCATCAATGTTGGTGGTCGAAGGTTTGAATCGGGTCGTTGATGCGCTGCAAACGAGCTCTAGAGCGCGAGCTAACCCCAAAAGGATCAGCATCACAACTCCCAGTGTCCAACAACTGTAAGTATGTGCGAGGGTCAGACCATACCCAGGACAAAGGGAAGGGGCAGGGATGGATGTGTTGTATGAGTGTGCAGTAGAGGCGAGGGCGGCAAGGGACACGAGTGCAATGATGAGGGCGCGGGAAGACATATACGAGGACGGCGGACACTTAGATCATAAAGCGAGGGTGCTAAAAACTTGTTGAACTATAAAATACAGGGCTTTATATACTAGAAATGAAATGAAATGACTCCGAGGGCAAGTCAGATCGAGTTCCAGGGCCGCGCCCGATGAGTCAGTGGGCCGGCGACGCGTCGCCGTCGAGCGCGTGAACGCGTTTGATGCGCGTGATGCTGCGGCGTGCTGATGTCATATTGCTGACTTGACGCGATCTCCGTGCTCAGCCGCGTTGGCTGCTCAACATCGTGTCAGGCCTGATGAGTTGTTGGCACCTCCTTGCATGGAGAAAGGTAGTCCTTCAGACGATCTAAGCGATAGAGTACATGGTACAGTGTCGCGCATTATATACGCGGGCCCGCAAAGGGGGTGATCGGACGCCCTGGCCTCTCCTGCTCCTCCTCGCCCCCATTCCTGGCCGCAGAGGGGACGATCGTACATCCCTTGCGGGCCAGGCGCTACTCCTAACCTCCTAGCACTCCTCCCCAGTCCCCTGGTGTCGAGTTGGGCTCAGCAACAGCTCGACGTGTCGTTCTCAGTCACGTGCTTCCCATATGTGTGTTCCTCCTACTGGGGCGCATGTTCCCTGTCATCACATGCTGCATGTTACGGGCCCGCGGTGGCCCGACACCAGCACCAGAGTGGACAGGCCGGGTCTTATCCGTGACATATCTGCAGTGAATTGCCTTTGTTTTGGAAATGTGACCACATTACAATATTCAGGGTGTGTGAAAAGTGTGTTGTTTGTTCAAGCTAAGTATGCCCTAGTTATTGATTGGATATATAAGTCTTCCTCAACTGTTAGTATTATTGCCAACAGTACATAAATACTAGGTTACAAAAAGAAATAGTACTTATTAGTACTAGTTAGTATACAAGCTGGTTTTGTATCAAGCTTTTGGGGGCTGTAATCCAAGTTACCAGAATTCTATATTATACTAAAGCCATCATAATAACAATAACATAATATGGAATATTATAATATTGGTTTTGGCCACCAAGCACTATATAATGATAATAATATAGTAGGGCATAATAATAAATCATAATAGAATAATGGCTAGCACTATCTGCACCTTATTGCAGTGGCTGCACTTCACAAGTACTGGCCCATTTCATTCAATTCTGCTGGTCATGGTCATATTGGATTTTTTGGCTGAATTATTTTGGCTGTGACCTGATTTTTTCGGTCTCAAAGTGTGCAGATTCTTAAATTTTCTGTGGCACACTGGAATTCCCTAATCAGGTAATATGTCACACAGAATTTAGCTACAGGCCAAGTTGAACATTTCAGCCAAATGGTCACGGGTCATAGTCCTGCTAAATTGATTGAAAATGCGTCAATATCAGAAGAGGGATGACACTATCAATTCTGTGTCTAGATGCTTTTCTAGGAACATAGGTGGGACATTACTACTACACAGTGGGTCTACTAAGCCATAGGCTCAACAGATCTTTCTCAATATTAGACAACCATAACATACTATTTTATTTATTTTGGCTGGATCACTACTATTGATGAAATCAAAAGTCACCTAAAAATCTTAAAAAATTAAGAAAGAAATATTGCCAGTGTTTACAAAAATTGGATATGACCATGACATCCTGAATTGATCAAAACAGTACATAATCACCCTTGGTATTAAATATTGCTCTTGTAATGCTCCTGAGTATACATATGCATATGTCAGGTGCTGATAGTTTATAAATTGACTAAACCAAAACTATCAATATCTTTACTATTCCACTTGGTGGCATTACATACAATATTATGATACCAGATCATACCACCAATTTCCCAAAAGTGTGAGGATGGGACAGGGCTTTGTGGGTGTATAGTAGGTCCACTCATGCCGGTATTCTTGAAAAAATCAAACTACTTAAACATGATGCAAAATATTTTCTGTCCGGATAGATCAACACATATGCGCACCCTTTGGATTGAACCATAAGAAGGATGACGGTGTCAGTCTACAGAGCAAGATTGCTTTGGTGGTGTATCCAGTCACCAGTGATATAGGATTAATCATTTTACGACCCCTTCCTTGCCAGTGGTGCGGCAAGAGTTATTAAGATTCCAAATTGGCACTTTACAACATGTAGATTACAGTCCATAGTCAATAAAAAAAGAAATATGCTACCACAGCACCTCCCTGATCGTCTTCCTGAGCGCCACCCGCGCCGCCTCCGTCTGGGGGTGGTTTGCACCTAACAACCTCGCTCGCTTCTCCAACACCCCCTCCGCAAGCGCCTGCGCTTCGTCGCAGCGGCCGAGCTGCACGAGGGTCGCGGACAGGTTGGCCGCGGCGAGCACACTGAGCGGGTGCTCGTCGCCGAGCAGCTTCGTGCGCTTCTGCAGGACCTCTGCCTCGAGCCGCTGCGCCTCGGCGAAGCGCCGCAGATTGTGGAGGGTGGCGGCCAGGTTGCCCGCCGCGAGCAGCGTGTCGGGGTGGTCCGGCCCGAGCGTCTCTGTCCGCCGTTGTAGCACCGCCTCTTCCAGTTCTTTCGCCCGCGCATAGTCGCCCAGGACGGAACACGTGCTGCCCAGGTTGCCCATTGCGCGGAGCACCTCGTCGGCGTCCGGGCCGAGCCGGCGCCGCTGCCGCCGGAGGACGTCCTCCTCGAGGTAGCGCGCCTCAACGAGCCGGCCGAGCGCGCGCAACGTGCTCGCGAGGTTGGCCGCCGCAACCAGCGTGTCGGTCGCGTCCGGCCCGATGCGCCGCGTCTGCTGAGATAAGACGTCCTCCTCGACCACCAGCGCCTCCGCGAACCGGCCCAGTGCGTGCAGCGTGGACGCGCGGTTGCCCGCCGCCCTCAGGGTATCCGCGTGTTCAGCACCGAGTAACCTTGTCCGCCTTTCTAGAACGTCTGCCTCAAGCCGCTCGGTCTCGTGGAAATCCCCCTGTGCAGCGCGTGTCCGGGCGAGCGCCTCCGCCGCCCTGAGCGTGTCCATGTGATCCGGCCCGAGTGCCGCCGCCCGCCGGTCCAGCACATCCTGCTCGAGTGTGCTCGCCGCGGCGTGCTCGCCCAGCGCGCGGTGCGCCCGGGCGGCGTCCTCCGCCGCGAGGAGCGTGGCCGGGTTGTCCGGGCCGTGTGTGGCGCGGTGGGCAGCGAGGACGGCGGTGTATAGTGGAAGAGCGCCAGCGGGGTCGCTGGAGGCTTCGAGGGCACGTGCGGCGGCGGTTTGTGCCGCGAGTGGGTCGAGCTCTTCGTCTCCGTATTCGGCCTCATCCCCTAGGCCGGCTGTCTTCCCCTCCTCCTGATCCGTCGGCCTGTTTCCGGCCTCCACCCACCGCCGCTCGAACTCGTCCACCCTCATCTTATAGTCCCTGCACACTGGTGCCAGCCCCTCAGCCGCCGACCGCCGACGAAACGCCCTCCGGAGCTCACGTGGCGGGCGCGGGGCGGTCTGTGCGGCGCGCACGGTGAGCAGCACTGCGTCGAGCAGCTCCACGAACTCGGCGACCTCCGGGCCGGCTGAGAGCGAGTCCTGCAGGGCCTGTGCGGCGCGGAGGAGCGCTTCGCCCAGCGGTTTAAACGCAGTGCGCGCGTCTCCATTGGCAATCGTCTGCAGAATGCCGGATCAGCGGACGGCGGAATGGGGAGGGAGTGCGGCGCACTTCGACAGCCTCCAAAACTTCCACTATACCAACAAAGGCTTCTCTGCTGCCATCCGTTCCCCGCCCCTCGTCAGTTCCGGCCTCCCCGGGCCCGGTTCCGGCCGCAGCCCCGAGCCGCGCGAGGCGCAACAGAGCCGCGGGCCACGTGTCGGGGAAGGGCGGGAGCTTCGCGGTCCCGCGCGTGGTGAACCAGCGCGGGGGCGGGCTCGCGGCCGCGGACGGAGCCATGGGTGCAGGAAGCAAGACGTAAGCTGCGAGGCGGTGTCTGTCGGCGCTCGCGTAGATGGCGAGATAGCGATCTGGCCGGCTCCGGACTCGTTCGACCCTGGACTTGGCACGCTTATAAGTATGTGCCGATGAAGAGAGAAGGCAGCAATTGTCCAAGCAAAACTTGGATTCCAACATGCTTTTTCCAACGTGTGGCGGAGATAACCTTAGCAAATGCTCGGAATAACATGTTTTATGTATAAGTATCCTCTGGTTAATCTTCTTTGGGCACCTCCCCCCAAAGCAACACTGCGGCCACTCACCCATTGCTCCTTTAGGCATAAACTGGCTTAGCTTATCTTAAGATATGCTTGGCCTAGCCACTCTCCTATCTTAAGCTGCCATGATCTTAAGGTCTAAACTTAAGCTTTTTTGTTTAAAATGAATAATAAACAAATAATATTATATAATATATAATTTTGTGATTTAAGAGTCAATATATGACATCTTAAGATTTGCTACCCTAGGTTTCAACCTCAAGAGGACAATCATGATTTACCAAGACCAGTATGTCTGCTAGATGCCCTGAAGATATAATTAGATCATCAGAAGCCTAAGTTGAGCAAGCATACCAGTTTATCCATCCATATAAATAATCTCTCCAAGTCTCAACTATGTTCAATCTGAGAGATAAGGATCTTCAATTGATATGACATCAGTCCAGTAGATGTTTGCTCTGGAGTTTGGTTGCTCTAGAGGTTGGGTTTCAGAATATAGTCTCCACGTGATTACCCAGCCGCTTAAACATTGCTGCTTGGGTGCTTGCAAAAATAGCAGCACCTGGTTGAGCAGATGAATACTCTGCCCATCTTTTCCACATTTAAGCATCATAGCAAAAACCGTAAATTGTGTGCCATAGCTCAATGTGATTATGTGCTTACACTCATACTGCTCAATCCATTGAATGAAATGCCTCAGACTTGGCTAAGAACCATTGAACACAGATGCCTTTAGGTACATCAGAGGTGGAACAATATATAGATTAAACTACTACTTACTTTCAGCCTTGAATGATGTGATATGCAATACTTTCCCAGATCCAGCTATCCTTCTTCTCTGGCTTAGAAGTTGCTGTTGTCTTGCACCGCTTTGCTGGAGAGCCTGAAGAGTGCAATGATGGCCTTTAGGAATGGTAGCCATACGTAATTCATGGTCCTACCTGTGCACTTCTGCAGGGGTGTCCCAAGCAAGAAGGACATATCTCACATATCACCATTATCATTGCCATCATTGATCTCATCAGAATCAATGATGGTTGTGTGTCCAGAAAGATCACCCATCTTTTATTTTCAGAGAGATGTCAGGGGAACCTCTCCTTCAGCCCCTGGAGATGTTTTTAGTCTGTCTCTGTTTAGCGTACAACCCCCCCCTTTTCTTGCCCATGCCATCACAGATCCGTCAACGCCCTCCTAATGGTAGCCCTAGGATCTTGCTTACAATGCTGCCCGGGCCTTCTATACCCTCACAGCGGCAGCTATAGACAAGCAGTATATAGTCAGCTACCTAGTATACAGACCCTTAGAGTTTTTTCTCTCTCTTTGGACCTTCTCCCGCTAGGTCAGCTCCATTTGTATTTGCTTACCAATGTTCATGCTTTAAATCCTCCCCTGCTAAGACCTGATCTCAGGCCTTTAGATTTGCTCTTATAAGAGAGGTGAACCTTTTCTGTCTTTGGAATAAGGACAAAAAAGAATTTAATCTGTTTCAATAAAATATACTGTTTCTTTTATGTAAAATCATATATTAAAGCGAGTCAAATACATTCATCTTTATATAAGAAACAAAATATTTCAATCTGTGTGAAATATTGGCACAACTTGGATTTGATTGTTTGGTAAAGATATTTTAAGGGGGAAGAACTTTAGGTTCAAACTCATTAATAGCACCTGCATTAAGCAATGCCCAAATAATATCTATATGGTCTTTCACTAAAGCTTCATAAAGAGGACTTTCCATGTTATTGTTTATGATGTTTGGGTCTGCACCAGCACCTAGCAACATTTTTACAGCATTAAGGTGACCATTCATTGATGCAGCCCAGAGAGCAGAACAACCCTTTCTAGTAACAGCATTATAGTTTGCTCCAGCATTAAGCAATACTTCAATCACATCTGTACGTCCTCTTGATGAAGCTTCATAAAGGGAACTGGTGTTTGTAACACCTGTGATGTTTGGGTTTGCACCAGCAGCTAATAGTATTTCTACAGCTTTGACATAACCCATGTTTGAAGCAATTACTAGTGGAGCACCACAGTCTGGATGTGCACCTGCATCAAGCAATAGTCTGATCATCTCTGTAAGCCTCTCGCGAACAGCTTCACAAAGAGCACTACTGCCACGTTTATCTATGATATTAGGATCTGCACCTGCCTTTAATAGTATATGTGCTGCGCTGATCTTATGATGCCTTAAGGCATGTTGCAGAGGAGTTCTTCCAGTGTAGTCAACAGCATTACAGTCTACTCCTATCTTGAGTAGAATCTCAAGAGCTGCATTTGAATCTGAATCTGGAAGATCAATAATCATATAATCATCACTATGATCACTATTGTCATCATCATGATTGTTGTCATCATGATCATGATAATCAGAATCATCATCAGAATAATCCTCCACATCACGGTGCTGCTCATCAAAGATAGCCAGATGAAGAGCACTCAATCCATACATATCTACAAGGTTCACATCTGCCCCAGCATTCTGCAACATGCTTATCATAGCTCCATTATTCTTTACTGCCAGTGCTGCAGTGTGAATAGTACTTCTATGATACCAGACACGGCAACTATGTACATCTGCACCAGTAGTTAACAAAAGCCTAACAATCTCTATCTGACCACATATAATAGCACAAAACATTGCATTATTTATGATGGCCTCTGCTTTATTACATTCTTCAGTTGTCATTGATTCAAAATCTATCTCTGAGAGAATTTGCTGTGCTATATGAGCTAAACCAGCACCACTTGCTATGAATAATGGTTCCAGTACTTCTTTGATCTGTATCTTGATCATATACCATAGTTGACCCTTCCACTCTCTTGGCACCTGCTTCAAGGATGCAAGAAATGCTCTAATTTCTTTTTCCAAGACTTCTTCTGCTTCACCATGCATATGGTCTATCACATATTGACAATAATTAACTATAGGACCTTTTTCACCACCATTATCAAGTGGAGATATCCAACTGAGATATTTAAGAAGACAAGATGTAATCTTCACTTGCATTTTTGGGAATAGATGTTGCCTTTGCCTATCTAGGAACTGATGTACAGTATAGTGAGCCAGTTGAACAACTGAGTAACCAATGGTCACCAAGCCACAGCAAACCTCTATGATCTTAGTAAATGATTTTGCAGTAGGCATTTTGTCCCTCCTATCATCTATTGCAAGGGCAGTTTGCAACTCCACAACAGTCAGTGGTCGCTTAGCACCTATAATCCATCCTAATGCTGCAAAAGCTAACTCTTTGTCCTTTTGATTTTGTTTATTGATGCGTTCTAACGTGGCCTGATAGTTTTGATCAATATCTGTGGTCAGATTATGCAAAGAATATTCAAGGTCTTCCAATGTATAAGAATCCAGGAGAGACTGAAGCTGAAATTTCACAACTAAAAACCTAATTTCTTTTGAGTAATTCCTCTTCTAACAGTTGTTAACTGACATTTTATTTGCTGATGTTTTCAGTTTGGAAAGGATTTCACCAGTCAGAGTAGGATATCCCTGTGAGAATGATTGAAGGTTTGCACTATTTGAAATTTGGCTTTTCAAATAAGCTTCAATATCATGATCATGTGTCTCAATTTTTAAGGGAATCTCTATGATATCATTGGGTGGATTAATATTGGGTCTACATGTTATCATGAGCTTAACCTTCTCTCCTAATTCAAGGATGTGGTGGATCAGCTGAAGATGCTGATTCTCCACATATTCATCAAGTGCATCAAGGACTATGTAGATGATCTCAAAGTGAGAAGCTTCTATCAAGTTCTTTAGCAATGTCTTGATATCTTTCACTGTAGCTCGAGTGTGTTGTGTTTGATGCTGAGAATACAGCTCTTGTGCTGCAGCTATTCCCAGGTTCTCATGATTGACAGCTAGCACTTTCCAGAGTGCACCCAAAATATTCTGAGCTTTCTGAGTTTCTGGGTCTTTGTAGTTTATGTAGACCCAAGTCAAGCCAAATGTATTGGTTCTAACGTACTTCTGGAAGTCCTCAATGACCTTGGAGCTGATGGCAAGCTCATAAGTAGAATATTTCAATACATAACTAAACCTTACACTAGCACAGTTTTCCCTGCCCCTGCTACAACATTGTTAATATTCAAATAATCAGTCTTAACAGTATGCTCTTACGTATACCCGAGCACCATAACAACTTTTCTGGGCCTGATATCCACCTTTGGAAGTGGACATCATTCAATAACCATTCTCCAGTATTTGCTTGGCGTTGTTCAGAGATTCTATCTTGATCTGCAAATGGGTTTACAGGTGAGATCCAATTGAACAGGTGCTCATGACCTATGATTTGTCCCAACATGGCAGATGCCAGAGAATGAAGAATGCTACTTACTGGGACCCTGTGCCTGAGCTTCCATTCCAGTATTGTTGATCATTCTGCAAGTGATTTTAAGCAATAGTTGCGGGTAAGCAAGGCCTGAATAATGTCCTACGTTGTGATATGACTGCCGGAGAAGTCAAAACTGGGACCATGCCCATCCCCGCCCGGGCCAGCAGCAGTTGGGCTTGGACCACCAGCTCCCCCATGACCGCCTTGACAAGTTTCAGCTTGAGTCTATGCAGTGAAAGAGTGGAAAGCCAACCATAGACATTGTTGACTCTGACCAGTGATTGTGCGGAAAGCATGTTGCTGGGGGCAGTGGTAGTCAAGAGCAAGATAGACCCTGTACCTGCCTCATGGCAGATAAGTACATTGAAGCCGCACGCTGCAACCCCCGAAGCTGTCTTTGCTATCGCAATTGGCTACCTGCGATTGGCTGTATGTCTTTCCATGACCACCTGCCACTATCATGTGGACGATTTTTTTCCCACCACCCTCCGCATGTCAAGCTTCTTCCTCCACGCTTGTCCTGCACTCAAACCCACGGCAGCAGACTTCCAATGGAAGTCTTCCATACAAAATTTCATCGGCGGCCGGCCCTACCATTCACATGGTTTTCTACAATCACTGTACGTCTATGTACGACCTTCCGAATCCATTCAGAGCCCGAGACAAAGTTTTTCCCCCTTTGACTAATTTCCCCGTTGGTGCTCTTCATCCTTCGGGTACCTCGTAAAGCCGGTTAGGTTTAAGCTGGAGCACGGTCATGTGTTGTCCCGCAGAAGTTTCGACAAGGCCTTCCTGTACACAGTAGCGGCGTGGTTGGTGACGGATCACGATTTCGGAGGGGAGGTGGGAATGGTGGAGAGGACACATCCGAGCCGAGTAACGTCAGTGGTAGGGTAGCATAAAAAAGCTACAGGACGCACAAGTGGAAAGCCATGATGGATTATGGTAGCGGGATGAGCGCGAAGACGGGGGCAATGGCCATGAGCATTGAGAGACAGCCCTGGGATCCGGTTAGCCTGGCCAGTCAGCGCAAAACAAAGCTGGAAGACGCACCAGCTGACTCCCTTCTACATACAGCCATGCCCAACCTCAAACGACTTGTCTTATCTTCCCAAACTAGTAAACCAATTTTGCTGGCGGCCACGGCGCATGTGTAGCAAGTGACCCAAACGCGACTTGGGGAGGGTATCGGACCAGTCGCCGGACTACATTCAAGCAACCACCGGTGCGGAGCTGCACCCGCGGGCTGCGACCACTGAGCGCATTATTACCTTATATATGGACGAACAGCGCACCCGAGGAGGCGGTATGTGTTGGAGGCAAGTGGCACAATGGGCGGAAGGAAGACGATTACATTGACCGGACACAATACCACGCATCTCTGCGACCCATAAATGCTGGCCACCGTACGCTCCAAACATGCGAGTCTCGTGGAAATCTATCCAGGGTGAAAAACCATTCACGACTGAGCAGATACTAATACTCACCCGCCGTCCGCCAGTGCCTCCGTCTGCGACCTACAAAAGCATTAGCGACTCCGCGTTACCCTCGCCAAACACACACACGCCTTCTTGAACGCATCGAAAACATCATGCACCCTGATCCCTTCTGTATTCTCCACCACAATCAGCGCGTGCTGCTCGCCGTTGCCTACCGCAGCGAGGAACGTCGCGCCGAACACCGCTGAGATTGTTGCCAGGTCGTCCGCCGCAGCGTACATGCCCAGCTCCTGGGCTCGGCGTTGGCCATTATTGTGTATAAGAAGATGTGCAGCAGTGGGTGTAGCCACCCTCGGCTCAGCGCTCGGTGTAGACAAGGAAGGGAAGGAGAAATTCAAAGGGATGCACTACAACGGCCGCGCTTCCTTTAAAAGCCCACGCTTCCTCATCGTCTACCCAAGACTGGTAACAATGCTGCTCACCATTGACCAACATCGACCGAGACCCCACTTGCCCGCCTAGTATCCGCTCCTGTAGCCCCGGTCGCTGTCTAACATCTCCCGCCACACCTGCCGTACCCGCAGGAGCAGGTCGTCATACGACAGCGGCGCCAGGAGTCAGGACGCGCGACTCGGAGCAGCTCGGGCGGGAAGTCGGGTAGTAACGGCGCCGGGCGGTAGCGCGGGGCGGTAGAGGATGGGCGGCGGGAGCGGCGCCTCGCGGGGCATGATGGTGGGCGTAAAGCAAGAAGTGGCGCGCTCGACATGATCGGCGTGATTGATGTACGGGCATCGGACATTGTCATTGATGATGCACTGGAGGCTGAGATACAGACCGTGACTGTGAAGTTTGTGTGAAGTATTTGCCTTCCTCTGCTTGCGCCGTTATACATAATAGATGTTGATAGCATCCATACCAAAAATGGATACAAGCAGGGATGACTCGGAAGAATCAGAACTGCCCACCCCCGCGTCGAAACAGAGACAGATACAAAGTTTGAAATGCCCTTTGAATTGCATATGCATGCATCAAGTACCGGCATTCGACTGGAACTTCATCCTACAATTCGGGACTGAATATAATACAATGGTAAAAGAATACAGTCACATCACCATCCATCCGAGGGCCACCGGAACCTCAACGGCCACACGGCGTACTTCGCGTCAAACAGGAATGATCCGTTCGCCGGGAGCCAGGCGCGCCCCTGCCCCTGCCCCCTTTCTGCCCCCTCGACCTCGTGGTATGGGTTCAAGTTGTCCTCGGACTCGTGGGACTCCGAGTCGCGCGGACCGGGCTGCTGGACGAGCGGGACGACCATCGTCCACTCCTTCTCGACCAGGACAGCGGCCCGCCCGCCGCGCCCGCGGGGCCAGCCGCACATCTCGTAGAACCGCCTGTGGTCGGTCAGCAGCTGGTTGGACATCCGGCAAGTTGCCACCGCGCGGGCCACGGCGAGGATGTACCGGGACACGCTCGGCGTGAGGCGGGCTCGGAGGCCGCGGGCCGGCGCCGACGGACCCGTGACATCGTTGACATCGGTGGGCCAGGCCGCGGCGGTGCGGACCGTGCTGCTCGCTGCCCAGCCCGCCGCAGCCTTGGGGGCGCTGCCCCACACGTCGGCCTCGGCGCGCATCATGAGAAGCCTCTCCACGCCAATCCCGCCCGGGCCGCCGAGCCGTGGGCGCTCGCGGAGCAGCCACTGGGCGGTGACCCACAGCGGGAGGGCAGGCAGCCGGGGGTAGACGTCGACCGTCGCGGTGATGTCGAGGGGGATTTCTGTGCCGATGTCGTCGGCGGGGAACGCCTCCATGCTCTGTCCGATGCCGTCATTCCCATATGTGCGACAGACGAAGGGCACTGCGGCCGCATTCCACACAGCAGGCCTGCCCCAGCGCTCCGGCACGGGCCCCGGGGCGAGCGGGGTCAGCGGGTATCGCGGCGTGCCGATCGGGATCTGGTAGTCGTAGTCCAGGTTGACAGAAAACCTTGGGTCCCCGTTGGTCGCCACGCGGACATGCGCGCCGGCGATGACCCAGCGCGCCGGATCAAAGTGCAGCGCCGCGGCGAGCTGAACGCGGACCTCGTGATCGTACTTGAGCCGCGTGCGGTCCGCACGGTGGATCGCGAGCGACGCGCTGAGTGATGGCTGTCCCTCTTGCGACACGTCAATGATGCGGCGCTGGAACACGCGCGGATCGACGACCGGATCTCGCCGGACCGGCGTCGGCGGGGGCTGCGCCGGGCCGCGTTTCTGCACCGGCGGGCCTGGAACAGGGTCCGACTCACCCGGGACCGCCCGAAACGTCCCTGTCTCCGGCCTGGGCGCTGGCATAGGGGCAGCGTCGAGTGCAAGCCCCTTCGGCACAGCGTCCCACGGGCGCATATGCACGGCCAGAGAGATCGCATATGGGCGTGGCCAAACGGCGTGGGCCTGCGCCAACGGGCGTGCACGCCCGTGATGGCGTGGGCGTGGCGTGGGCGGGCGTGGGACACTGTCGGCGCCTTACTGTCGGCAACAAGTAAGCTATTACCATAGCTCGATGTCCGTTTGAAAGCACTCCATCATCTGAATGCGCCTGTCGACTGTAATTTCCAGCGATCAAAGATCTTTGATCGTCGCCTTCCACGATGCCAAGCTGTCTTGGCAAGCCACTCGACCTCTACGCAGGCTCCTTGCAAGCTCTAAGGCTTGTGCCAGCTGTGCGTGTGGACGGCAGGATTGCAGGCTCGCGAGCGCGCTGAGTCGGCGCAGGCCGGGGCAAGCCCGGGGCCTGGAACCCGGGCACAGCGTCGACACACCCATGACCGCCCCTGCGCCAGACCGGACCCACCGTAGCCTGCTCTCCTGAGCTGGCGCTCGTCGCCGTCGTCTGCTGCGCCGTTGGCGTGCCAGTGGAGCTATTGTCCGCTCCGACTCGGAGTCGGTCAGTGGCGGGTCTGGCACAGTCCGGCCGGCCTATGTCGGTGCCCCAGCGGAGCCGTACGAAGCCCTTTAAAAGCCTTCAGACAAGTCAGAGGACTGACTATATCAAGGCCCACGCCCGTTTGTCCGGCGTGCCAAGCAGGACAAACGGGCGTGCCAAGCCGACCAATGGGCGTGGCACGCCTGATGGACGGGCGTGGGCTTTGATCGCCCGCCAAAACCCACGCCCACGCCCATCCACGCCCGTTGGCGCAGGCCCACGCCCATCGGGCACGCCCGAAAGTGAACTCTCTGCACGGCCACACCCGTCTCGACTGCGAGCGCGTGCGCAAAGTGCATCTGGCGGAAGCGCACGTCCGCCCACACAATCCACACTGCTTTCGCCTCCTTATCCTCACCAGTCGCCGGGCGGACGGACACCGCGAGGCCAGTGACACCGGCCGCGCGCGCTGCAGTGATGATGGCGGGGGCGTTCCGGGCAGCGTAGGCCGCAAGGAGGGACGGCGAGATGAGCACGGCGGCACTCGGCGAGAGGGGCGTGGCGGTCGTCGTAGCGAGCGGCCCGGGTTTCGCGGGCTTAAGCGTGAGCGGCCCGTTGCCGAAGATGAACTCCTCTGGCGGTTCGGGCTCTGGGTCCATAGGCAGAGATAATGGTCGTGGTTCAAAATCAAGGTCTTGCCCATCACGTGCACACTGACGTGACACTCAACAACTTGCGTCATGGTTTTGGTATCTATTTGCATGCAATTAAAATATAGTATTTGTCAAGTATTTGTTTCACTGAAATGTATATAAAACTGTGTAGAATTAGTTCACATTTTTACTGAGAAAGAAAATTAGATCACCTAATAAAAATTGCTTATCAACTTTGATTTTGTGATGATCTGTGACATTGTTTGATGGTTGTACTGTACAAAAGTTCCCTTTGTCACACTTGTCACACTGTAAGCCAGGCATCTAAACTAGCCTGAGTGACTGAGTCTCTCAAAGTTTATCATTCTTCCTCAGATAATAAATTTGTATTCTGGTTTCTGATTGATGCCTTAGTGATGTCACATACCAGTGTTAGATTTCAAGTCTAAGGTTACCTTGCAAGTCAGCCTTCACTTTATAGCACCTTTATCGGAGTATTTATCACAGTGTAGGGGTTTCAGAGCTATCCTCTCTAATTAGAATAACCAATGTGGGGTAATGATCATTCTAATTAGAGAGGATAAGTATGTGGAATCAGGGGTCGGCATAATTGATTGTTAAGTGCCATGCAAGAACCAAATGTAAGTAACAGAAAGCCCAAAGGGGAACCGAGTGGCTATCACAACACTATATTGGAGTGAGCGACTACACATCTTGCAGGCCGAGAGCAAGCCTGAACAAATACATGAACTCCAACAGATATGTTCAGAGAGGCCGAAGGTGATAAGGCTTAGAACATGGAGGGAGTCAAATGAGAGCAGGGAGCAAGGCAAGAAACATTAATAACAAAACTGAAGTACAGGAGTGTAGAGTACGAGTATTTATACTGAGTGGTAAGCATAAGGCATATAACCTTGCAGGGAGATCCAATGTGGTCCACAGGATCTCCCTGCGGGTTAAGTACAAAGGCATAGTAAGTAAGGGGAACGAGAAGACATATACGAGGCAAAGGAAACAAAGTAAATGCCTAAAGGATATAAGTAAACAAGCAAAATGTCAGACTGCGGGTCGGGCCGTGCAAGGACTTCTCCTAAGAACGTGCGCCCGGAACAGAACAGACGAATAGTCGGGCCCACAAGTACGGCGGGCGGGGTAGATCGAAACCGAAAGGGCCCGTGAACTCGGTCCCTTGTCGTAGTTGGTGGTCGAAGGTTCGAATCGGGTCGTGTCGGGCCCGATGAGTCGATAGCGTCTCCTCGCACGGAGTAAGGTAGTTCTTCAGACGATCTAAGCGATAGAGTACAGGGTACACTATCGTGCCTTATATACGCGGGCCCGCAAAGGGGGTGATCGGACACCCTGGCCCCTCCTCCTCCTCCTCGCTCCCGTTCCTGGCCGCAGAGGGGACGATCGTACATCCCTTGCGGGCCAGGCGCTACTCCTGACCTCCTAGCACTCCTCCCCAGTCCCCTTGTGTCGAGTTGGGCTCGGCGGACGGCTCGACGCTGTCGTTCTCGGTCACGTGCTTCCCACGTGTGCGTTCCTCCTACTGGGGCGCATGTTCCCCGTTGTCACGTGCTGCGTGTTGCGGGGCCCGCAATGGCCCGACACCAGCGCCCGGAGCGGACAGGCCAGGTCTTATCCGTGACATCACCCCCTCCCCTAGGAACGACTCATCTCGAGTCGGCGTGGCTCGGTCGCCCTGGTTTCTCGGGTTAATTTGACTCTAGCTCGTCCTTCCAATCGCAAATTCCATCCAGCCCATAAGCTTAAGCTAAGCTTCGGCTGCGCGTTTTTAATCTCCCGCGGCTTCTGTCGCCTCGTGGCGTCCGCAGATCGATTCTTCCTGTCCATCAAGTGTTTCACCGCGGTCACGTGCGGCGTATCGTAGGTGTTTTCCAATTCAGTTACGGCGTCCTTTGTTCATATTGCTTGCGAGTAGGCTGTGCTGCGCGCCTCGGTCGAAGTTCGATATAGAACACGTTCGTTCCCCCATATAAGCCGGGACTTCCCCTTCTAATTCTCTTCATGTCATCCCCCAACTTGTACCGCTCCGGGTTATTGCCCCCCCTAGGCCCTCAGATGGTTCCCCCGTCGTCGGAGCCTGGTCGTCTGTTCGTTCGTTTCGCCGCTATGTCTCTCATCGAGTTTCCTGCCTCCTGGCCCATCGCGCAAGGGCGAGACCCATCGTACCCGGAGTCGTTCGAGCGCCTCCGCCCGTTGGAGGACTTGCCTCTGTCTCAAGTTGCTGAGTATTCCTCCAAGCTGCTCCCTCGGTTGGCCCACGTAGTCCGTTCGCATCGAGCTCCCGCTCCCCCAGTCCCCCCTGCAGCGCCCCTGTTGCCGTCGTCTTCCCGTCGAATCTTGTGGCAAGGCGAGTTCGACCGCCTGATGAAAGCCGGTCTGTGGCAGCCCGTTGTCTTCGGGCCCCACCACCTTTACTTTGGCGTTTTGTTCGATGCGTTTCCCTCCTCCTTCATCTGGCGTTGCGAGGACGGCTCCCTTCAGGATATCCGCCCCTTGTTCGGACAACTGGGCCGTGGCCTCCTTGCCCATCTCCTCTCTGCCGACACTTCTTCCCCCAGTGATTCGTTCTTTCCCCGCTTGTGGCGTTGGGTGGTATGTTTCCTTCCTTGCTCGCTTCCGGCCGTGCGCTTACGGTCTTCGTCCAGCGCCTTATCCTGCATGCATTGTCTTGCGCCTCCTCGGCCGGCCTTCCCTCCTTCGTATCGGATCGATTCCTTATCCTAGCCCACGTGGCCGCCTTCCGCGTATTTCCCCAAGAGAACATGGCTCATCCCGATACGCTGGCCCGACTGCTGGGCCCTCTCCCTCCGTCCCTCGTCCCGCCGTTTCTTCACGCCGACCGGTGGTCCTCCTTCGTCCGGGTCGTCTCCTTGCAAGATCCTCGAGACGAGTTCGTGTTCTCGGGTGGCCCTTCGTTGGATGAGGCAGAAGCGGGCGTTTCCTTTAGCTTCCTCCCGTTGGCGACTTGGTTGGACGACCGATTCCCGAGCCCTGAGAGCGGTCCGGAAGATCCCGAGGCAGCGGCCTCGATAGTGAAGCGCGTTTTCCCTGCGCCTGTGGCTCGGGCGCGGTCCTCCCCTTCGATGGAGATCGACGTAGAGCATGACGGTGCCCCGCCTGTTTCGACCTTACTGTTCTTCCCCTCTGATCCGGAGTCAGATTCGGATGTGGAAGTGATCGCCGGCCCCCGTCGTTTGTCCTCGCTAGGGATCGACCCTTCGGAACACGAGTCGGCAGAGGATGAACTTGATCCTCCTTTCTCCCCGGCCTTGTCGCCCACCCCGTTGCACCGGGATTTCGGCACCCCCTTGGCCCCTCGTCTAGAATCCACTGGACAGTTGGCGCTTTTCCGAGGAGAGCCCCCTCGTCGACCGGGAACAGTGATCCGATCCCTTTCCCCTTGCTGCGAGTATTGCATCGCTCATGATCGTTTATGCACCGTGTGGGGGCGTCCCAGATAGTTCTCCTCAGAAACTCCCTGGTCCCGTGCGTCGGGCTTGTGACGTGTGCAGCCCGCTCCATCGTGCCTGTCTGCGTTGGCGGTCTTTTGCAGATGCGTACAAGGCTCGTTCCGCGGATTTGCGCGAGTTTTCCTTCGAATTTTGGGAGCGTCAAGTCGAGGATGGCGAGTTTGCGCTGCTGCGTCCCGATCCCCGCTTCGCCGATCTAGTCGGGCTGTCCGCCTCGGTTCCGTACCGATCCTTCTTGTTCTCCTATTTGCCCCGTTCAAACGAGGATCGGTTGCCCGACCCCGACGGTCGGGCCTTCTTCGGGCCGTCGTTGCCGCCCGGTCGTCCTTTCGCCAGGGTCTTCTCGGGACTCCTCCCCATCCCCTGTGCGAAAACGAGTTCGCACCCGCTCGCCGTCTCCCCCGCCATCGCCGGGTTGGTCCCGGCCGAGACCTCGCCCCAATTTCCGCCGGCCAACCCCCCCTGTCACGGATCGCTCGTCAGGAGAAGCGTCGTTCCAGCCGCACGCTCCTGCGGGGTGAGACCCGCCCCCCTCCTTATCCCACTATGGGTTTCCAGGTGTTATCATTCCCTCGAGTCTCCCTATGGTTCGGGAGAGAGTGGGACTTGGATCGGGCTATCGCCGAGTCTCGCCGGTTGCATGGGGATCTGTCGGTGCCCGCCGATCAACGCTTGTCGCCGTTGGGCATGCTGCTGTTGCAACAATCGGCGGTTCATTCGGCCGACGGGGATTTTCCCGGATGCTCGGACCCGTGCCCTCGGAGTTGTCGTCGATGCGTTCTCTAGACGCAGACCTCCGGTTGGTGAACTCGCTGGAGTCCCTGACCGCATCGCGGGACGTTGCCGACATGTGCCGCTATCTGGGCGCCATTCTCCTGGCTATCCACCGGTCTGAGGGCGAGAGGTCGGGATTCTGGGAAACGCCAGAGGGTTTAGAGCGTCGGGCCGCTGAACGAGAGGTGTATGCGGATGTGTGCCGTCGGGACGGCCTGAGCTTCGACATGATGGACCTGGATTAGGTTTAGGCGGATCGTTGGTCGTCCTTCGGTGACATCGGCCAGAGTTCCCCGTCTACTCGGGTCTCGGCGTTCGGGTATCCCCGTCCTTTCGTTTGCTGCCGTCGTTCGCGCGCCTTGTCAAGTCGGCCCCCTCCCGTAGGACTTCCCCGTTGTGGTTCGGACTATATCTTGTTTCTTTTTTGTTCGTGTTTTTTGTATTTTTTTGCAATCAACCAATCGTCTTGTGCTCCTTCGTCGTGTGGTGGGTAAAAACAGGAGATTTTATTATTAGGGGCACGGAGGCCCCGCCAAAGGTTAAAATAGAGCAGATTATGAGAGGAATAAGGATGGCCCCCAGGGCCTTCGTACGGAGGGAGGTGTGCCCTATTTCATCAGGCAGAGTGTGCCGGTGGCCCGGGGTGGTCCGAGACGATTCGGATCGGGGGTCCGGCCGTACGCGGGGAGGGGCGGTGAGTTGTTGAGGCGTCGGGCGCTTTGCGGCGGGCCCGGCACCCTGGGCCGGGCAGGCGTGTTCCATGTGCCGATGGTGTTCGTCCAGGGAGACCTGCCTAGGGGTGCCCCACTTCAGAGCGGGCTCCTTTCTCCCGTAGAGGACGTGGTTGAAGACCACGGGTTGGGCTTCGAGGGTGCGTCCGTATAGGTAGGCAAGGGAGGCGATGACGATAGCCACTATCGTAGCCCACGCCAGGAGTGCGATGACGGTGGTAGTGTCCATTCTGTTGCGGGTGTAGGGGGATCGCTTAGATTCTGTCAGACTGCGGGTTGGGCCGTGCAAGGACTTCTCCTAAGAACGTGCGCCCGGAACAGAACAGACGAATAGTCGGGCCCGCAAGTACGGCGGGCGGGGTAGATCGAAACCGAAAGGGCCCGTGAACTCGGTCCCTTGTCGTAGTCGGTGGTCGAAGGTTCGAATCGGGTCGTGTCGGGCCCGATGAGTCGATAGCGTCTCCTCGCACGGAGTAAGGTAGTTCTTCAGACGATCTAAGCGATAGAGTACAGGGTACACTATCGCGCCTTATATAACGCGGGCCCGCAAAGGGGGTGATCGGACACCCTGGCCCCTCCTCCTCCTCCTCGCTCCCGTTCCTGGCCGCAGAGGGGACGATCGTACATCCCTTGCGGGCCAGGCGCTACTCCTGACCTCCTAGCACTCCTCCCCAGTCCCCTTGTGTCGAGTTGGGCTCGGCGACGGCTCGACGCGTCGTTCTCGGTCACGTGCTTCCCACGTGTGCGTTCCTCCTACTGGGGCGCATGTTCCCCGTCGTCACGTGCTGCGTGTTGCGGGCCCGCAATGGCCCGACACCAGCGCCGGAGCGGACGGGCCGGGTCTTATCCGTGACACAAAAGTCCAAATGGGTAAAGATCCATGTTGATGGTTGGAGAGTCTGAACTTGTGCGAGGGAGTCCATGTGCAGATTAACTGTTTAAAGGGAAACATTCATACCTTCATTGCGTAAAAATCCCGTTGTGCTCTAAGGATAACCTCAAAGTATCCAAAGGTGTAGGGATGCCAGCCATTGCCGTAACGGCAGCGGCCGTCGATATGACGGGTGAGCTACGGCCACGGCCTGTCCGCTCCGGCGCTGGTGTCGGACCACCGCGGGCCCGTAACACACAGCAGGTGACAATGGGGAACATGCGCCCTAGTAGGAGGAACGCACATGTGGGAAGCATGTGACCGAGAACGACGCGTTGAGCCGTTGCCAAGCCCAACTCGACACCAGGGAACTGGGGAGGAGTGCTAGGAGTTTAGGAACCTGGCCCACAATAGATGTACAATCGTCCCCTCTGCAGCCAGGAACAGGAGCAGGGAGGAGCAGGGGAGGCCAGGGTGTCCGATCACCCCTTTGCGGGCCCGCATATATAATGCGCAATAGCGTACCATGTACTCTATCGCTTAGATCGTCTGAAGAACTACCTTACTCCGTGCAAGGAGGTGCCATCGACTCATCGGGCCTGACATAACCCGATTCGAACCTTCAACCACTGACAGCGACAAGAGGCCGAGTTAACGGGCCCTTTCGGTTTCGATCTACCCCGCTCGCCGTACTTGCGGGCCCGACGATCTGTCTGTTCTGTTCCGGGCGCACGTTGTTAGGAGAGGTCCTTGCATGGCCCGACCCACAGTCTGACACGGCCGTTGAATCCACGGCTGTCGGGGGACATTCCGAAGGTGCTGACGGTACAGGACGGTCAATAGGACGGCCCGTTACGGCCACCCGACGGTCAACGGGTTATTCTGGGAAGATTTGATCCTTCTTGGCCCATATTGTGTGCTAAAATTTGCTGTATCCACGTGAACCTATCAATCATCACTGGAAACCATCAAATAGTGCAGAGGTGGAGATGATTCACCGCAGATCTCATGCGCACAAGCCAAGTCACCTTATTTTGTCATCGGGATCTGGGTCGTTTGGACGGGATTATGCAAGGATTACGCGGAATGCTAGGCCATATTGCCACGACTTTGGCGGAATTGTCCTGGCGAGCCCAAATATAGCTCAAATACCTCCCAAATCAATGGGAACCACGTGTTCAGTGGCTCATCAGCCGTCGACCCGTAGTGACGGCCGTGAGGGCCGTAATTTGATGGTTGTTACAGGTGTGAGCCGTCCCGTAACCGTCCCCGTCGAAGGGATCTGGGAAGTAGCCAACGGGACGGCAACAGCCACCTGTTGATGGGTGCCGTTGACCCGTGGCTATGGCCACGGGCGGCATCCCTACGAAGATACATGGGATATAACCATAATATATTATGGAATATTATAAGATAATGTTTCACATTATTATTATTATGTATTTGATATAATAATATCATAATAGGCCAACACTATAAATTAAAAGTGGTCATTGTACCAGTTAAGTGATTCAGGGGTATCTGGCCTTCCTCACAATATCTTCCACCACTTGAGGCATATCAGGAGGTACGTAGTAAGTATACAAGATATTTAAGTATTTGGTGTCTGTAAACCAGGCCATATCTCCCTTGTGTACGTCAGGATCCACTTAACGAAATATATAAGTATCTCAACAACAGATAAATGTTTTAATATGGAACTTATTCCTGGATCATTCTGATTGATTGCACACATTTTTCCTCTTTTTAGCGGGAAGAGTTGGGGTGTCGGGGAATGCGCGCATCATGTTTGAGCCTGAGGGCGATGATGTTGCCATTGCATAGATATTTATTATTAACTAATCCTATCTGAAAGCATTTTATTTTACTCAATTTGGTGGAGAAATGGGCTAGCCCGGCCCAACCCCAGGTGTGTAATATATACATAATATATAAAACTTATACTTCATTTGTTCGATTATATTCGGCCGCTGCTTGACCTCAAGCTACTGGTGTTTCAACAGTGATCCCCCAAACTTCCGCCACCACTTTCTTGATCTCCTCTGGCTTTCGACCCCATTTGTTGAGTTTTTCCCTGTATTCTTGTCAAGAAAACACCTACAAGGAACATAAACATACCGAGCGCTAGCAACCTGAACAGTCATCTCAATTCCAAGTTTCTTGCCCTCTTCAATTTTCAACGCTGGCGCACGGGTACATAGTGCGATGAAAGCGTCACCGGCCCACTTCCTGTCGATAGTATACATCTGCTGCAATGCGATTTTCTCCACAGGGTCGAGCGAAAGCTTTCCCAGTTCCCGGATCGCCAAGTCCCTGACGTCCGACAGCGAATACTTCGTGGCTAATGCGAGAATGGCGGTCCAGTCGGCAGAGGTCGAAGCAAGGCATTGGCCCAGGACACTGTCAAGTACTATGAGGCTGTTGGAACGGGGGAAGTCGATAATGACACACGGTGGATAGAGGATCCACAATAGTCGCTCGAAATCGGCAGTCGAAACATCCTCTAGGACAAGCGGGTTCTCATCGGATGTAGGTTTTTTGGCGGTAGGCAGAGGAAAAGCAGTGGCGTGGCGGCGGATTGTACCATCCCAAACCCGGAAAAGGGTATCACCTGCTTGGAGAACCAGGTTTCCGTCCTCGTAGTAGTATTTCTCGTGCTTTTTTGTTGCTGGCGGAGCAGACGATGGCATCGAGTGGTAGGCTGGGGGTGCAGACAACGTGGGCATTGCCTGGGGGTCTTTGGCATAGTCCTCGCGAGATTTGGTGAGTAGCTTGCTCCATTGATAGGGCATCCCCTTCATTTACCGTTGAGAGAGACCGTGACACCATGAAACCGAGAACCAAACTTACAGTAAACGCGCCACTGACTGGATCAAAACCAACATGGACTTTGTGGACAATGTTGTATGGGTTGCTGAATCCCAGAAGCGGGGAGCGGGAGTGGATATCGTCTTGCCAGCCTATATGTAGAGTGAATACTAGTATCAATTGTGTCAAGAGGCCAGACATCTCACCATACAGCTCTTCGTCACTCTTGAGCGAAAAGTGGTACCGTTTCCTGTCCTGTGTCTCCATGAGTAGGCAGTATGGCTTGAGGTCGGTTCGGTCGATGCTTGTGATGTCGCGGAGGAGGATGACGATTTGTTGGGGAGCGGTCTGTGAAACCGGGTATTAGCAAGCAAGTGACGAGCGCGACAGTAGTAAGAAGAACACACCTCACCGGCAGATTTATGGAGGGTAAGGGTCATGTCCTTGAGAATGAGCCATTTGACCTTCCATACCCAACTGGTCAGCGTGCCCTCTTCTTTGACGCTGACTGAGCCTTGCCGAACAACAGCGCCCGCTACGCTGCTCGACAAAGATGGAGATTCGCCGATGCCTGAGTAAGAGGTTGAGTAAGACGAACCCAAAGCTAAGTTGGGATTGAAAGTGAAGGCCCCCCGGCGGGCACGCCGGGCAGTCGAACCCGTATATGACATTTATGGATGGGAGTGACGACGACGACCTCAGGCTAACACAGAGCGAAGACCAAGATGATGGTAATCCAAGGAGGGATCGGGTAGTTAGGGGAGGTAGTCAGGATATAAAAGGCTATGCAGTCTTGGTGCCATGATGCAGTCACACTTGCAATTGTAGCCTAGCACTGGCACTTGACAAGTTCTTTCACAACACAAGTTCATCGCATTCTTCGACCTTGCACTTTTTTGAACTATAAACTACTTATTACACTTACCTTAGACCTCAGACCTCAATCTAGGAAAGGGTGTGTCCAGGAAACTAGCTGGATGGAATAGACCCAACTTGAATAATCTCCAACTTGACTTAGACTGATACTTGATCCCAAGGATGGACTTCTGCTACTGTACCGTATTACAAACAAACAAACAAACTGCCACTAGGTAAGACCATGCAGATAGAACCTTGGCAGTGAATATTTAAATTATTCATTACATGCACTTAACATGTCTTAAGCCTATGTATACACCAAGTGATCTACGTCATCGTGAATACACCAAATTTAAAAGAAGCCGAGACAAAAAAGAGGAAAAGGCGACCCGACTATTGTCAAGCCGTCCCAGTAACACAAGTCCACACATTGTCCCTGCCCACGCGATCCTGCAGCCATCTGACGACATCGTCCCCAAGGCCCGCGCAATCCTCCATCTCGAGCCGCTCGAGCCTCTGGACCGCGCTGGCACCCCCGCCCCAGCTGCCCACTGGCGGACCCGGCGGATTCCGCGCATCAATGACCTTCACAAGACGCATCACACCGTCCATGCCGGCGCCAAATCCGCCATAACTCGAGCTGGGACTGCTACCTCCGTTTGCGCTGGTCCCGATGCCCAGGCTGCCCGCGCTGGAGGCTGCGGCAAACCCCAAGCCGTGGTTGACTCCTAGCACAACAGGAGGCCCGTTGTGATGGCCATACGGCGACACGTAATGCGGGTGATGCAAATGTGGCGAGTGCAGTGGTGTCGAAGAAGTCTGCGTGTGATGCCCCGCACATCCGCGAAGGTAGAGCCCACGCAGCTTTGGACAAAGCCATCCCGGCGCGTTCATACCATTGATACCATTGAAGGTGTTGATCAACGGTGGGAGGGTAGGCAGACTGGGCGGTGGGGGCAGGGCAGGCAAAATCGTGACAGATCCGGGTTGCGCTGCTGTTGTTGTTGTCGCAGTTGTCGCATTCGCGGCGGGATTCGGAACAACATTGATACCAATGCCCACCATTTGAGTTCCTGGTTGGACCAGCGTAATTGGTGGCAGCGTCAGTCCACCAGCGAGTGGCACCGTCATAGGTATCAGATTCCCAGCAGGACTGACCACGAACGACGGGTTTATCGGTGGTGGAGGTGGTGGCCACCCAGTTCCTATACCCAGCCCACCAAACATTCCCCCGCCAGCACCACCCCAGAATGGGTTGGGCCCGCCCCCACCTCCGTCATCCGGACTCGCTAGCGCATTGAGTAAGCCATCTATAGCACCACCTCCGACCTTGAGGATCTCAATATTAGCACCAACATCGCTGAGGAAGTTCCATGCAATCAAGGCCGAGCCACTGTGGGCGGACGGGGGCGAGGAAACTGCAAGAGAGTGCTGGACCGAAGACGGGGTGTTTTTGTTGCCGGAAGGTTTTCCGGAAGTGTATAACCCCGATCGCGTTTGACCCATTTGTTCTCGCAACATAGAACCACCAGCTCCATACCCGATGCTAAGCACCTTGAGGGTACATCCTACACTCCTCGCCACAAGACCTACGATCGTGTCCTCGATCGGATCCCTTGCAATATCCACGTCTACCTCCAGGCTCGTCAGGGACGGTGTCACCAGCGTGTCAATTAAGCCTGTGAGCAGATGATACCCGCCGAAATACAACTCTTCGAGGGATGAAAGCGTCAGTTGGTTGGCCGGGTTTAGTCCGCTCAAATGGTTGTGGTTGTGATGATGATGATTGTTGTGAACGAGGGGAGCACCTGGCAACGGCAATACTGCTGGTGCAAGAGCCGCGAAATGCAATCGGAGAATGATGAGGGAAGACCGATTTGCCTTGAGGATGGCCATAAGCTGATCAAGAGGTATAGTCGCTCCTGGAAGGGCTCGCAGTGATAATGTATGGAGATGACTGGCAGGATGAACAAAGAGCGATGATGTGGGGCGGAAAGGCGTGTATTGTAATGCGAGTGACTCGAGAGACGGGAATGATACTGGGGAATTTGGCAGTGCTGTGGGTGACCATGACCAGTCTGCCGAAAAGTAGCCCGGCGTTGCGCAAGATACCTCGAATTCCTTCAGGAATGGAGCGCTGCCTGTGGGAGAAATTAGACGCGATAATGCGGAAATAGGTAATAGAACACACCCGAGATAGACCTGAGAGAACCCAACGAGGCAAATCCCTTCTCGAAACGAAATATGAAACGTTCCCAGCGATGCATCTGGTTAATGAGATAGAAAATGGCGACATGCCCCCAATGAGCCTCTGTTGGAGAAACTGACGGACGAGGAGAAGGAGCGTCCCATGACGGATGCTGTGGAATAACAGGAGGGACTGCATGGGGAGTGAAATGAGGGGATTCTTGGACGCCAGAGACTGGCTGCGCAAGAGGTGGTGGGGGGTATGAAATGGGAAAGTCGTGTCTACGACGACCACGATATTGGTTTGTAGGAGGGGGAGGTGGTGCTGTTTCACCCGAAGCATGCACTACTCGGAGGTAGACCTCAATATCCAGCGGTGCTGTCGGACCTGACCGCTCAAGCCACAGCCGCAAGGTCTCGGGAGATGCGCTCTGGTTGGTTACCAGTCGAATCTACATATAATCAGAGTCAAATAACGGGCCGAAGATGGCTGTAGTAGAATTGACCTTCGTCCACAACCGCGGGATAGCAAGCGCCTGTCGTCTCCACGCTGCGCAAACAGCCGCCAGAACCCAGCCTACACACGGATGGTCCTCAAAACACCACGCAAATAGCTCATTGAGAACGTCGCCAGGGAGGCGTCGGATAGGTGCAAGATAGGCCTGCGCCACGCGGTTAGCACGTTGTTTTGTCTCAGGAAGGACAATATGCGTACCTTCATGTTGATTATTCCCTCTTGCACAGCAGTCTCCTCCCGAGCCAGCTCGTTAATGACCGCCTGTGCATCCGCGACCATCTTGGTCAACCTCGCTTCCGCCAGGGCCTTGCGTTGAGCGAGAGTTTCAGCAGTTTTGATACCTTCGGACAGGCTGGCCCGCGCCGAAGCCAGGCTTGTTGCCGAGGGTGGCCAAGGGTCATTGAAAGACGGTGGGAACATGGCAACGGAAGAGTGGGATGGTGGAAGGAGGAGAAAAGAGAGGATGGGACACACAATGTAAAATGTCACGGTGATCCCGGACATAGCGGTCCGTGGGGTCGGGCAGCGGGAATGGCGATTCGAGTTCGATTACAGACTGGAATGAATCTCTACATCTATCTTGAACTATCTACTCTGCGGGGCGCCAACATACCCTTTCCCGACCCATCATCTATTGCTGCTTGCAGTCTCGTCTCTTTGTGTGGCGCACCAACCTGGCCATCGCGGCCTCTATAACTTCCCCGAAACCTAGCGGCTTCGCCCTCTCATTCAAGTTCCTTGTGCCTTCTCCGTGTGAGAACACAACACAATAAAAGAATTTTGCCAGCAAGACTTGTCAAATGCCCACAATAGAAGACACGCCCAGCGTCTGCTGTCAAAATGCCCGCCCGTGTTATCCCTAGTACCGCCATAGATACTTCTGCATCAGTTTGACTCCAATAGCGCCGGCTTGTGTGGATCCGGTATAGTCGGAAAAGCTTGCAAGATGGGCTATGGCTCAATGGCTGGTGTGAAGCTAAAGTAATCCCTCCACGCCCTTTATTGACAAGTTCTTGGCTTTAACCGCTTTATGATTCGACGCTCTCGTCGTCGTGGTTATCTTGCACTAGGTTGCGATGACGGATGTGATATCCTACATGCCCATTTGCGAGAGTTAAACATTTCGCAGACCGCTGCTTCTGCATCAAGATGTGAGGCCAACAGTTAGACTTGAATGGAATCCGAATGGTGCTTGCATGAATGGCTTGATAAAGACGTGTCAGCCTAGAAGTCATATAAGGTGCCGCATTGTAAGCATTGAGAACAAAAGTAGAGTGAGAGTTCTGAGTGAGCCGAACTTCTAGGACGAGATTGAAGAGCACTCGCTATCACGTGTCAATCACCTTTTGATGTTGACCTCCGTGCCAGTGACCATGACCAGTTCGGGATTGCTGAGAGTGTTCAGAAGCTCGCAATGCAGGACCATGTAATGTCTTGCCAACCCTGTGCGAGTGGGGATATATGACTCCTCAAGCGGGAAAGCGGCTGGCCAGGTGTGTCCTAACCACTTATGTATTCTTCTGACTACTAACTAGAAGGATATGCACATAGTATCGATTGCCTTGCCGCTCCTCTACTTTTTCCTTCCTCCCTTAGCCTTCTATAAGCAACAAGATAAATTCTCAGCTTCGAACTCGCCTACGAGTATTTCGCCTACATACCACGGTCAATCTTGCTGCAAATGCGTCATGTAGCGCCTCCATATTGGATATATTCCGTAGAGGCGAACCAAGGACTTTTTGGCTTCTTCCAGAGTCGACTGATGGCGAGGCTGTTGACTTCAAGTTCATCATCGAATGTCTACTCTGCATTCGCTGTTAGACCACGAGCTCATCGCAGAGCCACAGAATGTACCGAATGTACCATCGGTATGTTTTGGCTGCTCTTCGCGCTTCGACACGCAATCACACCCCTCTAGAAGCAGGTTTATTGAGGACAATATTCAAGAATGGCCACCACACACTCACCACATAACGACGAGCTGCTTCCGCCACCATTTCCGGATTGGATTCCATCTCCTTCTTAAACGCATCTCTTCTGGCTTTGCCTTCCCTCAACACATTGGGCACCGTGGGGTCCGGGAATCTCGTCCCGTGGGGCAGCGCACTAGACGCATACTTCTTCGTCAACGTCTCTCCAGGATATAATCGGATGGGCCCGTGTTCTTGTGTTAATAAAAACTGATGTCTGGCTTCTGCGTTCTGGTATCGACCATCTTGTAACCCGGACTGGAGTGCACATGTGATACAGTGTCGAAATGAGCTGCTGGGATCGTCTCTTGGTGGACCTCGACAACATTCCTTCGCAATTCGGGACTAACTTGTGTTATTGGTTTCCCTTTGAATGTGGCCAACGGGAGCAGATACACAAGTCTATTCCCCTCGACGTCTTCGATGACCCGGCTGATAATGCACGGCCGCCAGGCCGTACCCTCTTGGTGGCCTTGCGTGCTCCAGTCGCGGCAAACAGACTCGAGGAACGAGCGGGTGTCGCTGCACAAGCCGGTTTGGCCTGTTGTTAGGCTCAGAAAGCTTTTCAGAGGGCCATGCTGGAGTAGCAATCGTTGGGGCAAGACGATGGTGTCTCCCACTGGCACATTCAAATCGCTTTCGGCTTTCTTCAGATCTCCGTTTAACGGTCGGGAAGTTGCGCGTCCAAGTTCAGGCCAGCAGACGGAGCTGAGGCAAGGTTCGACATAGGCATTGGACATCGAGAGCTAAAAATGAGGTACAGTGAGGAAACCAATTATCTCTGTACATGTATCCCACTCATAAAATCAATAGGACATTATGATCAAAGCGCTGATGACAGGCGAGCTTTGTTGTCGTTCATTGTTTAGGTATAAATATATATGAAGGCCCCTGGCAGGGACAAGGCTATAGCTAACAAAGAACCGTTTCCCTCATGTCGACCACCAACACCAGCACCACTGCTCCTATTTTTGTTCCTCAAGATGGTGCATTTGCAATCCTGAGGATCGACCCCATTGCTTCCCTGGCCCATCTCAATGACCCGGAAGCTCTCAAAGCTGCAGAGTCAATGGAATTTCACGACTATGTAGTGTTCGTCCCTGGTGTACGTGTAATATTTTTGGTTTTTTGCAGATATTCGCTTACACTGTGCTTTCAGACAAGGGAAATGCGCCACCCAATGATCTCTTTCCGGGCAGAGGTCGTGGAATTTCTCGTTCAAGGATTGCCACCCGATGTTCCCTCTCTCTGTATCGACTCAGCGATGTCCATTCCTATCTTTCCCACTTCCCACTCTCAACATCCAGGTTCTCGGGAGCCTCTTCGAACACTGAAACCCCTTCCCTGGGGCGACTGCTATCTCTCACCTTTCCTTCGTGAGACGGTGCGCTGCCCGACTGTTATAACAACCGATCCTCTTTGTTGCTCTATGGTTGACGAAGATATATCTCGCCATGATGACATGATTGATCTGGACCGTCTCAGACAGTCCGTTCTGTTTTCTCGCAGTCTTGTCGAAAGCAGTGGGTTGGATGCTGTTGACAACAGTGACGAAGGAATCGCCTTCAATGAGGAGCAAGAAGCCTCTGAGGGTCTCGATGAATCGCCTATGAACACGACGTTCTCTTACATTGCCGATGATGTTGATGCTCAGTCACGGTCGACGACGAATGACGAACTCGAGGATCTGGATGAAGATGAAGACCTCTATCTGTGCGGATTAATCTTTCCGAAGGAGGCCCCCAGTGACATGCTCACCGTCAACATAACGCACGATCTTTCTCGTGTTGGCGAACTGCGAAATCCTCAGTCGTTTTATGACGAACGAGCACAGATTCGAAGGTGATTTCGTCCCAATCCGTTCCAATACCGTCCTAACCTTGATCCTTCGATGTAGGATTGCGGCCGAATCGATGGACCGCCTGCGTCAAGCAGTCGAGCAAGAATCAGAAGAGCTTTATGCTACAAAAACAGGTGAATTGGCTTGTGAATATTCACCGTTTACTAGCATGTCCTTATCATTCTTCAGCTGTCCTTCTCGCGGCTCGGAAGCACGAACGTCTTGTGCTATCCAATGATCCAGAGTCTTCACCCAACAATACCAGCTCCATCTTATCGGACGGCATTCAAATAACCTCTGCCACGACACAGTCAAAACTTGAGGTCATGATGCAATGGATCCGTTCATATTTATCTTGACCGTATGTTAACTACCGTCATAATGTAGTATACATATCCCGGCATACTACTGTGTAGGAAACGAAATTACTAGGAATTTGAGGTCACGCCACCGCGAGAACTTTCCTTTCCATCTTACCACCCAATTACCACCTGCCACTTGCTTTAAAAATGCTGTTCCCGGTACCTGGAACTAAGCACATTCAATACAGTTCAAGACTGCGGGCTCCTCCCGTGGGAGCTCAAGCTTAAGCGCTCAAGCGCCACTATAACACTTCGCAAGACGATATGCTCCGTGCTGGACGTGAGTGCTCACAATCCTCCACCTCCATCTAAACATCGACAATTTTAGAGTGCTCAACAGCCTCAACTGCCCCCCCTCCCCCCCAGTAACTAGCGGCCGCAGTCTCCGTCATTCATGTCGCACACCCACCCCCCATCTTACGCAGAGAATGGCGTTGAGGACCTCGAACTACCAGCCTACGAAGGGTTGGAGGCAGGTCCCCCCAGACTTGGCTCTGAGCCGCGCGTATTTTCGTATCAACTCAAGAATAATGACGGCTGGTGGGCGAAGTTGGATGTCACCGGAGACGGACGAATCTCGAACGCAATCACCCCCTCCATTCTCCAGGGCACCAGCGTTACAGGCTCCGTACAACTCGCTCTCCGCAAAACCGAGCCAATTCAGGCCATTCGTGTAGCCGTTCGGGGCGAAATTCTGGGTGGAATCCCAGGAGAAGGGGCCTCGGACCTCGCTGTTGTGTTTCTGGATGTGAAGAAGACGTTGTGGACATCATTTGAAGGAGACGCAAATGCACCATCAACGAAACCGTTCAACTCCGGCCTCAAACTGAACGGGGACTACCAGTGGCCGTTCTCAATTGCGCTGCCGAAGGAGATCGTGAAGAAGGGAAAGACATACCCTCTTCCTCACTCGTTTGGCACGGGAAAGGGCTTTTTCACTTTGCAATATGTGGTGGAAATGCACATTGTACGCCCTAAATTCCGGTTTGGGAGAGACGAGAAGTAAGAGTTGACTCGTCAATCGCTCACTGTAAAGCTGACAAGTTTACCTAGATTACCAGTGATATTCAAGTATTTTGTGCTTAGCCAGCCACCAGTACCGTCACCATTGCGTGCGGTTTGGATTCCTTTTGTTATTTGGGCTCTTTTTTCATGATTTTTTTCAATAGATTGCTTACCAGGAGGGTAGTCCTCTCGGAGGACCGGAGGTTGATCCAGAAGGTTGGGATACGAAGACTTTTGCTGTCAGCGGGAACGTGTTTAGCTCCCGCAAAGTCGGGGACATCATAGTAAAGGCTCGTCTTTTCCTCCTTTTTATGGGTGAACTAAATGTGAAGTAGTTTTCCCTCGCAAAGCCCGTAGGTCCGAATAAACCCGAAAATCATTCTGAAATTTCTACAGCTCTCCTATACACGCTCTTCCTCTATTCCGTGCGCTCTTACAATCGAGAGTCCCGACACGGAAGTTGTCGACTTGCTCTCTCAACCTGATGCGCCAATGGTGTATTTGGAGCGCACTACCCAGCAAAACGCTCAGAATTACCACCGAACATTGGAACCATGCATGAAGGCGACATTTTGGACGCCACCAGGTAGCGTGCGAGGACGCCTCATGGGGGAGATCCACCTGAAGCCGGACTTGCATCCGACAACGGATTTCAGCGAATACGGACTGGCCATACAGGTGCAAACTCCTTCCCGCCCCACTCTCCCTGACAAGTAAATGACATTACCCATAGTACACAGTTGTCCTTTTCCCCTTCCAAGCTGCGGGATTTAACCAAGCGGGGAAAGGAGCTTTTGAGCCTATTAAGAATAGCCGTCAGGCGGTCGAAATTTGCACGCAGTTTGCGCCAGGCCCGCGACCTAGAACGTATAGTGTCGTCCCGGCGCCAGGCAAGGCTCGAAATAGCCTAGTCGACACATATTATCGACTTACAGCAGTTACCTCGCTGTCACTAGGGGGCATGTAATTATATAGTCGCATAGGCAATGGCTTTTCTGAATCAGGCGGACGAAGTTTGGCTCGAGGTTGGCTTGAGGTCAGAGATACATGCTGTCAATCGCGATAAGCCTTTCTTCTCTTCCCTTCACCATGTCCCGCGAGCTCCACACCCATCTTTCCCTTCTTCCCGGCCCGTGCATCAGCTCAGAATACTTCGGGCGCCAAATAGCTCTCCCGCGTTAGGGTGCTATCCGCGAGAAACCGCCACTCAACAAAGTCCATTCTACACGACATTCAGCACCAACCAAGCCGGGATTCTGGAAGAGCCGGTTGGACTAGTGGGCGGCACAGATTAAGCCTCCGCCGGCAAGTTCTTCGTGTGGGAGTGGGCGTCAACAAATCCCACCAACGAGAGAAGCCGTTCCCAGTCCGGTTTATAAGAGAAGACGGGATTCCTTCTGTGGATGCTGGCTGTCTTTCCTTGCTGCCGGACGACATAGGATTCAGATGCCTTGGGAGGCCACAACTCATGAGAGAGCCGACGAGGCGGGAGAAGTGTACGTGGGCCTTACAAGCAGACGAGCAGCGACTGATCGGGCTCCATAGGTTCATGATGAACTACATGCGTCTCATTGGCGTTGGTGAGTTTCCACCACTGTGTGTATTGGTTTCTTAGCCGTCTTTTCGCAGCCATCCTCTACTGGGACCACATCGTTACCTTTGGTGTGTGCTTCGGTATCTCCGCGAGCACTCATTTACCTTTCGTCGTCTCTCAGATAAGGAAGTCACCCTCATATGGCGGAGACGCAAGTCGTTGAGCTCATATTGCTTCTTTGTCAACCGATACTTCGCCTTCTTCACTCTCATACCAAGCGCGTCAGTTCCATTCGTGACTCTTTCTCGAACGGTGCGTCTTCAGCCGTCTTGCAACTTGAAAACCGACTATCTCTCTCAGGCTTGCGCCGAATTTTGCACATTTCGAGAACTTGTACTGCTCATGACGCAAACCATTGTGGCAGCCATAATGATCATTCGCTTATATGCACTATTTCGCCGCGACAAGCGTATACTCTATGGCTTGGTCGTCTTTGTTGGAGTGCTAGTCAGCCTCGTCATCTGGTCGATACAGGGTCAACATGGATGGTACCCGAAAGTGATTGGTGGTTGTCATTGGACTATGTCCGCCCATACGTATGTCTCGAAAGAAACTTCGGCTCCTTCAGCTGATTATCATCGATAGTGCTTTGCGTTCGTCTATTCTTGTCCAAGTCGTTTGATGTCTGAATCGCTGATCAGACCTTGCTGGTCCCTGGGAGGGACTTTTTGCATTTGACACAGTCGTCTTCTTGATGACTGTCTATAGTGCATATTCAACCAGGAAGAGAACAGGCCCTACAGTGAGTCTGCAAACGCTGTTCGTGCGAGATGGTGCCATGTACTTCGGGTGTGTCCCAATCCTCTTTTTTTTCGATGGATGTCTGACAGTATGCATAGAATTGTGGCGCTCGTTAATCTTCTCAACATCTTGACTTACTACGTGCGTGATATTGTCTTCATCGCAGACTTGTGAGAGCTGACATCGACGAGCAGCTGGACAATCATGTATGTGCTTGTGGCGGGCGAGCATCAAAAACCCTGAGATCGCTAAACAGCTGCTCTGTCCTGGTTCACTTGCAACCATCGCAATTTAGTGGGTGAATTTCCATCCCGTTCATCTTGTCTCATGGTCATCTTTCCTGCCAGTGTCTCCGTAACCGCCATTTCACGTCTTCTCCTCAATCTCCACTCCTACGCTGCAGATGCTGGAATTCTCACTAACCACGAGCCAGAGTTAACTCGGCAGCCCCTACATGAAGACCCCGCACCATATAAAGCCGATCACCCTGGCGGATTCGGTGGCCGAATTCTAGAGCTTGGGTTGCACACTATGACCCCCACGTCGAGGACGTCTACGGGTCCTATCGTTCTCTCGATATGACCTAGTCCTGGTGCTAGTCGGGCCCAAAAGTATCCGCCATCTTTGGATAACAACTTTACACAACGGAGGCTCAGAGTGGTGATATTTCTTCCATCAGTCATTGTATTCCTATGCACACGCAGCATCGACATGTACCTTTATTCGCCAAGCTGTTTCACTCTCGTTGTGTTGCATTCTGCTCGTCCTCTTTTCCTATGGCTACTGCCCTCCGGCCGCCGCAGCTACTGTTGCTGACTGCGATTTCCATATCGGGCAGTGATGAATGTTACAAATGCGATGCCTCGTTAGCTCGCATTCCACGATTGTCCATCGAGGTGTTGAAGTCACTGCCAGTACAATTCGGGTATTCCGAGGATCTATGTCGTCGGACTCGTCATTCGCTTTCCTGCCCATGATCACGCGGTAAGGCACTACCACTTGTCGCTGCAGAGACTGTCAGAGGTCGACGTAAAATGTCGACTCATTATGCGCGATTTGGGAATAAGGCAGGGGTATGTGCCTAGTTTCTGATTATAGACCACTGACCGACTGTTCTCGAGGATTTCGACACGCAAAGATGGGCATCTCGGCTACGCTTTAGATTATACTTGCATGAGGTTCAACCACGACATCGACATCGCTTGGGCGCGAGAACTCGTGAGGTCGCGCTACTTTTTCTGGCTGCAAAAAGTGCTTAATCTGGATTATACGCAGAATGAGCAGAACATTCGTCAAGCGGCTGGAGTTCATCTTCGAGGTAATGATTCGATTCGCTCCGTTTTGGCTTAGCGCCTCCAAGTCCACGATTTTCGCCGGCGTTAAGTCTCCGCCCCAATGCGGGGTAGCCCAGCAAGCATCTTATTTGCCTATTTGACCGACTAAAGCAAAACCCGCCCGAATCTCCGTGCCTGACAGGCGGGCCCGCTACAGCCTTGGACGTAAACTTTGGTCAATACTTATATGGCGGTTGTCGACCGAAAACGTGGGCTAAATACAAGTCCGTGTTCAATTTGACTTGCTAAATTTATTTTAGTAGATGATCGCGATGGAGATGGAATGTGCCGCGCCGCTGACTCCGTCTTTGAAGACTCAATTCCGGACTTAGGATCCCGCTGCCTAGCGCGGTAAATATCTAAAATCTTACCACAAAGCTACTACGAGCCTCAATTCAATGCGAGCATCTTTTGTTTCAGTCGCGCATTTCTGGTTAAACGCTTATTCGGGTGCGTTATTGCCTATTGTCTAATCGCAGCAATGCATTTCTCTTCAACTGCTGTAGGGTCGATGGTGAACCAACTCCCGCACGGTCATGATCTCCGAAGAGTGCCAACGATCCGTTGGGCGTGCATCTCTTCTTGCGACGCCTACTTAGACCCCAAAATTGACCATACTGGGTTACATTGCACCCACGTCGAGTGTCGATCAGTGAACCGTGGGTTTACATGATGTGCGGTAGCCGCCCTGGAATGTTGCAGCTAAGTAATGGATTATTCATTCTACGAGAAAATATTCATGCTGACCTCGCTCAAAGTCCGCTCTGTGTGTTTCGCCAAGGATTTTCGCAGTCTCGGTCCCACGTATCACATGGTGAGACGGACTGCTAGTACCATTTTCGGGGATGAAGGGTTCCTGGACCTGGTATAGCGGAATGCAGGCTTTCCAAGACGAAATGATGGTATTTTTGGGTATAAAAGCCATGCAGGCCACCGACCTGGTTCTCCATCTTCTCCCCAGAAGCCACTCTCACAGCGAAACCCACCTACAAGATGAAATTCACCGCTACCCTCCTCTGGACTGCTTCCCTCGCTGCGACTGCCTTTGCGCAGACCGCGATGTCCATTATCTCGCCCGTCGCAGGTGCGAGCGTCGCTCGCGGCTCGAGTGTCGTCGTCCGCGTTACTGGGGTTGGTCTTTCGGTGTCTGCTCATCGGAATGGTGCTTACTTTCGCTTTCACAGACCACCCCGACTACTGGCTCTATCCAGAACGCGGCCGTCGTCGCATTCACCGCCTGCCGTCTCGGCTGCATCTCCCCGCTCAACAACATCGGCACCGTCCTCTACGATAGCACCTACAACCCCGTTTTCCATCTCACCGGCCCTGGCCCGGCCCGCACGGTCTATCAGGACATTACGGTCACTATCCCCTCCGGCGCGGTGACCGGCACTGGGCAGATCAGCATTGTCCACCCCACTTATAGCTCTGTACGTGACGCTGCAGTTTATCTGGTTCATTTGACTGATTATGATCCCTGAATAGGATGGTACCCAGTTGACTTACGAGGTCTCTTCTATTACCGTTACGGTCACTTGAGCACCACACGCAACGTTCGGATACTGTGATACACGGGAATATCAACACGGCCTCAGGCTTTCAATCGAATCTGTTCTGTAACTAATTTTGTGCTCTTTTTTGGTCCTGGATCCTCTTTTGTATTTATTGGATAATAATTAACTCAATGATATGGTTGGAACGTTTGTTGTCCATTTGCAAGATCTACTTATATAAACAACAAATTTCGACGGTGGGAGAACATCAGCCAATTGACTTTAGAAATTTCCCATTACGTCGCTGATTTAGCATGTCAATACGCCGTTGGAGTTGGAAAAGCAGTTATCTGACTATCAATCAGTGTTGGATCTTTCCACGAGTGTGAACACTTGCTCAAGTTGAATCCATCATTCTCCCGCGTTCCTCCGTTGCTCGTAGTGCAGTGAGCATTAATGAGAACATTTGATCCGGTTTGAACAGGGCTGGAGAACGTGCAGGTGGAGCCCGCACCGGAGCTGAGGAGCAGATAAACCCTGGCCAGCATGGACTGAAGAGAGCTTACCCGCACTGCAATTGGCCGTTGGTGTTTCCCAGACACTTTCCGAGAGACACACGGGTGTTGTGGCTGGCGCCCGTTTCGTCGGTGCAAACGGCGGTGACGTCGGCGGTGTTGGCGACAATTGCCCAGGAAAAGCAAGAGCTGCCCGCGCCGTCCCGAGCGACGACAGTGGTGTTACCGTTTGCGCGGCCCACGATCACAGCGGCGTCGACTGAGGCGAGGGCACCAAAGGCCAAAATGAGAGCTGAGAGGCTTGCGTGCATGATTGAATTCGACTTGGAAGTTCAAAGTTGAGCAACTAAAGAATAAATCATATCAGCCCGGGTAGAGAGAGAATGAAAACTGTGCACAGTACAAGGAGAGGACAAAGAAGTTCAAGTTGTTTGGATACGGTGGTAATCGTGGAGGGAGCGCTTTTATAGCTGCAATTAGTGAGCTGCAGCGCCGAATAAAGGTGCGGGACGCCGATTCTTTGACAGTGCTTTCCAGATTGGTCGAGTTTCAGTGGGAGGAGAAGGACGTTGAATGTTTTGAACGCGTCCCGCGCACATGCAAGCGAGATAGTACGGCGTTCCGCACGTATATCCCAAATTATTGTCGTCCTTCTACATTACTTGGTCGTAGCAGAAAGAGCCGCATCAACATCCCTTGATGTCGCGTGACGCTGCAGCCGGCACGTGCACGTCTTTCGCTTGCATCGAGCTTGCTTCAAGTTGCTCAGAGATGCCGGAGTCTGTAGCCAATCTGCAAACGGTCCGTTCCAACTCCGATGCAAAGAGGCTACTCAGAGTAGAGTCGTACGATGTCCACCCGACTTCGCCTATCAGCCTGCAGCAACACGCCTGCCACGACATCGCGAGCTGACGCGCCACGGCTTACTATCGAGCGGGCACGAATTTACTCTACCATAGCTCTGCTTTTGCTCAAGGGCAGCATCCAACCTCCCGGAATCAAGACTCTGAAAAGTCCTCGACTCGGAGTGCTACGAAATGGTTTTGCCTAAGTAAGCCACAGTTGTCGACAGCATCGCGTATCTTTTCAATTTGTTATCTCAGCCTCATGTTGGGTAAGCAACTACGGCCGACGGACGTTATGGACAACGTTAACATTCAAAAGCCGCTGCTTCATCGGACATCATCCCCCCCCCATGTCCCTTTCAGCTCTGCCGGTCCAGGAGCTTTGGGACCGTATTATCGACTGCCTCCATGACTCGCCTTGCTCTCTCCGAGCTTGTGCTCTCGCTTGTCGCGCCTTCACTTCGCGTGCACAGTCACTCATATTCCACACGATTCACGCACCTGTGGACCCAATTGACTGCGGCGCGTTTGAGGTAGAACGGATTGACGAGCTCAAGGCGCGTTTAAAGCGCTTTCGAACACTTTCCTCCGTCTTGCTCACCTCACCAAATACTGGTTTCCTCATTTCGCGAGTGCAGCGACTGGATATTCATACGAGTTCGCCACAGGTCATAGCCGCACTCGCAGGCGTCCCATGGTCCAATGTGCTTACACTGCGCCTGAAGAACATTCCCCATCTCTCGGATATAGTCAAGCCCGTTCAGGACCTTGTCGCCATTCCCTCTCTTCAACACCTCGAACTGCGATTTGCGCCGACCGTATACGGTGGCTACCTGTTAACTCCCTCGTCGTTCTCCACTATACTCAGGGCAGTCAGAGAGGAACTGAGCAGCCTTAGTCTTGGCTTATGCAACCCGTATCCATTCTCGCCCTCTTCCACCCTCAATCGCGATCTCCCCACCGTTTCGTGGCAAGGAAATGGACATGCCCGCATCCGGACACTTCAGCTTGACCACTCCCCTGGAATAATCCCGTTGTTATTTGCGCTTTCATCTGGTCCAGCGCCAGTCCTCGATCTCAGCTACGTCAATACACTTCATCTACAGCGCTCTTGGAATCCTGTACTCCACGAGTTACTGCAGCGATGCGGGCAAAAAGTTGAAACTCTGCACTTGGATGCTTTCGGTAAGTCCCTCACTTACATCACGTCCCTGGACCACCTAACGGCGACACAGACGATAAAATCACAACGCTCTCCTTTGACCATTTCCCGAATTTGTGTGAGGTCATCTGTCCGAACGCTGCAGATTGGACGCCATCTTCTCAGTTATTCAGAGGTTTGCCTAAACATGTTCTCGTTCGAAAATGATCCTTTAGAGACACCTTTGCTAGACATTTAGAATAATGGTAGTTTGCTGGCAGCTCGATACATTGGCTTGGTAATACGTATGTTTTGGCGCTCCTTCTCCGATCATGACGTCGACTCGGAGTTCGCTGTCTGAAACGTTCGAATCCTGTGTCTTGTGACCGCGAACCACATGGAGACCTTCTGAAGTATTTGGGGAGTTTTTTTGTGCCAGAGAGGCTTAAAAGGTCATGAATCAACGCAGGACCAACGGCTATATGTGCAGAAGAACGCGCTACCTGCCATTGGAGGGTGAAGTGGTTATCTGGCGTCCGGGCCGCGGCGTCCGCCTCTGATGCGCCGTCACTGAGTTTACGGTGAGATATAAGGAGCTTCTTCTAGGCTTCGATGGTCGCGTGGCGCGTGTTGTTTCGTCACGATGAGGGCCAGTATACCGCCAACTATCCTACTCGCCTTCGTGCAGCTCGTCTCTGCTGCGACGAGCGTAGATTTCGACCCACTTCAACATGTTAATCTCTTCATCGGGACAATTAACGGGGGAAATACCTTCCCCGGTGGGTTTGTTACTCTGGTTCTGTGAACGGGGCTGAGAATGTGTTTGCAGGAGCAACTGTTCCGCACGGGATGGTCAAGGTCGGGATGGACACTGATGGGAATAACGTGTGTAGTCCTCTTTGCAAAGGATAGCATTGGGAATCTAACTGCACCGTTTAGTTCGCTGGCTATGATGCTCGACCCCAGTTCAATGTAACCGGATTCTCGCAATTGCATCAGTCTGGGACCGGAGGAGTGAGTTGACTAGGAATATGTTCTTCTTCGTTGGCGGCTAATAGGACTTTCCAAGGCAGTTCCTCTGTCGAACTTCAAGCTGTTCCCTGTTCCTCAATGTTCTGCTTTTGAGCAATGCTTGACGACCATCGCAGCGAGGAAGACATTACGAAACATACTTCCAGATGGTGCGTGACAGCGTAACCCGCGTTCGCGTCTTTCTCAATTTTTCCTCCCAGGGTCTCCCGACGACTTTGCGTCTCCTGGATATTTCTCCACCAATTTGTCAACCGGTGTCCGTGTAGAGCTTACCGCAACACGACGCACTGCCCTCCATCGCTACACATTCCCCGCCAACTCTACCACTCCCCGAATCCTCCTCGACATCACCAACGATGGTCAGGTTAGCGGGATCCTGCCTGAGCTCACCATAGATCCCATGTCCGGCCGTATGCAGGGTGTGTGTTTTTAATGCTCCTGCTCTCAGTTGGCACTGATGACGACATGTTTAGCTAGCGCGAATTTTGCGACGTCTTTCGGCTTTGCTCGCTACGATGCATACGCATGCGTTGACTTCCGGGGCGAAGGGTATTCGTTCGACGGACCCACGGAGTGGGGGCCGTACAAAATCAACTATCCCGACAAGAATGGCGTGGATTTACTCCAGCATTACTATAGTAAGTCCATTTTAGTTTTCCTACTTGCCTTACAATCGTATGCAGGCCTGGGGTCTGAACACGGTGGTCTGATGTCATTCCCCAAAAACCCCTCAGGAACGAGCACTATCCTTGCTCGCGTGGGCATCTCGTTCGTGTCGACCGCCCAAGCATGCGAAAATGCAGAGGAGGAAATCCCCCAGTTCGACTTCGCGCAGGTGTTGGCTAATTCTGAGCACCAATGGCGCGACATTCTTGGAAGAGTACAAGTGGACAGCACCGGGGTCGACAAAGACACAGTCACGATGTTGTATTCGTCGCTCTATCGGACGCATATTGTTCCAGGAGACTGTGAGTATTCTTGATATGCTTTTCTGCTGTACATTGAGCGTTTCATTAGATACTGGTGAAAATGCTAAGTGGAAGTCTGCAGAGCCGTACTACGACGCGTTCTACTGTAACTGTAAGCATTTTTCTTCAAGATAGTATCACCACTAAAAATTGGACCAGGGGACACATATCGCACGCTCTTCCCCCTAGTATGCGCCCGTTTCCTGATCTATTTTATATTCAGAACTTGTAGATGTCCCTTCACGACCCTGAAAACTTCGCTCGTATTGTCCGCGGCATGATTGACATACAAAAGCATGAGGGATGGCTCCCAGAGGGTCGAGAGGCTGGGCAACAACAGTCAGTGCCTCATCTTCTTCAATGAGTTCATCGGTTTAGCCTTGAACAGATTTATCCAAGGCGGTAGTCGTGCGTAACTCGCACACCAATTGCTGGCGGAGCCTGATACTTAGATTTAGACGGAGACCCGATTCTTGGTGAATTCTTCGTCAAGTAAGTCTAATGTTGCTGTCTGCCTTCAACAACTCTCAATCTATCTAGATACTCAAAACAAGCTGCTTCTCTGGGTGTATCCGCTACGGATCTATATAATGCTCTACTGGCCGATGCGGAGAACACACCACCGAATTGGAATTTGCAAGGACGCCAAGCGGACGTTTGGAAGACGAAAGGTGTGTTTTCTTGATGCTATTCGTTGACTCATCTAATGGCTCGACAAGGATATATACCTTCAGGCATGTGTCTTGAAGCGCAGATGGTGTTGAGCGTAAATTATCCACACCAGATACGACTTATCCTGGTGGAGCAAATACAAAGCAAGTTTCCCGTGCAATTGAGGTATGACTCCATGGTTTCTGTCGCCTACACCCATCAATCTTTCAGTATGCCTTCGATGACTTTGCGATTTCTCAAGTAGCCAAAACCCTTGGCAAGAAAGCGGATGCTAAGAAGGTCATTGAACTTCATCGGAGATGTCGTCGTTATCACTGAAAGTATTGGTCAGTATGCTGGCCGCGCACAGAATTACCACAACTCCTGGAATGCTAACGTCTCCCTGGATGTCCCCGGTTTCTTCAATGGCAGCGTCTCAGGCTTCTTCCAGCCCAAATTTGCGAATGGAACATGGAACTTTACCGATCCACGCCATTGCAGTGTTCACGACCCTGCTCAAGCGACATGTTTCCTCAATGCCATCCGAAGAGACGGCTTTTATGAGAGTTCACCTATCGTCGTATGTGTTTGTGGTGTAACCATACAAATATCTGAACTCAGTCTTTTTAGTATTCTCAATACGTTCCGCAAGACACAGCAAACCTCATCGCGCTGCAAGGAGGAAATGAGCTGTTTATCGAGCGACTCAACTGGATCTTCAATCAGAGCTATTTCGACTCAACCAATGAACCGTCACAACAGATTCCGTTCATGTACCACTACGCAAATGCGCCGGGTCTCAGTACCCAACGCTCGCGACAGGTCATCTCAGCGGCATTTAATACCTCGTTGAACGGATTGCCAGGGAATGATGGTGAGTCTCTTTCTTTCCTTTATTTGCCCCTCCAATGATATCGCAGACTCTGGGGCAATGGCCAGCTATGTGTTTTTCTACTTAGCCGGCATGTACCCCCTACCGGCGACTAAACAAATCCTTCTGTCGTCACCATACTTCCCCTCGATTTCCTTCACCAACCCACTCCTCAAAAAGACTACGACTATCAAAGTCACGAACTTTGTGGGCAATCCGTCGGATGGTACCGGCGGTACAGTCTTCGTTAAGGTTCGCAATGTTTGGAGCGTTTACGCTGCAAAAGGCTAATGCAAGTGACAGAGCGTAAAAGTCAACGGAAAGGCGTATAAGTCGAACTGCTATCTTGAGTGGGATGTGTTCACCAGCGGGTCAACAGTCGAATTGGAGTTGACGGATGACATCAATGTTACCTGTGGCAAGGGGAAGGATGCGCTTCCCCCTTCTCTTTCGACAGGCGGGTACGATTAGAAAATGGCAATGCCGCTCTTTGCTTGATCGTTAAAATTTCCGCAAGTATGCTCACCCTTTGGTTTATCGTTTGTAGCGTCAAATAAAATCTGATAATGACGACCAGTGGGCATCTCGGGCATCGGAACTTTCCCCCCAATTCGATGTGATGCAAGGAATCGATCAGGACTAGAGGCGGATCATCTCCATTTCTCTATTTTCCCTTCTCCCGCGTCGCTTGAACTGGGGACTATCACCTTCAGTTGTTGTCGGCCGTTTGCGGGTGAATGAACCACCTGCCTGACGCAGAGACTCTTCAAGCAAATACTAATCAGCAATGCATGAAGATGCCTTAAGCTCTCTTGCGAGTCACTTGGCTTGGGCAGAAGACGAAACGGACATTGAGGAGCGGTGTTTTCAAGAAGAGCAAGCCGTAGGAACACAAAAGGCTCGATTGAGAGATGGAAGCAGGCCACAATGAGACAAATATCGAAGTGGACAATCTAAGCTGCCGCCTTCTTTGACGTCCCGCATGAGGCTAGCAAGAAGTTCAGAAGCCCAACCACTCAACGAGAAAAAAATACCCCACCTCGCTTTGCAGACTCAGGTGCCTATGACAAGACTACATATCCTTCAACTGTAGTTCAATTTTTTTGGAAACAGAGCGAAAGCATGGAAACAGCCCGAAAGCAAAGATATCAAGAAATCGCGACCCATCAGATCGTGCGTGACTATCCGGCGTCACGTTTCATCTTGTTCTTTCTCGACCACCATTCCACCACTACTGTTTGGACGCGTTTATTTACCTCGCCGAGTGTTTACGACGTTTGAGACGCGCTTTTTCACGATCTCCTTGTTCCAAGCGGCCAATCGGACCGATTTTACGGGAGACAAATTCTAACGCGACAGCGAAGCTTCTCGCTAGCGATTTAGCCTAGCTGATATCACGAGGCTGGGGGACTCGAATTATTTAATTGGGTGGGTGGCTCTCCATTGGGCGGGTTTCCTTCGCCCCCCACCACTACACTCAACTGCATAATTATAGCTATTACTCCCCTCGCCTTCTCGACGCTTCGCCAAACTCTTTCGTTCTTCGTCCCTCGAGCTCATCATGTCTCGCTCTTCTTGCGCACCTCCAACGCCGCCGCCCGTCGACAGCGCTGATATAGCAGTACAAGCACAGCTCCCAACCATTCCCACATCCGTGTCGTCCCCTGCTTGGTTTCCTTCCGTTGACTCTCCTCTCGTTCCATCTTCTTCCACCGCTACTTTGGTTGACGATGTCTCGCTGTCGCCACTAGAAAAAGGCAAAGCGACGTTTGATCCCTCTGTACATGAGATTAAAGTTGGCAAGATCGTCGAAGCGTTGGACGCGATGGATGTGAACCAGCTTGATGTTACTTCGACCGGTTTGTCTTTCCCTATCACTCTTCGTCTCGTTGGCTCAAACGCACCAGACCTCGAGCCAGGCGAAATCGCTGCAGACACAAGTTCTCGTCGTTCGCTTGACTCTTCGCTGCCTCCACTTCCTGCATCTCCCGTATCCTCCGCTCGCACCACGCCAGAATTCGCTAGTACCCTCACATCAAAGGCTGCTTCAGTGGATCCTGCAACGACTACCCCATTGCCAATTTCTCCACCTCGTGTTTCGCCAACCGACCAGCCACAGTCGTCTCCGTCGTTTGCACCACATCTGCCCGAACCAGTTGAGAAGACGCCGAATGTGTATATCAACGGACTTCCTCCTAACTTTCCCGAAGACCAGTTGTTCCAGCTGGCAGTCCCGTTTGGCACGGTGCGGAGTGTCCGGAGCTTTACGCGCCACGTAGGGGACACAGAAACTGGCTATGGATTCGTCCTGTTTGTCGTCCTCCCTTTGTTTGTCTGTTGTCCTGATTCTCTTTTAAGGTTCGATACTATTGCCTCTGCGGAGCGCTGTATTAATTCATTGAGACGATACAGAAACTTGCATCCGACGTTCTCCAAGGTGAGTAATTTTACTTCCTATTTGCATAGTTCCCTTCTCCCGCTACGTGTTCGCAAGCTATTCGCTGGTCGAGACCTTTCAAGTTGTTTTTAATCTATTCATTCTCTCTCTCTCTCGATGTTATCCTCCCCGTTCTCTCCCTCTCCATATTCGATGCTGATGTCTCCACAGCAAGTTCATAAGATTCCCGGCACGATCTATGCCCACACACGTAATGCACCTGCCTCTCAAGTCACCTCAGCGTCAGCTTCCTCACGAGACGGCAACTCGTCACTTCATGGCTGGGAGCAGGAAGAGGGTAGTACTAGCGGGGACTCGACCTTCAAAGCTCGCATGGAACGGCTTTCGGACAAGAGCAGCACGAACTTATACATCGAGGGGTCAGTGGCGCTTTTTTGACCCGAGAAACGATCTAACTCTCGAAATAGGCTTCCGTTAAGCATTGATGAAGTGACTCTGGCCGCGCTCGTCTCTCCTTATTCCATTCGCAGCAGCCGATTCTTCCAGACACGTCTTAGTAACCCACCACGGATTATTGCTTTCGTTCGGTCAGTTCATTTCATGTCTAGTTACAAGCTCTATTGACTTTTCCTTGAGCCTCGAGACGCGCTCTGCTGCAGAAGAAATTATCGAGCGTTTGCATGGAAGAATGGTCCGTGGGTGGAATGACCCGGGTAGTCGTATCTCGGTGCGTTTTGCGGATACGACGGAACAAAGGGAGCTTCGGGTCAGTGGTTTTATTCAACTCGCATCTTTTCAATACTTTTTCGATTCTTACATTTTGTGCAGCGCCAAGAGCGGTTGACGCGCGAAGGCGAAGGAGGATCCAGTCAACTTAGTATCGCGCAGGCGACGTTGTTGAACCTTCGCGGCAATGACCTCAATCGCAACTCGAACGGTGGTTATAGAGGCAACGATGTCTCTGAGCCAGCAACACGTGTTCCTTTTCAATACGCTGAATACCCCGCCGTCCCGCATTCGCGGCAGTTTGATGCGCTTGATCACGCTCGTGTTCCTCCTCGCTATCCACAACAGCAAATCCCGTCATACTACGATGGCTCCCCCGCCCAAACTCAACGCATCAACCCGGCTATGGCTTCCTTGCTCGAGTCTCTTCAAGCCCAGGCAGACTATCACCACATCTCGGGTGTTCCTGTGTCAAATGTTCGTCCGTTCGTCCCTCGCGGACAACAAGGACTTGGGATTGGAAGCGGTGGAGCTCACGCACAACTTGGTGGATATACTCCAACTGAGGAGTTCATTTTGCGTGCTCGGTCCGAGTCCCTTCCGCCGTTCTCCAACGCGTCTTTGAAACGCCGACCACCGCCTTTAGATCTCAACGATGGCCGCTTGCATCCTGTCGAGGGTAGTGGTGACGCAAACATTGGAATGGGTGTTCGTGGTTATCGCACACAAGCATCTACGCTCTCTTTCCGCCATGGCCAACCTCTCAGTCCAGTGTTTGACGCACCAGAATCATCGATGAACGAGGAAGACTTCCATGCTCAACGTGGAGACAGAAACCATTCCCTTCACAACAACAACAACAACAACAACAACAACAACAATAGCACAGCTCGCATGCCTCGTAACACCAACTCCTCTTTTTCTCATCACGCTCATTCCGCGCCCTCTCATTTGCGCGCTCAGCATCACAATGAATTTGTTCCCCGTCATCGGCAATCGTCGCTTCCTTCAAACCAGAATCATTCCTACCAGCATTCGCATTCACAACAGCAACTTCACGAATCCAGTTCCAGCAGCAACAACAGCACCCACAACAACCATGCGACGACTAAAGCTAATCACATTCGCGTCGCACCGCATATCAACACCAATGTCAACAGCAACAACAACACCAACCCTCTTTACGGACGTGGCCAGCAGATTGTGTTTCCAAACGATGTCGAGCAAGCCCAATCTTCTCCTGCGTTGGTGTCCCCAGCTTTGACCTACTCCTCATCGCGCTCCTCGGGTTTTAGTCCGACGACACCGTTCCTTCCTTCCTTCGATGAAGGCGAGAACCCACAGGAAACCGATGGGTTCGGTGGCAAGAAGAGGATCGAGGGCCAACACCACCACCAATCGCAGCAAGCAAGCGGACCTGTCCTGACTAGATGAACGCTTTAGAGAAAGTATATTTACAAGAACAACAGAACAACGACACGTATCAAGCAGTATTCGTAGACCCTCACACGTACAGTCACAGCTTTTTCACGCACAGATAGCCATTATCGCTTACTTTTTAAGCATGTTGTAGCACAAGATCGCAGTAGCACAAGCATTGAAATGAAATTTTGTACAAGTAACACTTGGACTGATAACGACTTGAATGAAGTTGGTAGTCATTTGACGAGAATCCACCATTTATCTGCTGTTTCTTGATTCAACTATATGCAGCACACTCACGTTCGACAAAACCGGCTCGCTTTCTCTGGATGAAATCGTTGGCCAAATCCTAGTCATCACCAGCTCCACGAGCTGAGTATTCCCAGTCTCCCCAGAACCTGTTGTGGCGTCGTTTATCGACAATAAACATGATACCCGTCCGAGGGTCGGATGCGCAGAGAGCACGCATATCGTCAATGGGGATGACCAGTAGGAGGAGTTTCAGATGGGGGCAGTTGTCTAGAAGTCGTTGTTGGAGGGCTGGAGAGCCGAGGAAGAGGGTGTAGATGAGTTTGAGACGGAGGTGGGTGAGAGAAGGGAGGGCGGGAATGGCTGTGGAAGCGCATAGGTTTACGAGCACAAACTCTTGAAGGATGTTGAAGTCGAAGCTGCTTATGGCGACCTCAACGACGAGGATACGTTGGCGGACGATGCGGGCTATTAATATGGGGGTCTTCTAGAGAGAGGTATCGGACTGTGGAGCAGATGGCCGGGTTTGCAAGCGCGTTTGAAAGCGCGGTTGATTCTGACGACATGAAACGGTAGTGGTTAGACCCTGGTGTTGGTAATGAGAGGATAGCTGGTACCGGTAATGGTAATGGTAAGGGCGTACCAGACACGCACGCGTTGCGTAACAAGTAGAAGAGGCTTGTCAATCTGACTCTGCTGCCAACCTGAAAACTTTGCGTTCGAGTTCAGCAGGGAGTCGCGGTTCCGATGTCGCCGCTACTGGCAACATAGCGACCTGTGGATTCGTGTATTGACTTCATGGCTTTTGAGGCGGAGGAGGCGGCGCCGAACTTCAAGGTTTCTTCCAAGCAAGAGAAATTCGGATCAATTGAATCGTTGTTCCGGACTCTCCTTGACTATCAACGTCCACCATAAACCACCACCACCAAGGGAAACATGGATATCGATGCGATGCGTGTGGTACCCTCACCACCAATGGACACGTCCTCATGGGTTTCAAGTTAAACTAAATCCAATATCCACGTATCGCACCCTTGCCCCTTCTCTGGTCGCAATCCAGCGAATCTCGTTCTGCCATTCAGCAGAACGAGCCTCGTCGCTGTAGACCTCACTGTCATTGGTCTACTGAAGAGGGCGCTTGTTTGGATGAGCTCTGGCTCGAGTCGCATGCTCAAAGAGGTCCAAATGGCCCTGAATACATCCCCGACATGGACATCCCCACCCGTTGATGCATGCACGACAACTACCCATGGCAGCTCTGGTATTATTACCGTCAACGACGGTAAACCAGGCGTTGTCGCCTTGTCGCGCCAGATTCCTGGCCGGAATCCCCGCCTTTCGTCGTGAGATTCGACGCGGAAGGCAGCAAAGTCGACATTGGCGACTCGCCCACCCGCTCTCAGCATGGGATGGAGTATTACAGTCTCAATACCCTCGACTTGCGGAGGAAGAGGAATTGGGCGAAGTGTTGGCCGTGGCGGTGGTGAATTTGTCAGCGACATCTCGTCATCGACTATTGTCGGTGTCCAAACATGAGCGCGGGCTAGCGGTATGGTTGTTGTCGGGGCCTGGACGCGATTGTGGTGCGGGCCTTGTGGCGGGACAAGGGGCTGGGAGAATTGCAAGGCTGGCGATGATGACAAGGTTATCGGCGCGTTGTAGGGTTGTGAAGGCTGGGAGACGGTTATTGCTGGTATGGACTGCAGCCATGTGCCGTTCACGAGGAAATTATCGTTCTTGTTTGGCTCTTCTTCTTCTTCGAAGACGCTGCCTAGGTGATGTGGAATGAGCTTGGAAGAACATAGTCAGGGCGATGATGATGATATTCACGACGAATGACCCACGAGCATTAAAGCGTGAGCGGTTGCGGTGTGGGAGGTGTTGCTAAGGATCGCTGCGTTTCTTGACAGGAGAAGGGCGAGTGGGGAAGTAGCCTGCCAGTGGGTAAAGTTGGGGGGGGGAGGCTTGAGTCGTGCAATGTGTGGCTTAAGTACAAGCGGAGGTATATTTCCAGCCCGACCACCATCGCCTAACGTGCCGTCACTACCTCCTGTAATACCCAATTGCCGAGACCGAATACACGCTGTCACACACCACCACAGCTTTCGGCATCCACCCAGGCTCGCCGACCCTAATCTCCTGCCATACGAGAATCCGTCGGCTCTTTGAATTGCACCTTTTGTTGTTATGCATTTTGTTCCTTCGCACATTGCAAAATAATCAAACCAGACGCTTTATCGCGATTTCGCCTAGCCCGATAACACATGTGGTACTTGGCCGCGGGGTCGGGGGGAGGCAAAACGAAATCTCCAAGTCCAGCTCGTGCCACGGCGGGAGGGAAGAACCCCACATGACAGCTGTCCGACCGTCTCCAGTGGCGAAAGAACAATATTTTGAATCTTGTCCCCTCTGCTTCGGCAAGGCGGGGGTCTATACTGGGAAAAGGTGTTCCCGAATATCCCGCTTGACTGTCTTCGCAGCCTGGCAAGCGCCTCGCTAGCGTGGGGGCCGCCACACGGACCGAGATCGGGCCATTGTGGTCGCCAATGCAGGACAACTTTAGCCACAATCACAGAGAAGCTCTTTGCCAACCCACACACTGGCAACGCCACCTTTGTGTGTTGCAATAAATAACATCAAAATCCGTGAGCACCGGCAGGCCGGCAGCCGCCGACCGTCGTTTTACCAATTACCTATCGGCGGCTTCTGAAAAGGAAATGGAGGAAATACTTAGTTGGCCGACACGCCTTTCCGCAAGCGCCGATTTAAATATTTCTCTCCTCTTCTTTCCTGTGCCACAGTCAGACTTGGACTTTGTGGCCACTCAACGGATCACTGTGTCGATCCGATCGATGATCGTAATCTTACCTGATCCGCATACTCCGGTCCATGTTTACCGCGAACCACATGGGCGCTACAGTGCCGTTGGGTGCACAATGCCTTCGTCCATGCTATCGCCATTGTTCCGCCACCCGAGCCTCCCTGCTGGTTTACACCAAATCCACCACCCACATGTCACACCGCAGTTCCCCACTGTCTGGCCGCAGTCCCACAAATCTCGTTCTGCCGTGAAGAAGAGCTATTCTCTTCGCTAATGTGATCCCTCCATCGCTTGCGCGCCCGCAAGGCGCCATTAGCGTACCGCCACCCGAAAGTGACTGCGGCCCAAGCTGACTGTCCAGCAACCTCGCAATGGCTCTGAATACATCCCCGACGCCGACTTCTCCGTCTATGGAAGCATGCGCGACGACCACCCAGGGCACTCCTGGCACAACAATCGTCAGCGACGGCAAACCAGGCGTTGTCGCCCTTTCACCCCAGACGCCGGCGTCGGCCCGGAATTTCCGGCGCTCGTCACACGTCTCCGTGCGGAATTCTGCAAAGTCGATTTGTGACACTCGGCCGCCGGCTCTGAGCGCGGGGTGGAGCGAGACCGCCGCTATTCCAGGCACTTGAGCGGGAAGTGGGACGGGCCGGAGGGCTGGTGGCGGGGGTGGTGGCGTTGGCGGGGAACTTGGACCTGTCAGAGGGGTGATGTCACCGGCAATGTTTGGCATCATGATGGCCGGGTCGCGTTCCGTTGATTTGAAAGTATTCAAGGTTGATGACGCGGATATTCCAGTGGCGTAAGGTGAGATCGATGGACACAGAGGACTGGTGGCTAGATGTTGGGGAGCCGCTGTCCACTGATATAGTACGCTTGTGCGCGCTCGGGAGGTGACTAGCTCCGACTCGGAGCTGAGTGCTTGATTGGGGACATGGGTGTCGCTCTCAGGCTGGTGCGCATATTCGTTCATGGATGTGGCTTGTTATGAGTGCGACTAATTGGAAACTGCAGCGTGGCTCGTGAGGCTAGTCCTCGCAGAATGGCGAAGGGCCGATGCAGAGTGTCCAACGGTAGCGTTGGTTCGAGGGTTTGCGGCAGTCTTAAATATATAGGCAACTCAGCAGTCGTCGAGATCGTTTGAGCCAGCCGTCTGAGTAAGTAGCTTATGTGTGATTGCATTCTCGGTGTTCTTGAACACGCCATAGCCACTGGCCAGCCACGATGTCTCCGGGACGACCCGGTAATCAACCGGCGATTAAAGCACAACTCGCCGTCGAGGCCACATTTGTCTGCACATCTCAGCGAGTGCCGGTAATTCTCCAGAATTCCGATGCAGGAATAAGAATAGGCTTGAACGCTGCACAACATCTTTGACTGTCGAATCTGCCGAAATCTGCGCTGTCTCGCATGACACCTGTCACTAGTGTCGACAAGAATCACAAGATCGGAAAGCTCGCAAGCTGAGGCAGGCGCAGACTCGTATTTCTTTGATATTTCTGTTCGTCCGTTGCTGATCGCAAGCTCAAGTTTGCGCGATCAAAGCGTACCCGGCCTGGGCAAATCATACAAGTGAACTTCCGAACATCTTCTGTATGTGCATGCTACTTCGGGGAGCCATCATTGTCCGATACCGCGTCATCCTTCCAATTCAAAGGGCCCGCTGTGGGTAGCATCAGCATACGAACCTCGAGAGAAACAGAGACGCATTTACTTACCTCCAGAATCGATCAAGTTCATTCCACTCGTCTTCTTCCACGTCCTCACGGAGATCGCGCCCAGAAAGCTGTGTCCAGGACAATCTGAGCCCGTTTTCTTTCCGCAGGATTGCGATTTGGTCGACGACACCCGCTGCAGCGCGCACGTGCCCCAGCCTGCGCCAGTACCCGGGCAGCGAGTAGATGTGGCAGTGGAACGGCCCGTTCGGATCTGCACGTGCAGGAGATGCCACGCGTGACTGGAGAAATGCGAGCAGGGCGCGGTCGTCGAAAGCGAGGATAGAGTGGATCGAGATGCTGCTCAGGCGCGGAACCAGCGGCGTGGGTCCCACGACAAGCGCGCGGAAGAAGGCGTCAGTGATGAGGCGATGAGGGTACGGATAGGTTGGGTGCTCAGCGATTGCGAGCGTCTCCAGGACATCAAGGAGGGCGAGACACTCTTTGAGATCGTCGAGGGGAATATTTGCGGCGCTGAGATCCAGGTCGGTGAGATGGGTGTTGCAGGAGGAGCGGCGGAAGAAAGCAAGGACTTGGTCATGGAGCCACGGAAATGGGAGAGTGTACTGTGGCGGCCCATCTACGTTCTCGTCGTCAGGCCCAAGCCAGACATGGCCCGCGGTATGGGGGCTGGTCTCCGCCGCGCCAAATTGGAGATACTGGACGCTGGGCAAGGTCAATGTTGTGATGATTTCTTTAATAGCATCTGTGGCTTGCGGTCCGTTATGATTACCTGCTAGCAGCGAGAAGCGCAAGATGTAGGATGTGGTCTCTGGTAGACGAGCAGGAAGGTGCTCTCCGGTGCCAACACCGCAATAGACCGCGAGATCGTAACTAGTCTCAGAGGGAATTTTCGACATCACAGCGACGCTGGCGTCCAAAGTTTCCGGATTGGTGCGGCATTTGAGAGAGTGGAGCCGTCGGAGCACTTCTGCAGGCACAAAGCCTATGAAAGTCCCAGTGAGGGAGAGGTGCCGCAAGCTTTTAGCCTCAACAAGGAATCGGAGGCAGTTATCTGGAAACGAGGGCGGCGCCAGAAATGAGGCCAGACGGAAAGTTACGAGCGAGTCGAGGCGATTACCGGTGATGGTTGCGAGATATTCGAGGTCTTCTGGCTGGATAAAGGTCATATTGACGCTCCGCCATTCGGGGACCCAGGTAGCAAACAGGCCGATCGCGCGGTGGGTTGAGCGGTGAATCGTTATGTCGAGAGGCGCGGTTTTGGCGTGCTCCAGCGACGACAAGACACGTTGGTACGCCTTAGCCGCGTCAAGACTGCGAGTCGGATAGGCGGGGTCGGGGGCGCGGACCGCCCAGCCGGAGACGCCGATTGTGCTCCAGAGCGCCGGGCTTGCATAGACAATTCTGCGCCAGAAGCCACACACATGAGACAGCACCCGCAACGGTCGTTGCTGGATGATGTGGCGGACATCCATGTGACTCCCATACCCGATGGGGAGCAGGGCCCGTGCACAAATCCGGAAAATTTCCTGGAGAATTTCGACCGGGAGCTTCTGCACAGGCGCAAACAGTGCTCTGTAAGCACGATACTGCGCTCTCAATTGACTTTGCGCCTCTTCCGCCGCATTGCGCTCTGCCTCGTCAGCGTAAATTCTGTACGCAAGTTGTCGGTCGCCTTTCCCGAGGGCAGACAGTGCAGCAACGTCTGTCGCCGAGAACGGACCGCCAAGGTCGGCCGGTGGGTCTGCATGTATGCGCAAGAGCTGGAGGATGGTCGGAAGAGGGGGCAGCATCATCGGCCGCGACAAGTGTCAAGTGAAGTTTCAGAATGATCGATGGTCGGATTAGTTCGGATCATGATCGCAAGCCATGTCAATGGATCAATTCCATCAACATCGTCTTTCGCGCCCAGTGGATCGTTCTGCTAATCTGCATCTTATCTGCTAGCTGTTCACGTTCCGTATAGTACTTTCCGAAATTTCAAAGGTATCCCAGCTTCTGTAATTTTATAACGTTATCTACAGCAAGTGGAAGGGCAAAATAAGTACTGATTATAGGTATTCACTGAAGTTGCAAGCGTAGATTTTAATGGGGTCGACCAAAAAAAAAAGGAATAGAAATGTGGTGGTCCGTACAAGAAAAAGCAATCGCTAGATACATCAAGAGTCAAAGTTGACTGGCGGGTAGTTACCGATCCGGCGGCCCGCTCGGGATCCGGTTGTCGGATTGCAACTTCAAGTGACGTCTATCCGACTCTGTCGCATTTGACGGTGCTTGACAGCTTAGCGATTCAGGGTCAACCCATAGCTCTGACCGGGATCGATCCCATGGCCACGAAGTGGTGCCAGTGCTCGGCGCGCTCAGGCTTGAACAGTGAGTAAGGCCCGACTAGCCCGACGGGGCCCACCGGTGATTCAAGGCGATCTCGGAGGTGTCGTGGTCATTCAAGCGGGTTGCTCGGGAATGCACGATATCCTGATATGATGCTGTTCCTTTTGGAGATCGGCTTGTATTAGGCTCGGAGTTGCGGTCCCGCGGAGAGAAGTTCCCGTCTTGACAATGAAGGACAGCGGAGGTTATGTACTACTATGTAAGTGCTTGCGCCACTGGTGGCGGATTTCGGTGGTACCAGCAAAGTAATCGAATATAATGAAGCCTAAGTACGAGCCAACCTTGGAGTTCAGAACGAACATAAGTATTATCAAGATCGTTTCAGGCATGCAGTCATCACACTCAGGAACCATTTGGCGAGTCCTGATCAACAGGAAAGACCGACTATCTACGGTTGCGGTGCCGACCCGGAGAGCTGTAGCCAGCAAGACAGCGTGGGTGATGTCTGCGGAGATGGCATGTTACATAGAAGGGCTGAAAATATACCTCTGCGTATGTACATAAAGCCACATAGCACTATCCGATCTTGCTTAACACTCACACTGAACCTTGGACGTTTCCGCTGAGAATTTGAAACGTGGCATATTCATTCGTCCAACACAACCCTCGCCTGGCTCAAATGACAGTAGGTCTTCACTGAATAATCCTCGTTAACATGCTCAGTGCTGCCTCGAAGCCTTGTCGAAGTCATCCAAGCAATGTCTATGAAGAGCCGGTATTAGTCAGGGGCGTCTTCATGAATGAACAGTCCTTCCTTCAATGGCCACAACTTTCCCCAACGAGTTCACAATCCCTGCACCCCTCTGACCCACCCACAGCCTCGTTAGCCTGCTTCCATAACTTCGAGCCCTCGATCCCGGTACCGCACCACCATTCCCAGCCTCCGACGACAATACGCGTAAACGGCACTCCGGGGAGTATTTGGACACCGGTCATAGTTGATGACGACACGTCGCTGACACCACCGCCACGACCTTCACTCTGCCCAATTCCTCTCCCTCCTCAGGTCGACGGTATTGCCTCCGTCATCCTCCATCCAATGCTAAGATCGGGCGGCCGCGTTGCCGACGTCGACTTCGCTGCCTTCCGAGGGGAGTCTCGTGACGAACGACGAGGATTCCGGCCAGGAATCTGGCACGACAAGGCGACAACGCCGGGGTTGCCGTCGTTAACGATTCTGGTGCCAGGATTGCCGTGGGTAATCGTTGCGCACGCTTCGTCTGCTGGGGGAGTAAACGTGGGGGACGTATTCAAAGCCATCTGGCGCTCGTTGAGCATGCAGCTTGAGCCAGACGTTATTGGTCAAGGAGCAAGTCTCTTCAGGGCGGCAACAGCAGTCAATTTGACGGCGACGAGGCTCGTTCTGTTGAATGGCAGAACCAAATTCGCTGGAATGCGGCCAGACAGGGAGGAACAGTGTGATATGTGGGTGATGGATTTGGTTTGAATTAGCGGTGGCTTGGGTGTCATGGCGGCCCGGGAACATCGAACAATGGTGACAGTATGGACGGGCGCACGATAAATGGGCCCATACCAACACCGACAGCGAACGCTGCGGCGTTCATGGTGGTTTGTAGTAAGCATGCCCATCACGGGAGTCAAATCATTGCTGACGATGACAATCGTTGGTCATTCGACTGGGATGTAACGTTTGGTTGAGAATTTGTTTATTTGAGCCAATCAATGGTTTTCGACCAGGATTATATCCACTTAACAGCGATCTCTACACGAGGGTTCAAAATCATCGCCCACAGAAATCGACCAATGAGCGATAAAAAAAATCATAAAGTATACCAGTGTAATACACAGGTCACTACATATACCCTAACTATGCTTAACCAGTCAGAGACAAAGAAAGTGAGGATAGGTCCTCTATTGTTCGTGCTACGCATACGTGATACACAGAGCAATAACAATAAGTAAAAAAGTTTTAACGACTCGGAAATCGCCGGCCCGGGCCGTCCGGCGCACTGTTGCCAAATTCGTCTCTGGACACGAAAAGGCCTTCCGCATAAGGAGACGCACACTTGAAGGCAATCTCGGAGGAATAGTCATCAAGCGGGAAAGTCGGACGCAGCCGCACGGCCTGACTTTGTCGAGGAATAGACGCCCGCCAGGCGTGTCAAAGGAGAGAGCCAGAAAGAGGATGAGTTCTTCCTATACAAGTTGGAGATCTGAGATTCCATGTCTACTTTGTGATACGTTTCGTTCCACTGTAGCGAGGATGCAGACAATTGGGCTAAGTTGCAAACCCCAACTTGTCATACCCGGTCTCCCTTTTGTTTGCGAAGGCTCGAGGCCCACAGCCCCAACAAAAAAGCCGGCTTTTCGCGTGCTGATTATTTCACAGTGGCGGGTTACTGTAGTGGCGGGCCAACCTGGGTGGATGCCGAAAGCTGTGTGATAGGATGGCGTGTATTTCGGCGGTGGCCCACGGTAATATATTATCAAAGGAGGTCATGACGGCACGTCAATGCAGGACGACTGGAGATCATGGTGGGCTGGAGGTTTACCTCCGTACTTAAAGCCACACATTGCATGACCACATCTCCTTCAAATTTGCCCAGGTTACACCATCCCCCAAAAACTTCGTCTTCTCCCACTAGGCAACTTCGCAATCCCTTCAAGTTCAACAACAAAGTCGTAGGCCTCAATGCCTGTAGGTAGTTGTTGGTGGCTCTTCATCATCGCGCTGAATAGTGCTTCACGAAGCCCATTCCACATCACCTCGACCACCACTACGAAGAAGAGTTGAAGACGAACGACAACGACGACAACTTCTTCGTGAATCACCCGTGGCTGCAGTCAACACCAGCAGCAACAAGCTCCCAACATTTTGAATCCTTCCACGCGCCAGTGCCCTTGCCATCCACGTCGACCATTCATTCGTTTCAATTCCCAATCCACGATCGTGTCCAGTCCTCGACAATATGGGGACCGGGTAATATTTGGACGCCGACAGTAGTCTGCGACGACACCTCACTGAGCGATTCACCGCCGCCAAGGCCCGCAATCGCCTTAATTCCTCTCCCCCCTCAGGTTGAGGGTATTGACCCTGTGGTGCTTCATCCCATGCTGAGAGCGGGTGGGCGAGTCGCCAATGTCGACTTTGCTGCCTTCCGCGTCGAATCTCACGACGAAAGGCGGGCATTCCGGCCAGGAATCTGGCGCGACAAGGCGACAACGCCTGGTTTGCCGTCACTGACGGTAATGATACCAGAGCTGCCATGGGTGGTCGTTGCACATGCATCGATAGGCGGAGCAGTTCATGTCGGGGATGTATTCAAGGCCATTTGGAGCTCCTTGAGCATGCGACTCGAGCCAGAACTCATCCAAACAAGTGCCCTCTTCAGTAGACCAGTGAAAGTGAGGTCTACAGTGACGAGGCTCGCTCTGTTGAATGGCAGAACGAGATTCGCTGGATTGCGACCAGAGCAGGGGGAAGGGTGCGATACGTGGATATTGGATTTAGCTTAACTTGAAACCCATGAGGACGTGTCCATTAGGGGTGAGGGTCCCACACACATCGCATCGATATCCATGTTTCCTTTGGTGGTGGTGGTTTATGGTGGACGTTGATAGTCAAGGAGAGTCCGGAACAACGATTCAATTGATCCGAATTTCTCTTGCTTGGAAGAAACCGTGAAGTTCAGCGCCGCCTCCTCCGCCTCAAAAGCGATGAAGTCAACACACGAATCTACAAGTCGCTATGCTAACATTAGCAGCGACATCGGAACCGCGACTCCCTGCTGAACTCGAACGCAAAGTTTTCAGGTTGGCAGCAAAGTCAGATTGGCAAGCTGTTCTTCCTCTCCTACTTGTTGCGCAACGCGTCCGTGTCTGGTACGTGGCCTTATGGTACCCATCCTCCTCTCATTGAAAGCACCAGGGTCCAACCACTACTGTTCCATGTCGTTAGAATCAACGATTCTCCCCATTCCCGCGCTTTCATAGCAAACGCCCTTGCAAACCCGGCCATCTGCTCCACAGTCCGATACCTCTCTCTAGAGGAGCCCCTGCAATCCATGGACAAGAGCATCATAGCCCCCATTGTACGACAATGTATCCTCGTCGCTGAGGTCGCCATAAGCAGCTTCGACTTCAACACCCCAGAATACCTGAACGCAATTGCCTCGTTTCAGAGCAACAGAGGCCTCACAGTGAACATCGGAAGCTTCTTTCGCCCCCAGGCCATCGACGGGATGCACGCTGCTTTTGCCAACATAACCCATCTCACACTCCTCGACTACATCCTCAAAGAATTTGTCCTCACAAACCTATGCGCTTCCACAGCCATTCCCGCCCTCCCTTCTCTCACCCACCTCCGCCTTAAACTCATCTACACCCTCTTCCCCGGCTCTCCAGCCCTCCTCCAAAAACTTGTCGGCAACTGCCCCCATCTGAAACTCCTCCTACTAGTGGTCGATACTGACATCTCCCATCAACCCATCCCCATTGACGACATGCGTGCTCTCTGCGCATCCGACCCTCAGACGCGCATCATGTTCATTGCCGATAAACGACGCTACAACAGGCTTTGGTCAGACTGGGAATACTCCGCTCGCGGAGCTGATAATGACTGGAATTTGGCCAATGATTTCATCCAGAGAAAGCGAGCCGGTTTTGTCGAACGTGAGTGTGCTGCGTATACCATTCTTCATTTGCTGAATCAAGAAACAGCAGATAAATGGTGGATTATCGTCAAATGACCAGAGGGAGAGCCAAAGTATCGTCCATTAGTACCGTCTAAACTTGGTTTCAAATGATCTTCGAAGCCTCAATTGTGGTTTTCCTGTGCATTGCCGTTTCTTATTCTCGATTCAAGATAGAGCAGATTTTTAAACCCATTGTACTACGACTAGAACAATAAGCACCCAACTACTTGCGCATCTTTGGCGATATTAAAAAGGGTCTAAAAGTGTCGCACTAATGTATGGCTTCCAAGGTCCTGGGAACCTGCAGCTTGTTATACGCCCGCTCAAACTCCCAAACACCCTCCTGCCCAGCATATTTGACGCCCGGCACCGTCAAGAACAGCCGCGCACATGTGTCATACATCCAAGACATATTCGACCGCCGGGGAATAATCAGCAGTCGGTCATGGAATCCCGCAGCAAGGTGGAGCGCGTGAAGCTCCATCCGACCGTGGCTCCGTTTAGCACGCTCAACCCAGTCGTCCCATAGCGGGTCGAGCCGACTCGGATGGCAGGCTTTGCGTGCTTGCTCTGGGCCCGTCACGCACGGATTCATCTCGATCCTGCTCTCCTCCCGCCCGCCGAAAATGAACTGGAGAACGGGGGTTGGCGTTCGTTCCTCGTAGGAAATCCGCGCGGCCCAGTGCTCGAGTGTTATGGCGTCCTTCGTAGCAAGCTTATGCAGCACAAAACGGAAGTAATGCATATCTTTCGCAGAAAGGTCGGACCGGAATGCTGACAAAAAATTATCAAGTTCGGAAACCACCCAAGTCCAAAGCAAAAACTTACCCAAACGAACCCGACGAGCAAGACGGCAAGTCTCTTTATGCTTTCCTGCTGTCCAGTCCTCCCGCTGGCAAGCATTTGAGCAGTAGTTTCGCGTCTTGCATCCAGCGCAGGTACGGAGCTTGTCTTTGAAAGTGATCTTGCCGCACTAAACGTTGATTCATCAGCTTCAGCTGTAGAATAGCAAGCGGTACCTTACCACAATACTGTCACATGCAGCTTTCTCCCTCAGCAGCCCCCTCAGAGTGAACTCGTGCAAGAGAAACAAATGCCACTTGAGCATCTCCCTGAACCTGACCCATGCATCATACGTCGCCTTGTCGCGGAAGGTGCTCTGGGGGGCATTTGCATCGACGGTGTTGATGGCGTCTTGAAAAACAAGCACATTCGAGTGGAAGAACGACAGTTGCGGTAAAGCGCGTGTCAGAATGACTTGAAGTTCTCCTTTTTCCTGCGCCGGCTTCCTTCTCCGGCAGTACGCAAAAATGCCGGGGATGAAGTCATTCTTGAGAAGTATCCTGAATCCGACGAGAGAATCAACCATTATGAGTGTGAGAGCATCAAGCAGGCGCACGAGCAGTCCGTCGAAGAGACTGTCGGTATCCTTGTCGGGTTTGGTCTCGGCCAGAACGCAAAAGGTCTTGGAAAGTAGCCTTGCAACCCCCCGCTCCACCATTGCGGCGGTCAGCACCATACGAGGTTTCGGAGCCAGAGGGTCTGGGGGTGGATCGCGAGACTCTGATATGGCAGAGTCGAATCCAGTTATCAGGTCAATGACACCAGCGAGGTTCAGAACGCAGAAATGGTGGTGGCGCGGGTTCTTGTCCGGGCTCCCGAGATGGGATAGGGCATAATGAAGCTGTTTGTGAAGCACCCATGCGAGGTCTTCGAGTGTTCCTCCAACGCCAGCAACGATTTCGTCACAATATGCGACCGTAAGTCTGCTAGGAATGAGCGAGTCAATCCACTGATATCGTTTTTCTTGTTCTTCTAAGGGGAGGGCGAGAAGGTGGTCCCATGCACGAAAGACGAATGGGAGGAATTGTGGAGAGTCCCAAGCCGCTTTTCTTGCATCCGGAGACCGCAGTCCACGGGAGGAGAATCCGATAAAGTCCCAAACGAGCTCACTTTCTACAACCCCGGGAAGTACCAACGCAGAGCAGCGATGGAGGAACTCGACCCACGCCCAAACACGAGGCCAGATCGACGCATAAGCGGGCGCATGCTCGCGCAAAGTGGTCAAGGCGAACGACTGGTCGCGATATATTCCACCCAGGCCGATATGACCCGCCAAAACGGTGTTCTTCGTCTGGGCTGATGGCGCATCGAGATCATCGGCCACAGGAATGCGCGCTGGGTCGAGGAGTATCCAGAATGCAGGGCGGAGAGCGCGGATGTCTTTGCCCGTTTTGGTGTTTGTGTACAGTGTTTGGAAGCGCTTGAGGTCGACGATAGACGCGCCTTTTGAATGACATGCAGCATTCACGATTCTCTACAGCGAGGATTTAGCCACGCTCGGGTAATGCGGCCAGAAATACCTGAGACCCTGTTGGGAGGGCGGAGAGATTATTTCGGTCGTACGAGGAATCCATTGTGGTAGAGAAAGGAAACGGGAAAGAAGCAAACAACAAGGCTTTCTAAATCCGGCCATTATGCTAGCGCGCTTGAAGCTCGTTTGTCAATACGAGGTCGATGCAAGGCAGAGATTCCATGCTTGCAAGCCAAATGAGCGCAGGAAAAGAGCGTTTCTGGTTCCCTAATTGGGTGTTTATTTGGTCCTGTTTGTGCCACATTCAAGTTTTTTGTCCACTGAGGATCATAATTCACAACTTGTAGATACAAACAAGGATATGCTGGCTACACGGCGGATTAAAGCGCTAAAATTACTTAATGATATATTATCAGTCGTTGTGGTTAGTGCTTGGAACAACGCCTATTGAAGGCCCAGCCTCTGCATTTCCTTGTTGAGGTGCGGCACCGAAACCCTCGTCTTGGGTTTGCACCGCATGTATCGGCAGGCCCGGGCCCATGAAGGAGCTCAGACTGAAGTGGGTTTGTGTTGGGAAGTCGGAGAGGATACCCCCCGTCGATCTTTCGTGAAGATTGAGCATCAGTCGAGAGACCATCGTCACTGAAATGCTACATCTATCTGTTAGTGCTTGTTTCACGGATGAACAGGTTTGAGGACGGACCAACTGGCGATTGTCGACAAGGAGCCCGCTAATACTGGCTGAAAAGAGTGGGATTCAGAAGAAAGTCAGAGCGCTTAACATCAGGCTCACCCCCCGCGAACTCCAAAAATGGTCAGCTAAACAAGGGAAAGAACAAACAAAAAACACACACATAGAATGTGAAAATGTTCCCGAGATTGGCCAGAACCATTATGCCGAAGTAAAGAGCACCTGGTAAGATTAACGAACGCATCGGAATCACTGAAGGGCTTACCGTCGCGGAGCATCAGAGTGTGCATTGGGATGTAGCGGTAAGAGCCCACAATCCGCCAAGTCGACCAAGTCTTGTAGAGGGTCAGAGCGAAGATGAGAGTGTCGAATACGAAGAGCGCCTCCCAGGCTGCTGCTAGATCTACGGGGAAGCATGAACGGGAATGAATAAGACATGGGGGTCTGGGAACGAACGGTATTGACTACCAGAAACGTCAGCGCTAGTCATTAAGGAAATTATGGACACGCACGTAGCCCGGCTCACAATGACATGACAGCCCGGAAACCCTTCGATGTTGCGCGACTCTTGGCCAATAATTGACCACTGTAGTTTTTCGTCAGGTCAGGCATAAATTTGCGACAGGACATACGATGACGACTGCGACGAGGCAAGCGGAAATTAGCAAAAGAACCGCGATGAGGTAGCGGTTCCTGTTGTATAATGCGTAAGTCCGCAGGAGCATGATAACTGGATCAACATTAGGGACTTGAGGCAGAAAAGAAGCACCCTAGACGCACTGCAGACCAAAAACTGTGTCCCAACTATCACGATTTGGTGGCTGATATGGTAAACCCCACACCACTTCGAAGGTTTCGCATTCAGTGCGATCCCAAAGGGCAGAAAGGCTTGCTCACCTTGTCCGCCAGTGTGTAAAACGCGAGAACGGTGATCGAGGTGTTTCCAAGCAGACCGGCATAGCGCACGGAAAAGAACCAGTTGGCGCTCGATGTCCGCTTGCGCCTCCACAGACGACGAAATTCGACGCCTGCATACAGCCTTGAGTCAACAGGACGACAGGCATTGTCCATAAGTTACCGAAGGTGATGAGATGGTCGTAGTACAAGAGCGCTTCGCGAGAGAGGTCAGCAGAAAGAAGCGAAGACACAAAACACGACGCACAAATCCCAATGAGATGGAGGCAGCCCTGGAGAAAGCTGAATGGGCAAAAAAGGTCAACTAGATGATAAATTCGCGGGCCGCTTCACGTACATCTCGCGGACCAGCTCTGCATCGACGGTGACATTGTCCATGAGCGATGGCCATGAACTTGAACCGGCCGGGGTCGCGCGACAACAAGGAGGGACAAAAAGACGCCTGGATGGACCACGTCCGATTCATATAGAATGCAATGCGATCTTCATCAACGTCAAGCTCGCCGTGGCCTGGAAACAAACGGGTCAACCAGGTCAACCGCATCTCTTGTCATCGTCTGGCAGTTCGATGGCGCGCTTCCCTCGCGCGCTTTTTGCATGCTCGACCTTGTGCAACGGGCAGAACCCAGGTTCGATGTCTTTGAAGAGAGGCCACAACGGCGCATGTGCCAACAGGAGACAAGGATTCGCTTCACGAAGGGTCCTCGTTGCTCAATAAGGATAAACCGGACATTTGAAACCATGCGGTTGCCGAAACAGAAACCGTCGTAGTCACTGGAGTCACATACGATAGAGCCTTGGAAAAGAGGTTGGAGAGAAATCATATCAGTAGGTCATGAAGCTGGACTGAAGGGCGAGATAAAAGCGAAATCCAGATTAAAAAAGATTAAAAGACATAAACAACATCCACGCAGTACACTAGTACACAACATTTAAGTACCCTTTTCTGGCCGGCCCTCGCCCTCCGCCTCACCCGCGAATCCACTGCGGCCACCCGTGCCAATCATGTTCAGCTCAAGCTCCGCCCTGTCGAGCTCGCGGAACGTGAAGTAGAAGATGCCCGCGAATATCGTCGCGGTAATGCCGAAGCTGGCGAACAACCATTGGAACTTGTCCTCGACGTTGACGCTGGTCAGGGCAAAGTTGAGGGCAGAGGCGATGGCGGTTTGGAGCTGGGCGAAGGCCATAACGACGGACTTCATGCGCTGGGGTGCCTTGGTGTAAGCGTATTCGAGCGAGGTGATGGAAGCGAAGATTTCTGCCATTCCGACGAGGATGTATGGGCCAGAGACAACCCAAACGTTGATGGGAGCAGCATTGGGGTTACCGTCCGCGGTCTCACACTCCGAAGGCAGGTGGTTCGGGCAAGGAGAGGTCTTGTAGAGGTAGTGCTCGAGAACGGCAGCCCAAACCATGGCTATTGGCATCGTCAGTAAAGCAAATTACAATGGCGAATAGGAACAACATACCCAGTCCAGCAACGAAGAAACCCATAGCAATCCGCTTGATGGGCGAGAAGTTGATGCCCCAACGGCGCAGCAAGGGGTAAATGACGCGCTCGAAGATGGGGACCATGATGATGATCGAGATGGGGTTCAAGTTCTGGATAAGATCGTTGGGCGTGCCTTTGAGGGTCATGCCAGCAGCAACAGTGCCCAAGTTTCCGTCGATTTGAGAGTAGCCTGTAATATTGGTTAACTTCGGGGAATATGTAGCCTCGCAAATGACTTACAGAGCCAGAAAATAGGGAAGAACACGAAGACCTTGCAAGCCAACATGGTACGGTGGACTTCACCGACAAAGTCGTCATCCCAGGTGATGTATTCTGGTGCCTTGCCGTTATATGTGCCTGTAGGCCTTTTAAGTAAGGCAAACAAAGAAAAAATCATGAAACTCACTGGGCTTAGCAGGGTCCCAGAATCCTTCACGCTTGACCTCCTTGTAGAAGGCAACAGGGTTCCATGACCAGCGAGCACCGACACAGACTCGGATGACGCGGAAAGTCTCAATGATGATACTGCCACGGGGAGGTGTCTTGACGTAGTTCTTGCGGCCGATCCAGAGAATGGCAGGAACAGTGGCAAAAATGCAGGTGGGGACGAGGAAAGCGACCCAGTAGCCGTGATCACGAGCAAGGAAGGACGCCGAAATGGCACCAGTTGAGCCGAAGTTGATGGCCATGTAAAAGTAGAGGTAGATACTCTGGATAGTGATACCGGGCGAAATAATGACCGTTTCGCCGGACGGGAGAGTTTCTAGGCCGTGTCAATACAAAGGCGGGGACAGGATAGATAAACGTACCTTTTCTCAGCTTGCCCTGGTACTGCTCAGCAATCATCGGAGATACGTTCGACTTAATCGAGCCAGCACCGATAGCCATGACGAAAATTGACAGGATCAGAAGGCCGAGAGCAGTGTTGGGTTTGGCTAGAGAGTCCGGGGTGGCAGAGCCGACGAGAATGATGTGTCCGAGGCTGCCGCAATTCAGTGACAATATGAGCAACGGCGCTGGAAACTCACAAAATGACGATGGAGAAAACACTGATGGTTTTGTAACGACCCCACTTGGTGTCAGCGATAATGGCGCCGAGGAAAGGAGTAACGTAGACGAAGAAGGAGTTGAACTAGTGCGATGTTAGCGATGTTTATATTTTGGAAAGGAGGACCCACTGTACGAATAGCGAAAGCCCGTTCTTGGCCTCTGCAGACACGTTATGGTCAAGTATGAACGCGAGGGCAGAGCACTTACTGGCCAAGCGCGCCTGCGACACCCACACCCCGGTTGGCGGGGAGAACGTGGCCATCCCGAGAGCCAGGAGGGAGTTTGGCACGAATGTAGTTGCCATAAAGATTGGTGGTGCCGTAGTAAGTCCATCGTTCAGCGAATTCGACGGCAGCAATGAGGAAGGCGGTCCATCTGGAAAGAATGACTAAGTAGACGCAAAATAGGAACACGGGCAAGGACGAACGGCATTTTGTCTCGAACATGGCGGAGCGTTGCCAACTCCTCCTCGGTTACACCCTCTGAGTTTTCGACATAGTGGGTCGTGGTGAGGTCGCCCTGGACGATGTCGGAACCGGACTCGAGGACCTTTTCGTCGACAGAGTCTGCCTTCTTCTCAACGGCTGCCATGCCTGAGTAGTAGCGAAGAGAGGAAGAGAAGGAGAATCACTTCGAAGGAAAGAAGCATCATTTTTAAAGACGGTTTTGAGCAATCGGGAAGATCCACCAGTCCACATGGCAACTTCTCGCCAAGCCCAGATGAGCAGCACGCTGTTCGGAGGAGAGTGAATGTTGGCAGTGCCTGCCAAGGGCCATGCTTATCGTTTTCGTAATCTCTGCGTTTCGAGCGACATACACTCGGAACTTGTGAGATGATACCGCCGATAAAGGTGGAGCGCGGGGGGGGTCAAGTGCCATTGAGGAGAATACAGATGAGCCAAAGTCGTGTTCTACTCCGGCGTTGGCCTCGCCTCTGGTTCTCAAGCACTTGCCGCATGCTGGTTGATGAGACTGTTTGATGCAACCGTTGACGCCTTGGCATGGTGGGAAAGTCTGAAATTGATGCATGATGGTCACATCACGTCACGCACGCTGTTTGCTTGTCCACCCGGTGATGAACGGAAGATCGAATGGCGCACACGAGCACACAAGCACACGAGCAAGATATGAATGTTATGCACTGGAACTGGTATGTGCTCAGCTCTGTACGACGAAGACATCTAACTCTAAACCCAGACGTTATTATCAAATTGTGAAACCTCAGCTACAAATGTAGGGAGCAAGGTTCATGGAAAGGTTTCGGTACTTCAAGTTGCTATTCCTATCCTACTCGCACAAGATATGCTCAATGCTCAATCGGTCGCCGTGGCATCACGATTTCTTTCGTCAATCTACCGTCCCCAGATCTTCCACTGTTGTGGGTGTGCTCGGCCAAGATGAAGTTTCAAAATCCAGGACGAGCCTCAGCCTCAGCTCTTTATCTTGCAATTGGCATTAGTTGCGCCATCCTCTCCCCAAGCCGCTTCATGTCTTATCTTGTGTTGTCCAGGGACTTGGTGTTGATTGCGTTTTTCTTGCTTTACCTTTGTCGGTTGTTCTGCCTTGGATGCGGCCATCTTCGCCCATTTGTTGCAGCTAGAAGAGAGTCGGACTTGAGCGCAGTCTCTCGAAGTGGCGGTCACCGGAGACCGAGCTTACCAAGACCTTCTCCCATGTGACGATCCCGCAAAAGCCCATATGGAAAGGAGACGGTTGCGGGCAGCGGATGCAACAAGGGATGCAACAACGAGTTTCACCATCTTCGGCAATCGAGGGCGGAGGTGCTGCGCCGCTTTTGCAAGCAACATATGTATGCCAATCATATGGCGATCCGCTCCGGCGGCATCCGCTTGTCTTCCGCTCCGTCAAGTTCCATCCCTGATGCGAACAGCTATAGAGCCATTAACACCGAGCAGTCTTCTTGATTCGATACACGCTGCTGCAGTTCATCTAGGGATTGGAGCTGGAGCCTTGACGTCAGCTACAGCAACCCTCAAAAGCTCCTCCTCAACTTCTGCACATGCGCCACTATTTGTTGCTCCTTCATGTGGTCGAGCTAGAAGCAGGAACAATCAACTTGAACCTCCAACGCCAATCCAAAAATGGGGCTTCTTCGTCCAGCGGCTGAAGATCGAGGGTGCGGAAACATTATCACCGCTACTTGTCATTGCTTGTAAACTCAGTCGCCCTGGACCATATCAAATAACCTATGACGATATCACGACCTCTACTTAATTGCTTTTGATTGGCAACCCTTTCTTCATCCAATCGTCTCAATAATGATTTCTCCGACCTTGCGAATCACTCGTTTGACCCACCACTCCCGTTTTGCTGGCGGAGGATTATTCGCGCGTTGTGGTGGGGGTTGTTGTACAGTTGGGCGCCCTGCCAGAGCCGGAGCAGAATTGAGGCCTTGCGAAGGTCTTGATGGCGATTGCGACGCGAATGGCGATATCGTTGGGACTGCTGGTGTTGACGTTGGCACCAGTGCAGGTACCGTTGGTGCGGGAGCAGGCCTAGGTTGAATCGGCGCTGGTGCAGGTGTCAGCGCGGGTGGTGGTGATGCAGGCGCGGGCATTTCTGGCAGAGGTGCTTTTGATGGTGGTGGTGCGGGCACTTCTGGCGCGGGGTTGACTGTTGATTTTGGGGGGACGTGCGTGCTTTCCACAGGTCGGGCTGTGGTCTTGACAACACGATGTTCCCATACCACGAACTCCCTTCTTTCTCCGTGATCAAGACGCTCCCAGTTGGTCAAAACCTCCTTCCACCGATATTGTTCCAACTTGTGTTTTGTCCTTTCTCCGACGACCTGAACGCTGCGGAGCTCTCCCTCGTCGAGGATTCTGTGAGCGCTGCGAAGATACCCCTCCAGAGAGTCTACCGAAAAGCATTCAACGACCGTGCTAGCTTGTAATGACATGCTTGGTTACCTTTCAACACAGTATGAGAAGGACCGTCACCACTGGCATCATGTCCAATTCTGAATATATTGCCAAACATCTGAAAGCCTCCAGCGCTCTCCAGCTTCACGCATGAACTACGATCGAGATATAATACCAGCTCTATGTTGGTCGCTCGCGTTTTCCCCGAAACCAATTCTTCAATACGACGGTGGTACTTGTGCGCCGAGATCTCTACTAGGTGGTGCAAGTTGAAGCGATGGGGTTGGAGGTCCTGGTATTCGTAGAAGAATGGGTTTCCTGTGCTGATGCGGATATGTGAGAATAGGTCACTGGTGTCCCGCTCTCGAAAGACGCAGATATCAACAAGCCACAAGACGCTGTGTAAGTCCTGGTCCGGGTAGCATTTGACTGTTGGGACCGTCAGAATTTGCACACGACCTTTTCTGGCCCTAATCAGCGACTCACTCCCTTTCAGCATGAACTGCTGGTCATCCCCCCAGGGCGATTTTTCGCGAACATAAACATCGACAGTGTGTTGATGGCGGAATGCGCTCTTCATCCGCTTCAAAACCTTCTTGCAATCTGATTCCATCCTATCGTCCTTGTAACGCGCTTCATCCAACTCGTCCCGTAACTATGCCAAAACTCGAAAATCATTCGATGCATAATCGTTGCGTCGCGTACCTTTTGTCTACGCCTCTCCTCGACAGCACCCGTGAGTGGCAGACCCTTCAAGTTCAGGATCTTCTTTTCTCGGACCGTGACCTGCCTCAACGATTCGTCTAGCAAATCATCAAGCTCGTGTCGTTTTGCGCCACTTGGGTCTTATGAGCTCATGAAGTTTCATATGCGAAGATGTGACAGACCTCATCTTAGCATCCTTTATCAGCTCTCTGTAAACCCGACAGAGTACGATATGCTGATGAAGCCCATATCGGCTTGAGCGCACAGTCTCGAATGGGGTGGAGGGGCAGAGCTCTCGACCTAGCATTATCGTCAGAGCTTGGGAACGGACGAGTGAGACAATACTTATTTTGATGGGCCCTTGCATCAACACTAACTTGAATCTGTGCGTGCAGAATCCTCATTTCTTGTTAGAAAGCACTGATCCACGTTTATCTGAGGCAAAATTAGAGTTCAATGGAAAAAACGTGGCATGAGGTCATCGATGCTACTTCTTTGTGGCTCGATTAGGAAGCGGAGGATGTGGTTGACAAAGCAATGCCCGCACTAGCGCCTGATCAGCAAAGTCTGTTCTCGATAGCACCTCCGCCTCCATCAACCGGGAATCATGGATCACCTTAACTAGGTGGCATGTTCAGTGCGTGGTAATACAGTTCATTTTAAGTCTCTCACTCGTTCTACCACTCCCCAACATGTCGATACCTCAACTGTCTCAAAATGGTTTCGCGAACACTAGCCGCGATCGACGTCAACAGGCTGCACGTCTGTAGTTGTCGAATTGGAAGAGTTGTGCTGTCTGACGAATTATCAGCTCGTCGCGGGACAGCGTTGACATCTATCGCGTGTAGGTTTTCGTGCCTACCTCGGTACATCCCTGTTCACCGAATCTTTCACTGGCAGACGAAGCTCCAAAACTTGTTCAATCCCAAATATCCGCGTGGAGAAACACAGTCCAAAGCGCAGCAGTCGTGGTGCGCTCATGTTTATGGCCACCCAAGTCGGGACTCACGATTTCCATGTGTTTGATAAGACTGCACTTTTCGCATCCTTGGCCGCCACGATACTGGGTGTAATTCGGCAAGATCCGGCCATGGCCGGCAGCCAGGGGCCCGAAAATACCTTTTTAGTTTTTTCATCGTATGCTGCGATGCTCTTCAATTCTATCACCACACTCGCATCTCTATTCTTCATCGACTCTCTTGGCGATATCGAACTCAATGACGCCCAAAAAGGGGGAGAACGCGCAACAGAAGGTTGGATTAGTCGTCCAGCTTCCAGTCTCTCGCTGCTCAGACAGTTTGGCGCAACCCGGCGGATTAGATTCATCTTCTACCAATGTGAGCTCCGATTCGATCCTCCTGTCGGAATCTTCTTTGATATTGGGCCAGGGTTTGTTCACTTGTGCATGGGGACTCTGTTCCTGCTGCTCCAAATCCTCATGTACATCTGGATGCGGGAAAGCAAAGTTCTGTTTATCGTTCTCGCCTGTCTTACAGCCCCGGCGACTGTCGTGTTATTCTTATCCGGCCTATGGAAAAATTAAGCGCCGAAGAGTTGTCCTCGAATCTAGGTCTAACTTTTGCTATGAATATTTGTACTATACGTGCTTCAGTCATACTTCTGGTCTCTCTAGCATTATTTTCCAGTAATCATCTGTGATCTTTCTTGTTATTTGCCGGATTTACCGGCCAGATCTGCCGGTATCGTAAGACTGGTCACAAGTCTTGTCTTTCAACAGCTAGCATGGCGCCGCTGGTTACGCCAGCCTGCTGGCATCCTATTTCGTCCGTTGTCAACGCTATCGATACCAAGGTGGCTGGGATGGTGGGAGAACCACATTCAGCTTTGGAAAACATGCGACGGAGAGGTTGCTCTGCAGCTTGAAGTCCCGGCTTCGCCGCCCAGCATTCAGCAATAAAAGGAGAAGACTTTGCCGCCATGTCGCCACTGCTCGCCAGCCCAAGCATTCGACTTTTCCATGGCCGCTACACAACTCTCCCTCTTCACCGAGCTCACCCGTCTTACCCAGCCCGGGTACCCAGTCACTGAGGTGCTCACGAAGCTCCTCAATCTGGTCGGACACGATGTCTGTGCCACCAAGCGCAATCATCACGCCGTCTACTGGGCCGTCTCACAAGCCCGCGACATCATCGACGGCATTAACGCCCTCGTCAAGGTTGCTGGGGAGGGTGAATCTTGGGAGGCTTTCGATGACTACACCATCCGAATCCTATGGATCGAAAAGTACATCGACTTATTCCACATTGCGTTCAAGGCTAATGGCATCCAGAGTTCTGTTGGCTTTCTCTCTGATCACCGAAAAAGAGACTATCGTCGCCCGATTCGGCGAGACATCGAGCATTGTCGAGGAAATTGCCTTTGTGGACGCACTTCGGGACAACAGAAAGGACCTTCGCGACATTCTTCAACAGTTGATCGACTCTACGTATCTCAAGGCAACTGTTTTTACCAGTGATACCTGCCTGTGCTTACAATCACCAGGGTGATGTTGCTGAGCACACCAAGGCAGTCAAGACAGTTCAAAAACAGGACGATCTATCTGCATTCCGCGCTACAGTTGGCAGACTTCGCAATTACCTTAATCGGCTTAGCGGCCACGGCAAGGACTCGCTCGCAGAAGTTGTCCGCCGTTTTGATGCTCTCCACGTTACTTTGGCCACTGCGCCAGACACTCTAGCTGACGTAGGCACTTTCTGGAAGCTCTTGCTAACCTCATTCAATTTTTCACACAGGCCGTCTTTCTTTTTGCTCTTCAATGCGCTCTCCTTATCGAAATCGTCACTAGCAACCGCGACAAGAAGGCATTTATGCGCGTCCAAGACAAGGAGTTTTGGCGTACTGTTCTTGGGTAAGCTTCCCCCAATCATTCTATTCATATATGAACTATTTCAAGCTGGATTACCGTCGCTGAGAAGCATGCCAAAGACCCAAATTTCTCTGTCACCGGACTCCCGGGCGAATATACCGCAGCCGTTATATACCTTGTATGCCGCGCTCTCCTCCGGTTTATCGCCCTCACCGTCTCGTTCAGACTGGTGCCATTGTTGCCCAGCTCCCGGATGGATTCAAGGATCTTCGTCCGCTCGTGGCGCTCACTCGCCGCCCGTTCTACTCTCAAAGTGTTACCATCGTCGCTGGCTGCGCAGAACTTGCCACCACCTTCAACAAACAGAAGACTGTAGAGATGCTTAGTGCTTTCAACGCGTGCGTTACCGAAAAAAAATTCGACATCAGTATTCATTATTTGCAGTGCCCTCGAAAAGGCCACTTCTGCGCTCAAAGCTGCTGCGGATGTCAAATACGATCCCTATACCCCATGGGCCACATCAGACAGTGCCACCGCCGCGTTCGAGGAGGCAGAGACTGCAATCAAGTTTTGCTACCAGGACTACCAGGTTCTTCTTACTTGGTTATTACACTGCGTTTCTAAGACTATTTTAGGTGTCCTCCGCGACATGGGAGAAGCGCATGAAGAATTCACGAGACTCTGACGCAGATCGACTTGCTCAGTTGGAGAAACGCTTCAGTCGTGCCAAGGTAGCTTGATGGCCTGCAGCTGATATTCAACGCAATCCAACGCTCACATCCTCTTCAATAGACCGATTTCCCCGCTGAACAAACTATCGACGTCACGGTGTCAGTCTCCCTTGCAGGGAGCCAAACCCAACCTATCAGGCGTTCATGTCAGTTCTCGGATTTAGTCCAAACACAATGCTGATCTTTCCATGCAGACAAGATCGACTCCGCGCTCACCTTGCATGCTCTCCTTTGGAAAGAGGCGTCCTTGCGAGAAAGCATCCCGGCGGCTAACGAAGTGCGCAACCAAGCCTTCTTTTATGCCACCGCCGACAAGGCCCCGCTCGATCTTGACATGCTGATCTCGAACTTGCCTAATGCTCAAGGGCGGAGTGGCAAAGTGGTCGTACTTGTTGTCCCCAACGTCTAAGAGCTGTGATGCGGGTCAACCTTTTGCCATTCTCTTAGCTACTGGTTGTATATGTTGCTTGTTACATCTGATCTTCCACAATATAGTATCACCCCCCTTCACACGAAAGCACTCCTCACTTAGCAAAAGCCTGGTCGATACACATTAAGGAAGAGAGCGTTGAATTGATTTTCCATTCCGTATTACAACTAAGTATCTTGAACACTCCAACAGCCCACTTTGAGAGCGAACTCGACTGCGAACTACTTAAGACGAGTAAGCGGCGATGGCAGGTACGAATGCAGCGGTAATTCCGTCACGGATGGCAGTAGCCCGCTCGACCAGGTCCTCCTACAATAGACCGTTAGCTTGGTAGAAAGATGGCACGGAGAGCAACATACGGGGGAGTCAGCGATAAGTGCGTCGGCGAAAGCAGTGGTGGCGGTCTGGAGGTTGCGGAGGTCCTGGAGAATGAGGGCAGGGAGACCGCCGATGGGAAGAGACTGGAATCCGGGCTTCTTGGCAACGATGCCCTCGAGGGCGGAGAGGATGGTGGGCTCGATGGCCTCAACCGACGCGAGAATGGCAGTGCCCTCCTCCTCGGTGAAGGGGCCAGCGGCGACGGCATCGGTGGTTCCAGTGTTCAAGGAAGTGACGAGAGCGGTCGCGGAGTTGTGGATGCCCTAAATAGACAAGCTTTGTCAGCATTGAGAAACAAAACGTCAGGCGAAACCCACCAAAGCAGCGGCGAGGCTGCCACCAGAAACGGGGAAGGCCTGGATGGCGTTGTCCAGGTTGGTGACCTGGGTGGTGATTGTGGCAATATCGGCCACAACAGCAGCGACGTCGCGCTTGGCAACGAGGGCGACGCTGAGAGCAGCAACCGAGAGGACGGTGAAGAGACGCGGGAAGACCATCATTTTGGACGCGAAAACAGAGAGAAGTTGTGGGTGTAGGAAGCTTGGAACAGACGAGTCGGGGACACGCTGAAGAAACAGAGACCGGTTGAAAAGATTTTATACGTTTTCCGGTCCCTGGTCATGTGTGTGGGTGAAACCGTGTTTCTGCATGATCTTAGCGGCACATCATCAAAAGATCAGCAGGGGGACTCACGAGGAGCCGTTGTTAAATGTTTTATCACGTTCCAACAATGTGAAGGACGGGGAATGGGCTTGGCTGGCATTACCCCGCACTGCCAATGCGGGGAACCGCGGGTAAAAATTCACGGTGTGGAGCATCGACTGTTGAAGAAGCTGCAGAAAAGGTTAGGAAGAGGCGAAAAACTTACTGTTGAACGTTTTTGTTGCAAATGAATACTCCCAATAGAACAAATTCAAGAGTAATTTGGTTGACGACCGCATGCTTTTTTCTTCATGTTCCGCCGACCAGACATTGGTCCATCCGATGAACCTGAAAAATAAACAGTGAGCTTGGAGTCAAACGTACTTTGTATGGCAGGTACAAGAGAATTCGTGGTTACAGGCACGAAAGACCGGGTTACATGGTCACTGCGCAGTCTGCGAGTAGTCTGCGCGTAGACTTTCAAGGCATTCCGCCAAGCAGCGGCGGAAACCCGTCGGGGAGTGCTCGTGAAATCAGTTCAAGAAGCAGACCATTCTAGCGCAAATCCACGCCATTGAGCATGACGGAGGAGGAGGACTGTGACTATGATCTTGGGCTTGTCAACTGATTTTTGACGAGATCATAGATGAGAACCAGAACGCGCCAACGTGATACGCTCAGTCTGACTAGTCTGTTCGCCTCCCTCTAAACCGCCCAGAAGCCGCCTCCTAGTGCTTTCTCGAGAGCGCAGGGATAAAGGCTCACTAAATGTGACCATCAGCGCATCATGACCCTGACCCGACCCCCTTACATCCAACCACAATCTCAGTCATCCATAAGCACTACAATGGCTCAAGGAAACAAGGTATATCAAAAATGACATCGACAATCGAGTCCAATTGTTTCTCAGATACGGTCGCGTCACCTCATCAAGACGCCGATTGATAGTTGAGCGAGCGATTTGTTTGGCGCATCGACTGAAACTCCCAGAGAAATTACGAGGGGGGATATCAAGCGCATCCATTACCGCAGTGGGGTGAAGCGGGGTAGTGGGTACATGTACGAGGAGACCCGCTTCAATCTGTACCACTTCGTGCAAGATGTGATGAAAGAGTCGGTGCTGTACATGGCGCATGACTGGAGGTAGGTGCTTTAACACTCTCTCCACACGGGTCTGACGTGCCATAACAGAAGAACAGTGAGGAGGAAGGATGTTGTCCGTGCATTGTCCAGCAACCGTCTAGGAGCCCGATTCAAGGTGTACCTCACGAGTTACTAGTCATAAGTATGAGTGATTTTTTCAAATATAGCAGGCGCAAATACCGTCATGCTGTCCTCGAACAGAAGGAACTGTCCCAACACCGTCAACATTCTCAATTATCTAACTGACGCCACCAGAAAGGAGTGGGGAACCAACGAGAGAGAATTTCAGGCTTGGCCACGGGGGTTTGCACGCCAACAATGAAATCATGTTGTATCGAGATGCGAGTAACAATGGAGGGCACCGACTGGGTGACCGACATCTGGGTGATATAAGAGACAAGGAGAAAGTGAATGATGACGACACACGTTCTCCAGAATACACTGCTCCGGAACATTTTGAAAACCACGAAGAAACCGGGCTTTGGATAAATGGACTGGAGGTATACTGCACAGCTGTTCCTCAACCACGCAAAGTCAAAGAAGACCCATATTGTGGCTCAGCGTACCCAGCACGGTCCCAACAGCAACGATCATCCAGTTCCAAGCTTCGGCATGGGCTGTTTCTCCAGGTGAGTCCAAGAAGGAGTGGACTCATGGGGTTAAGTACATATATTGACGGGAATCGACGGTCGTCATATACAGGTATCTTCCGATAATGGAGTTGCGCGCAAGTCCAAGGGAAGGGAAGGCCGGAAGCGTTGGTCTGCAAGGAAGATAATACTTGAAGATTCTGCTCGTTGTGGGTCGTGAAGTTGTCCATGTCACATGTTCTTTGATGGGACTTTCTCCTTTGACACGACGACACCGAGTGAATACATGGAGCCTCTGTTCCAATTCGCGAAAAAGAGTCTGCAAATGCGGCGAGCTTAAAATGCATCATCCATCTTTTGCTCAGATTTTTGCCAATGGAGGAGGGGTCAGTACCATCTAGGTTACCACTACCCCACCAAAACCAAGACCAAAAGTTTATTTTACTACTAGTATGTAGCAGTAGCATATAGGTATAGATATACTTTGTAGGGGTACATTTAGAAAGGGCTAAAAATACAGCATGATAATCCGAGAAGCCATCATCTACTCATCGTCTCGTCTGACTGGCTGAGTATGTATGCGCTCCGCTCCATGTCCCGCGTCCAGAGGGTGTCTAATTCCACAACAGGACTCCATTCACCATCCGTCGTCGAGTGTGCATTTGCGTGTTTTCGATAGTATTGCACGGTCGCGATGGTGGAGAAGATGCCTTTGCTTTCAACGGCGTGGAGATTGAGCATCAGCCGGGACATCATGGTGACAGAGAGGCAGGAGGCAAGAGTTGAGAGGGAGCCGCGGAGGAGGTCGTCGCAGAGCTAAATGGCTTGTTAATCCCTTGTTGAAAGCAAAAGTACGGCAAACACACACATAGAAGGTCAAGATGTTTCCCAGGTTCGCTGAAGCCATCGCAACAAAGTACATGGCGCCTTTAGGAAACAAGGTCAGTGCAAAAGAAAAAGGTATGGTCTTGCACACACCGTCGCGGACCAAAAGCGTCAACAGTGTCATGTCCCTTCCTCCGCTGGATTTCATGGCTGAGAAGGATTTCCAGAAGAGGGAAACCGCGATCATGCAGTCATACGTGAATAAAGCCAGCCACGGAACGGCCAGGTGAACCCCGCTGCCGATCAAGATTAGCACAGAACACAGACCAGATTTACTCGACTCACGTATCGAATGAGTTGCCTAAATGGCATCCTTCGACGTCTGGGAGAGGGTAGCTATGACGGCCGCTTATTCCCCACTGTTTTCTGGTCAGTGTTAATCTGTGTTTTCGAAGACGACCGCACCAAACCCAGTCCAAGGAGGCCACAAGCTGCGGCAACGAGGTACATCCAAAGCTTGGACTCGCGTCCATAAAGTGCATATATTCGCAATGTGAGCAGCACTAACAGCCGAGTTGAACGTAATAGATCGGGACAGAGTGATCACGCACTGCAAATCAGGCTTTGGTTTACGATGAGGAGGATTTGGCGAAAGAAGTTGACGCTTCGGCACTCCTGGCTCAAGTCAGCGCGGAAGCAGAATGCGTAGAGGCCACGCCTACCTCGGCAGGTATGGAATAGAAGGTGAAGTATATGACGGCAATGTCACCAAAGAATGCGATGTAGCGATTAAGGAAGAAGCAATAGGTACTCATTGTCTTCTTTCGCCGCCATAGAAATCGGATTTCGTCGCCTGTTGCATGTTGATAATGAGCGTGAGGGGGTCGGGGTAATGGTAGCAGCACACCAAAAGTCAAGGCATGGTCCCAGAACAGAAACGCTATGAAGGATGAAGCGCCGGCTTGAAAGCAGAGCAAACACGCACTCATGGCGGGCAAGGCCAGGTAGTTGTGCATTCGTCTTGCTTCGAGGTCATCTTGGGGGGCTACAAATGGAGCGAAGTACACACAAGTCAAACGCAATAGTCACCGCGTCGAATTGATGAGAGCCGTCTCCATCTGCGGCCATGGCAGAATGGGCGGATATGATTGGAGGTTCAAGCCAGGATGGAAGGAGGGGAAGAAAGGGCGTTGAGGAGAATCCCAAATGCCAGCGCCGCGACCGCTTGAGACGAGGATCGACTCATCGTGATGGGCATGTGGATTTCATCATTCCAGCCCTGCATTTGAGGTTCTGTGACCGTTCTGTGGGTCCACAGGCAGGCACAACCTAGATAGAGGGCCAGGAAGAAAGTTGGCGTCAATCCAGCGACGTTTTCTGCCAAACTAGCAGCATGTCTACTCATTTAAGTCAAAAGATATGTTGAGCAAGTGGAAAAAAACGTGGTAGGACAGGAGATGCCCTATCACGTCGATCATGTCACCATTGGCGCTGAACGTCAGGACCAGATTCCTTACAGTTATTCTGTGCGAGGCTGCTGGTACTAGGTAGCTTGGCGGCTTGTTTTACGGTCGGAAATAAAGTCTAAATGCGACAAAGTGCAGAGATACCTATTTATGTAAATCATTGCAATCAGCCTTCTGCAGCTGGAAAAGATCAAACCCAACCACGGGTCAGGCAGGGGGCTGGGAAACATCGAAAAAGGCGTAGAGAGAATCGGAAAGAGGTGGAAGTGGACGGAGCAAAAGGCGTGAGCCCGTAGAAGGGCTTGGGACCGACGATGCTTTGGGGGGGAATCGAACCCCCGGCGGGTCGAAACAGTAGCGAATCGACGTGGCAACGACCCAGGTTACCACTACCCCACCAAAGCGGTTGAATGAGTCGCAAATTGAGTCGCCATATGCTGAATGGTTGCGAGGAAGTAATATTTTCATCAACGATCCCGCTATCAAATGTTTTTACCTTGCCATCACTCTAAATTGCTCCGAAACTAGCAAAACTACGTTCCAGGACCATTATGAAGTCAGTTGCCATCTTTCAGGATCTCTTTCCAAGCCTAAGTCTTTGTTTTGAGCGGCTTTTGCGGATTGAGAGAGGATGTAGCGCTAACTGTTCAGCGCCTTCAATAGTCGTGTTGAGCTCCCTAAACTTGATACTCTCGTGCAGTTACACTCCCCCCTCCGTCACAAGACTATTTCAAGTCATGGCAACCAATATTAGATATCATCTGGTCGGGGGAACAATGACCTGTCACACCCAGTGCCAGTGGTCACAGGGGTTATCGCCAACTGATCCACCGCGTAGATGTCAAAATAAATGAAGGCAGGATGTGCGCTTCTCATACGTGTCTTCTGTGGCGCAGCGATTTACGGCTCACAACATCAACAGATCTACTCCCGAGTCCCAACGAACTTGAACGAAGACTCGGACTCGGATGTCACTACCAGAACTTGATAATAAAACCACAATGTATCTGTCAGACTCGGAGACGGGAGGCTTGAGCTCCTCCATTATTATTGTAGAGTCGAGTTGATCTCGTTCGCTCGCTACGCGTCCTCCAGAGCCGGGAATCATAGTATCCGGGTCAAGTCACTCCTATTTCAAAATACGTCCCGAGCGCCGGCGGTAGCGCCAACTTGAAGAGCACTGACCTCCCACCGACAGGCTACTCGTCCAAAGGTTTCCTTTCCCACTGGCAGGACATGAATGTAACGACAGCCACAACGAGTCAACGACTGATTATAGCTCGCTTAACTCCGAATCTCCGACCGCTATGCCCCGCAAGGCTTCTTCTTCCCCCCAAACTGCCTCAAACAACACCATTGCGTTGCTCATCGGAGGTCTGATCGCAGGAGTTGTGGTGCTGGTACTCGCAGGAGTCATTCTCTTACGCATCAGAAACTCACGGCGTCTTGCGCGCGTGCGAGAAACATGGCAAGCGCGGCCATTTGAGATGGGGCAGGCTGAGAGTGAATTTGTGGATTCTCGGGCTCTGCACTGGCAGCCCACAACGATACTGCAGTCCAAGTTTTCCTCGAGCTTGAGGAGGAATTTGAGTCAAAGGATTCCTGGAACGCGAACAGATGAGCAGGCCGTGCAGGCGATCACCGCGGTGGCTACGTTGGAGACTCAAATGCGAGCAATGGCAGAGCGGATGTCGGTGATGCAGGCCCAAATGCGACTCGGAATTTCTGGTGGAGATAATGTTGAAGAAAGACTTCCAGATTATTCGACAGACTAAATAGAAACACAGTAGGCGGTGAAAACTTGTAGCGCTCGGCCTTGGCGCTAATCAAATGTGGTCGCTCGAATGATGATCTGCTGTCGGAGACTCCAGAGTGAGCAACACTTGTGCACGTTTGTAGTGGCCGTTCCAGACTTCCATCCATCGATAATGCCAACGCTATCAAGTTTCTGGAAGATGGTTGACCGACGTTGTAGGGCTGTTAGCTGAGCAGGAAGAAGATGGAGGCGTAAGGCAGTGTGATGGCAACTCGTCACACGTTATCGATCAAATCCTTCCCTTTAAACGACTCCATCGATCTCATCGCTCTTCCTTCCTCACCACAATGGCCAACACCTACGTCCGTCTTTTTGGTTGTCGTTGTCGTGCTGGATTGGAACTGATTTCTTTTTTCCGTTTAGTTTGACGTTTCGATCGGCGGCGCTCCTGCTGAGCGCATCGTCTTCAAATTATACGACGATGTCGTGCCTAAGACGACCGACAATTTCCGCAAGCTCTGCCAGGGTTTGGACATCAACGGCCAGCCCTCTGCTCAGGGTTACGGCTACGCTGGTTCCAAGTTCCATCGTATCATCCCCCAATTCATGCTTCAAGGAGGCGACTTCACCCGCCACAACGGTACTGGGGGTGTCTCGATCTACGGCGAGAAGTTCAAGGGTGTGTTGCTCTCCACAATCCTACGCTTGATCGCTCATGGAAACGATTAGATGAGAACTTCCAGCTGAAGCACACCAAACCCTTTCTTCTCTCGATGGCCAACGCTGGCCCAAACACCAATGGCTCCCAGTTCTTCATCACCACCGTCGTCACCAGCTGGCTCGATGGCAAGCACGTCGTCTTCGGTATGTGTAATTTCTTCGGATGGCGTCATGCTCGTCATCGCTCGCTAAATCTCGTCATCACAATTTGCTAATTTTTTTATCTCTTAGGCGAGGTCGTCACCGGCACGGACGTCGTCAAAAAGGTCGAAGCCGTCGGCACATCGAGCGGGGCCCCCACGAAGACTGTCACCATCGTTGCCTCTGGCATTGTTGAATAAGCAAGTTGCAGCGGAGAGAGAGAAGTTCACAAAGATGAAAACGAACCTTGTAGTCTTGTTCCTGTGCTGAGGATATGTACTTTTATACATATCGTTATCGCTCACTCACAATCTGTCGTGAACATAGCTGGGCTTCAAGCCGTCGTCAAACCCCAGAATCTATTTGTAGCGCTGGCCGTGTCAGTTTAACTAGGCCCTGAACGACTTCTAACCCCACAAACTATTTGTAGCTTTCATGCCTGCCGGTAGACGCTGAGAGACTTGTGTGCTCGGCGTCAGGGCGGCGTACGTTCTACTTCCCCCCACGAACTTGTCCACTGGAAATGTCGGGTTCCTCTGACTCGGACTCTATCGACCAGCTTACACAGTTTACTGGTCGCCTTTCCCTGGGTACTCGCCAGGCAAACGCCCTCAACGCAACATCGCCCTACAAGTTCATCCACCAACGACTGACTGCCGACAAAGAGCCCCTCTTGTTCGTCGGCGAATCCCTGAATCGCAGCCTCCCTATTGTGCTTGCGACCGAGAGAGGGTCGTTTGATAGTATCTGGGCGAGCTCGTACACGGGTGAAATACAAGACTGGGATTTACCCAACCCTCCAGGCCCTTTAGGCAGATCCCAGCTCTGTCAAGGAATCAAGTTGGCACTTACTAATGCTGCGGTCAAGCGAGTTAAACGAAACACTGATCCTTCTGGGCCAGCTGGCAGTAAAGTACCAAGTGTTCCTCTATTGCACAAGCTGATCACTGCCATGTATTCTTTTAGATTGCGACAGGCCAGCTATCCTTACCCGTCTCCGCAATCTCTTCGACTCCATCCAGGAAGATGAGTTGGATCATATCAAGGCGAGATTTGCTTATCGCTTGGACGCCACATCTCTCTCTCACGACCTCCCTACCACTCGAAACATCTGGTTTCAGTGTCCGTGGCATTACGGTAATGCCAATACGAAGCTGCTCATTGAAGCGTTCATCAAGTCTGCCGCATCGGTCCAGAAAGTGGAGGACGCTGTATTCCTGGGGCTCGCACCGCACGAAAATTGCGGATGGGACTATGGATATGGGGCAGAGTCCCAGCGCTATCAAAGCCTGCAAAAGTTGGGTGAAGATGCTGGCTACGAGCTCGTGGGCGGGAAGCCTGACAAGGAGTTCATCCAGAAGGCAATACTCTTAGGCTACAAACACCATTCCGTGGCAGCGAAAGATCCGAAGCAGATGCATAAAAAGCTATGGAAGAGCCACGAGACCTATGTGTTCAGAAAGAAAGAATGAGGGGAAGCATACTCACACCCACATTGTGTAATATGGATTGTCGTGGACGACTCGGTACGAAGATGCAAATAAGAGACTTTTGAGAAACTTGATTCGTCTCAACGTGACGACATGCGGTGTGACTCGGACTCGGACCTTCTCTGAATACTTTTATTTCTCATCATACCAGCGCCCGCCCACTTTCTGTCCACTGAGAACTCTAATCAGTGAGATATTTGAACCAAGATCCCATTGTTCACAGTGTTCAAGACAGCATATGATGAAATCAAACAAGCAAAATCGCATGGGTACAACTGTGAGTGTTACTAGTACTCTAAGAATTGCAAGTCTCTCGTTCTGACCAAATCATTAGGCCATAGCCAGTGACCAACTCTTACACGTGTCCTCTAATTGTCATGGCCCAAGCAATGTATTGTGCTTGGGACCTTTTTGTTTCCTGGTCTGATGAACAAGCGCTCCGAGCTGCCATGGCCTTAGCGTTGCCTGCATAAATTACGAGCCAAACTGGCAAGCCCTGCACCACCAACGATGGCTCACGGTCCCCGCGCTCTTCGCCGCACTCCCTCGATCTCTTCTTCCGGATCGTCTTCAACTATGGCCACTGACTTGAAGCCATCCCCGGGTCTTACCAAACGCTTCTTGCGGAAGAGAGTGCAGGACAACCTCCACGTGGACAGACTGGTCAAAAAAGTGCTGAAGCAGGAGAAGTCAAGAGCCAAACAGGCTCGGAGGATGCGCAAACTCGAGAAACAGGCGAGCGGGTCGCATTCGTCAGCGTATGATGCCGATGTCGAGTCGGTGAATTCTTCGCGCACAATCATCACGGCCAAGACTCGAGCTGCTAGTCCCTCAGGCTCCAATCGTGATCACAACGAACCCCGTCCACTCCAGCCGTCGTACTTGAGCGAGACAATCGGGAAATGTCAAAGCCCCTACCTCCGTGCAGCCAAGCGGTCAGGCATCATCACCCAGCACAATGCAGAGGTTGATATCGCCGGAGAAGCGGTCCGCTTTCGGGTCGAGGACGATGACTGGGATGAAGGTGTGGTCAAAGAGATGAAATATCGATGGTGCGATGGGCAAGACATGATAGATGAAGAGCTTTAACCTCGACTACGAACTCCTTTTGTACGTTGTATGCCTTCCTCGTGTTTGTCTATGTTATGATGTTATGACTTCCTCTTTCATTCGGCCCTGCGAATTCTCAAAGGAACCACTGGCCCTTCCTCACCCACAACCTTCGGGCGGCGAATTAGTCCCAGGACAGTCGTAATGTCCGTCTTGGGACCGCCCGGGAGCTCGAACGAATAGTTCTTGATCAACACCGAAAGGACAGCCTATAAGTTTTTAATCGCGTCGAGCAAAGAAAAGAAAAGCCATACCTTGAATTCCGCCAACGCAAACTGTTTACCCAAGCATTGGCGCGGGCCATCCAGAAAGGTAATGAGGTGGCGATGTCCCTGGATCGCCTTGGCCCGCAGGTCGTCTACGTCAAACGTGAGCCAGCGCTCGGGCCTGAACTCAGCTGCATCGGGGCCCCAGAATGCCGTCGACCGGTTCATGCATCGAATGGACACGGTAACGACAGTGTCTTTGGGAACTGCAATCTGGGTGACCAGCTCGCCAGATTTGGCGGTGATTGGCTCGCTCAGGGGAATTACATCGTCGGTTTGCGCCTGTGGCCTATTTAGAGTGCTATTTTCAACAGAGAAATGTACCTGTCGAGTCGTTTCTGGCACGGCGGGATGAAGGCGGAGGATCTCGAGAACGACGGCATCGAGGTAAGGCAAAGACGAGGTAAGTTGGTCCCAGGTAGCGTCTTGTGGTCCGAAGCTAGTTAGTTCGTCTCGGAGCTTGGCTTGTATGTCGGGACGACGACAGAGCTCGATAAGAGCCCACTGTAAACGGGTTATATTGCTTTCGAGAACTGGTAAGTTTGCCTCACAGTCATGCTAACTGTATGTCATCAGCAAAGAAGGATGAAATATAGGAAAACTCACTGGATGTTGTCTCGTATCCTTTATTAATAAGCCAGTTGTGTACAATTCAGGACATATCTTACCTGCCAAAAGGAGGACATTCTAAGTGAGTGGTAAATGGCACATTCTATATCATTCTTTCCAATACCATTTGAGCAGTGATTTCCTCCTTATCCATATGAAGCTCAGCGTCTTCCTGTTCCGCCTTCACTACAATTCATCAGGAAAGCTTCTTGTCTAGGCAATGGACTCACAAAGCAACCCAATGACAGACTTGTCCATTGCCTCCTGCTGATTCGCCTTATCCTTCCGGGTCTTCTCCAAGAGTCCTTCCGCGATCGTTCCGAGTGTTTTCTTGAGTTTTCGAGTGAGGCGATTCCGCGGGGTCGGCAGGTGCGCGAGGAAGGGAATCTGGGTCCCCAGTAAGAAAACAGCGAGGTTGATGATGCTAGCACGGTTCCCGTTGAATGCCATGGCATCAAATGCGTCAGCGACGGTGGAAGCTTCGCCATCCAAGGAGCGGAATTCATGCGAAAAACCAGCAATGCCGATACTATCAAGTCTGTTGACGATGTCAGGCTGAGGGTCTTGACGATGCGTTGATAAACTGACGCGACGCGGTTCATCCTGTAAGCGATAAGCGTGTAACGAGGGTGCGGTGAAGTATGGCGGACCAGGCTTCTACATCCATAACTACACCATCCGGCGCGCCTTCAAGCTGTGTGTCCCAATGGCTCTTGAGCTTATACGCCGAATCGAAGAATACTTCGGTTAATCGGCGGATAGCAGCATTGCTGAATGCTGGTGTAAGCGCTTTGCGCTGCCTGTAATGGTAATGACTCAAATTCAAACAAGAATTCGCTATCGAGCCACGAACGCATACCGTTTGTGGTCTTCTCCCTCGGCGTACAATAAGCCATGTCCGATCTGTGTTTCGTTAATATCGAGACCCAAAGGCGACTCTTTCACTTACTAAGTTGCCAATGACATTGCGGGTCATTTGTGTCTTGATGTATACCGATCTTTCAGAGGCATAGAAGTGGTTAACGGCGCGTGGGTCGGTCAAGACGAGTTTACTCCCGCCCAGGGCCATCGGTTGCTCGAAAACGGAGCCATATTCCGCCGCCCACTCTTCAAAGACTTCAGCGGGCTCTACAGCAGACGAGAGACGCCGGCCAACGCCTAGCAGCCAACTGTCTCGTGGCGGGCCATTCAAGCGGGTCCCTCTTGTTCTGGTGAGTTGCTTGACAATCTTCGTGGCGACCCAAACACCGGTGCCGAGTATAAGGAAGTCAGAAATGCGGAGCTGGGTCAGGAAGGCCATGGGAAGCTGATACGACATCCTGCGACCCACTGGCAGCCTTTTATCAGCGAGACCTCCGACGGTTGGCTTCACGTGCCCGCCATATATCGGTCGTAGATTTGCCTTGCGATCCGACGGTTGCCACTGCTCAAGAACGCGGCGCTGCGGCTTCCCATGTCAAGAGAAGCTTTGCCCGCCGTCAAGGAACATGACAACAGGAAGAAATGTCACGCAGTGGTGACGTGACGCGACTTGCCTCAAAACGCCATGAGCCAGCGTCAAGCGTTCTATGGCGGCGGAGGAAAAAATGCTCCCAACGCGCCCGACGTGCCTCTCCACTCGTCTGAATCCCTCGTATTCACGCCTGACCCGAACAACCCACTCCACGCGGGTGCAAAACGCGACGCGCCGTTGAATACCAATTCGTTCACAAACGGAGGCCGCTCATCGGGATTCTCCTCCGCCCATAGACAATCTACTCCTCAAACCCGCCCTGGGACATCCGACCCGCGCTCTGCTTCCATGATGCGTACTGGGTTGAGCATGGTTCGGCCTGGGACATCCGACCCATACAAAGCTAGCGGAGGAAACCATCGTCTTCAGACTCACCAGGCTCATCGCAACACTCATGCAATCACAACCACTCCAGTAACTATGCAGCCACTGCCTACTTTTTCCCACAATGTCCCACCTGTTACTCCCCATCCTGCAATCCCCCACGTCGCTACTTTGTCGCAAGAAGAAGAAGACCCCGAAGTTGAGTACGCGCCGGAAACTGGCCGCGCCACTATGCAGGACCCGATGAGACTGCAACGTGCCACATACGCCGTGTCGATGACAGAAACCGAGGACGACAGTGAGATCTGCCAAATTCCGCCTCCCAACAAGCGCGCGCTCGCGGAGATTTGGATGACGAGCACGACATGGAGCATAGTCAGAGACCCCAAAAACGAGCCAAGACTACTAGGGTATGACAACAACGCCCCCGCAATCTTCCGATTACTGATGCGCCGTTGAGGAGGACCGGGAAAGATCCTATTCTGGTGCTAGTCACGAATATCGTCAGTCTGTCAGTCCGCGCCAACAAGACTACGACCAGTATCACCACTATCATCATCAGCAGCAGCAGCAGCAACAGCAGCAGCAACAACAACACAGCAGCAGCAAGAGCAAGAGCAACAGCCGGAGCCAGAGATATATTACCTTGGACCGGTGCCTGTTGTGCGAGACCCCTATGAGCAGTCTGCCACGCCTATGAATAAACTCATTGGTCTTCTCAAAGCAGAGAACAACGTGCTCGATGAAAAATCCATCGAGGCTCATGTCACGAGATACGAGACCGCGGCCCAACGTTGGCAGGGATGTACTCGCGAGGAGTGGCTGGCTGGGGCTAATGGTGTGTCTGCTACTTTGCTCGGATTTCATCTTCCAACCTTTACTTGTAGAGATCACTGAGATGTACACCAAGGTTTTCGACTTTGTTCGTCTAGTTTTTTCCTCTTACTTCTCCAACGACTCATTCCTTCCCAGGTTAAAGACCATATGACGTCCATATTCTCTCCTTGTCATTGCGGAATTCGTTGTTGACTTGTTGACAGCAAGAAGCTCGCCCTTTTTACTTCGTGCGACGAGAAGCTCGCCACTCACCACAAAGCTCTCCGCGAACGCGACCAACAGCTTACGAGCACCAAGGAACAGCTCCTCGAAGGCGGCGGAGAAGTTCTCGGTGGACAAGGCAAAGTCTAACGTTGTTTGCGGCGGCTACTTCTTGTTGGAAACGAACCCAAGACCTTTCTCCCCCAAAATATCACTTGCATGGCATCGGCAAACGCACTCGCAATTCACCATTATGCATTGTACCTCATCAACACCAATCGATAGCATCCGCATAGTTTAGAACTTCGCCTCTTTTTTGTAGCTTGTTACATATGTGTGTAGACCTCTCTGTATCGCTCATTGTAGAAAAATCAATGGACTTGTTATGATGACCATATATGAAAAGCGACATCAATCGAGTAAATTTAAGCCCGTATAGCCTGCGTCAAACTTGAGTGGTCGGCGCGCTCATGGCGTCCATCTGAGGGCACAAACTTCAGACAAAGAGTACAATCTTGCAAAGAGTTACTCACACGCTCGGCCCGGGTATAGGGTAGGCCTGTATGACGGATCAGTAAACTTTCCAGATTGTCGTCGTGGTGGATAGCTTACGCTGTTATCTAAGGAGAATCCAACGCGTAAGATAGGAGGCTAGGTAGCTAATAGAAAGGCCTACCGCCTGAATAAACATTGTAGACGATTCCTGGACGCGAATTGTGTCATCAGTCGACCAATATACTAAGGTGAACGGGAGGGACATACCCGGTGTTGTGGACTTGTACGCGCCTAAAGGTGGATTAATGAGGAACAAATGGTTAAAATGGCGAGCACGGACCGGGGAATGCGACAAGGGCAGAAGAAGGCGGGACAGCGGTGCCTGATCCAGTGACCTGGACCTGGATGCAGGAGGGGTAAAACTGGGCACCGGGGTAAGTGGTAGCCGAGTGGAGGGCGATGCTAGATGGCCAAAGTGGTTCGGGTCAGATGATAAGGACTAGTTTTCTGAGGACGCACATCTCATGGCGGATTATATATTGGCCGGGCTTGAGCTTCGCGGGTATAGTGAACGAGTAGATGCTCTTGTTTTGCGTAAGGACAGTAGTTGCAGCCCATTGACCTGCGGAGTTCTTTCCGGCCTCTGCAACCTTGAACCAGACGGCGCTATAAGAGTTATGAGAAGGGAGAAAATGGAGGGAAGAAAGAGAAACAAACGAGGTTCCCGGCTGCCAGGAGGTGATGTTGGTTCCACTAGGGACAGCGGCCATATAAGTGATCATCGGGCCCTATTATGGGTTAAATGCGCATAGCTTCATGAGAAGGAGAGCAATTTACGACGTGGCTGTCTGGCCAAGTGGTCCAATTGAGCCCTAGCGTTGTTCCCGCAGCAACAGTTGCGAAAATCGGCGCTGTGGTATATTCCATGAAGAGACGGATAAAGTAATCTGAGAAGCGCTCTTGCCTGGCTTAGATCCAACGACGCCTCCCTCGCTCCATCCATTGCATTGAAGACTGTAGAACACCGTTGAGGGTCTTAGGACAAACAACGACAGAGAACATACTCGATGAGGGTGAGATCCGTCACTGGTCCTGTGCCTCGTTATCAGCCAATTACTTGCAAAAGTGGTCAAGATGTACCATCGCCAGGGATTGTTCGAATGATTCTTTGGGGCTTGAGAGAAGTTGAGAGATCGTTTTACCTAAAGCAATGCAAGCTCACTGCGGGGCTGTAAAAGGGAAACGGGGTCAGCTAAATTATACTCTCGGTGGGGGAACAAACGTACGTTGTGTAGGGATCAGTATAAGGAAGGTATCCTATATAGGATGCGGAGCCAGCAGTGACTCGTTGCACGTAACCATGAGCGGAGACGACTGTGGCAAGCGAGATGGTAGAGACAGCGAGCTTGACAATATCGAAGAGCATTGTGTACACTTGGAAGTTCTTGCTTGATATGCCGAGAGCTTATATTGCGAGAGCGAGCCATTTGACGGATAAATTGAGGCCATATTGCTCAGTTCTTGTGGTCAGCAGGAGGTGCCTATCCGGGCCGGCAGTCTTTACTTCATTCACCTGCCCAATGACATCAATCCGTCTCTCGTCAAGCGTCGCGTTTCTATGGAGTAGACGGAGTTATCTCTGTACTTCCTCGCGAAGGAAGATTCCAAGCCAAGGTTGACAGAGGCTTAAGTGCTAGTGCGTCATTGTCTCGAAAATTTCGATGGAAGAAACTTCCTGGAAGAAAGACCTTGAGATCGCAAATGAGCATCGAATTCAGATTGAAACTTGGCGGCTCACTGGACCATGACGGGCACTTGCAATTCTCTGCTGCAAAAGAGAGGCTAATGCTGGCTCTGCCTGTGGTCTGGTCGTCCGTCGTTGTGTTCAGGAGGAACCTGTATTCACCAGAGTCTGACATACTCATGGACATTGACCAACCCTTGCAGGTCACGCGCCGAGTGGCCGTGAAGCATGAAATTGTTCTCAAAGAAACATAACATGACCCATGGCTAGCTTGTGGGTTGCAAACTTGGTTGCAAACGTCTGCTGTAGTGTTGCAGATATGCTGAATATACTTGGTTGTTTGCCGCGGCTGAGCAATCAAGGACGAAGAAGTCGAAGCTAGTCGAAGCTTGATGACGCAAAATTGGAAAGAAACAAGCCTCATCATCTTCCTGGACTGTCTTGAGCGCTAGGGAGGAGTGTTCAGGGCGAAAGTTCAGCACTGGACTAACCAGGCACGAAAGCAATTCAAGGACAATGACTCGAATTCAAGTTGTTGTTCGCATCGTGACTATTCGCCACACATCATGCCTTTGTCCTTCATCCTCTTTGAGTCCAAAGCTCACAACAACGCTCTTGCTCTTGACTACATAGCATGCCCGCCGCTCTCAGCTCGTCGCCCGTGACCCAGCGGACGACGCGTAACTCTAACAAGACACCGCTTGCTACACCAGACGCGATCAACTCGAGCCCAGGTTCAACGCCACGCCGATGTTCGACCTGCAAACAACCACGCAAGGGCCATCCGAGGTCAGGATGTCCGTTTGGGCCAGAAACGGGAATGACTGAGAAACTTGGCGCGTTGGATTTGTCGGTTGTTGACGACGACGACGAAACAGAGGTGGAAGAAGGAGTACCCCAAGGCAAAGAGAGGGCGAAGAAGTCGCAGAGAGTCGCTATGCCGGGCACACTGGGTCCGGTACCAAGCTGGGTACTCTCCCAGTCGTCATGCAAATCAGAGGACTCCATCTCCTCGCTGGACGTCGCGCCACCCACTTCCCAAGAGTGTCCTCGCCCACTTACACGCACGCCCAGCATCGTTGAACGCGAAGCATTCACATCTTCCCTTGCCTCACTCACCAAAGCCACTATCTACGTTCTCCCCACCGAAGATGCCGCCGAAATCGCTCTCAAGGCGTCTAAACGCGGTCTGTCCACTCGCCAGTTGGGTCTGGACCATGCAGACACACTTTTGCTTATTGGTCAAACGGAGGCTGCTGTTGCAGTGCTAGAGAAACAAGTGCAAAACAAGATGCATTCGCTCGTGCCCAAGAACACGCAGAATGGCGTGATAGCAACGGCCACGAAAGGTTTGATAGTTGGAGCAGTCGGAGCCGTGGCTGCTTGGGGAGCGTTGGCCTTCGCTTAGTTGAGTCCCTGCAACTTGTTTCCTCCGCACCACAACTGTTACTTGACTGTTACTATCCCGCTATCCCCTGTTATCGCCGTTGATTTTCATGTAATTTTTTTCCTAGTTCTGACTAAGAAACTATGGACGGTACTTTTCAGCAAGCTTCCGGGCCCCGAAAAGAGCCAAGACCGACGCTGGATATCAAAGATTGCATCTTTTTGAGTTTCCTTGCATGAACTTCCATATGTGGCCAGAAAACGTTAGAGTCATCTCTCAAAGAGTCCAACTTTTCGGAAGTAGAGAAACTACGGCTTGTGCAGAGAGTCATGTTTAATAAGCTCTAATGGTGGGCGTCTCGGGTCGCGTCGATCCTTCCCGCGCTGCCATCACCATCTAAATGACGGGCCTGGACGAGAACCTTTTGTGGTTACTTACATATCATGTGGCCATGGCCTTGCGCTGATCGCTTCCGGGGATTGGAAACCGCGTTGCCCTTTGCTCTCTACCTCCACCACTCAGTGCGCAAGTGCTAGTGCTGCCGGCCTCAGGGCGAACAGGCGCCGGGAGTCCATGCTATATCGCGCCAACCGATGTCCGTCTCTGAATTTGTGGATCCAATAACGACACAGAAGCAGCTGTACGATCCTCCTTTCCTCGTTTTCCCACCAGAGATAGACCAACACCGCAGGAACTCAGCGTATTATTTCCATCTCGTTTCCTTTAGTGGGTCCCTTTCTGTCTCCCCTTTTATTTTACTTCATATCACAGGCTTGCTTTTCTACGACTACTTCCTCACGCTTGACTGGGAAATCGAGCGCTACTGGGGCACGCAGCTCACCTGGCCGTCGTTCTTCTACTTCGTCAACCGCTACGGCACGCTGTTTGGCAACATCCCGGTCGTGATTGAATACTTTTGGAGTACGCCACCAACGCCAAGGAAACTGATGGTGCGTGGCTCGCTCGCGTGCTCGAGGAAGAGGACCCTGTTTGAAGTAACACACCTTTTCAGATGTTCGTGCCGGTGCCAGCAAAGAGAGATGACCGTTCTAACGTGGAATTTTTGCCAGATGCGAACACTTAGAATCCTACCATGAATACTTCCTGATAGCGAGTCAGGTCCTCGTTGGAGGTGCGCGAAACAATTCGGCTCCGTTTTCATGTTAGCCGACCGTTTCTAGCGATGCTCATTTTACGGACATACGCACTGTATGAGCGCAATAAACGTGTGTTGGCGCTCATGTTGGCTTTCACGACCGGCTCTGTCGCGGTCGGCATTGTGCGTTTTTAATTCCCTTACTCTTCCCTTGGCTGATAAACTGCTGCAGTGGTCGGTTGCGACAGGCAAGTCGGATAAGGGAAATGTAAATCTGGAGCTCTATTTCGGATGCAACTATCCCATCTCTCGAGACGCGTATGTTTCTGCTTTCCTTGCCCTATAGTTTCTTATATTTTTCTAGAGCATTGAGCACACTCATACCTTGGGCCGCTGTTGCTGTCTTCGACACGATGATTTTCTTCCTCACGCTGGGCAGAGTGCTCTACCGACGCTCCATCACACCACGCAGCAGTATGGACTTATTGAGTATCCTACTGAGGGATGGGGCGATCTACTTTGGGTGCGCAGTGCGGTTTTGAACAGCTGGCGCCTTTATTGACGGGCCAGCGTAGAGTGATGGTGATGTCGAACCTGGCCAACATTTTGACGTTTGTCGTGCGTGTCTTTGTCTTTGGCGTTGGCGGTCCGCTCATCTCTATCTTGACAGCTTGGCACTGTGAGTGGGCCTGTCCCATTGTTATTGCGGCCGCTAATTCTTCTCCCGCTAGCCTTACACACGGGGCATTGCGACGACATTTACCAACATGTGAATTTCTATTCTACTCTTACTCTTCGACCTGCTTACAGATTCGTCTGTCTAGCCTTGCTTCCATATTAATATCGCGCCTGATGCTCAACCTCCGGGACCCCGCGCTCGCCCACATGTCGGGGAGAGCGAGGGGGCAGACGGGTAGTACGACCCTCACGATGGGGCCAACAACACGGTTGATGGATGCGCCAGATGTGATGCTTGATACCGGTGAGTCTTTTACTGCCGAACGTCCTCTCACCGCTGACCCCTGGCCAACGCAGAATACGAACTCTCAACGCAAGCCCCAAATTATGATAAACCAGACCCGTATATTATGAGCAGCGCGCGCGCAGTCTAATGCGTGGAGGTCACGTTTAGAGCAGCCCAAAATGTGTATTTGTAGTCTTTTGAAGAAGAGGGATGGACAGTTGTACTTGGAGTGTCGAACTTCGGATTGGACTGGAAGGATGCCGACCGTCGCGGGCGGGCAGCGATTTGCTTTCCCACGTTCATCAACGCCAAACGTGGCACGACTGACGCAGCTTTCCTCCGACTCGTTCGACGCTCTATGTTCCTATTTCGACGACCAGCGCTCGAGAGTGCTTCCACCAATGATTGTGTGGGCCCCATGTTCACCCCTGAACGTTCTCATGTCGACCTATTTGGGCTTCCTTGGGAATGGGCCAAGAGGTGGCAGATTCGTCAGTTTCTCATACCCGCAATCACACGTAAAAGTGATGGCAACAGCGACCGACGGTGACCGATGCTGCCAGGGCTGGTCGGGCCTGCGTCCGAAATCAATGATGCAACAGCGTGACAGGTTTGTGACCCTGATCAATTACCTTGAGTGAATGAGAGAGCAGGATTTGAGTGGCAGAAAAAAGGTATATGCTACTTGTTGAAGAGTTAGTGTGTCAATACACAGAATGGTTGGCACAGTACAGAGCTGAGGGAGGGAGACTGAATTTAACTGTCGATGATGGAAGCTGTCATTAATTACTCGATTTGGGGGGGGTCGAAGCACGTGTCGTTCATCATATTGAATCTGCCACCTCTTGGAATGGGCCTGGACAAGGCCTGGACCATGGGTTGGCTGATGAAAAACCGGTCAGGAATGTACCTGGCATGGCCCGGCGCCGGCCAAGCTGGGCACGGCGTTGTGCACATGAAAAGAGCGGAACCCCTTGGCTGTGGCCGTTCCGCCCGCCGTTAGTAGGGATCGCATGCGCCATGCAGTGCCCCCGCCTCGTGGCCGAATATTCCCGGCCATCGCCTAACCCCAGGGCTCCACTGCGTTTGGGTGTGTTTGCTGTAACTTTTGTCTGTGTTGACCTGGTTTCTGAAGATACTTACAGCCTAACTTTCCTCAGCCTTGTCAACACGATCTGGTCCCATTGGTAGGTAGCCCGCCCGCGCTTTCTGCTCGTATTCTGATATTCCTCAGTCTGTCCTATCTCGCATCGGCTTCTTGGGCGCCCATCGACTCCGAATGGCCGAATATGGATAATTGTGCTGGCGGAGCCATTTAAACGCCGGGACCTTGCGAAGCAGCATTCCCTTGTCCAGAGCTGTGAAGCAGAAGCGCACGGTAGAAGGGTGCGACGAAACGATCTTTCCATCTTTCACCACTGACGTCCGTCGTATGCAGGCTGTGGCGAATCATTCACTGACTCACAGAGGTAACGCCGCGCATCGGCGCGCTGAGGGAACCCGCACTGGCCGTCCATCTATTTAAGAAGCCGGTGCCTTGCCCGAGACGAGTTTTGCTCCCCTCCCCGCGACACTTTTCCTGCTGTCGCCGCCCTTCGTGAGGTGGCCCCGCCATGGCCCTCCCCGACATGAGTCAGATAGTGGGTGCACTGCAAGACATAGAGACAACGCGGTTCGCTCAACGTGCGCTATTTCTTCAACTCGTCTCTCTCTCCCTCATACTAAATTCATTTTTCAGTGGCCTCGAGCGCAATCATTATATTCGATCACGGTTCGTCGCGTCTAGTCATATACCGAGAAAACGACTCATCCGTCTGTCAGTTATAACATTGGACGAAGAAGTGGGTGTCCAACAGATTGATAGTAGTTGGTTCCATTGACATTGACACTTCTTTGCAGGTAGAGCTGATATGGGTGGGTTTGTGGTGTTGGAGGTCTTGACGCTGAGCCAACGGATTCCATAGAGAAGCTCCTGGTCAATGGGGAAGATCTTGTTCATTATTGTGAGTCCAGCCTTTCCTTAATCTGCCTAGAACTAATGATTCCTGCACAGAATCGCTATTATACCTTGTTTTCTGTCGTGTACGTCCTTTCTCTCATGTCTGCTCGGCGCTGAGATCCATTGCAGGCTCAACAATTACTGTTCGTCCGCGTCCTGTGGCTCCACAAGTTTTAACCAACCATTTCACAGCACTCTTCAGCGCATCCCTTACGGATTCAGTGCGTGATTGCTCACTCTCTTTGCTTCACTACATATTCTAATCGTTGTCTCGAGTTGTGCGTGTAGCTCATTTCATAAGAAGCATGTATCTCATAGTGCTGAAGTTGTGCGTGTCGTTCTATGGACGATTCATTTTCCTGATCTACTGCAGGCCTGAACTTTCTGCGTTGGCAAGGATGGACAGGGATGGTTACTGCTGTGATTGCTGAAGGCACGGTTTCTTCCATTACGAATGAGCAAGACTAACGACCGTAGTAATTCTGCAAATGCGCCTCTACGCGCTGTACTACCAGGACAAGAAAGTTCTCGCGTTGATGTCGACTCTCTTCGTCCTTTCGTTGGCGGCATCGGCAGCGATAATGGGCACTGTGCTGGGCGGACTGAGTGGTGGGTTCCTTCAACACTTCCCGGATATGTCAACTAATCAAGTTTTCAGCGATCTCGCATCTCCCTGGGACTGGTGTCACGTTCTGCATTCCCATCGGGACCCCCCAGTACTTCTTCGTGTATTGGATACCAATGCTGTTCTTCGAAAGCCTGCTCTGTGTCCTGGCGCTGTACCGTGGATTGCGGACCTTCCGCGCCTCAGTCTCGCTCTACCAGTCTGGCCGGCATTTAGTGACCATCTTGATTCGGGATTCTGTGCTGTACTTCATCGTGTGGGTTGACTACGATTTCCACTCTGTCTCAATATTGATTTCTTTTTTTTTTCAGCATGTTTGCGTCGTATCTTACGAACCTGATGGTTTGGCTCCTCGCACGGGTGGGTGCCCTTTGGCTCTGTCCTCTATTTTTGCTCAACTCACCATCAGCAAACACTGCTTGAAGTGCCGATTGCGTTCTCAGTCGCTCTCTCTTGTGTGCTGTGCAACCGCATCGTGCTCAACGTGCGCGAGGTCAAGGGCGAGCTCGACTCAACCGCGGAGGCGGTCGTCCGCAACCCAAACCGCCTGACCTTCGGCAACGACTCGGTCGGCAGCGGGAGCGTAAAGTCCGTCGACTCGCATATGTACGATGCCGAGTATGCGCCCCGTCCGAATTCTGCCACACCGTTGACGACCATCGAGATGGCGCAGTTGCGGTCAATGCGGGTGGACGGGCAGTATCTGCAGCAGCTGGAGAGCGGTGTGTATGAGCGGGACGAGACGAGTGAGAGTGGCAGGACTCATGGACAGTTTGTCGTGTTGTAAAAACAAAAAGTAGAAATGTTGTACTAATAATTTGTTTTTGGTCGTCGCCTGCTGACAAGTGTGCAAGCTTCCTCCCTATATATGGCTGTTGAGCCGCATCAATATCAAGAATCTCAGTGACATGAGCCAGCCAAAAAGCCGAAGTTGCAAATTTCCTTACCAGGCAATCTTATATAATTGGTTGGACAGTCAATTCTAAATAGCATGCATGCATTCATAATTTGAGTTAGAATTGGGTGTGATATAAAGGATACAAAGTAAGGACTTCTTTTCATTTGTTACAAGTCTCAAGGCAACAAGCAACTTGTTGGCAACAAGTATGGTCAGCCAATCAATGGGAACAAGACACGTCGATAGCGCAAAACAAGCAGGAAAGCGAAAAACTACTAATACGAGTATTGGTATATATATAGATACGAAAGAAGAAGTAAAAACACACAAAAGTATGAGAAGATTCTGGCGTATACAAGTAGTAGAATTTGGGGTGCAATCCACCTAGTTATTCAGGACACGTTTGTTGTTTGCGACGGCGGCTACCCACGAAGCAGTCAGCATTCCACCGTCGTTTGTGATTGCAATGAAAAGATATGCTCACCATTTCTCAGTCTTGCTCCATCATTGTCAAATCACCTTCACCTTCACCATCGTCATCTCCGTTAACAGCCCCGTTGACGTGACCATCTGTCCCAGCAGCACCAGTCGCCCCATTCAAAATCACGCCCCACTTGGCGACCAGAGCAGTTGCGCGGTCGCGGAACTTGAATTCATCGTCGCGCGGAATGCGGTCCTCGGGGAGGAGATTAACGTGGCGCATGACTTTGCCGATCTTGGAGAACTTGAGGAAGATATAAGTCAAATTGCACGAAGGCAAAGATTAAAAGAGGATAAACCGAGAAAGGGACAACAAGAACAGACGAAAAAGGGAGGATGAAAAATACGTACCGTCAAGTAATCCACCGTCATCCCCTCATAAGATTCGATGGCCGTAAAGAGCTCGTCGAAGCTGGGCATTTCCTGCAAATCTATGTTGAGCTCAAGGACTGACCCTGGGACCGAACGACAAACCGATTCCTTTGGAGGTGGCTTGTTACTATTCAAGAAGCCCTTCTGCAGCCTGTGCCGCCATTCTCGCACTTTGACGGCCTCTGGGTCTTCTTCTAGTTCTTCTGTGGCAAACATTAGGATGAGCCAACGGAAGAGGGAAACTATACATACCAGAAGTTTTGGCCACTGGAGCCTTGACTGCTTTGGCCGCTTTGCCTTTCGCAGCAGCCCCTTTCGCAGTGGTTTTCGGCTTTTTCTTTGGCCTCCCGTCCTCTGCATCAGACGCTGCCTCCTCGCCATCACCATCTTTCTCGTTTTCATCTTCACTTTCGATTGTGGCCTTGCTTTTGGGGGCTTTTCGACCTTTGCTTTTACTAGCGGCAGCTTTCTGAGCAGGTGCCTTCTTTACCGGCGCTTTCGCCTTGGACTTGGTAGTCGTTGAAGCCACACTACGTTTCCGCTTGGTGCCAGTTTCTGCAGGCTCTTCGTCTGCTCAATACATGTCAAAAGACGCATTGACGCTGACAAACGGTGTAACTGACCAGCTAATTCATCTTCTTCGACCTCTTCCTTCACTTTCTTCCCGCCCTTCTTCTTGCTTGCAGCCTCCTTTAGAGCTGCAGCATGCTCCTTCTCCCAGGCAGTAGGATCAGCAGCCTATCAATACATGAGCGGAAAAATATACGAGGGAAGATTGAGATGGCCCACCACTTCGTATGCTTCCAGCAAGTCTTTCCTTCCGAGACCAGATCCTTTTTTCTTCTTTTCGTTTGGATCTGCTGAGATAAATGCGTCGATGGCGGCGCTGGTGAGTGGTGTTAGCACACTAGGGGCAAGCCACGTGCTAGGAAAAAAAAGTGAAATATGAGCACCGCACAAGCAGAAGAGGACAACAGGAACGCACTAGTCGCCTTTGGGAAAATATCGAACTGCATAGGATGGCGTTTTTCGTCCAACTGGGCGGGCCTCGCGCACGTTCGGTGGGGTATCTTTGTCGGCGATAACCTGCGACCATGGTATCAGAAGCCAAGTTGAGTAAAACCAGGATACACGGTGTGAAGAGCGTTAACAGATGCCATCGGTTGCATCTAGAGGCTCAGCGAGATGGTCGGCTCAACTGGTGGGCTTGTCGACACGTCAAACGACGAGTCAGAACCGAGCAAACTGGCGACTGCCATTCGCCAAGTTTCACTACCCCAAAAAACATCCGCAAGTCGCAAGGGAGGAGAGACGGGTGTATGCCCAAGAGCTGAAGAAGGAGAGCGCAGGCCCCGAGCCCAGAAAAGAGGGAAGACTAGAAGAGGGTACTCACCATGCCTGGCCACGGAGGAAATCCCTTGAGCTTCGCAAGCACTATGTCGCGCGGCTCAAAAACAAGTTCTGGCTCCTTCTCTTTCGCAACTTTGGGCTTGGGTGCAGCTTTCGCCTTCGCTTTCGCCTTGCTAGCGTCGCCGCCTTTCTTGGAGCTCATCTTCTCTTGCTAGAGAGGGTGTGGGAGTAAGCACCGAAGAGGTACAGATACGACGAAAGCACCCGTACACTGGTCAGCGAAGAGACAATAGCCGGCGGAGGGGACGACAGAAATGTTTGTTGACGCGATGCGGACAAAGGCAAGGAGTGCTCGTGATCATAAACGACGCGCGGTGCACGTGCTTTCTGATTCCCCCTCATCCGATCCTTACCCTCACTGGCCGCTGTCGTCATTCTATCAACAAACCACAACCTTGCGAATAATGTTCACCGTGGATATGTTCATTGAGGACCGTAATCTATACCCCGCAATGCCGTCTACTCCTCCTTGAGGGACTCCAATGGTCTTTTGATAACACTACGAATCGCCATTGCAATCGGCCGAACGACCTTCGATTTACTCATTCCCTGACTTCCATTTTTATCTGGAATTGTCCGAGTCTGCCCAAAGCTGACTTCTTTGGGCGTGTATCCCGCTTGCCGCGTTGCTGCTTCACTGGTATCTTTGAACGACAGACATGAATTACTTGGTCGCAAAGGACGCTTGCTTCGCCAAGACAGACGAGTCTGTGCTGAGGCTATAGTTGATGTCTGGAAATACCGGTGAGTCAAGAAACGAGTCCAAAGATGAATCGAATCACTCACCGAATCCCAAGCACTGTCTGAGAGTGAAATTTGCGACCGTGACCCTTGTCTTTTCCGCTGCTGGCAAGTATTCAGCGAACGTTAAAAGATAAATGGAAGACGTGGACTCACCAGAAGACATTTCAGAGCGTACTGCATGAATTCCATGTCAGACATGAACCTAGCCCTGAATAGTTCCAGCTTTTCGAGGGCCAATGTGCGGAGCAGAATGGTAGTGTCGAGCGAAAACTCCGCTCCATTGGACATTTTCTCCGAAATCCACCTCTCCAACTGTCCATGTGCAAAGCCGAAGACGAAAGGGATAAGGATGATCCACTGTTGCTCATGCGCCCACGGTGGCAACGAATGCACTGGGTCGATTACTCCTTGGTTGTTGGGAAACACGCCGACGATAACTTCTCGATATGGTGGCTCGATCTCATCATAGGCAGTACCCTCAAACGTGCCCATGGCCAAGAAAAGCCTACGACCGGGGTCGATTAACGCACAAGGACGCGTGCTCTTTCCCATCTGATTTTTTGGGTCGCACAGCTTCGTGAGAAGTTGGTGTTTTCCGCGAGGCAGAACACCAAGTTTGTCAATCGTTTGAAGGAAAGGCAGACGGACAGATGTGTGGCGGGCGGTGAGAATACTGCCGGAATGGTGTGGAAGTCGCGGAGACATGTTAACGGTCAAGAAGGACGGGAATTCAAGTTGCTCCTACAACTTCGGCTCCTGCGCTCATATATGTCGGTGCGCTTTGTCGCGTCGTGCCGCTTTAGCATCAATGCGCCGGAACAACTAGATCGCCGAATCAGCACCTTTGTCTTTGTTGCTCGCATTGATCATGTTGGAGTGGCATTCCATTATATAAACGGCAACACTTCACCACTCAACATCAATCCCCCCATTCTCGTCACTCATGGCTCAACTCACTGAAGAGTGGATCCCAAAGACAGCGGCTTTTGCCGTCATGACCATCGACGTCGACGAGACGCTTAAGATTCTCAACGATCCGATCGCTACTGCAGCAGGACGCCGCTTAAACTGCAAGAGTTACGTGGTCTACGTGTCTGGTGTACGTTCATATAAACGACTTGCGCTCTCCCTTGCTGATATGTTGGCAGACACTGCAACTATTCAACCCAACGCTTGCCTTTCGGAAAGAAGAAGTCCATTTCGTTGTTCAAGGCCTTCCGCTCCCTGTTCCCGAAGAACACATCGACGAATCAATGTGTTTCGCCATTTTTCCTACCACCCATCATCCGACAGACCGCGCTCCCCTAGTTCCTGAAGTCGGCGAATTCCCATGGCCAGACTGCTACATCTCGAGCTTTGCTTCTACAGTCGTCCGTTGCGCAACTTATCACCAGAAAACTCGTATCGACTGCGCCCTTAACTCGCGCGACCACGCCCGTTTTGGTGTCTACGAGGCTGATCACCGAGCCAAACGCACATTTCAACGCGAGCTTGAGGCGGACGTGGATGTTGATGATCAAGACACGTCGCCACCTCGCCACAGTAATGGAGGTAGCTCAAACACCCTAGAGGTCGACTCTGGTAGCATTATCAGCAACTCTGAATCGGAACTCCGGATGACGGGGGACGATCTTATGGACCTCTTTGCCAATATGTTGAATGACGAAGCCTCTCCTGAGGAACTTGTCACCGTCAAATTCACGCACGACCTCTCCAAAGTGCTCGAGATTGCAAATCACCATGACTTCTTTGGGGAAGTCGAGCAGCTTCTCCGGTGCGCATTCGTCTTCTCGATTATGTTTTCCACTAGGTTAATAATAATACGTTAGTATTTGCCAAGACTCTCAGGAACGCAAACGATTGGCCGCAAATAAGCGTACTCGTGGTGAACAGCGACTCTCCGTGGACTGAATCTATGTGCTGATACTTGTATAGGCGCGAGGCGTGTTACCCAACGTATCTCCCGACTCGTTTCGGCCACCAAACATCGTGTTCGTAGCATGTGGATGTCCTCTACGGCCAAAGAAACCTGATTTGTGTGGTGGTGCGGATTTTCGATCCCGCAAACCTAACACTTTCATTCTTGATTGTTCCAAATGCTCTGTCAGTGACTTACAGCCCTAAAATATAAGATTTGAAGTATATCTTGTGCAATCATCATCCAAGCCCGTGATGCAAAATGCAATGTCCTGTCAGGCTTTCGTCCGAACTGTGGAGGCTAAGGATGGCTGAACATCGACTGAAGAAGCCATTATAGACGTCCTGTCTGGTGCAAGGAGTTGGTAAGTATGCACCTGATACTGCGTTGCACTGGCACATATTGATATTCAGACAATGGTTCTAATAATCTCCCGTTTCGTGTCCGCTACCAAGCGCCGGCGTCGAGTCGGCCAGTTTTTCGAGTCCTGAAATTATATCATGGCTAGAAGTCTAAGATGATCTTGTGCTAGATCAGATGCAGTATCTCATCCACTCATTTCTGCTATCCTTCACTTGTTTGAGATCCTTCATAGTAAGTACTCCTTCAGAGGTTTACTTGACCGTGTCTGATGGCGTTATACTTGTTTGTCCAGCTTGTGATAGACTCGAACCAGTCGCATCGCGGACGTGACAAAATCGGTCACTGCGATAGCGACTGGAACAGAATCACCGGCGCCTTAGGCACACGAGCCGAAACCGGGTGGAATTAATGACTCAGCCAGGGTCTTGGGACAAAGTTTGAATTTTCACAAATTTTAAAGTACCAGTAGATAGCGCTCGTAAATGCGAATCTCGCTATGTTTTTATTTTTTCGAAATTCCAAGAATTGACGACGCAAATGAGCAATCTTTCTGCGCTGATCAATTAGGGGCTTGCTCGATGCCTTTCGTCCCCGTTGACTCTATCGACCCGCAGCGACTCAAAATCGCCAGAGAAACACTATGTAGTGTCTTCAACATCCCCTCCCTTCACCCATTTCAAGAGAAGGTCGGCCTGAACGTGCTTCAAGGCAAGCATACCATGCTGGATGTCCCCACAGGAGGAGGCAAAACCCTCGCATTTTGGTTCGCCCTCTTCTACTACTGGCAGCCTGGGTGCACAGACGAAGCCTCCAACAAGATAGTCCTTGTTATTGGGCCGCTAGTCGCGCTTCTAGAGGCCCAAGCCCAGCTGCTCAATTCCAAAGGCATTCCAGCCATAGCTGTTACCTCAAACACTCCAGACCTTGAGCAGGCATTAACTGTATGTCAGGAGGCTTCTATAACTGCTTCATTGACTTACCTAGACCAAGAAACTGGGACAAAATCAGTATCACGTTGGTTTTCTCGGGCCAGAGATGGGTCTCACGCCGCTATTCCACGAGAAAGTGCTAAACAGCATACCATTCACAAAGAATATAATCAACCTTATTATCGACGAGGTACACTGCATTTCCGAGTGGGGGACCAACGACTTTCGCCCAGAGTACCGCAAGATTGTTGAGCTTGCGGTGATGATCGTGACTTGCCCATCTTCACCGGTGGGGCTGGTTCGAGCCTACTACAGATGTTGCCACTGCGGCAGTGATACCGAGCAAGTGATTGTCAGCTTCATGTAGCTCTTTACCCTCACTGGCACAACCATGGAGCCTCTTCTCCCGCCTGAACTGGAGCATGCAATCTTTACACTAGCGGCTCTTCTGAACTGGCAGACAGCTCTTCCGCTGATGCTCGTTGCTCAACGGGTTCGAGCCTGGTGAGTAGTACTTATATACAGGTGTTGCGAATATCAATCTCATTCTGAGAACCAGGGTCGAGCCTTTCCTTTTCCGCGTGGTCAGGCTGAAGGAATCGACGCATGCTCTAGCCTTCCTTGCAAAGATACGAGTGAACCCGGATGTCTGCTTCCATCTCCAACATCTATTCCTCGAGGACACTATCGATGGAGTCCTGGATGAAGAAATTAAACTACTTATACGCCGCGCCAATATCCACAACATTGGTATAATCTACCCCTATGCGGAACCGGAGTATCTGCAGGTACTCTCGGAGCTCAAAATTCGACAGCTCACGGTAAATCTCGGAGATGGGTGGTCTGGTGAGACCGTCGGGATTGGCAGTGAGCACATGACATCACACTCCGTCACACTCAGAGATTTTTCTTCCTTCGCCCCCATCTCTGCTCTCCCATTCCTGGCCCCAGCGCCATCGCCTTCGTCACCTACTAGTTTCTTTTGTTCCTTTCTACACTCTAGTTTGGCGAGCCTGGGGCCTCTTGCAGCTGTAGGCGCGACTCTCTCACCCACCGGCTCTTTGTGGGTTTTGGCTCTCCGCTCTTGGTAGCCACCTCTGCCCGTTCCACTTGCAACCCTCTCCGACACTAGAGGTATGTGAAGCTTGTGGCGCGGGCTCCACCTCCTTCCCCCCTTCCTTTTCCCGACTCTTTGGCGACCATCAATGTGTCGATCGATTGCGAACACTGGCCATTGGCTCTCATGTGTAGCGGCCAACACTTTGTCTTCCTTGGAGGGCCTCTGGCGTCCGTGCAAGTACCTCCCCCGCCTTTGGGCTGGTCGCTTGCACTCGGTTCATGTTGGCTACCGAGGCCCTCCCTCTTGTAGGAGCACTGCGGGGCCCATAGTATAGCCCTCCCGCCAATTTACACAGATCTAGTATCCGCCCCATCTGGACAGCGAGCGAGGCCAATCCTGGGTGGTCTGGTGAGACCGTCGGGATTGGCAGTGAGCACATGACATCACACTCCGTCACACTCAGAGATTTTTCTTCCTTCGCCCCCATCTCTGCTCTCCCATTCCTGGCCCCAGCGCCATCGCCTTCGTCACCTACTAGTTTCTTTTGTCCCGCCCACCATCCCCAGCTTACTACCCTTTTTGCGTGCTTGTGTTAGTTAGGATTAGTTAGTCTTAGCTACATGGTCGGCTACCGAGGCCCTCCCTCTTGTAGGAGCACTGCGGGGCCCATAGTATAGCCCTCCCGCCAATTTACACAGATCTAGTATCCGCCCCATCTGGACAGCGAGCGAGGCCAATCCTCTGTTTGGTGGCGGCATCAATATCAATGGGCAACATCGCGCACTTGCCCATATAACCCACCTTAGCCTCTTCGACGCCATCTATGAGCAGTATTTCTCCGACAATTTGTGCACCGCGCTCGCTCTGCTTCCTGCCCTCAGCCATATGCGCATGTCCCTCGCCCGCCTGCCGCTGCCTACCATGGACGAGCGGAACTTGCAGAATATTTTAAAACAATGCATGCATCTACAGCTTCTCTTGCTCGGCACCGACCACGGTCTCATGTCTTCCTTGTTAAATTTTCAAGCGCAAGACATGCGTATTGTCATCGTCCTCGACAGGCAATATTACACTGAGTACTGGGCACACTGGGAACATGGTGCTCGCGGTGGAGCAGACCTCTGGGATATGGGTGACGCGTTTGTCAGGAAAAAACGGGCGGGGAAAGTTGATCGTAAGTTGATGATCCCGCTTTTCCGTATGCAGGCTGATTCCACATCAGCATCTCAGTGGTGGTTGGTAGCACCAATGTCAAATATGTGATTCATTCGAAGACTACTCATATCCGATTTTCAAAATAAAACACTGTCGTTGCCACAACGATCATCGAAAGCAGGCCGATGTTATGCGCTGCGTCCAACGAGACCTCCAGAGTCAATTCATAACGGTCTCGGCTTTGGTCCACCACTTTCGCAACCCGTGACACGAGACGCGGGGTTGATTGCAGGGCATAACCTTCTTCACGATGGTACATCTAGTGCCATGAGCCGGAACCAGCTTTCTAGGTTATGAAACGTACGCAGATAGCGTTGGGCTGCGGAACCCAAATATATTGCTGTCCCAATGCGAGCATGGACCAGAAACTGTTTGTGCAAAAGTTTGACAGCCATACCCCAAATTTAGGAAATCGAGACAAACCTTCCATCAGGGGACGGTACCAGCCAGTCTGTGACTGCAGTTGGCGCCAACGCGTTCTGTACCTGTGCATACGCGGCGCCTTGGCTCCAGTCGATACTGGCCACGGTCCGGCCCGCGTTTGTGCGAAAGACGGTTGTAATGTTCTGAGTGTAGGGCGTAGATTTGTCGCTCATGATGTGATAGTACGGTGTAAAGCCATCCGCCCCGACGACTGTACTATTCAGAACGCTCCGGGAAGTGCCTGTGCGGGAGCACGGGGCGACTTTGAGGAGTAGAATTTCGTTATCGTCCCCAGTAGGTTGTGGGCGGGAAGCAGGGCTCGGTCTCGCCAGAGCTGGTTGCCGTGGAAGAATACCAGAGGCGAGTGGGATTCTATGAGGTTGCATTCTTGAAACTTGTGTTGTTGTTGGGGGGATGGAATAATTGTACGACGAGCACTCTCTTTAATACGTTGGATGGAGGGAGTACTGGTCAGGGACAGTGACCACAGTTCCTCGGTTGAGCTGCCGCTGTGTGTTAGTCTCTGAAATCGGGGAGCAGGGCGTGCTTACATTGCAGGCTTGCTAGGGCAACTGCAGTAGATTGAGTTGTCAGGCTAGCAAAACGCGGTTGCGAAGTTGTCGAAAACAATCGCTATAAAACACCACAGGCAGTGTAGTGCTCAGGGTCATAGGTCTCATTTAACTCAGAGGGTCCGAGTCATGAACTTGAAGCCACTCGCCGGTGTCGCCATTTGCTCCAATGTTATTGACCTGCGCTGGTTCGTGGCGAGGAAGAGGGGGCGCAATAGCCCTCGCACGACGCTAGATGACTCGGGGCAGAGAGCGGGCTAATATTACCAGTAATCAATTGGGCAGATTATAGGACGGCGATCAGAGACTGTTGCTACGAGCGAGGTGCCCGAAGATACATAGTCGGCAGTTATCGAGGCAAGGGCGGAGGCGGGGCGGAGGGCTTTCTCCCCCGAGCACCGTCTCAGCCTGAGGTGAGATGACCAATATCATGATCGGAGTCTCAGAGGGTCGACAGCGTTGGCAACACCAATAGCGTAGGAGTTAGGGTCTTTTGGAGCCCTGGAGGCCACCAATGCGTGGAACCGATGTTGATGCTTGACTTGACAAAGAATTTGAAGTTGAGGGATGAACTTCAAGTGGGTTTAAATGATAATTGCAGTCACGGTACTAGTATTGTACTTCAAGGCTTAGCATAATCGGATGTGGGGCAGAATTTTCCAGGAAATGGTGGCGGAGAGATGCTACACGCCTTAGAAGAAGTATCTGCTGCCAATGCCTGCCATAGACTCAGGTTGTTCGATTGTTGTTCGAAGTCAATTCGAAGGTTGGAAGGTTGACGTTGAGGTTGATGCGATATGGTCACGCTGTGACACCCATCGTCGACTGCCATCGGCCTTTCTGAAGCTCTCACGCATTATCCACTCTCTCTGGACCACATACAGTGACGCCCTATCATGCCCGCTATCCGTCACAATCGTCGTGAAGCAAGGAGACACAATCCTGTCGCCGTCGCTCCGCCCACCTCCAATCTCACTTCACCGCCAGCTGTCCCCGCCCAAGAGGCCTCTACAACACCGAGCAAGGGCTTCAGTCTCGACACCACGCCTTTCTTCCTTCGGCGGTCAAAGCGCAGCTACCGCACGGACGATATCGTTCAACGAGGACTCGATGCATCGCGATTACTTGAAAGCATTGGCAACTCCATGCAGTATGAGACCCTCGGCATGGTTGCTACTAGCTGCGCACTACTATTTGACACTGTTAACGTACGTACCTTGAAAGATAGACGTGACTTGGATTCTTAACCGGCACTAGACGGTCCGGACAAACAAGACTCAATGTGTACAATTGCTCGAACGGGTTGACCAGATTGTCCGCGCCATAATCAATCTTTCGGGCGACGCGAAGGGCTTCAAAAATCCACTTATGCGGAGGGCGGTTGAGCAGTTTTCCGGGTATGTAAATCTCCATAGCGGAAAGCAGTTTCTTGATTCCTCAGCAAGAACACTTACCGATTTGCATGAGATACTCCGCGCTCAGGCGACATATGGGCTATTTCAACGCATTCTTCGACACTCCGAGATGCAAACGGCGTTATCGGACTGTGCCGAGGCGCTGCAGCAAGCGTTGGACCTGTTCACGGTGCATCTTTTCGCGGTATGCGTTGCGACCCGCTGACCTCTGTGCAGGTCCAGACAAGCCTCATCACCGACTCCGCCTTGGGCGGTTTCCGGAAATCTTCGGCGACCCGTCATGACGAACTCCTCCGTGCATTAGGGCGATGAGGTTTTTGAGAATACTCATCATCGTGCATTGTTCGACAACCCCGTCCACCGAAATCCGTCGCATACATCACTTTTGGTTGGAGCTTACCTTCGATGGAGTATTCAAGGACTGCTCCGCATACTCAACCTCCTCTTGATAATCCTCTTATTCCACCGCTCCCAAACTTTCGGCGGCCGCATAACTTCGTGCGAGACAAGATTTCAACAAAGCACGCATATGCACCACGACCTCACAGACTTCTGGTGGAAGAAAAGTCACTTATATCTTTCCGTTTCTTGATTACAACTTTCCAACTGTCTTTGAAGTGTTCCCAATGCTTGATCTGACACCCTTCACACGCTTCAGGGTAGCTCTTGCTATTGCTGCTCTCTTCCGCTACTTTCCGGATGCATTACGCGATGTCCAGGCTGTGCTTACGAAGCGATCACTCATACCCATGACCAAGCACCCCGACAAGCTATCATAATCAAGCATCCGACCATTTAAATGGCGGCTTGGGCCACCAGAACCCAATGCCAACAAGCACCACTCCAAAACTATTCCAACCCATCCACGTTGGCGCCATTGAACTCGGCCATCGTGTTGTGTTTGCGCCTGCAACCCGCTTTCGTGCTTCCGCCAGCCATGTCCCGCTGCCTCATGTTGGCGAATACTACGAACAGCGAGCCAGTGCCGGAGGCCTTCTGATTACTGAAGGGACATATCCTGCCCTGAGTGCTGCCGGATTACCCAACATTCCTGGGATCTGGTCGGAGGAGCAGATATCAACTTGGAGAAAGGTGAGGAGATTATCCGTTGTCTTAACATCCGCCTCCTGATGACGATGCAAAGATCACGGATCGAGTCCATGCTAAAGGTGGTCGGATTGTCATGCAACTCTTCGGCAATGGCCGCGCGGCCTTACCAGACAACTGTGTTGAAGAAAGCATCGACTACGTATCTGCCTCCGATGTCGCCCTTCCTGGGAGAGTTTCCCCTCGGCCACTGGCTATCGCGGAACTCAAAGAGTATGCACAACTCGAAGCAACTGCTGCCTCAAATGCAGTGTTCAAAGCGGGTTTCGACGGGGTCGAAGTTCATTGGGCGAATGGATACCTATTGAACCAATTCCTGAACGACAGGAGCAACACGCGCACCGACGAGTATGGTGGGCCATCGGTCGAAAATCGAGCGCGGTTCCCGTTGGAGGTCGTTGAAGCTGTTGTCAACGCAGTCGGGCAAGAGAGGGTCGGGGTTCGTGTCAGTCCTTGGGGGACTTTCCTGGGTATGTCTTGCACTTGATATCTTCCTCTCTGATGCTGTCCATCCAGACATGTACATGGAAGACCCGCGCCCCGTCCACATCTATGCCGTTTCTCAGCTGCGCAACCGTTTCCCCAATCTGGCCTACCTACACGCTATCGAACCGCGCGCGGACGGTGCGGAAACCGCAAAAGTCGTCAGAGCCGGCGCTTCGAACGACTTTTTACGTGAGATATGGGGAGAAAAGCCGTTTATCACGGCTGGTGGCTGGACTCGCGAGACCGCGCTCGCTGTTGCCGAGGAGAAGGGTGGTCTTGTGTCCTTTGCAAGATCGTTTATCGCCAACGTGTGTCGTGTTCTCTCGTTTGCCACTTTTTTTTGCTCATGCATTTGCTATCAAGCCGGATTTGCCATATCGTCTACTGAAGAACATCGAGCTCACTGTTGGTGATAGGGCTTACTACTACGCTTATGGGAGTGTTGATCCCAAAGGCTATACGGACTATCCGTTTGTGAAAGAAGTGGCTGCAGAAGTGGAAAACAAAGAGATTTAGCTTTACTATTTGTTGGTGTTGGTTATGTTCAAGTTATCATGATCCTATTATCCTACAGCATAAAAGTTGTTGTAGGCTCGAACCAGCTTTACTTCTGGAACACCTTCAGTAAACCATTTGTCCTCCCTTGTGCCCGTTAGGCTGGCTCGAGCCTAAAGTTGTTGTTGTTACACGGTAATAACGCCTTCCCTCGAGAAAGTAGATAGACTCTTTTGTCCACAATCAATGTCAATGACTCCAGTTGTCATCAAGTTGTTACTCTCCGCCGCTCATCATGCTTTTGTCTTCCAACCTCTTTGAGCCCACAGCTCGCCACTACACACTTGCTCTTGACTACATAGCATGCCCGCCACTCTCCGCTCAACGCCCGTGACCCAGCGAACGACACGCAACTCCAACAAGACACCACTTGCTACACCAGAAGTAGTCAACTTCTCGAGCCCAAGCTCAACGCCCCGCCGATGTTCGACCTGCAAACAACCACGCAAGGGCCATCCGAGGTCGGGATGCCCGTTTGGGCCAGAGACGGGAATGACTGAGAAACTTGGCGCATTGGATTTGTCGGTTGTTGACGACGACGACGACGACGACGAAACAGAGGTGGAAGAAGGAGTACCCCAAGGCAAAGAGAGGACGAAGAAGTCGCAGAGAGTCGCTATGCCGGGCACACTGGGTCCGATACCAAGCTGGGTACTCTCCCAGTCGTCATGCAAATCAGAGGACTCCATCTCCTCGCTGGACGTCGCGCCACCCACCTCCCAAGAGTGTCCTCGCCCACTTGCACGTGCGCCCAGCATCGCTGAACGCGAGGTATTCACATCTTCTCTCACCTCACTCGCCAAAGCCACTGTCTACGTTCTCCCCACCGAAGATGCCGCCGAAATCGCTCTGAAGGCGTCTCAACGCGGTCTTTCCACTCGCCAGTTGGATCTGGACCATGAAGACGCCCTTTTGCTTATTGGTCAAACGCAGGCTGCTGTTGCAGTGCTGGAGAAACAAGTGCAAATCAAGATGCATTCGCTCGTGCCCAAGAACCCGCAGAATGGCGTGATAGCAACGGCCACGAAGGGTCTGATAGTTGGAGCAGTTGGAGCCGTGGCTGCTTGGGGAGCGCTGGCATTTGCGTAGCTGATTCCTTGTACGAACTCTTGGTGTGTATTGGTAGCCTCCATCATATCATTTTACGTTGGTCTTGCTCGCTGAAAGCTTTAGACTATGTCCGCTCTGCATTGACGGTGACATTGTCCATGAGCGATGGCCATGAACTTGAACCGGCCGGGGTCGCGCGACAACAAGGAGGACCCTGCGATGCTCCTTTTGCACCCGGGTACCCGTCCCTTTCGGAATGAGCACCTTCGCGCGTCGATCTGCCTTCCCAATGAACGATCCACATTTACGGTTCTACACTTGGGAACGCTAATCCTTTTTGGTATCTAGCCTGCAATACAAGTTGTTGTTCTCTACTAACGACAAAAATTCGGACCTACAAGCAAGCAATTCAGCGTACAACCTACAAAAAATCCTCCGATGGCACCAGAATCCAAAAAGTACCGAAGATGACGCACAAGGGCCATCGAAGTAATAGTGAACGAAATCCATGAAGGTAACGTATGTCCTTTCCAAGTAGATGCAGTAATTAATCAAATAAACAGTTGGCGTCGAGCGTTGGCGTTTTATAATACCTGAGGAGATAGGCAGGTTTGGCGTTAGTGTCGTGTCTGTGGCAGGAAAGCTGCTGACGACACTCACGTAGTTTGTCAAGTCCGGCGGGAAACACGCGTATGAGTCGCGGTCGGAGCCGCCATTCGAGTACGCTGATCGCAGACCTGTTGGCGAGTTTGAATTGTCTCGGGACCACTGTGGGTGCATGTCATGGTAGAGTGGGTATCGATCGCTGTGGTGGGGTTGGGTTTGCTCTTGATCCAATGCGGCAGAAAGAAGCGCATCCATATCTGGGCGGCTCTGGGGTGAGCCAGTTGCCCTTGGCGATACCGTTGTTGGGTCGGGATACGCAAACTTGTAGGTCGCTGAGAAGATGAGTGTAGAGGCCTCGTCGTCTTTGCGGACCTCCTGGTATATGGTAAAGCGCGTGGGATCTTCGGGAGAAACAAGGTCAGCGTCTTATCTCCTCGCGCAGACCACAACGGAGCTTACCTGGGCTTTCAGTGATTGTTCTCCAGTAATCAGGAACGAGCGAAGCACTGTAGACAACACCAGAGACTTGGGATGCCCTTGTCGGAACCAGGGTCACGCTCTCGGCATGCATAATTCGATCGCCAGCATAGACTGTGAAGTGCGATTGGGCATTGACTTGGGTCGACGAGACGAACGCGACGCTGGGGTTGATCATCCGTAACGGACGAGCACGATCCGAAACGCGAATAAATTCGCCCGTCGAATTTTGCCAGTTGGGATTTACTGGAGCGATTTCACTGGACCCATCGGGCAGAATGTCGATATAGACGACTGTGTGCCGCGTATAAGACGGTGTCATTTGTGGAGAGACTGGAGATGTGCATGTGCTGTCGCTGGATGCAGACGAGTCAGGGTATGGTTGGCGGAAGGGGGAGAGGAGATGCAGAACTGGAGGGTTGAGCTGGAGCGGAAACAAAAAGAGGGCACATACGTTTCTTGCCTCCGCAGGATTCTCGCAGCTGCTGCAGCCTACTGCCGACTTGTTTGGCAGACCGACGCTTCCCCGTCTTCTCATAGATGTAGTCTGAGATGAACCGGTTTCGACGAGGGAATCTGCCGAGCAGCCGTGTTTCGCGCGAATCGTCGGGTACGTATGATTCGAGGCCTGTTATTTGGAGGTAAGCATCGTTCACTTATTCTTAACCGGCAACAAACTAAACGCACCCTCTAGTAATGCTGCCTCGAGCTCGAGCGGCCAGACGGTTTCGCCTCCACGTAGCGTCTTCCAGCTTTTACGGACTTTGAGAACGGATTGGAGGACTTCTTTCGTTGTTTCGCTATGGTTGGTGGACGATGTCCAGAGTCGGGGGTCACTGATGCGTGGGGACGGAAGTGGGAACAGGCGATGACCTGCTGGTGGTGTTGGCGGCGAGGACGATGCAGAGCCTGAGGCAGTCGATGCTGAATCTTCTTCGTAGTCGCGGTAGTACATCGATGAAGAGCCGACTTCGTTGTTGTGGCTTGGTGGGTACTTGAACGGATAGACGGGGTCAAACGACAGCGGGGAGTAGCGGCCTTATATAACAAAAAAAGCTCGGCCGTAAATGAATGTCGAGAGATATCAGGATTCGCCCGTGGGGGGACAAGAAAAAGCGCGCCTCTCCTTTTGGGGATTTCCTGCAGCTGTCGTCCGTTGAATCTCGTCGACAAGCCGCCCGCTAAATATATAAGAGATCGTCTGTTCGGACGACTGACGAGATTCGATTCTGAGATTGGCAGAACCAATCAGATTCAAAACGCGACACTGCAGCGCTTTGTAAGGAGTTGTCCCAGTCTGGAAGCAAACTTTGAAGCTTTGATGGGCCCACAACCTTACCGCCTCTTGCGTGGCGATGAACGGTGATTCGTTGACGCTGGCCATTCACTGGGATAAAATTACCCAAAAGCTTTCCGTTTGTAGGGCTACGGCGACCCGACCGCTTGGCGAAGGGTTCTACTCTCACGATGGTGGAGTATTGCAGGCTCGGCACTCAGGGAAGCATGTTGGGCTAAAAATCGGGTCCCCAATAACACAACGCAGGAGGAGAAGGCGCCATAGTATGAAGCAACGACTGAGGGGATTGTCGGGAGCTTTTGCTAACCCACAGCCTTGGATTCATCGTGCCGCATGGACCGCCAGAGTCCAGCGTCTCTCAAAGTCCACGGTGCTGGCTTCTCCGAAGTTCCCAGATCAATCTGGCATCTGCCGGCAATGACGAAACTTTTAATTAACGGGATTCGGAAGGAAGCCCATCGTTGGCTGGGCAGAAAGATCACGCGCGACTCGTGACCAGGTTGGAGTCCCAAACAGTGGTGGTGAGTCCTCTTCCGAACAAGAGGGAAAACCCATGAAAATACAAAGAACAAGCCTGTTATGGGGAGCCTCCGTCCTGCTGTCGGAGACGTGTGTGTGGGTAAATCTTTACCGAGTTCCGGAGAATGATCTACGCCGCGGAGGCTGATGCGACAATCAGATCAAAAATGCGATACGATAACAGTGGGCTGCGTTGATACGAGTGTTTGAGAGTCTAACACAGCTAAAGAAGACCGAACAAACGCTTGGTATCAGCACCCCGGTTTGGATCGGGTTTCAGTGGTCCACTTGCAGGTTCCATGGTTTAACTTGAGAGTAATCTGAGGAATGAATCGGTTTATCACCATGTCCATTGCGCTTGTAGCTTGCATGTAGTTAGTCAAATTTTCCTCATCGAAAGATCCAATCAGCGCGGACGAACTTGAAGGACCACCGACGAATGTGCAGCGGGAGCGGGACTGATCCTCAAGAGGCCAACAAGAGGCACTCAACCGCGTTTCCGCAGCCGAGTCCCGTTTGTATTGTCTAGCCAATTACACGAAATGTCAATCGGTGTAGGCGTCACTTGACGTAGCAGAAGAATTTTCCTCTTGTTGACCGATGTGACCCTCTGGCGGCAGAGCAATCGTGCTTTCATTTGGAGGCTTATCGAGGATCCAGGGACCAAGCCCGAGCTTCAAGCTCTGAATTCGCAGTAGGACGCACAAGACAAGCTCGCCCCAAGTGCCGAGAGTTTACGGCGAGGAGGACTAATAATGTGGCGTACTGTCAAGTAAAGAGAACATCTATTAATCGATTGCGTCGCGGGCCGCGTTGGAGAAGTCCTGAGAGCGGGAAGCGCTCCGGGAAATACGGTACTGTATTCCGAACCGAATAGGAGGCAAAGTGGACGCATAGCTGCCGGGAGACAAAGGTGCTTGTTCATGAGAGTCTCAGCTAGAGCGGAGCGAATAGCGAAGCAGCATCCTGGGCTTCCTTGAAGTATGAATGAGTCCAACTCCAATGTCGTGAGACTGACTCATGTTTGGCAAGACTTCGGGAGACTAGAAGGCAGCTATTCAAGTTGTTTCAAGTTGGGTTTTTTCAATGTCTCTTCTCCGAGGGAAGTTATCGCGGCAAAGACGCACAACGGGTTCGGGGGGCTAGGTGGATGTCGAGAGCTCGAGGCTCGGAAGTACTTGCGTAGGGTCGCTGACAAGAAATGACAGATTCTGAGCAGTTGGTGGACACCATCCCGACTTGTCCATGAAGCGCCGTCAAGCTCGCTGAATAGCGATGAATTTCCCATAGATTACTGTGATCAGGAACAGTTATCGCACGTTCTCGAGCGTAATAGCCAGGTACTATCGAGCGCAGCCTTGCGTGCAGTTGCCGGTGTTGGCGGAGTTCAGGAGAAAGGTGTCACGGTAACGCATGCCGCCGCCGCCGAGTGACTCACAATGAGTCAGCCATCACAAGTCAAACACGACCGAAAAAAAAAAATTGCAAGAACGTTGAAGTTTGGTCGTTCTTGGTGGCGCTGACGTCTATCGATCCAGCTTCAGGCAATAAACTGCCTCCGGACACAGGTCTGATCCTTTCGAGTCCGCTAGCTCGTCCGAGTCGAACGAACTTGAACTTGAACTCCTGATCAGGTAGTCGCCGGCGAAGACTGATGGGGTCCGAATTCACAGCAGATACTGATGTATCTATAGCTGATAGAACATTCGCTGGATTACAAGTACTTACCAATGATCCATAAATATCCATCGTCACTGGCACTGTTAGGGTCTTTCAAGTTGTTGCGCTTGCATGCAAGTCCAATGGCACTTTGGAGTTGAAGTTGAATTACAGCTGGCGTTGCCCAGCAACGATCCAATCGACCTTTCAGTCTCATTCCAAACCCGTTGTCGGTTCCGTAGACGACTGCGACTCAGCCTGCGAGCGGCAGCATGCAGACTTTCGGGAGTGATGGATGTAAGCAACGAGAAGTCTCTCAACTTAGTCTCTTGGTCGACTTCGACACATCGCGACGTTGCTGCAGCTTGAAGTGTTCGAGATCTATAATGCGTGGCCTTGGGCCATTATTGAAGACATCGACCAGAAACTAGGAGAAGTTGTTGAAAATAAAGCATCTACGAACAGCTGGAGCTTGGCTCAGGCAAATGACCATAGGTAAGTCGCCTGAATCCGAGTGGCAGTGACACCTTCCGCTTGAGGATACTATTCTAGGCAATTGTGGTTCATGATCTGAGACTTGTCATGCAAGCTGCCATTGCCTCTGAGGTTGCCAGTTTCGGGCGAAGACGATTCCTTTCGACTCAGCTCAGCCGTAGCTGATCAACGGGCACGGAGACGGGGACTCGATAATGTTGGTTTGGTTCTGGACGACTGATCGTGATATCTATGACGATAATCAACAACGGATTTAGAGAAGTACAGCTGCCAAAGAGCTAAACCGTGACGATCGGCGCGAACCAAGCAGCGGTGGATCACGGAGCCAGATTTGCGTACGACAAATGTGGGGAGGGCCTTGCCAGTGTGGAGGGAAATTCACTCTGGCAAGAATAGCTCGGCACTAGTCCAACACCTGTGCAACAGGGCGGAGAACGGCGCTCAGTCGCTAATGACGATTGACGCCGGACGGAGAACACAATTTTCGAGTTCCCCCACTGGGTTCAGCTCCAGGTTCAGAGCGATTCACTATGACCCTGAACGATTGGATCGCGAATAGTAGGGTTCTGGAGCGAGATTAATGTGAGATGGTGACTCGTCCACTGACATTTGTCTTTTTCTATTCGCTCAAGCAGCAAGTTCTATGTTATAATGTTTGAGTGTTTGTATGCCAGTCCAGAGAGAAAAGCTCACGCGTCAAACGCCACAAAAGCCGTTAGGCCGAGCAAGACCAACACGAACGCTAGAATCTGCTATGTCCTGCAAATGACGGAGACAGACAGGCATCCTGCAGAGGGCATGGTGTGAGGCGCCGGAGTGTCACAGAAACCAGAATCGCTGACACCACCACCACAGCTGTATCTCATTAACAGCAACAAACACTTGTCCACAGCTGGGAAGCAACGAGGTCTTCATCTTTGGTCGGACATGTACACAAGTATTCAATCGATGTCAAATGAGGAGGCGGTAACCTTCTCCGTGTGGGTAACGACCGCATGGATCGCTTGGTCAGAGGCTCCATATCCCGTCAACGAGGTCCCATCGAGAACACCCTACAACACTTGATCAGGAACATTGACGAAGCACTCGGAACCACACCTACCGTTGCATCACTGTCCCCTAGCTCGACGACCTCATCGAAACGCCGATAACTGACGACGTCTCCATTATGATTTCGAAGAAAAATTCCGCCTTGGGCGGTTTCTTCGTTGGGAAGAAGCGCGTATAGCATGTGTTCTGCACAAACGGCCTAACAAGTATGATGAGGACAGTGATAATCAATTACTCACAGAAAGCAACATACCGGTGAAACTGCAAACCAAGGAAGGACCCAATTGAGTATCCAAGTAATAGGGGTCAGGATGCCATCAAAATCCACAGCATTGCGCATCCCTGGAGTGCTTACGATACCAGGATGGATATGAGTAAACGCGATGGTGGGGTTGCGTGATGCGAAATACTTGGACGAAACAAATCAGCTCCGACATGAAAGGAGAGGACAGACGCCCACCCCCATCATAGCGTCAGTATAGTTGGAACTCATGATTAGCCCCCGCATTGCGACGCCCAGACGTCCAACCCGGGCAGTCACGGTGTTGCCAAGATTATGGAGCTCAATGGGGCGCGAAGGACTGCCCCGACCAGCACCGAGGACGGACATAGCTTGGGCGTCTTGGTTCAAAGATTTTGCTCTTTGGAGCAAGGGAAGAAGTTCTTTGATGAAGACGAAGCGCTGATAAAATCTGTGGCGGATTGTTGAGCGGAGATGAAGATATAATAATGTTGCTAGCCACCCACCGCATGGCTAAATGCAAATCCAACCCTTCCGCAGTCAGAGGGACGGTGACCATTGACGCATAACCTGCGGTCAGAACGAGAAAGTTGACCCTGTCGACCTTTTGACGAATCTCAACGCAAACAGCGCGGACGTTCGCCATCAAACGAAGGTCACAGGGAAGGAATTCGTGGGTGTACCCGGTGCTAGCAGGGAAGCGGGAGATGATTTCTTCGGCAGCACGTTCGTTCCGGCCAATGATAATGATGTGAGCCTTGCCTCCAACGTATTGTGCGAATGCCTCTGCCATAGATTGTCCAATGCCAGAGGTCCCACCAACAAAGATGGCCACAGGAACGTAAGAAGGTCGAAAGGTCGTATTGGAGGCTTTTGCCAGTTCCAGTGTTGGCATTTGCTACTTTGAGCGAATATCGTTCGAAGTATGTAGACGAGTGATATTGGACCAGACAGAGTGTTGCAAACTTTTGAATCGTAGCCCACGGAAGCGAACGGAGACGATCCGAAGTATGACGAGGTGATGATGACAGCGCATTACATCAGCGAAGTGGATTTCGAAAGAAAATGATGAAAAGACTTGCAGAGCTTGCGAATGAGACTGAAAATACAAAGGATCGTCCAAATAGCGTTTGATTATCGATTCAGGGAAGACGCGTTCGTCGAATTAAGTATTTCATGGCAGTGCGAGGAATCTGGATTGCAATGGCTTTAATTTGCGGGAGCTTGAGCTTCTCATGGAAGAGGGAGTCGTGAGGTTGAAGTTATGCAAGACCATGATTACTCTGCTAGGTAGAAGTCGACATTGCTTGAAGCTTGGTGGAGGAAATTGTTGAAGGTTGGAGAGTATTAGTCATACCACGCCAAGGTCACGGTCACGACGGTCACCTTGACTAGACACGCCGCATGGCCACCATGGCCACGTTGGCCAACCTTCACGGTAGCGTTAGGTCTGGGGAAGCCTTAACCCGCGACTGCGACCTAGGCTGCTGCTTCTTCTCCGGAACGGGTTGAGTGGGGGTATCTCATTGGCGGCTGTTGACTGGTCGCCATTATGCCCGTAGATGACACCTATTCTCGGTGTATCTCTCGACTTCGAAACCACGTCGTTGAATTCAAACACGTCCACCTACCCAACCGCTTCTTCGGCCTGGTCTGGCCCGTGCAACGGCACGGCGAATAGACGGTGTATCATGGTACTGCACGCCAAACGGAGGGAATCAAAGCTCCACCATGTTGGTCCGGTCTTTTGCCTCGACATCAAAGTTCTACGATATGAAAAGCTATAAAGCCTCACAGTAATTTTGGGCCAGTATCTCTCTGTTGCGAGAACCTCGAGATGAAGTCGTTTTTGTCCATTGCTGGTGCTCTGCTCCTTGCTGCAACCCAGGTCTCCAGTCATTGTTCGTGCTCGACGACGTATTCGTCAATCTCTGCTGACCATGGCCTTATAGATACCTGGCCCGACTTCATTGTCAACGGGAGCCCCACTAGTGACTGGCAATATGTCCGGTGAGTTCAGTCCTAACATTATGTGACATTCTAAAAGCCATTTAGAAAGACAAACAACTACCAAGATCTCAACCCTGTAAAACTCTATCCCCAATTGAATATTCGCAAGCCATCTTACTTGTACTTCAGCAAACTGACGTGACCTCGAACGACATCCGTTGCTACAACACTCAAAAGCTGAACACTCCGTCCACCGTTAGCGTTGCTGCTGGATCGAAGGTCGGCTTCACTGTCTCTGGTAACCCAGCGAGTCTGTATCATGCCGGTGTACGTATCATGTTTTCACGATCTTTTTCAAGTCAGCAAGTATGAACATGACCACAGGTTTTGAATGTCTACATGGCGAAGGCGCCTTCTGGCACCGACGTCGCGAGTTGGGATCCCACCGGAGCCGTATGGTTCAAGGTATTTTGTCTCAACGCCTATTAGTAATCACGTTCAAGCAGTTGATCTCCTTTATAGGTCTACCAAATCTCTGCTGTCACCGACGGCGGAAGCACTATCACCTTCCCGACCACAAACATGACACAGATCTCTTTCACCATTCCTGCCGCAACACCCTCCGGACAATACCTCATCCGAACCGAACACATTGCTATTCACAGTGCTAGCTACTACGGCGGCGCTCAGGTAAACAAGCTTTTGGCGTAGTGAGCTCTCACTGAGATGAGTCTCTAGTTCTATATTGCCTGCGCTCAAGTCACCGTCACCAATGGTAGAGATTGCCTTCATAATCTTCAAAATCCCACTGAAAATATTCCATCAAGGCGGTAGCGGCACGCCCGGTCCCCTCGTTGCGTTCCCTGGTGCCTATACCGTAAGTTCTCGTGCTGTGCCCTTATGACATTCGTTAACGTTGATCTTCCTAGGGAAATGTTGGTGCCCTCAAGAAATCATTATTTTCATGTCTGACTCCGTCATTTCTTTAGGAACCAGGAATTTTGTAAGACTCTCCATCCCCGTTTCGGAGATGAGTCTTATCCTCTTTCAGGATCAACATCTATTACCCAATCCCAACGACCTATGTCCAGGTGTGTCCATAATCTGCGATGTGGCGATTGGGGCTTGACAAAACGACTCAGCCCGGACCTGCCGTCTGGACCGGTGGTTCAAGCGGTGGAGGTGTGACGACTACCAATGGAGGAGTCACCACTACTCAGGCCCCTCCGACAACGACGATCAAGACCTCAGCGACAGTCTCCGCTACCAGCGCGCCAGGCACTGTAGCGCAATACCAGGTAAGCTTTGTGGGAACAAATTTGTCATTTGCTAACTCTGAGATAGCAATGTGGCGGTCAGGGATACACTGGTGCGACGGCTTGGTGCGTTCTTCTCCTGATTGTGATCACGTCTAAATATGAACCAACATAATAGCGTTTCGCCATTCAAGTGCACAGTCGTCAACAGTAAGCTTTTTAAAATTCAGAATTCTCAGAAGCTTATCTGTCAAAATAGCCTACTACTCACAATGCCTCTAAGGCAACGCAATTTTGTATTACCACCTGTGAAATTTCGAACCCTCGTCCAACTCCCAATACAATCATTCACCAATGTTATTTAAATCGAGCCCAACATCACACCATTGTGTCATGCGCCCACTTTGCATTTGAGACATTTTTACGCGGCTGATCTCTGCGAAATCCCGGAGTTTTACGGGAGGTTCTCGGTATCGGCTACAGCAGGTCGATGCTGACATCAGTCCTTCGCTCAACAAGCCACGCGAGCCGCTGAATGGTCGGTTCCGGTGGCTGTAAAAATAGTGAGTGCGAAACAAGCTCCGAAAGCGACTGGGGTTCTCGAGTTCTCAGAATTGGCGCCTGCCGAAGACGTTCACCCCGCAGAATTGCTGACGATAGGCTGAAGAAGCTGGCAGCAGATCTCCGCAGAACTTCCGAAAGGTTGATCCCAGTCGATGCACATGATAACACAGTTACGCATGACGCTGGACGCGGAGTAATTGACGCCTGAGGGTCCCATTCTCGTGCAATTTTTCTCAGTGACGGAACCGCGTAGCTAAGACATTTAAACACAAAAGTTCGTTTCGTGGACCGTACCGATCCGTGGCTCGATATGAAGACCTTCTCTGCACTTGTCGCCATCGTCGCCCTCGTCGCGGAGAGCTCTGCTCATTGTGCGTCTTGTGTCCATTTTTAAAACAGGTCCAACTTTCACTCCAGACATTTTCCCGGACATCATTCTGGGCGGTGTCCAGAGCAGCGACTGGCAATATACCCGGTATGCTGGCGAGATTTCTGGGTTTTCAACCATCCAATACTAATCGACACGTAGCCAAACAAATAACTGGCAAGACCTCAACCCCGCCCAGGACGTCACGAGCACCGACATCCGGTGTTACACCTCCAAGCAATCGGGAACTGCTCCCAATGTCGCGAACGTGGCCGCCGGCTCTACCGTCACCTTCACCGTGGTCGGAAACCCTTCGAGCACCTATCACGATGGCGTACGTCGCGTCTGATTGACTGCCTTGGAAAGACATTAACCACCAAGAAAGGTCTTGAACGTCTACATGGCCAAAGCCCCCTCCGGGACCGATGTGTCGAAATGGGACGGAAGCGGGACAGTGTGGTTCAAGATTAAAGAGATTCCCGCGGTCGCAAACGGCGTCACGATTACATTCCCTGCAACGAGTTCGTCTGGTTTCAACAAAACCGCCCATGTGTTTACTTACTTGGGTCGTTTTCAGACTTGACCACGGTTCCCGTCACAATCCCTACTCAGGTTCCCTCTGGCCAGTACCTCCTCCGAGTAGAACACATCGCCCTCCATGCCGCGTCGTCCTACGGCGGTGCCCAATTCTACATCTCCTGTGCCCAAATCAATGTGACGGGTGGAGGAAGTGGTACTCCCGGACCCTTAGTCGCCTTCCCCGGCGCCTACACAGGAAACGAGCCTGGCATCTTGTGAGCCAATTATTTCGATGCAAAGAATAGCAAACTGACCCAAAAAAGGATCAACATCTACTACCCTATCCCCACCAACTACGTCCAACCCGGACCAGCCGTTTGGCCCGCCGGAGGCTCCGTAAGCTTCTGTACTTGTCTTCTGTTTGCCCTTTGTAATGTGTTGTCAAATAGACAAACCCTGCCTCATCAACCACGATAAAGTCGTCTTCGACAGTGAAACCCTCCTCGACGTCCAGCGCCAAGCCGAGCAGCGTCTCGAGCAGTGCTAGCACGGGTGCAACCCAAATACCGCAATACGGCCAGTGCGGACCGACGCCGGCTTACACGTGTGTATCGCCGTATAAGTGCACGGTCGTCAATCGTATGTTCTCCTTTCCAATAGAGTGTCGCCGCTGACTAGCAAAATAGCGTATTACTCGCAGTGCCTATGAGTAAAGCCAAGGGAAAATGGTAGTTGTTGTTTCATCATGTAATAATTGATACTTGAGGGCGAAAAGAAATGCATCCAATTCTCTTCAACGAATCAGACAACGATCATAAGCGGCTTTGAAGAGGGGACACATTTGCCAGGATGGTAGAAATCGCAACAGCAAGCTCGTCGGGTTTCTCTTGAACGAGCTAGAGAGAAGTTAAGTTGGATGCTTGATTGACGAATAAGTTCGCTCACCATATGCCCCCCTTGGACCTTGCTTGTTGACGCAGCCCCTACAACTAACGCGTCTTGAACGAACAATGGTCTGCAAAGCTTGTTAGCAGGACATGTGTTAGAAGAGTACAAAACTTAAGCACACTAATGGAGCCTCTGAATCCGCCCAGATGAAATGCACTTTGCTTGAGATGGACTTGTTAGCTAGCAACGCAGCGGTCTCAAAATGCGGCTGAGGCTCAGGATAGCAAAGTGCCTCTTGTCTTCGATCTCCCTTGACTCTAACTCCCTCTGGTGTGGCCTCCAGACCATCGTCCTACCTGATATATCAGGAATAAGACAGTGACAACAATAACAGGCCATACCACGAGCTTCTGTAGCACCCGTTCATCCCAGTCACTCCAGGGAATCCGTTTCCGCATCCACGCGAAGGCGTCCTCCCTTGTGCGCCAAGTTTCTCGCCTCGTTAGAGTTGCGGAGACGACAAACTCCATCGTCGACATCCGGATATCGATTTCCTGATAGAACATTTCATGGGAGATCGCAGTCGGCTCTATGGCGATGATAGCTTCGTAGACTGAGGGAGAGGTGAGGTATTTCGTTGACAGAATCCTAACCCAGTTCAGTGGAAGACCACAAGCTGACAGGGATGAACACACATTGCCCCAGCCCCCGCAGAGTGCCCAACGGCAACGATTCTTCTTCCCCGCATTGCCGACGAGCTCGCAAACGCAGCTATGGCCTCCGCCCACTCTAACACAGCTACACAAAACGTGTCAAAAACAAAGTATACTGGGAGCGAGAAAGCGCGCAGACAGACACCGTAGACACGACCCGGACTCTTCTCTGGATCCAGCAGCTCTCGGTTCAGCACCGCAGAGTCGCCATGGGTTTGCCAGTCGAATGCGTAGGCCTCATCTATTGATTGCTGCAGTTCTAGGACACGTTGTATCGTGGGGTCCCATTGCTCTTTGTCTGACGGTTAAGATTAGACAAAATTGGACGGGGAAGGAGCAGAAGAATAACGCACGGGCACCGACGCAATGAGCGAAGAACAGGGTGATCCCACTCCCAGCTTGTTTACTTTGGGATAGAGAGTACCGTTTGACCGCCATCCTTAGCCACCGTCCTGGTGCGTCGCGCACGCTTTGTGGGGAGTTGAAAACCAAGTGGTCAGTGTGCATTGAGAGAGCCTCAGAGGTGATCATGATTCGTGATCACAAGCTTAGGCTCGAACCAGCCCCGTTTTGACCGGTGAAGATGGGCAAGTCACGATCATCACCGCCGGAGGGGCTGGAACAGAATCACCGGCGGCTTAGGGACACGAAAAGAAACCGGGATGAATTACCGGAGTTATCACGATCAAAAAAGGGTGGTGGTCAAAATTCCAGATTTTTGCACATTTAAGGGGACCATTTGATAGCGCTCGTTAACGCGAGTCGCGCTATGTTTTTAGTTTTTTCTAAAATGAAGTATTTGGACCAGAATTCGATGATCTTCATTGGCCTGTCATCACAATGATGTCACACTTACTTCTTGCTTCAGAACGACGATGGGCTTCAAACGACAGAGAGAGGAGGATGAGGATTATGTCCCTCCACGGCAGAGGGACAAGAGAGCTACAAGACAGTCAACCCCACCGATTTCCCCGCCAACTTCTCCCTTTATTCTTCATCTCCAATCAGCAAATACACCAGTACCAGCAACGTCTTCCGAGTCCATTGACTATCCCATGTATACTGAGCCTCCAATCAATGAACAATACAACTCTCCTACTGCTCCCTCTCCCACATCTGAGCTGTTTCCTGACTTCCTGGCTGCATCGAGCTCTTTTACTCCACACACTCCCCAATTTGGACGTCGTGCGATGTCTGCTGAACCACTGTCATCGCCCATCAGACCGCTTGTGTTCTCGCCCGTCAAACCAAAACGAGGGCTACGGTAGGCGAGACGGTTGAGGTTCGATTTCACATTTGACAGCTGATCCTTGGCAGATTGATCAGTCTGAGCAATGACTTTTCACCCATTTTTCAAGGTTTTGGAGGGTGTAATGGATTGAATAAGCCCAGAATAGACATTTGCTACCTGTTATGCAGCTACTTGGACAACAAATCAGTGCTTTTGCTAAAACTTACTCATTTTATTGATGTAACAGCCGGCAATATGTAGATAAAGCAACATGTGTGCTTTACCAGCTGCGGCATACATGAAATTACTTGAGGGCGGTGGGGGCTGGCTCCGGAAACTAGTTTTCCGTGCAGTTGAGATAAATCCATGAGGCTTGTCCAGAGCCGAATGAGAGTCGGCACTGGACGGCTTGATGGATTTGACGTCATCCGCCCCTTGACATCATTCCGATGAGATAGCCGTCACTCGGGGCACACGGACATCAGAGTCCGTTGCCAAGTCCGAGGACCTGCCCATCTCCGAGATAGCCGGTGCAATTCCCACCCTCCAATAAGCTGATTTCAGCCTCTGCGCGAAAGATATCGAGTTTCTAGGTCTACTACAGGCATAGATCAGCTCAGTATACCCCCAAAATGGCCCAGATCTTCCAAACTACAAGGGAAAATAGATAGTTTTTGACCATCATACATCTGTCAAGATTGGAATTCATCCTCAACCGTCTCGCCTACCGTAGAGGGCGGCCTGCCTTCTCACCCGAGACAGTGAGACTCAAGATGACTGTCCGTCAGCTTCGTGGGAGTCAATATACACCTGATAAGCGCTTGGTGGACAATGCCAACGAGCTTCTCAGCGTGAAAGCGGTACAGGCTAAAGAGGCCCAGCAACAGAAGGTTGAGAATGACCGTCAGATGCGAGCTCAAGAGCGTGAGGCGACTCGTCTGCTGCGTGAGAAGGAGGCAGTACAAGCATCTCAAGAGGCGGCACGAGAGTCTGAAGCTTCGGAGACACTAAAGGCGCATGGGGTGGTGAAACAAATTTTGGGGGATCCGGAAGATGGTGGCTTTGGATTTGGCAGTCTCAAACAATTCTTCGATGCGCTATGGCGGCCTGGCGGTGATCGTGCAACGTCTTCTCTGCTCAGCAAGTACGTGGAGAAACATGGAGCCGACCATGCTCGGAACATGTTTCGGCGCTCGAATCAGGCGCGCGATGATTATATCTCGGAAGAGCTCGCAAAAATTTTGCAGAAGGAGGGACGTGCAATCCAAGCTCTTTTGACACGGGAATGGACAACCAGTGTAACCGACCTTCTCCAGCAGTTCTCGATGGAGGATCTAACAGTGCAGCTTGAGCAAGTCGCACCAACATTATGGGAAACGTTGGGTTTGGTGTCGACCCCAGACCAGTCGACACGACGTCAATCAAGTGGAGATAATAGGCGGGACAAAAGTCTGGTATGTATATTTTTCGGATCAGCCGACAGACTCAAGCTCAAGTTTTGTAACAGGTTTTCACAACAATCTGCGCCCTTGTTAGCGTCTTGCGTTCACAGAAGGCCAACAATTTTCAGATGGTCGTTGGACTCTTTTTACTAGGTTCAGGGGCATCAAAAAGAGAAATCTCTGTCCTTGCCCATGCGGGTCTCTCAATCTCATATGCGCTCATTATCGATCACGTCAAGAAGCTGTCTACTGAGGGCTTAGTCACTATTCAAGAGGTGTTCCGGACTTCGATGGTCCAAATCGTATGGGATAATCTTAACATCGCCTTTCGTATTGCAGAACAGCGGATGGGCTCAAAGAACCATTTCGACAGCGGCACGACAGCAACTATGATTCCTGTTTTTGACCCGGCGACTGGCAAGCATGCAGCTCATGGGACTCTTCCGCTTGAAACAAACCCGTCCCGAGAGCGAACACTCCCAGTCCTTGATTGGACAGCAGACGACATATTACCCAGTCCTCAAGAAGCGGAGCAGATATCGCAGACATGCCTCTGGCAGCTCAAGCGAATTGCACTTGAGCATATTCCGGGTGTTACTGATGTGCTTCGTGAGTCGCTGGGCGAGTGTCCTACGGTCCATCAAATTCCGCTGCATAAGACTGAGCAGTATCCCTTACCTGCCATGAAATTGGACGAATCAAGTCTTGACGGTACGATCGAGGTCTACGAAACAATACTCCGAAATATCGGGGTTAACGATGAAGCACTCCGTAAACACGGAATCATGTTCGATGATGGTGATTTGCTGACTGACTCGCTGAAGGAGAAGGTATATTTTCAGTCAGCTATAAAGTACAGTACTGACTGGTGTTAGTTTGAGTCTGCTCGCCGCAATAGCACCACACCGATTGCAGGATTTCGAGCATCATGCCGCCGATTTGGTCTTTTCCATGCTGAGATGGCAGGCTGTCGGCTCACTATCAACGAGCACTGGGGTTCACCAAACTCCGTATGGCCTGGGAGCTTATGGTGGGAGCACAACAAGCTCCTACACCGAAAGCCTGTCAAGGCTGGGTGGGGTAACAAGAAAGCGACTGATTGGAAGCCTGCTCATGAACTCCTTCAAATTTCTATTGCAGGTCATATTATGGATGGCTTTCGGCTTTATTGTCCCTGTAAGGGCAACCTCGCGAGGCTCGAAATCAGAGTCCTGAGCAGAGGGGGAATCCTTAGTGAAACTACTACAACAGGAAGGGACGCTACAGACTCACCTGAGCAGAGGGGGAATCCTTAGAGAACAAGCCAAGGAGCCCTCTGCTCAGGTGCACTACTATATACTAGTGACCGGAGTAATGATAGAGTGACTGCATAGCGACGAACAACGCATGGGAGAAGTCAGGTGTCGCCAATGGACCCTAGGTGAGTGTCGAGTAGCCCTCGAAGCTCCGGAGAGGCAGGTTTGGGACCATGATGCCAAGGGAAGAGCCCAGGCATCCTTAGAAGGCCCAGGAAGGGCTTTGGGGGGTCCAGACTGCCTCTGGGCGTCTCCGCTTGTGACCGTGACCGTGACAACCGGAATCGGAATCGGAATCGGAATCGATTCCGGGTGTGTGACCGTGACGTGACGGCCGGAAACGGAGAGGGCATGGAGCGGAGAGGGAAGGAGTCGGTCTAGCCCAAGGGCCGGGGAGTGTCGGAAAGGACCAATAGGAATGGCGGCCAGCCATGACCACTGGAGGGTAGCGACAGGAGGGTCACTCGGAGACGTCCCCGGACGTCTCCAGAGAGGTGGAGGTGTGAGGGCGTGCAGCCTGGGGCGCTGCAGTAGGCACGAGCCTTAACGGCAGTAGGCCTCACCCAAAGGAAGACCCGATGACGGGGGCCGTGGTGGCGGAGTGGGGGGGGAGCCATGGCGGGGCTCAGCCATCCGAACGTAAGCCCGAACGCTGACATAGGTTGGGGACACCCAAGAGGTCCAACGGGTGGAGGTTGCAGGGAGACCTTGATGAGCGACAGCCCAGAGAGGCTATAAGGCCCTAGGCTCGAGGTCTCAGAGGAAAGTGGTGCGGCCACATCCGGAGAGGTCTCCGATGGCATTAGTGATCCCTGATGGTGACTCCGGAGAGACTCCCAGAAAGGGGTGGCCATGGGAGTTGGAGGTTGGGGACCACTGGATGCGGGATGTGGTGGGAGAAGTGGAGGAGGAGCGTCAGGGTGCAGGAATACAGAGACTCGGGTGGAGACACGGAGACGCAAGTGGAGACGCGGAGACGTGAGCGGAGACGCGGCGCTTGATGGGATCAAGTGACGGCATCAGGGTTTCCCCTGACAGTCCCGACAACGAACTCGAAAAATGGGCTTCAAAGGCAACAGTTGCGCAATTCAATGAAGTTGCTGATTCTGTCATGCAGAAACTTTTTTCGACCAAAGCAATTGTCAAGCTTCACTCACAAGACAAATACGACACCGTGCTTGAGAATAATATTCTCTATAATCGCGACACCCTATTCTACATCGATTTTGTCCATGCCCTCAAGCAAGGCGACATTGGTCGAAGTCGTGAATATCTTGCGCATCTGGACGTTAATGATGCGGTCACCGAAGACAATGCCTCGATATGCAGACGCCATGTTCGAGACACTTGTTCGCATCAAGCACTTTCCAGACAAACAGAGGTCAGCATTCATTTCCTCTATAGAGAAGGATCTATAAAAGTTTTGAAGGGAGCTCTACCTTGCAAATTGGCTGGTTAATCTATCTGGTCGTCCCTTCGGCTTCAAACCTGTCGACTTGCTACAAGAGCACCAGAATATGTGGGCGAAGACAGTATACAACGCAAAGGGTGCCAACAAAAACTGGAACTGGCTCGCGATGATTACGGTCTGTATTTACAGTCTTCGTGAAGCTATGCGAACAGTACAGACCTCATTTCGCATTCCGGCATATGGCGAGAAACATAAGAGCCCCGAAATCAAAGCCGAGGTTGCGATCATCGCCGCTGCGCTGAAGCCTGAGGACAATAACATCCAAGCATATACAGCCAATCGACCTGCGAACGATCATATAAAGCCAGTTCGAGACCTGCTAAGGGAAGGTGCCAGCCAAGCTAGCACGCGAAAAGCCTTCGCGCGGTTTACACGGGACATCCGTCGCGCAAAGCGACACGGGTTTGAAGTGAATACTATGGAACAGGAAGCGGGAGAGGAGGATGAAGGTGACGAGGCAGAGCAGCACGAATATGATGCTCGACAGGAAGACCTGGAGATTGATGACGATGAGTTGGCGATGAATCCCGAGCTGTTGCTTGAGGCTGCTCGGGAAATGGCGGATGCGGCGTTCGCGGAAATGGATATCGGCGACTGAAGTATATCTCATTTCATGTCTCATTACAAGCTAGTCAACGTAATGTGTTCTGGCAAATCATCTGTCTCCTCTGAGTTTGCTCGGGAGGGCAGTTCTCCTGCAGCGATGATTGGGACAATATCAAAAGTTGAAAGATAATGGACTGACCCAGGAGGTGTTCATAACCGGGTACTCGATGCTCGTAGGTGAGGCGCTGTAACGCACGGTCAAAAACACGACGCAAATAAAGAGCATCGTTGTATATTTCCGAGTCCGGAAGATTGAAGGCGGTGGCATTGTCGAACATCCGATGCCAGTCGTTTCGATAATCCATGATATTTGTATAATGTGTTACCTTCTCGCAGAGTTTCTTGATGTTTGACATGGAGATGGGGTTCTGGATTTGAACATAGTAGCTGGGGTATCGCTAATGCTGATATCAGACAATGAGAATCAATACAAATTTCAGCGTACATTCTTCTTGGGTAGCTGTATGAACAGTTGACAGCGTCGCCGAGGATTGGGCTTCTTGCGCTTTCGATTGGACACGGGCAGAGCTGGCGGCTCCACCATTTCCGAATAAACAGCCTCGTAGCACCCTTGAAATACCAGCTCCAGTTGCTTTCGAAGGTTCTTGAAGGCATTGCGTTCCATAGTCCTCTGCTCACGTTCCGCTTCTTGTGTTTCGCGTGCCAGAGCAGCAGCATCCGGATAGAGGGTGACAATATTTTGAATAACGGAGACCACTCTGTCTCCGTATTTCGGTGCGAGAACCCAGTGGGTATGCTGACCAATAGCTTCAGAGTTGACGATGAGCCTAGCGCGTTTTGCTAGATCGTCGACGACAGCGTCAGAGAGAGAAGGATCGACCCAGAAAGGAAGTGCTGATGCGGGTAGAGTTCATCCACCAACTCTTCCCTAAAGGCCTCCAGCTTTGCTCGGATAGCAGCATCAAGCTCTTCTGAGCTCGCTCCTTTCCGCCCCGCCTTCCTCCCCCGTCCACCAACCAGCACCACTGTTTCCAACTCAAACGCGTCTGGGTCGCAGTTATCGCAGCATGGACGTACCCTACCTGGGGAAATCATGCATCGTGGTCACTGATAGGTGACATGCCTCGATGCATCAAGATCACTCGGTAGAGAGCGTTTCATGCATCGTGTGACTCTGTGATAAGTGAGCGTACCAGGCTTGAAGCTCATTGCCTGTCCGCTCAGTATCGTTGGGATCAACAGCGATCAAATGTCGTCGTCACCGTTGTCCACGATGCCCCCGGTAGGATGAAAAGGCGCTGTAAAAAATCTGAAAAAAATCCAGGTGCTGTGTAGCGTTAATTTGAATAAATTGCGCTTGCTGGTAAGAATGTAGGCATTGGTAACACTCCAGAAAGCCACATATACAGCTCATGAATCATTTTTCATTCATTTTCTAGTGTCAGTATAGCGCCTGTAGGACCCAACGGAACCGGGGTATCTGCGCCATTCTCTACATTATCATCCCGAACAGCTCCCGCTTCGCTTTCGAGGTCCTCGGAGGTCAGCGATGCCGCGCGGTTCCGTGCTTCCAGGATATATGCAGGAAGGTGACCCCACATTCGAGCGAACGAGCCGCAAAGATCGCGTTGGAACTGTGCTTGTTGCCGTGCATACGCTGCCTTGCCTTCAAGCTCCTCCAGCGCATCGGAATCAGCTGCCACCCCGTCTATTTCGGCTCGCATTTCCCACCAATCGGCTCGCCACAAGAGGAACTGCTGGACGCGTCGCATCTCTTCTTCTAACAAATCGAGCTCTTCCGACCATCGGAGGGCCCGGGCGCGGGTCCGGGCCCATTCAATTCGCAGGGCTGCAATAATTTAGTGGCGCTCAACATACTGAGCAATGAAATGTACCTTCATCAGTGTGTTCTGGATCTCCTTCCTTTCGACTTACAGTTTGCTGAACCCAAATCCAGGATAGCTTCGGTGCGCCGACGGCCCCCATCCGACGGCGCTTTGTTTGTGATGGCCCCGGGGCCGGACCTGCAGATCTTTGGCTCGCTTGCCTATCAAGTGACACCTCCGCTTCCACTGAAGATCTGCCCGATGTGCCGGACGGGCCGGTCCGTTGTCGGGCCGGATCCCCGAACTGAGCTCGCGGTATCCCGCGCAGATCGTCGGCCTTCAGCTCTTTAAGGCTCGTTTGCCAGTCCGAGTTACCCAGGCTATCCCCAAGCACATTGAGCGCATCCCACGCAGCATGGTACATTGCTGCAGCCCTTCGCACCCTTTCTTCAAGCCCCGCAATCTTTGTATTTGAGCGAGTATTTGCCTTGACGCCGCGTGAATAGCGATCTTTCTGATTATAAAGGTGAGTGCGAATCAAAAGGAGACGGCGGATGGTATTCAGCGCTTCGTTGGCCTGCCCAACCCGGAGGCGAAATTCGTAGGTGATGATCTCCTGCGAGCAGCTTCCGCGTATACGCCGTTGAATAGCAGATGGGAGCCATAAATTGATTTGCGTGACGCCTATGCCGGGAATTGCTTGGCTCTGACCCGCCGCAATGTCTGCTCGGGCATCATCTTCTTCTTGGCGGAGACAATCAACCACCGGGAAAAACTGGGCTTGGATATCGGTCCAGGCCAAAATCTTGCGGCGCAACTTGCTAGCCCGCTCTACCACCAGCGTACGTTGACGGTCCGTGGCATGGCTTTTCAACGCAAGCATATCGGGCGGATAGAATTCGCCTGTGTCAGGCAAGTCAGCATTATGAAATCGGGTTGACAAATCACTGACTGTTGCTCCTCCAACTGGAGACCGCCGGCAATGAGCTCGGTCACATGCATATCTTCTCGAACGGAGCCGATGGACTCTGTTCCTGCCGCTTCCCGAGCTGCAACTTCTTCGGCCAATTGATGCCGTACCCCCGCCAGAAATGTGTCGTTACTCTGGCTTTCGAAGGGATTCGGGTGGGGGTTAGGCTGTGTTGTCGCACCGGACTCCCATAAGGTCACCATTTGAGTCCATTTTGCGACTGTTTCGGGCGCAAAACTAGTTTCTAGGTCAACATAGGCTTGTTTGGTTTCAATGACCAATGGTGCCGCCTCCTTGACCTTGTCCAGAAAACTTCTGCCTGTAAAATAGACAAGTTTTGTATCAATTAGACACTACAAATTAGTCAAAACTCACCAAGGTTGATGATTTTTTTGTGATTCTGATCATTAAAGAAATCATCGAGCGCATCCCGCCTCGAACCTGGACCCATATTCATCGTGCTGCCTGCCAATGGATTCGTGGCTGCCCAAACGCGTTCAGGCGCTTCACCATCGGTCATGCCTACTGATCTTGTCAGATTGAATGAAAATCGAATATTGCACTCTTCGATATGTGCAGGAAGGTGAAATTTGGGGACGAGAAAGACGAAATATTTGTTATCTTTGTCGATCGAAAGAAGTTGATGATCGTAGCGGGACATACGATCCCATAGATTGACGTGCCATTGACATGCGATGTCATACGAAACGAAGAGAGAGATCAACTCCGTTCCTGTGAGACTTCGGAGAAACATGAAGTCCATATTAATATATCTAAGGTAAAATTAACGGAGCGTTGCACAGGAATAAACAAATACCTCTCCCCAAGCTGAAGATCACCAACACTCAGTGGTCGCTTCATATTGTGACGCGCACAATCAACCGCGCCGATACCGGAAGAGGCTGTACCTCTCGCGTCCCGGTCAGGCTTATCCACCGCATCATGTGCCACACAACGACTTTTCTGAAATCATGGATCAACAACCAATCAGCTGGAGGTAGATCGATACATGCCGGTTGCCGATCATTCCAGTGCTTTTTCACATGGGCCATATACTCTTCCACCTTGCAATAAAAGGCCCACCCATGGCCTAACCCAGGGTCCTTCTTCTCTGATGAAACATCTTTTCGTTTGAGACGAAAGTTTGCATCAATGGCAAGAAATAGCGAGAATAGAAAACTGAAGACCGATCAGCACTCCATGGTTTGCGACACGAAAATGAGCAACTGCACCGTTTCTCCTCTGGTGCCTGTTCCCAGTTACTGGGCAGGTTCTTTCCAGGCTGTGGACAGGCCGGGCACAGAAGTGCGCATTCTCCCGGACCAGTCCCTCGGACACCGGTCGGATCATGACCGCGTCCCGCTCGCTTCAACATTTGAAGATTCCTCCATTGCTTCGTCATTCGGAGGAACTCGTCATACCGGTCCTGCGCAATGGTGAAAAAAAAACAGGCAGATTATAGAGGACAGCTTACGCGCACCCCCAATAAGCCTGTGTTATCTGTTTGCCTCGCCAAGGAATAGTAATAGTCGTAAACACTCGACTTGGATTCAAGGAAAGTCAGATGATAGTGACGTAGTACATTGATGGTTGCTGCTGTTCTTGGATTTGTTGTTGTTGCCGGATATAGTCCGGCTCGAAGGAGTTGCTGCGTTTGGGTACCACTGGTGAAACAACCACAGAAATCCAGCCCAACCTCGTGAATCCCGTGAGTGTCAATGATAAGGAATTCATCGCCAGCGGCTCGAATCGGCTGGGGACACTGATTGCTTTGATGCCAGTGTCCCAATTGAAGCCGAAGTCCGAGAGACTTCAGTCCGCGTCGTTCAAAGAAAGTGCCATTCCACTCCTGGTCACGAGTCAATCCAGAGGGCAGAACAATGGCCAGTGAGTGAATGCGTACCTCTGCTCGATGAAATGGTAACCCATGATGTGTCTCCAGGAGGCAAGATCGGCAAAGCATTGCTCCACCAAGACAGCAGTCACGGCAGCGGAATGATGCTGTCGCTGACTCGGACGTACATCGGAGACATGAAGAGTATTGGTGTTTCCCGGCGGCCTTCGTGGCGAAGCAGTTCTGACAGGAAGTCATCACGATGATACTCCGCCCATTGACGGAGTGGGTCATCAGAATCACGCATCTCCCGCGCACTTCCGCCCACATCCAGCTCCAGCTCGTAGACTAGATGTTCTGAGGACAGTCCTGCAATTGTATCGTGAGTGTCGGGAACGACTGTTGCTATGCTCCCAAGCGTTGGCAGTTGGTGTGTCGCAGCCGACAGTGTGATCGAGCCATCGGATCGAATGTCATTATATTGGTGAATGACCGATGCCAAAGTGCTTGTCTGGCCAGGGATTGGCGGTGGGAGATCAGGGAGAACGTAGGTGACGGCCGTGGCTTTTCGACGAGGCGGCATTCGGCACAAGATGGAAGGTGAAGGCAAAAGCTTCCGTTGTCATGCTGTGCCAGTCAGATCAATGATGCCCCAGACTTCGACTGAAGTCTGAATCAAGCCATGGATGTATAGTTAAGGGCCATAATTGCTGGAGGCCAAAGGATATACTGTCTTGCTTAGATTAAATTGAAAAAACTGGATCTAAGCATGCTGGTTCCTTCAATGCCGAGTTTTATTCTTGTGTCACAGATGTCACAACGACCGAAATTCAAGATAAAGAAAATGAATACTTAGTTCACTCAATGTTCAGTCAACAGAAATTGAACTACCCTATAAAATGCTCATTAGACCAATATTTACCATGATACTTACCATTAAGATATGCCTAATTAGCCAAAATGTAATAGTAATTAGAATGTAATTGGTGCACTACAACTGTTTGAGGCCCATGAAAATTAGAGAACATTGTCGACACTTCAATGGTATCAGAGAGAAGCCATTTGGATGCCTAGCTACCATACTGATGACCCACATAAATATCTACTTATCAATTGTTGTTGGATACTGTTTTGGGATTTTAGGGCCAACAAAAAGTATATTAAGGAAAAATAAAAACATAGAGGGTCTTACAAACTACCCTTGAAGCTACTCCACTGCCCAGTTTGATGTTTCTATCAACTTCACAAATCAGACTTTGTAAGTTTCATTGATTTTAGGACCTTATTAATGTCATTTTTGGAGTGTGTGGATGTGAGAATGAAGAAGATATCCATACACCCTAGCATATGGATTTTGAGGCCACCAGGTGAAGTGTATGCTAATTTCTGTAAATTATATGCCGTCAAAATTTGTGATGTTGAATGTTGATTTGATCTTGCTCTTGCCCGTCACTATGGTTTTCAAACGAACATGGAGTGAAGACGGAGCTTACAAGTTGAACTCAAGGTATTCAACTACACTTAACTGAGTGTATGGAACTCTCTTCATCTTACCTTCTAATCATTCTCTTGTAGAAAAACCCACAAAACTCAAATTCTTGACCATCGCCGTGCGTCCGAACAAGTATTATGCGGTGTATTTATCCTCTTACTCAGTAAAGCTCTACCTAACATCTTCTCAGTCACCCTGAAATCAAGACTAAACGCCGACAAGGACGTAAAAAGTCTGTACTGGCCGAAAGGTTGGTCAATTACTTGAATGAACTTGAATTATGCATTCAATATATCAATAGAGTGCTTGAGAAGGCATCCGTTCATGCGACCAATACACATATTTCTGAAGATCACCTCACTTTTGCTCAACCTTTGCCCTCCGTTGGACCAAAAACAATCAGCCAGCAGAGCGAAATGGAGTCGATTGACGCTATAGCCAGATCTCTGCAGGACATGACTTTGACGCCCGTCATTGACCTTTCCGATAGGTCGGTCACCATAATCTGATCCACTTGCGCCATATGCTGATGGTGATCAAACAGGGCGTTTATTACCGTGCCAAGTGGTGTAACCCCTCTGTCCCCAGAACAGAATGATATGCTTCAAGCAGGAGGGCAACTCAAGCTCAGCCCAGTTCAACACATGCAACTGGCTGTCGCCGAAGTTGAATCTTGGTCCTTTAACTCCACCAACTTTTGTTGACCGTGCTGCTTGGTCTATTCCTCAAGATGATCATGCTGTCCGTTTCCTTGGCGAACAATCCTTGGCCCGCGTTTTGGCATGGAGATCTGCGGTAGAGCCATACAGATCGCCTATAATGCTGAGAACCCGGTTCCATATCCCGTTTGCAGACCATCTACAATGGTTCAGCCACAACCGACGCATTGACGAGCTGGAGAGGGAGGGACGTATTGTTGGAATGCGGATGGCTTGTGAATTTGGTCGACCATTTCACACCGGCACAGAAACTCATTCCCTTCTCAGTAAGTACAATCTAGCCCAATCCGAAAAATTCTATCTCGAGACCGAGCTTACGACCCCCATCCCTATCATTATCAAGGGGTGAACCGGGTGAACCTCGCATCTGACTCAAGTTGAGCAGACAAGGGGGTCTGGCAAAGTCCAGAGATGATGGAAGACAAGTAAAAAGCTTGTGTCGTGTGCAGCTGGTAGTAAGACACGCAGACGGCGTACAGAGCTGCTCCAAGTCTGGCCACGAGCAACGCAGCACGCTAGGTCGGATAATGCTGACGAGACTTCATACAAGTGGTACACCGGGTAAAAGAGTTCTGTAGTACATATAGAGACTGAGATTGCTATTTTCCTACTGTGGCGAGAATGAGCAAGAGACGAACACACAGTGCTAAGGTCACTGATGGCGGTTCTCGTCTTTCTATTACCTATCCACCTACTTGTGCAGAACATGGACAGTTTCCCGGCCAGGAAAGAGGTGAAAGGACTGTCTGGTCCTTGGCCGCGCAGAGCGTTGAGGGTGGTGGATACTCGCTGGTGTCTCAGATTTCTTTCTTGAGCAGTGCCTGACGCCGGGAGCAGATAAACACAATAGATGAGCCCTTACCTCCTCGGTGAGCGAGACAGGGGAATGCAAAGACAACACAAAGGTCAATGACGTTGGCCTGCGACTACCATAAAGAGTGCTGAGCTGGGCGATTTCTGGGTTCGTGCCTACCATGACGTCCGAAACTCCCGTTGTCGACAATGCTGGCGGCCAGGATGGCTCACAAGTGAACACTATAACTACTGCGGCTGCTACGACCGAACTGGCACCTCTCCCGCAGATTTCTCCCCGTGGATCACTCGGCACTCAGCCAACAAGCGCTCAGCAGATTGGTGCAAGCTTGACTTTTCCTCCCGCGAACTTGGAATCGGGAACTACGGGGATTGGGTATGTTACATTTGTCCAGCACTGCAAGTTGTATATCAGTGCTGACATGCGTCCAAGAACCGGTCAGATAGCTCAGACTGACCCTGCTGCTCTCCAAGCCGCCATCTCCCCGACGTCTGTGTCAACTTCTCTCATGTCATCCCGCCCTCTTACACGTCAAACCAGTGCCTCTTTCCGCGCAGCAGCTGTGACTGCCAACGCGCCAGTCTCTGCACCGGCAACTGCGGCGTCATCGAAAGCCAAATCAAAGGGCAAGGGTAAAGCGAAAAAAGATGGGGAGGGAGAACAGAGCGAGAACACTGTGCTATTCGAAGAATGGGGTCTGACTCCTACCCCATCGGGTACGGAATCTGCAGGAGATGCCCGCGAACGCCTCAGCGATAATCAGTCCGCAATTGTGAATCGATTGTTCCAGATCGACGAGGCACATCGATCCGAAAGTCGCATGTCTCGCGACAGAGATGAAGAAACACGACTTCTTATTGGACAAACATCAGCCCGAGCTACTCAAGTTCACGATGTGCAACGCCAAGATCATGACGCTCTTATCTCTGTCATCCAGCGTATCAACGAACTGGAAGCGGAGGTTAACTCTTTTCGTACCTCGGCAGGTCAGATGCAAGGCATTACTTTGACAGGCCCTGCAGCGCCAACCCACGTTGCACCTTCCCAAACCTCTACACCGAATATGTCGGCTTCAATGGGGGGATCGGCAACCCCCTTCTTGTCGCCGGCTCAGGCTCCCGTCCAACCCCAGTTGCATTATGGAGGATTTGGTCAGCCAGCGTCACATCAGTTCCATGCGCAAACCTCCTCCCCGCATTCATCTGGGGCACATTTCTCTCCTGCGACTGCGCGAGAGGCGCCAAATACCGAGCGCCAGTCCCCACCAAAGCGACAACGCACTGGTCCGGGTCAAGACAAGTTCCACGACGTCTGGTTTTACGAAGTCGCAGAGGGGGGGGATGCAAGGGAAATTGCTCGAGCGGCGCTTCAGGTGATCCCTCAGTTGGGAATAGGGTGCTTCATCAATGCTATACGCGTGCGCGACGGCGACAATCAGCATTAGGTTCCGTACTCGCGGCTTTGGCGTCATCTTTATCGATGCCATCACCAACAACCCACCAGCGGGATTGGAGGGGTTGCACGCAGAATGGGCCCCACGCCCTCTCGACCCCGTTGCAGTTGTTCGCGGAGGTGCTTTGGCAGGCCCGAGCTACACGTAGGACCTCCTTATGCAATTGAAACTTTTGTTCTTACCCATGAATTGTACTTAAAGTGTGTCTATGTATTCAATGAATGTCCATGGCAATCTGGCACTCAAAATTGGGACGATGGATTTCCGAGCCGTTATTCTAGCTCATGACATCATCTTGTTTCAAGAAACATGGCTTAGTCCGGGCCAAGAAGATACTCTCCAGCTACCACCAGGATACACCATCGTGGCGAAATCACGACCGGATAGAGCTGACCTGGTTGATCAACAAGGGGGGGTTGCCGCGGTCGTTCGAACATCTCTCGCTTTCTCGGTCTGTGAAGACCTGTCATGCCCGGATCTCCTGGTACTCGACTTCGACGACTTCTTTGCTCTCACAGCATATTTCCCTCCAGAAAATTCTGATACGGGGAGGGATCTGGAGGTGTCCACTGAAGATCGTTACAACGAGGCAGTAACTTTCTGTTCAGCCAATGACGATAAACCCTGTTATGGTGGAGGCGATCTTAATCGCCGTATCGGGAGGGAAACGCCTACAGGTTGTCCGTTTACTCGTTCATCGCTGGACACCCTTTGCACAGCCAAGGGCCGCCGTCTACTGCAAACATGGGAATTAACCGGCATATTCCCGTTGAATGGCTCCCCGTATGACATGCACAAAACCGCTCGCTTCACATCGCACCAAGCTCGTGGGGAGAGTGTTGTAGATTATGCTTTTGTGTCAAAAGCAGGTCTACAAAATGTCGTCGCAAAAACTCCTTCCGAGTTCTTCCCAAATCTGGCTGGTCCGACCATAGTGGTTTCTCATTTGCATTCAGAGTAAACCGGGGGACAACTGAAGCCACGACGACAGCTCCAAATCTTACCTCGTCCTTCGATCCTACACCTGGCCCTTCGTCGCCGCTTGATGAACTGGTGAAGGAAGCTGTGGCGGCAAGTAGATCGGCAGAGGAAGAGACAAGAGCTTACTACGGCCCCGCAACTTTGAATGCTGGAACACCTGTGCAACTTTACGTGGCTTCTACCTGCGTGGGCAATGGAGAATCCCGCCGAGCGGCGTGCAGCGTTTATGGTGGGCCGGGCACAGGTACAAGCTCCGCAGTACCAGGAAAGCAGACAAGTACAAGAGCGGCACTGTTTGCGATTACAGTGGCGCTCCTCAACTCACCAAGCAGCCGGCCTTTGATTATTTATACTTCTTCAGAATTCGCCATCCGAACTTTCGCTTACTGGGTCGGACCACATTATACTCAGGGTTGGCCTTGTAAAAATGCGGACATTATTCGCGCAACCGCTCAGCTTATCCGCAACCGAGAGGCGGGTCTGGAGTTTCGTTTTGTGGACGAAGTGGGGAGCAGAAATAGTCATGCCGTTGCGTCACGAGAGTTGTCACGCAATGCTGCCTACGATCGACGTCTTCCGAGTGTGTTGCTGCCAGAGGCCCCAGATCCTCCCTTCTTCGCACCGATACCCGTATCCGAAGAGAATAAGAAAGTTAAAACAAGTCTTGGTCCGGTTCCGAAGGTGGAGAAGATTGAAATACGAGTTAATGAGAAGGATTTGGATGCTGAGCCGCAATCCCATCGACGGAGAGCGAAGGAGAGGGAATTACAGCGCAGCAATCTGCAGAAGCTGTTGAACGTCGAATCTAACAAGGAATTTTGGGACCTGATACGGGATTGGACAGACAGCAAACGTCGCGACGCACAAGTTGGAGCAGAAGATTTGCGGGGTGTTTTCGAAACTCGATTAAACCCGCCTACTGTGCTGCCACGGACCTTTGACGAGCAGGCTAGGAATCAGTTTGCGCGACTGGCCGAGGAATTGCCCGACGTGACGTACGACACAACACCAAACGAGACTTTCTCCCGTCCATTCGTGCTGGAGGACATTGAGTCGATCAAGTTACATATCCGCAAGCATAACTCTAAGAGTGCCGGTGGAGTAGACAAAATCGCCTACCGAAAGATACTGGAGATGCCGAATGAGCTTTTACTCCAGTTATTCCAGGCATGTTTGGAGCTTTTGCTTGTACAAAAGCAAACCACTGACGGCTTCACCAGACTTGTATTGATACCCGCGATGCCCCACAGACGTGGTTGACTACCGTGCTCGTAGGAATCCTGAAGACAGGGAAAAGAGCGGCTGATCCTGATAGTTACCGTTTGGTGGGACTGGAATGCTGTCTCTTGAAGATGATGACACTCCTCATCGACTCTCGACTTCAGGAGTGGGCGCGGGAGCGAAGCCTAATCCCTCCTTCCCAAAATGGCTTTCGCAAGCGATACCGAACAAATAACAACCCGTTCATCCTGCGTGCCGCGATTGAAAGGGCATGGGCTCAAGGCAAATGCCTGTATGTTGCTTTTGTTGACCTCAAGAACGCCTTTCCCTCGACGGATCTTCCTACTCTGTGGGCCAAACTGTTCAAATCTGGAGTTTCAGGCCCCCTGTTCGACTGGCTGCGTATGATATATGCACGCATGGTCTACATTGTACGACACGGAGGTATATACTCGCAAACCTTCAAGTCGTTAATTGGCGTCTTGACGGGGGACACAGCATCGCCGGGGTTGTGGAATCTTTACTTTGGTGACCTGCCGAACTGGTTTCCAACGGACGGAGATGATATCATGCTCAGTGGAATACCAATGTCCCATATCGAGCATGCGGACGACCTTGCCATCTTCTCAACGACCCGCGAAGGCTTACAAAGGCGACTGCATTGTTTCGCTCGATGGTGTAGCGTCAACTCTATGGTGATCAGCGTTCAAAAAACCCAGTGGATGGTGTTCGGACCGCTGCCGCCGACTCTCCCTCCTCTGTACGTTAACGGTGACGCTGTTTTGCTTGTGGACGAATACAAATTCATTGGCATATGGTTTACATCCACGGAGCGACACATTTTTCACAAACACTATTCGACAAAGGCGTCAAAGGCACTCAGACTTGCTCGTGCATGTTTCTCCGTTAGCTCGAGGACAGGGACATTGCCGGTGCACGAGGGAATTCAGCTGTATCAGGCAAGGGTCGACCCCCATCTTATTTCGGGCTGCGAGGTAGTGGTTGACGTGGACCACAATCTCGTTTCGCTTCTCCAGATACCTCAGAAGTTATACCTTCGACGTCTTCTGGGATTGCGAAAGCGGTCTGAGCGAGCGGTGCTGTATACCGAATCTGGGTTGCTTCCGATTGAATACCGGCGAGCCATCTTGGCTCTGCGCTTTGGGACTTATCTTGCAGACCTGCCCAACGGCCATCTGGCAAAGGCCGCTTATCTGGATTCTTTGTCTCTCGCTGCTGAGGGGAAAATCTCTTGGGTCAGGGACTTGCAGGGTGTGCTTTCACGCTTCGAGGACTTTCCGGTCAACGCCCCTGTGGTGGAGTTCAGCAGCGTTGAGCGTTTAAACGCTCTCGCGGCATTAGTTGAACAATCGGCGCATCACTTCCTCGAGGAGAAGGTTCGTTCCTCGAGAAAGTTGAACTTACTCCGGAGAAGACTCGAGTTGGGCGGAGATAAGTGCCCAATTGTGCAGCTCCGACCGTACCTTAGGCTGGTGAATGCTCCGAGCCGCAAGGCCTTCACGAGATTCATGACATCAGAGCATCAACTGGCGATTACGGTGTTGCGAGAGCCGGGACGATATCGAACAAGGGTTCCGCGTGAACATCGTCTCTGCCGTTTCTGTCATCAGGCAATTGAAGACGAGGCGCACGCAACCTTGGTGTGTGTTGCTCACGCTGAGCTGACTTCCCTGCGCGCCGAGTTCTTGCGTGAGGTCTTCGCAACCCATCCCGACCTGATAGCCTATGCTCAAACCCACTCGGCTCAGTCCCTGTTGGAGAGGCTACTCTTTGATCAGGCACTGGCAGGACGGATGGCAAAGTTCGTGTATCAGGTGTTGGAGATATTTGAAGCGAGGCCTGTTTGGGTACCACCAGGGTTCAGACGGACTTAAACATTTACCCAGATATCAACATGTAGCTAACATTGAAACTGCGAGACGGTTCGCTTTTAATTGCAACTCCCCTGGATGTTGACGATTTATGTGGGAAAGTGGAGAACTGCTTTCCGACTCCTAGTTGCGTAACAACTAGGTTGGCGTCGTATGTCCTATCGTGGGAGGTTACAACGCCACGATCGGAGGGGACGAGTGGTTGGGGCTGGCTGTTCACAACGGTGGAGATTAGTTACATACGTAGCATACTGCAAGACGCCTGTAAGTATGTAGACGGACCCCGCTACGCTTTCCGATTCGGGACCACTGCGGTAATTCTATCCCTATCCCTATCCCGATTGGCTGGAGATTGAAGCTCGCAAGGAGTCAGCGCTCCGATAGTTTACGCGTCGTATCTTACGAAGATGTGAAATTCAGCTCGTTGTCGATCATGTCAGCACAAAGTTTTGAGGAGCCACCCCTTGCCTTTTTTTCCTTGCTATGCCCGGGCTCTCGTGGACAACACCTCAGCAGCGACAGTTCATCGAAGCTGAGCTGTCGACATTCCAGCAACATCAAGCCTCAAAAACCACGCATCTTTTCTGGCCAAAGCTGCAGAAGAAATGGTATTCTGCATTCCCCGAAGAGCTGTCAATGATCCCACCACTTCCCTATGGGCCCAATACACGTCCGCTAACGCAGGAGGAGGAGCAAAAGCTTGCCCAGGCTACAAAGAAGCGCAATGGTGTAAGATTTGAATTCGCTCACACACGAGACAACTCACAAGAGCTTTGTAGCAACTGATGAGCCTACTACTTCGGGAGAGCAAGAAAAAGCGCGGCGTCTCGCGCTCAGGCGTACGTGGCTCTACTGGGACATCGACCACACTGGCAGGGGGTGCAAGCAGCCGCGTGGCTTCTACAGTTACAAGAGCCTTCATCAAGAGTATCGAAAAGAAGGCGGTCCGTCGTATATTATCTTGCTCATTCCGCGCTCACATGTTGTTAGGGCCGCGTTCATCATGAGCCGGAAATGTTTGCCAAGTTATTCGGCGATAGGATCAAGGCTGAGCTTGTCGAACGAGGGTGGTTGGATATGAATGAAGCAGCACATGCGGACCAGCTTTCCGAGGGAGGAGAGGATGAGACTTTTGAAGCTCGCAATGCAAGAGTCAAGGCAATGCAGTCGGCGAGGATGAAGCTTCAGCGGACGGTCCGCGATGAGCTCTGGTCAAAGGCATCGCCGGAAGAGCGGGAGAAGGTTCTGGCGGCGATTGCGCTGGAGCGTGAGGAGAAGGAGAAGCAGAAACTCAAGCTCGAAGATGTGGAGTCGGAGATGAAGACCCCCGAAGAGTATCAGCGGTACGTGCTTGATTAATTCCGTGTATATTGTGCCTCAAGTGTTACAGCGGTGTCGACAGCCTGGACGAGGTCATCATGCAGACAGGCGAGACCATACAGCAGCTCTCCGGGTGGGCAGGAATGACGATTGCTGGTGGTATTGTGCCAGGATTGGGAGGACGGATCGCTGTCAAAGTGTGCGTGACCATTCACTCTTGTCTTTTTCCACTCATCATCTATCGACAGCATCTGCTGGGGCGAAACGGCAGAGGGCAACAACTTTCGGCAATCGCATCCTACATTCTTGGAGGCTATTGAAGTCCCGTTCAATGCGTTTTTGCAAGGTGTTTTTTGTGCGTCATCTGTTGCCTCCCTTTTCTGCCCTCTAACAACTTGGTTTCAGCGGAAGAGGAGCGTAAACGGCGTGCCCTCAATAATACTGAGGACAATGAAACTGAAGATGACGACGAAGAGCCTGAAACCCCGGCCGTCGTGATTCCCAAGCCACGCCGGGTTCGCCGCAAAGCGCAAGACCTCCCCGTTCTCCCTGAGGCTATTCCCCCAGCCCCAGCCCCAGCACCAGTCCCAGCACCGCCTCCCGCCACTGTCCCATCCCATCCCACTCCCCTTACGACCTTGTTTGAAGCCCCGCTGGACCCAGTCGCCCTCCTCTCTACTTCGTCGCAAATCTTTCCGGCTGGCCTTGTTCCAGACAGCTCATTGACGGGCGCCGTACTCGACAGGCCCAATCCGACGCCTGATCTTGCTCAGTATAGCGCGAATATATCACCCAACGGCTATGCCGGGCCCAACTGGTGGGAACTCGTTGGCGCATTTGAGCCAATCCCTCCTTCATTCTCGCCTCCGCCATTCGTGCAGCCATCGTTCTCGCCCCCATCGTTCTCGCCCCGGTCGTTCTCGCCCCCGTCGTTCTCGCCCCCGTCGTTCTCGCCCCCGTCGTTTATGCCACCCTCGCCCTCGCCTTCATCATTTGCACCGCCGTCATCGTCGCCTCAATCATTCTCGCCTTCATCGTTCTTACCTCCCTCATTCCCAACTCCCAATGTCTTGAACCACCGTAACGACACATTGTTTACCGCACAACCCGCCCTTCAGGGCCTCCTCACACCTTGTGGTTCCTCTGAAGCTGTTGCCGACACCGTATTCTCGGCCTTCAAACAATCTGCCGAACCCTCAACCCAAGCCATCAGCATCCCGGTCGAGTCGGTCCCGAAATTGCCGGTGGTTGCGACCGCCACTGTTTTCACGGAAAGCACCAACATTGTCCCCGCATTAACGAGTCCCGGCCGCCCCAGTACTGAACACACGAGAGAAGGGGCTGCAAATCCCGATGTCAGCAAGGGGGAAAAACCGAAAGGGCGGGGAATGAGAGAGCGGAAACAAAGTACCCGAATCGACTACATTGAGCAGTGGGGGGTGAAGATGTCGCACGGCTCAAAGCGCCAACGGAGTGAGACGGGGGACAAGGGGGGGCATGAAACAAGCCAACCGGCACGGAAAAAGTAAGTCCACACCGGAATTATGACTTGTTCCTCATTCATCATCCTAGGGCCAAGAAGTAGATTACATGCTCCTTGTACTGTACAGTATTCTCGCCTGCAAAAAATGAGTGCCATGAAATAATATAGTCGATAAGCCTTTGTCACCGTGTACTCATAAGTGTACCTGTCCTGTAGGTACTATAACCAGTATCATTATGAGAAGTGTTGTGTTATTACTTGACAATACATAGGACGGTTTGGCCTTGAAAACCAACTACGTCATTGACCGGGATTGATCGCTGGCATCAGAATGTGATAAAATTCCAAGCACAGGGAGTGAACTGCGCACCCGCCGTCGACACAATCACAATGCTAAGGTGCTGCACCGGCGCTGGTAACGATGGCGAGCAAGTGCAGGGCAACGGCCAGCGGCATAACGGCCAGTGGCGGGCGGTGGGCAGCGGGCAGCGGGCAGCGGGGAACACATTCACCTGCATATGTCAGAGCGTGGGCAGATCCGCAGTGCCGCCCTGGAGGACAGCGAGCAGGAGGGCGGGCGCAACGAGAGCGGACGGGAGGGGAGGAGGGCGGGCAGGAGGGCGGGCGCAACGAGGGAGGGCGGGCAGAAGGGCGGCCGGGAGGGCGGCCGGGCGGGTGGCCGGGTGGCCGGGCGGCAGTCTACCCGGGCGGGAGCGGATCCACCCGGATCCATCAGCCCATGACAAAGCCTTAGCAGGTCAGCAGCGCCCCAGGCGGGGTCGGGAGCGCGGTCGGGAGCGCGGTCGGGAGCGATGGCAGGAGCGCAGGGTCGGATTAGTGAGCTGCATGATGCATCAGGGCAACTCTGGACGGAGTGATCTTGATGCATCACAGCACTTCGCTTACAACAGGCATGTTATGCATAATATCCCCAGGTACGCCTGCATGGACCGGGAGGACATGAATGGGCCAGAGTAGCTGGTATATTCGGTGAGCATTTACTTCGCGACACCTAGCGCAAGCTTACCTTTGCTTTCGTTCCCAAAGAATCGGTCCCAGACTCGGCGACGGCATGCTTCTGTCACGATGAACTCGAGCAGAAATCGTTCATCTCGCAATTGAATCTCTGACTGCTTCTTCTTTTTAGACACGCGTTGCTGGAAAGACGGCCGGTCCACTCTCTCCTCGGTATTCTCTCCCTCTTGCTGGTCCATTTCCTCCAACGCCAACTCCCGATCGTGCCCTACCTCTTCCCCTTCATCTTCCGACCCTTCCGACCCTTCATTTCCAGTCTCGACATCCTCGCGTAAGCTTTCCGACTCGGCATAACAACGCGTCCTCATGTTCTTGGTGATATACAAGACCGCCTCGCCACGTTTGGTGAAATCTCGAGCACAACGACCGATTTTTTGGACTGTAGAGAGAAAGGTGCGGGGCTTCATCCACAGGATGACGCGCTCGATGCTGCGAAAGTCCATTCCCTGGTGGAGGTAAGCTCTAGTGAATTTCAGCGCTGCACTGGCACTCACGAGGCCTAATGCATCTGTTGCTGAGACAGCGCGCAGCTCGCCGCTGGCAATTCGCGTTTGGATGTCGACCTTCCGATCTTCATGAACATGTCGGTGATAAAATTCGAATGCTTTCTTGGGATCAAAACACGATGGTGCGTGGTCTCGAAGGAAATCCTGGATTTTTTCGGCAGTCTGACGGTCATTTACATAGATTAGAGTTTGTGGAAACTCTTCGGGGGCCTTGATGCTATTGGGAAAGAGCAGCAACAAGTCGGCAAATGAGTCCGGCTCATTCTGCAGTTGCTGCACTGCAAGCGACACATTTGGTTTCGCGTTCGACACCTGCACTTTGGCAGTATCCGCGGGAAGTCCCAGGACATCCAAGATGTCGCGCATAACTTCGTCAGGTGCCGTGGCTGTTGCTCCTGTAATCGGGGTCCCGGGAGGCAGTCGCGCCGCAAGCTCAACAATCTTGCGGTACTCTGGGCGAAAGTCGTTGGTCCCCCACTCGGAAATGCAGTGTACCTCGTCGATAATAAGGTTGATTATATTCTTTGTGAATGGTATGCTGTTTAGCACTTTCTCGTGGAATAGCGGCGTGAGACCCATCTCTGGCCCGAGAAAACCAACGCGATACTGATTTTGTCCCAGTTTCTTGGTCTAGGTAAGTCAATGAAGCAGTTATAGAAGCCTCCTGACATACAGTTAATGCCTGCTCAAGGTCTGGAGTGTTTGAGGTAACAGCTATGGCTGGAATGCCTTTGGAATTGAGCAGCTGGGCTTGGGCCTCTAGAAGCGCGACTAGCGGCCCAATAACAAGGACTATCTTGTTGGAGGCTTCGTCTGTGCACCCAGGCTGCCAGTAGTAGAAGAGGGCGAACCAAAATGCGAGGGTTTTGCCTCCTCCTGTGGGGACATCCAGCATGGTATGCTTGCCTTGAAGCACGTTCAGGCCGACCTTCTCTTGAAATGGGTGAAGGGAGGGGATGTTGAAGACACTACATAGTGTTTCTCTGGCGATTTTGAGTCGCTGCGGGTCGATAGAGTCAACGGGGACGAAAGGCATCGAGCAAGCCCCTAATTGATCAGCGCAGAAAGATTGCTCATTTGCGTCGTCAATTCTTGGAATTTCGAAAAAATAAAAACATAGCGAGATTCGCATTTACGAGCGCTATCTACTGGTACTTTAAAATTTGTGAAAATTCAAACTTTGTCCCAAGACCCTGGCTGAGTCATTAATTCCACCCGGTTTCGGCTCGTGTGCCTAAGGCGCCGGTGATTCTGTTCCAGTCGCTATCGCAGTGACCGATTTTGTCACGTCCGCGATGCGACTGGTTCGAGTCTACATCTGTAGAAGCCGGAAGCTCACGGCATCAAGATAGTTGAACATTAGTTGAACCAGTCCGCATACATACCTAAAGTGCACATGCATAGGCCTCTCAATCTGCTCTCAATCGTCATTCGGGCCGACATCGGCAGTTGCAAAACTTTTTTGGGTCACTTCGTTCGTCAGCTAACTTCCCGATCCCCATGATAACAGGCCGACGCGCAGCGAGACAAACAGAGCATAGTAGTTACAGCAACTTGTCAGCAAGTGACTAAGAAGAGTTTTGGTTCACACAACAAACAACCTCAACTCAACCAATAGCATCTGGAGGCTGACTAACATTGACGACTCACGACGGTCACTGCTGCAGCTGAACATCTGTGTGAAGAAATCATCCAACGAGCCGTCGAGTCGCTTACCGTCAGTGGCAGCAGCAGGATCGAGTTGTTATGCGGGTCCTTGACGTAATCCAGTGACACTCGTTTATATTCCACCCAGGTTATACCTCCTACTTCCAAAAAACCAGCCTCTTACTACGAAGAGGGATCGAGAGCGTGTGATTATAAAAGTACAGTCTCACGCGTCGAAGCGTCAAATGCGCCTCTGGCCACTAGAAGGCCCGCCCGCCGGCAATCATCGTTCACTATTACTGCTCAGTATCCATGCACGCCCGGATTATACCACGCCGGATCGCACCAATACCCAGGTAATCCTCCATCCAGCTTGACGCTGGCATAGCATTCATCGAACGCGTCGACAACAGCGTCTGGTAGTGGGCCATACATGCTAAATTCGTCACAAGATGAGCTGGAAGCCGGAGAACGAGAGATGCGGACATACCAGTATCCCAAGGTCTCCCTCACGTGATCTGGTCTTGTCCCCCCAAATACAATACCGATGTCGGTGGGAAGCATCGCACTGTGATGCTGCAGCCATCTGACGGAGGCTTCGTGTAAACTGAGGTTATAGCGTTGCTGTATATGCTTCTCTCAGTAATAGTGCGCCGGCAAGGGGCAGAACAACCCACCAAGACAGCTGTCAGCACCATAACCGCATCATTCATGCTGGGATGCAGGTAGCGGTTCTGGTACCACATGCCAAACGGGTTCTGTGGGTCGAAATTACTCCCGCTCCCCTTCAATCGTCGTTGTATCGCGCGTAATGGTGGGTGGGGTGAGTGTGTCGAGCGTTCTTGGAGGTTGAGCTCTTCCAATTTGACATCAATGCCGTCGTCAGAAGGGACGGACTCCGGGTCGAACAGCATCCCGCCGACAAGATACCCGCCGGCCAGAGGACTGTATGCAGCGAATTTGATGTTGAAATGTCGAAGACATGGAATCAGCCTATTCGATTCTTGCATCAGCAGCCGGGTCTGCTTTGAGACGAGATTAGACTAGACTGAACTCGTTCTCCGCGGTCCTGTCAATCGCGCTGTAGACTCCCTGGTACACCCGAGGGGCATTCCACCGATTCGCCTGACACAGCGTCATAATTTCGGCGACCTCGTAACTGCGGTAGTTGCTCAGGCCGAGCATTTCACTGGCAAGGTTTGTTTGGAGATGAACTTGAGTGGGGTATAGTGCGACCTACAATCCGCCTTCCCTGTACAGCTCGTCCATTGCAGCAAATGTTTCGGAGAATGGCGTGGCACGGTCTGGACTGCGTTGGGGTCTCAGTTGGCAGTCAGACAGCACCAAGAAACCACCCACGCGTTAAGGTATAGCACTCTCACCCGCCTTCCTCCCAAAGCTGCTACCATCCGCTCATATGCTTGCCGAAGTTTTGTCCGGGAATGGTCACCAGGTAAAAGAGGATAAAATCTTTCGTCATGTGAGCATGAGCCATCTTAGCAGGTCAATGGAACAACTCACTTGGTGTCGATGGCGGATCCATGGAGGTTGGTTTGAGCAAGGAGCTACCATTGAAAGTCAAGATTGAGCCTAAGGGAAAATAAACGCCACGCACCTTCTCGCTTGTCCCAAACCCATACACATTCGATGTGTCGATCGCCCTAACCGGTCTTTGTCCAGGAGTCTGGCCAACGACTTCACACCAAGTGTCGATGAGCCGTTGTACTTTAGTTGGGTTTGTAAGGGTGCAAAAGGTACCCGGTGCTCCAATTGAAGCGGCGCCCTAGTGTATAGTTAGGCGAAGCATAAGTGAACGGAAAAGAGTGCACATAAATGACCGGGATTCGAGGCGCAAAAATGGGTTGAGGACGAGTTGAAGATGGCATTGGAACTAGACCCTTGTTAGCGCGACTACCGGTTTTGCACATGGACTTACAGCGGTATATATAGTGCTGCCCAGACTAAAGCTTCTTCGTGTGGTTCTCCCGCTTTACCCTGAATGTACTGACCAAGGCCGTTCCTTTATAAAGTGTATTCAGTCGCGGGTTGGTCGAGATGGATACGGGTGGACCCAGCGCACTCGGTCGGGCAACGTTGAAGGAGGAAGGAACAAGCTCGGGGGGTGTGGCGGAAACGAGAAGATAGTTTGACCGCCCGCGGACCGCCCGACTTGGCCTGGTGGCTAGATCCGGACAATGACGGGTGCCTTGCGTTCTTGAGCGGGAGAGGAGGCGTGTCTGGGTTATGACGAGGTCGAGTTCAAGTTACGGACGCTCTTTATGCGCTTAACGCCGTCTTCACGCATGGCTTGACCATGAATTAAGGGTCTCAACGCCGCCCGCAACCGAACATCGGGCGGTCCTCTGAGATCGTCAATTGGATATTGATTTGCGGCCGCAGATAACTTGTCTGTGCCTTGGAGTTCAAAGGTGAGCGCCCGCAACAAAATCTATTCGGAAGCGCCTCACCTATGGGCCAGTCATTGGACAGAGGTAGATGTCAACTGTGATAAACTGTCGCTTTGTCGACAATTTTAGGCTGTGGGGCGTTCCGAGGAGCTGCATGACGCGTGGCTCGTTCTCGTCGATGGCCAATCGATGGTTGGTCGTGGGAGACAAGTCTGAGTCAGTGCCAAGTGTTGATCCGCTCGGCCCAATACGCATCAAAGCTGGATTTCCCACACCAATTATCCCTTGACTCCTACTCCCATCTCTCGCATGACCATTTGGAGGAAGGGATATAAGGTGCCCAGTCATTTATATTCTCTATTCAGACGCTCAGTCGGCCACATAAGCGTCCGGCGTATAGTGGTGCAAAGAGGTGCTGCCATCGGCGGATACCTGACACAATCCAAAGTGCGTTATGCACCAGCCATCTCTTTGTCGATAACCTATTAGATAGGCATAACCAAACCTGATATTTGCCGTCTTGCACGCCGTGGAGGGACCAAGCGTACATCAAACCTCATCTACGAAGAAACCCGATGCCTGTTAAAGAAGTTCTTGGACGATGTGGTCCGTGACACGATACTGCACACTACACACAATTGGCGGTGCGCCACCGCTTCAGTTTTCTCGTCTCAGAGGCCTGACTTGTAATCGCAGAAACACTGTCACTGCTGCTGATGTTACCCGTGCTTTACGAGCTCGCACAGGACACTCGTTGTATCTATGTTAAGCTAACTCACTGGCTTCGAATGACAAAAAGTCTGTATATATATTAACTCACAAGAACTCGAAGTTGTCGGAGTCCAGCAACGTCCCCTCCTCAAACCGCACGTCAATTATATCATTCCATTCGGCCGAGCGAAGTAGTTCAACCGCTGTTTTGATAGGTATCATTAGCGTTCGTTTTATTGTGCGGATTTCAAGCTTGAATGGCCCTTGGTTTCCCTGGTCATTTGTCAAGGTGCCGGTTGAATGGCTCCGGTCATGAAGCTGTTGCGCGTGGCTCTTCGCAAACATGAAGAGCGAAGAGGAGTCAACATCCGAGGGCAGCAACGTGATCGTCAAGGAATTCATGCACGCTAGGGAGCCCCGTGTGCCGAGTCCGCTAAGCAATAAAAGGTCCTCGGATGTAATGCCTGAAAAGCAACTGATGACCAAAGAGTGCATAGCTGGGAAAAGTTGCGACGCCAGGAATTCATATGATGGGGCAAAGGTGTATGACACAATGCGCACAGTTTCAACTTGACATCTTGACCGTTCGAAGAGGGAGCGAAGAACTGGAATCCCCATTTCCGGTGGTTGGACGTCCAAAATCACGGACTTGAGCGCAGGAAGGACGAGGGCGGGCAGGACATGGGCTTCACCAATGTGAAGCTCCAGGGTGTGCAGGTGGGTAAGAGCTAGAGGAATCTGGGGCACAACCCCCGTCTCGGAGTCGTCGTCGTGATGGTATGAATCGAGATTCAAATTCTCTAGCAACGGACACTGCTGCAGCATGATGAGGGCCTTTTGGACAGATAAGTTGCCAATCTCGAGACGTGTGAGGTTTTCAAACGACACAACGACAGGGGGGGTGCATCCCCATAGCACGAGCTTTCTCAGGGCAGGCCAGCTTGAAGACGCTTCTCGGCTGTTCCTTGCCAACTCGAACTGAGCGTAGAATTCAAGAGTTTCGAGAAGGGGAAGTGAGGCCGGAAACGCCTCCGAAGTGACTTGAATAGACGGCCCACGCGGGCCACCCAATCGGCGTTCTTTGTGGAACCCTGCGAAGCGCCAACGCGAGCTAAACTCCGCTAACAGCAGCATGACGATGTTGGCGTCCTCCACAGCGAGAGGCAGGGTGATTATGATATCGAGAGGGAGTATTTTGGAGCGAGATAGCCAGGTCCGCAAGATCTCCTGCACTTCTGGAGAGGCGGACTTGCACCTGAATACCAAGCGCTGCCAAAGACTGCTCGTTGTCAGCGCTGTGTCCAGCCAGACGCGGCAGACTGCCGCAACCGTGAGTCTAAAGTGAGGGATGTTTTGGTCCGCACAGGCATGTTGGAATATCTTGACCAGAAGTTCGATAGGAAGGGTGTGGATTGGGTAGACAATGGCTTTCAGCTCGCTGTCGAGCTGTTCCCGTTTGGAGAGGAGGGAAGAGATAGACGTCTCATGATCGCGTATTTGAGCATCAATATCGGCGATTTGAGCGCGTAGTGCGACGGCTGGCGGCATACAGACAACAAGAAGTTGAAGGGTTCGGGCAAGGAAGATTGAAGTCACGTGTACTTTTCAAACCATCTTCCGAGCCAGCTGCAGGTACTATGTTGCGCTCTGTTGCGCTGCACCCTTTGCCTTCGGTCGTCCTCAGCCTGATAAAGTGCTTAACTGGAAGGACATCTCCGATGATATCTTATCGTTGACCTCGCATCACGTTGCGCCATCAGCGCACATTAGAAATCGCGACTGATAAGATAAGTCGAGCCAATCTTGGATGGGGGCGTTGGCCAATGCGGGGTACGTTAAGCTGCATCCCACGACCTCACACTGCATCAAAGTCATTGGCTCAGATGACCACAGAGAGTCGAACTCGGAAGTTTATTTGAACTTTATTAACCGTTTAGGCGCTCTTCTTTTGTTCACTTGGTGACTGCTGAATCCTGATGAGCTGTTGCCGCTCTACGTAGCTGGCTTCTACTATCTCATCACTGATAGATCTTGCGCTTCAATTGAAGGCACGTTCGCTTCATACTTCTGGTCCAAATCATCCGGGCGCGGTCGGTCCAAAATTGATCACCATACTGTACTACTAGTAGTATTCCTGTGGAACTGAGAACTATCGATCAACCAAGAGTTCAGTCGTGAACTCGGGCCGGTCGTGAATGTTGTGCTTGATGGCATGAAATCTGATGTCTGCGGAGGCCCTCTCTTGTCGGTTACACACGGCGTTTCGATCCAACGTGGGCATCGACAATCCGCGGATAGTTCCGCGTGGCCCGGCGCATTGCCAGCACAATTGATTCGCTTTTCGACTGATAGCTGACATATGATGGAACTGTTAACGAGTCGTGTGGTACATATCTTCTATGAATGTGGCTACATGAATAGGGCTCTGATACATGCTACAAGTGATTGGGGGCGTCTTCGGTTTTATTGATGCACTGATCAGAGAGTGGACGAATGAACTCGATGGTATATGCCATTTACCCGTGCACCGGGTCTTTGCGCTCTTCCCTCCCAGCCTCGACATCAGCTGCCCCAGATTTGGCGGTCTCCCGACCCCACGCCTCGTCAACTTGGGTATGCAGTGGCAGCGCCTTCATCGCGAAGCTCACCAAGAGTCCGAGGCCCCCGAGGCCCGCAAGGGTATTCCAGACGACCTGGAAAGCTTGCGCGAACGCTGCGCGCACTTGGTCCTTCAACGGCTGGGGCAGATGGCGAATCCGCGGGATAACCTCGAATGCAATCTCTGCGCCGTGGCTGCCAGAGGAAGAGGGGAACCGGGCGAGGAAGTCCGGCGGGAGGTGGCTAGCCAATTGGTTCTGGACGATAGTGCCGCCGATAGTCACGCCCCAGATGAGCGCGAAGTTGCGGAGGAACACAAAGAAGGCGAGTGCGGGTGCGGATTGGGTTACCGGAATGGGGGCGAGAACTGGGAAGTAGGCTGCAACATAGTTGATGCCAATGCCCACGCCTAAGAGGACTTGGACCCCAAAGTTGGTCGCCCGAGAGGTGTTTTCGTTGATCTGGCCGTAGAGAGCGGCACCCAAGATGACAATGCTCCAGCCGAACCACATCGGCTGGCGATACCGCGAAAAACGCTGGATTATAAGGCCAGCGACGAGCGAGGACGGCGCAATAGTCTGTGAAGCGCCAAAAATATCGACGCCTGCCGCGATGGGTGATGCATCCTTGCAAGCCTGGAAGAACGACGGCAGCCAATCTTAATAATTAGTATGCTAGTGTCACATTAGCTGAAAAGTATGACTTACAAGCAAGGGTGGAGAGAACAATGCCATTGAAGAAGTTCTGGGTATATCCGCTAAGCGCGGTGCGGCTTTTCATCAAGCTAATTGGGACCTGGGCAAAGATCAGCATGGGAAACTGGTCGAATCAGGCGGCCGAACGCACAATGGGATATTCTGGTACATTGGCCTCGTATATCAGAAAACCAGCGAGTCCCGCGAAGCCGACTATCAGCGGGACCAAAACCTTGGGCGACGACCAAGGATGTTGCGTGCCTGCCCAAGTTAAAGCGATGACGATGGATGTGGTCGAAGAGACAATAATGGCATTGCCGCTGCACAGTCGACATCAGCACAATAATTCCATACTGTAGTGCAGAAATATAGTTACATCCAGTCCAGCCTCCTCATTTTTTCGCCGAAGGGTACGGTTGGAGTCTTGAGCCGTAAGAATACGGCAACAAGAATTGCTGCGACAGCGCATATGGGGAGATTGAGGTAGAAGAGCCAGCGCCATTGACCGTGTTGGGCAAGCGCACCGCCAACGACAGGTCCAGTCCCACTCCCAATCGCGAATGCACTGAATTGAGAAAGTCTATTAGACGTTTGAATGACAGAAGACACGAGAACGTACAGCGCGATTATGCCATTGAATGCACCTCGATCCTTTAGTGGCACTAAATCTGCGATGATAATCTGGATCAATGCTGTGATCGCGCCAGCGCCAAGACCCTGAACGGCTAATTGTCGGGGGTCAGAGTACGAATTTGAAGACTTGTAAGATAACGCACTGCGGCCCCCAATCAGGAAGTTCATGCTCGTCGCTGCCCCGCATAACGCGCTGCCGATGGAAAAAATGGCTATTCCGAGGAGCATGACAGCACGGCGACCAAAGATCTGCAGAACACGTGCAGCCATCAGCATGGGATTATTCTCTTTGGCCACGAATGATCTCGAGGTAACATTGAACACGCTCACCTGAGCAAGCCCTCCGCAAAACGGGAGGAGCACTGTTGAGCCGAGGTTGTAAGCAGACCCGACCCAGATGTACTGTGTGCCTTCCAGCTCTTGTGCGATAACCGGCAGGGCAGTCGCGACAGAGCTCTGTAACACTTGTTTCAGACAGGAAAAAGGAATGAAGAAAAACATACGAATTCCATTGCAGTCAAGACCATACATATCGCAAGGGAGAGGATGATGCACCAAAAGCGCCAGTCGCGCTGCATTGGCTGTCCACCCCCGTTTTGAGCATCATCGTCGACTTTGTGGCGAAGCGCGGGAACGAGCGACGCGGAGGGAGATTGAGACTCGTGCGACCACTTGGCTTCGCTCTCGGACGACATGGGCGGGGGGTGCGCTGAGGCTTGCGCAGCCATGGTGAGCGAGGTCAAAAGTGAAGCCGGAGTGGGGTAAATAAATGCATAGAAACGAATGAAACGTGGTTATCGGCATCGTGCAGTCGTATTCGGATTCAGATGGGGAACCACGGAGAGCCATCATGAGGTCTCATGAGGTCCTGCGCCGAGATTGAGAATTGCAACGGGCAACGACATGATGCCATCGAGAAACATATCTTGAAGAAGCAATCCATTTGCATATTGCTCAGCCTGATTACTCGGGATTGAGGTGTGGATCAGACGAAGGAGATTTCGGGGCGATCAAGATCGACGCGGTCCTACATTCGGAGAGGCGTCGGCCTGCCATGGGACCTCGGGCTCGTGGTGGTGAAACGGGAAGCCACGCACGCACGTGGAGTCACACTGATCGAGGCTGTCACGAGGTGACCGTAACTTGATGACGCAATCACCGCGTCCGTTTGCAGGCTTCTGCCCGCCCTGACGCCCTGGGCTTCCCGCTGGCTTCCCCCGGAGAAAACATCGACCTTCCGCAATACAAATCTCATCGGCAACTGACACCCGTGTATGCTCTTGGTTGCTCGATGGCTTGCGACGGCCTGCTCACGTATGATGGCAAAAGGGACTTGGCTCCAACTTGGCTGCACATGCACTCCGTCTCCACGCATCAATCGACCAAAGAGTCAGGACACAGCGTAAATCTCACATGGCACCAGTCTAGATCTATTCCTATCTATTCTTCGCTTGTTGCAGACGGAGATGCCATCTGTTTACCGATGGGGATGGAAGACCCAATCTTGGGCTTATAACCCATAGCCGGAAGGGTGTCTTCGTCTTCGTCTTCCCCGGCCTAACCCTTCGGTCTTTTCTTCGCAGTTCCCATTCATTCCCGCTTCCAGCGATGTCCGCTGCTCCGAATCCACTGGCGCACTTTGATGCCGCGCCAACCGTTGGTACGCGATGAACCGCGACCCCTAACTGCACTGAATGATTTGTAGGCGCTCTTCTCATCGGGACTCTCTGCTCATACGTTCTTTTCGGAATCACGACCGTTCAAGCATATCTGTACTACGGGCGATTCCAAGATGACCCGTGGACCTTGAAGGGAATGGTGGCTTTCGTCTGGTGAGCTCTGAGACGTTTATGGCCTCTGCGTGGCTCACCACCTTGAGCAGGATGTTCGAGTTCGCTCATGCGGCCTCCATTGGGCATGCAAATTATTTCTATGCTGTCATCAACTACGGGAATCCTAGAAGTCTACTGGGAAAGATGCCTGTTAGTTTGGCGTTGTCGGTTGTTCTTGGCGCGATTATCACGACTTTGGGTATGCAGATCCCTTATCCTTATCTTTCCTCTGATGCTCACTGGTTAACTTTATAGTGCAGTCCTTCTTTGCCTTCCGCATATGGAATCTCGCAGCCAACCGTTTCGTCCGTATCATTCCCCTCTTGCTATGGATCACGGGCGGGGCTTACCTGGTGGGCTCCATCGCCGCGACGACACTTGCCATCGGGGCAAAGAACATCCCCTCGTTCCTCAATCAATATGGCTGGCTACTGCTCACACCCTGGATCGTCAATCTGATAAACGACAATGTCATCACCATTTCACTCGTCCTGTTGTTGCTTTCCAGCCGGTCGAAAGGTTTCCAGAGGACCAGTGCGTTGGTCGATAAGCTCATTATGTGGACCATCGGTAAATCTCTGCCCACCCTGCTATATCCGCTCATTCTTTACTGCAGAGACGGGGCTAATTACCAGCATCTTCAGCGTCTTGACGCTGGCGTTCTACCAGGCAGAGAGAACCAACTGTATGTCCCTTTTGATGCTATTTCAAGAGACTTGCTGAATTGAAATAGTCGTCTGGGTCGGCATTCAGTTCGTCAAAGCGCGTCGTACGTTGGTTTCTCTGATCGTCTTCCTTTCCTGATCGCTGCTTACCCTCCATGCTCCAGTCTTCGCCAACTCCCTTCTCGCTTCGCTCAACTCAAGACAAACCCTGCGCGCGCTCAATGCGTCGCTGAGTGACTCGAACGGAGCGGTGACCTCCCGCGGCGGATACAACGGCACGAACGGCCAAACGCAGACCGGCACTCTCAACATCGCGATGACCAAAGTGACCCTTCGGGAGGATGGCGGGCCAGTGTACGGCTACAAGAGCGCATAAGCTTGTCGACTCATTCCTGGCCGGCGCAATGCGGCGCACTGGTGGCAACGGCCAAATTTATTTATCCCTCAGATATTGCTCGGGGCGTTCCCGAGCTTATCCGAGCTGTACCAAGTTGTACAAATTAACGGTCGAGGACCGCATCTACCTACGTTGTTGTTTGTAGAACACTGAATATCACGATTATGTGTCAAAATATGACGACAATTGGGTGAATCAAGATAAACAGAGTAATGTCGGTGCTCAGTGCCTTGGCTGTCCCGGTCCGGTCCCGCAAATCCTGTGACAAAACGGCTGTCGTTAACCGGCGGGGTCGGAGGCCGGCGCTTAACTCGACTCGTCGCTAGAGTGCGGCGTCGCGGCTTTGCAGCTGACCTCATTGTCGACAATGACCATTGACGTCGGGGTCGACCTCACTGCGACGACATTCGATGCTGGCCCCACCATTGGTACTGATCATGCCTTGGCAACATTGCAATGCTCAACGCTCTTGATAGGCGCTCTTCTCCTCGGGACGCTGGGCTCCTTCGTGCTCTGGGGGATTGCGACGGGGCAGGTTTATATGTATTTCAGTCGGTTTCCGCGGGACGGGATAGCGCTCAAGTGGTTGGTATGTCCGTAATCGCTCAGGTGTTCATTTGTCTAGGCTAAGAACGACTATAGGTTTCTGTTGTGTGGTACAAACCGATCTGCGCAAACGTCTTCTCTTGAAATTGACCTCGTCTTCAGGCTATTTGAGCTCGTTCACGCTATTTGCAGCGGCCACGTTACCTACACATATACCGTCACTAACTACGGGAATCCGCGTAGCCTATTGGGCAAAATGCCAGCGACGCTGGCATTCTCTGTGACGCTGGGTTCAATAATTACAGCTTTAGGCGCGTCCACGATCTTACACTTCGTCTTCCTCCTCCGCTGACCGCTCAACACACAGTGCAAGGATTCTTCTGTTTCCGGATCTGGACCCTCGCCCCAAACTGCTTCTTCAAACTCGTGTCAATAGTTGTCTGGATCAGCGCTTTCGCGTACCTCATTGGCTCCTTTGCCGACACAGCGCTCTCCATTCAAGCTGAAAACATCCCTGCTTTCATTGCCCAATACAACTGGCTCCTCCTCGCGCCGACAGTGCTGAACCTCTTCAACGACAACGTCATCACGATGTCGCTCGTCACCATTCTTCTCATGACCCGCAGACAAGGCTTTGGGAGAACGACGGTGCTAGTAGACAAACTCATAAAATGGACTCTCGGTAAGCAGCTTTTTGTGCTCGGTCAAGCGTTGTTGACATTTCATGACAGAGACGGGAATGGTCACTAGTATTTTTAGCTGTCTCAATCTCGCCTTTGTAGGTAACTCTCCCTTGCTTTTGAGCGCCTGTTGATCATGACCGGGATCCAGTATCAACAAGAACCACACAATTGTAAGTAGGATTGCATAATTTTCTGCGGTGGATTGGGCTTACTCACACCTTCACAGTCGTTTGGGTTGCGATGCAACTCATCAAAGCCCGATGTGCGTATACTCATTTATTTTCACCAGCGCCTTCACTGACCCTATGCAGTATTCGCGAACTGTTTGCTGGCGTCGCTGAACTCAAGGGAGTCATTTCGTATAATGGACGAAGGGACGCACCATCTGTCGACTCAGCGATCTCGCGCATATTCGCGGTAATCGGTCAGACTGCAACGATTCGGGGGCTATTGTATCGACGGCTCGCTCCACGGACTCCGGGCCAGGTGATCTTCAGCACCAGTTAATGGCATGAAGCACCAAGGGATGGTAAGTGGAAAAGCACCGCCGACGACCGGGAGGGACGGCCCATAGAGAGGAACATGGAAGCTTTGGCCGTCAGCTCTTTTGAGGCAGGGCTCGCAGGACAAAATGGCGAAGTTCTGCGTCCTGGATAATCTTCTTCGTTTGAGTTGATAACTAAAACTTTTGGAACAACCTATTTTTTGGATCTGCAGTTGTCCAAGACGAAGAACTTGAAGACGACTGGATTGAGGCTAAAGCAATAAAGGAGTGTGCTACAGTTTGTTAATCGAGATAAATGCAGCCCGCTCGGAAGCAAGATTCAGCGGTTGTACCCACTTTTCCGATTTTTCTGGCAAGAATCTCGCAGGTTCGTTACCTCCGTGTCACACGGCTTCTTAATCAGCCTGAGTTTAGTTTGCCCTGAACCTTTTCTCGTCCCTCCCTCCGACTACGCAACTAAGATTGTTCCGACCTCATTCTCTCGAAGCCAATCTACCGAGTTGTAAACTCCAATGCACCTCCCTCCTCAATTGGTCCATTCGCTCGGCGCCAATCCTGATACAAGGTCGCAGCATCGATAATATATGGATGGATCAATGGCGCCAAACTCTCCGCAAAAGATCTCCGAGTGCGGCTTTATTCATAGCCACTTAACCTATTCAGGCAGGCGACTTGATGAAACAACGCTATTAAGCTCGCACAGCGCCGAGACACAGCCGTTTGTTATGCACTTGCACATTCGGGGATGCGACTGCCTTATATTGTTAATCTTGGACAACGGTCATTCATTTTCCTGCACTGTTCTTCGTCCGGGAGATGTCTGGTCCTCCTCCGCATCTACCTTCCTTCAACGCGAGCTCAACAATCGGTCAGATCTGTTCAATGATTCTCTGGAGCGATGACGCTAACTAGCGAATATTCTAGGTGCTTTGTTGGTCGGAACACTTTTCTCGGTCGCAAATGACCTGCTTCAAGTTTGTATTCGCTGTTCGCTGATAAAACAACAGTTTGTCCTTTTTGGCGTCACCACAGTTCAGCTGTACCTATATTACGGACGCTTTCCAGACGACAAGCTCGGGCTAAAGCTTCTGGTAAGTATGTTCATGACTAAAACCTTTGCTTTTACTCAGCACTCGGCCCAGGTAGGAGTTGTCTGGTAAATATTGCACACGATCCTGCGGTAGAGGCCTCTTATTGTGCCGCAGGCTTCTTGAAGCTACACATGTCGCCTGCATCGGACAGGTCAATTACTTTTATGCGGTCACCAACTACGGCAATCCCTCCAGCTTGTTTGGTCGGGCGCCAGCTGCACTGGCGGTTTCCGTTGCTCTTGGTGCGCTCATCACCGCCATTGGTGCGTCATTATTTCTCGTTCTTCAGTTGTATTTCTCACTTCCGACATTCAGTCCAAGGTTTCTTTGCGTTTCGAATATGGACACTCGCGCCAAATGTGTTCTTCAAGCTAGTACCCCTCGTCCTCTGGCTCAGCGCATTTGTATACCTCGTCGCGGCAATCGCTGATACAGTCTTCGCCATTGAGGCTGTCAGTATCCCCGCCTTCATCGAGCAGTACGGCTGGCTCCTCCTTGCGCCGTGGGTCCTCAACCTCTTCAACGACAACGTCATCACGCTATCGCTGGTGGTACTCCTCCTGATGAACCGCAATCGCGGGCTACAGAAGACGACGGCCTTGGTGGACAAACTTGTTGCTTGGACCATTGGCATGTTTATTCGCAGCTCAGTTACCACATACTGAAAATGATCGCTAGAAACGGGGATGATTACGAGTATATTCAGCTGCTTGAATGTGGGCTTTGTGGGTGGCTTTGTGTTTGCCCGAATGCAGCACATACTGATTTTTCAATCCTAGTATCAGCGAGAACCCAATAACTGTGTGTTCTTTTCCTGCCATCTTTCCGAACTTGGAGCTGAAGTGTGTTATGTTACATAGTTATTTGGGTCGGTATTCAGGTCGTCAAAGCCCGATGTGCGTCTCTTGGAGCTGTCCTATCCGTAGTCCACTCATGTCTTGCTAGTGTTCGCTAATTCCCTGCTGGCATCACTTAACTCGCGGCACACGCTCCGCGACCTGAATTCAAGAGACTTGCACAGCGTTCGTGGCAGCACTACCGGCGCGCACTTTCAAGTCAGTAGGCCGATATCGACCAATCGGGCGGGCATATCCAGTAATTATCCCGCCTCGACCCACGGTCAGCCCCTGGATATTGCGATGACTAAGGTGACGCTTCAGGAGAGCGACCCCGATGATGTGGAGCGTGCCGAGTATGAGCATAAGAGGTGAAGAAAGTCACAATGAACGCGGTGTAAGACTGTAGGATTCATAACTTGACGTATCTCTGTAGCAACTACCAACTCCCTTTTACTCGTAACTGCCAACCACTGAGCCTTCAGGTCATATACGACAGCTCCTTCAATATATCCGTTTTGCCCACTTTGAAGGTGATGATTGACCGGGCAGTACTTCCACTAATTGTCCTTGACAACTGCTCCTTTTCTCGCCAGCTCCAATGCCTTCCTTTTTGTCATAAACATCGCATCCCTTAACGCTGTCTTCTCCTCATTCCACACAGGCAACACCTTATCCAACTCAGGTCGTGCTTTGACAACATCGCTCCGCAGATCATTAGCATATTCCTCTTCGTATGGCCCCAGCACGCAGTACGACGCAAGATCAGAAGCGATTCCGTATTCGTTCGAGGCAGCCATCTCGCGACGACCGACGGCGACAGCGTCCATTCTTGCCCGCTCAAACGCCAGGAGATCAGGAAGGGTTGTCGGACACGCTACTCCACCGCCATGTGACCACGCCAGGGCGAGCCAGGTGCTGCACATGTCTGCAATAGTGAAGGGAGTGTAGCATGCCATAGCGGTGCCAACAAAAGCCAAGGACGGGTTTTTGGCGTAAAGAATATAGCGATGGAGAGAGGGAATGTGGCGGTCTTGGGGGCTAACAATGGGCCCTAAGTTCCCGTCTTGTTGCAGGACATGGACAAAGTCAGGATGAGGGAAGTATCCAGTTGCGAAAATAACACAATTGAGGTTCTCGATGGCCGTGTTGTCGATGAGACGAGCAGTGACAGTTGGAAGTATCCTGCTGCCGATCTCGACATCTTGGACGACATATTCTGCGACCGGTGTTACGTGGGAGATCCGAGCATCTGGCAGACTTGGGAAGCCCGGAAAGTTGGGACGCCGTATGCTCTGGAAGACGGCGTGGGCGACAGGGGCAAGTTGGGCAGTTATATCGTTGCCTGAGTTGGCATTCCCAATGACAAGGATGCGCTTGGACCGATGTTGGTGTAGCAACGCGTCTACAAAGAAGTCGCACCTTGTCTTCATACCCATCAGGTCCTCTCCAGGTCTGCGCATGGCTGGCCAGACCCGCTTGTCGTACCGCGCCGACCCCAAGGGTATCTGGGTACGACGTGTGGTCGTAGAAGGCAACAGCAACCACAACTGCATCCCACTTTTCTTCCAGCTCCGATCCTCCGCTTTTCAGAATAACACGCCAGCCTTGTCTGTTTTGCAGCTCCTCGACTTTGAGGACTTCAGTATTGAGGCGAATGCTGCCTCTGGCGAGTAGCGGGGCAGCAAATGCACGCAAGTAGTTGTGGGTTTCGGCGAGAGAAGGAAAAGGCTGGCCATTGGCGGTAGACGGGGGTTCGGGGAACAGGGGGTGTGAAGAGAACGAGAGAAACTCTGAAATTACGTTCCCGATGAGTCCGCGATAGGCTGGCGAGGGCCAGCGTTTTGCATTGGTGTTTGGCTTTGGATTATCGAGATGCCTGACATTACTGAGCCCAGAAAACACCGCCAAGTCGGACTCACCAGACACCCCCAACGTCGTCTCTCCGCTCGACAAGCTGGACATCCTCAAAGTCGCCGCGTTCAAGCAAGTTGCGCAGGGTGACGAGACCGGAAGGGCCACCGCCAATTACTAGTACACGCCGTGGCCGAGCTGGCGGGATATTCTCAGAGACTGGCTCAGACATGGAGCAGAGAGGCAAGAAGGGAGAACGGCATGCTCGTCGAGCATTGCGCGTCGTTCGGGAATCGGCAGGGAAACACAAGGAAAACGAGGGTCGGGGATCCGAGTGATGGCCGCTACATTCAGATCATTTTTGATCCCCTCCAGCCTCAGGGAAACCCAGGGTAAACCGCCCCGACTCCTCCGAGAGCACTGAATCGTTCCGCGAGTCAAGGGCTCAGCGCTCATCATCGATATCATCCATCATCGAAGCGATCCCGACCAATTTATAGCGTGAATCAATATGTCTGTTTGCCTTTTAGATAGCGACTTCGAATCGGCGTTACTCGGTCAAAGGTCTGGATTCCAAAGGGTTCGCTCTACTATTCTTGAGGCGTAGAGGCGCATCGAATACAACCCACTTATCTTCATTCCAACTTCCAGTGACCCGTTACAGTTACAGTGGGCTCGTAGTGTGAGTTGTAAAGCAAGAATTGCTACGAGTCCCAGTGATTAGCACCGAGGTACGACCTCAGAACAGAGGGTAAAATCTCTCACCGTCACGATAAGTTTATTTTAACTCTACCAATCCACTACGCAGCAATAGAGTTTCAATCATCAGCTATCGCGTGGTGTTCCTCCAGAGTCAAATGATAAGGATGAAGGCGGTTGTATGTGAGACCTTCGTGAACCATATACGCTCCCTCGCCCGACATTGCTGTAGAGAACCAACACAGTTTCCCCCATACAATATTTGATCACCGATCACGAGCATCACTTGAGTCCTTCCTGACCATCATCATCTCAGCTTTGCTCTCACCCAGTCCGCCTTGGCTACTGGCACCAATTCGTTTCGTCGATCTTTACCTGGACCGGCCTGATACTCCCTCGTCTCACTCATGCTTCCCTTGTGGCAACGCGCTGCCATTGAATGCCATCTTAGGACTGATGGCTCCGCAAACTGAATCCGCGAAGCTGCTTCTGTGGATTATGGCGTTCATTTACACCGTAGTACCAACATGATAGATCGATGGGGGGGCCTTCCAGTCAAGACCGGACGTGACAGGGCTCCGAGTATTCTTGTCCCCGGCTGCACCGCAAATTTAGACGAGCTCGGTCTTGCCTTATAATCAGCGGATGATCTATCCCAGCTTGTCCCTTTTGCCGTTGAGATGTCTGCGACACCCCCTCCACCAGTACCACCCCCAGGCCATCCACCCGCATTCGACCCAGGTCCGACTATTGGTATGTTTATCAATGCCAAATTTCCATCTTTGGTTGAATGGCCGACTAGGTGCGCTGCTCGTTGGGACGCTTGGGTCGGGCATTCTCTTTGGAATCTTCACCGCCCAATATTATCTGTATCATGGTCGGTTCCCAGAGGATACATTCGGCATGAAGGCGCTGGTAAGCTAGTCCTTTTCTAGCTGCACTTTTTGTCCGCCATCGGACTGACGAATGTGGTGTTAGGTTGCTGTTGTATGGTGGGCCTATTGCTTTCCAAGTATGTTTCGATGTTGATGCTTCTCGTAGGATATTCGAGCTGGTCCATGTCATCGCTATCAGCCACGTCACCTACACCTACGCCGTCACTGACTACGGAAATCCTCTCAGTCTTCTGGGCAAAATGCCCGCGACGTTGGCGCTTTCTGTACTCTTGGGATCTATCATAACTGGAGTCGGTCTGTACTTCGTTCGTCCACAACTGGCCGGTTCTAACTGCCGCTCAAGTGCAGGGCTTTTTCTCATTCCGCATCTGGACCCTCGCGCCAAACAAGTTGTTCAAAATGATCTCGATCGTCCTGTGGACCAGTGCATTCGTTTATGTCGTCGGCGCGGTAGCAAATACCGTCCTCTCGATCGACTCAACAAACATTCCGACCTACATTGCACGATATAATTGGCTCCTCCTTGCGCCTACCGCTCTCAATCTTTTCAACGACGTTACAATCACACTCTCGCTCGTCGGTATCCTGCTTCTAACTCGCAAGGGTGGATTCGGCAAAACAACAATCCTTGTGGATCAGCTTATAAAATGGACAATTGGTGTGTGTTCTTGATTCCTGCATCGGGCAAAGACTGACTGCGACGGCTTAGAGACTGGTTTGGTCACCAGTATCTTCAGTTGCTTGAATCTGGCTTTCGTACGGTTGTTTCATTTTCTCAGCTTCACTTTGCTTACATCTCTCTCCTTCATAGTATATCCAAGAACCTCACAACTGTAAATCGGATCTTTCCCTGCCGTCAACCGACTTTGTTGATGATATATCCTAGTTGTCTGGATTGCCCTACAAATAGTAAAAGCACGTTGTATGTCTTCCTTTATGCTCGTACTTGTTCGACGCTTACGCTTCGTGATAGTGTTCGCCAATTCGTTGCTTGCTTCCCTCAACTCGCGGGATACCCTGCGCTCCATGAAGACCACGCACGCCGAGTGGGGCTCTTCTGGCGGAAACCGGTCGCGAAATAACTATGGGGGTAACACGGGCAACCCGGGCCTTACGCAGACGGGCACGCTGAATATCGCGATGACGACGGTGACCCTCGAGGAGCGAGATGATGCGCTCGGCTCGCAGTATGGGTACAAGAGCAAGTAGAGTGTGAGCGGACAGGTTATACTTATTCTTTCGTATATTGTACTTGTACCACTGTTATACCAGACGGTTGCTCCATATTTGTGTTGTCAATGTGAAGTGCGAGGCCTCGCACTACAAACGCGCAGAATTGTCACGTGATAGCAGTCGCAAACGTCTTGGACCAGCATACATCCTTCTCAGGGTATCATCTTCTAATAACCAGAGCTTAGAGAGGAAAACCTATCTATGATGCTCTCTGGGACTAGATTGTCTCCGAAGAATTCATAGCCAGAAGAAGTGTGTTTTTTCGTTGACCAATCTACGCGACTCACAACTTCGCTAGGCTCTTCCCGTTCTTCATAGCTCTCATGCGCATGTGTCAATAAAGCACCACAAAATCAGGAGAACGGTCTACGATACTTAGAGGTCTAGGAGTGAAGGTCGATTTCCATCATCCATTACTGACCTGCTCCCAGGTTTATGTCGCGAGAACTTGTCTCCGCCCGCATCTTCCTTTCTCTCCTTGTCAGAGTAACAGGCCAGCTGGGAGGCTCCGGATCCTCGATGGCCTCTCTCTCACTAGGTCTTCAGGACTCGTGCTTTATGCTGAAGCCCGAGGCATGGTGGAGATGAGGTGTGTTTGTCAGTTCCTCTCATCGCCTTTTCGCTGACTTTCGAGGCTTGGCTTAGAATTGGCTTAGAATGACCGTAGACACCATGCCCGTTCTCGACCTCCAATTTCACTGTTAACAAATCGATTCGTTGTTTGAAACAGAACACCAACTCATCCTCAGTATCTCCCTCCAGCACCCGCCCCTTCTCCATGCCAACTTCTCCATGCCAAGATTACCAGTTCCTGAATTTACATATACCACCAGATATGCGCCAATAAAACGTGGGCGTGGTAGCCACCAGGTCTTCATCGTTGATGGTAGCACCTTACAGCGCTTTGCAACAGGACGTGGAATCCCCACGTAAATTTCCCCTCGGCTAATGTCTGACGGCACGCTATTGATTGACCACTTTTCCTTATTCTGGGTGCTATCTCGTTGTTACAAGAGAGTGAGCTATAAACACTTGTGGACAGGAGCCACCTAAGACAACACAAGTATGAGATAGATGTCGAATCGGAGGCTTCGCGATAAAACTAAGAGCTCAAGAATCGGTCCGATGATGAGTCGGAGCTGTTAGCCGAAGGGAAATTTACGTGGGGGATTCCACGTCCTGTTGCAAAGCGCTGTAAATGGTCTTATTCCACTGACATTCCTCCCAGTGGCAACCTCCATGCAGCGCAAACGCGCCGCAATACATCGTCCACTTCACTGGTTATTGCCCTTGGTCCACAGTATCTGACTGGTGGCGTCTGCCTCTCTTCCTCCGTTCTGGCTGAACACAATAAATAGATGCCTCTGCGCATCCTACAAGCCTTGTCTCCCTTTGTTCGCCCTCATTCGAATCTCACTTGTCGACGTTGGTTGAGCATCCGAGGCGTCTGACATAGGATGGCTCATGTCGCACTCACATTGGGGCCGCTGTTGCTTGGGGGTTCCATTGCACTCATGTTCGTGACTCATCTGGCGTATGTATGTTCCAAGATACTCACTGCCCCTCTGTTAGGTTGAGTGGAATGGTGACAGTTCAGTGCATCGTTTTCTACAAGCTCTATCCAAACGAAATTCGCCTCTGGATTGGAATGGTGTTCTTCATCTGGTGTGTCTTACTGGTGTTCTAAATGGTCCTGTCAAAGGAATTGAACCAAACAGGGTTCTTGATCTTTTGCACTCTATATTCATCGTAATCTCGCTTTTCGATTATTTCATCACGTTCTTTGGAGAAGAGTGCGTTGCTCCATGACTCGATGAGCATCTTTAACGGTTGTGCACAGATCACGGACGGACTTCATTCCTTGGTCTATCGCGGTAACTCCCTGGGCTGTTCTTGCACCTGCACTTTGGCGTCAACGGTGTCCTAGCTCTCCGTGGTTGTGACGGCCATTACGACGCTCATCGTCCATATGTATTACGCTCAAAAGATCTTCAAATGTGCGCAATGTCTTCCTCATATGGTTATTTTTAGGATTAAGTTTAGTTTTATAGCAAGCACTAGAAATTGGTGGATTACCGCACCCGTTGTATGTCTCGTGGGTTTTTTCCTACCCAGGGTTTTCAAATTCAATAGATAATCCTTGCATTCTTGCGTCTCTGTCCGCCATTTCCGTTCTGGTGAACCAGACTTGTTTGCTTATCGTGGAACAATAGTCGCAGCATCGGTATCCACCACAGAGATGATTCGTCTGCGCAGATATTCAGCCTTTATGGAAACCTATCCTGGGGTGGGTCTTGGCTCTTGCTACCTGGCTTGTGGACTGAAGAGTTCTGTCGTTTAGTGGGTCTTCACGACTGGCCTCTCTCTTTCTGCCAGCGTCGACTTCATTATCACAACATTACTTTGCTACTTTTTGCGCAAGTTGCGCCAGCGGACTGCATCGACGTTGTATGTTGTTATCTATCGAAACTGCCACAGTTGATTTATTTGCAGAATGGCGCATATGGTGGACGTGCTGACGTTGTTCACTCTTGAAAACGGGCTGTTAACCTTGTAGGTCGTATTTCCTTTCGTGTGATCGTTCAACTCGGAATTCGACAGCATGACCGTTACGGCTTCTCTAATCTGTGTAAGCCTGTTGCCGCTCCTGTTGTCTCGTCCAATCCTTCCTGCAGTGGTTGACTATGCCAAATAATCTCGTCTTCCTCGGCCTACATTTCGTCATCGGAAAACGTGCGCTCATTCATGTTGTCAGTTGTAATAGGAATGCTGATCGTACGGGTATGCCGACAGTCTACGCCAACTCGTGTCTAATTTCGCTCAACACGCGTAAAGAACTCCGCGAAATGAGATGGGCCAAAAATAATGACTGGGGCCCAGCCCTACCAGTGCTGACGCCGGACGACTTCGGTGGTGCCAGGCTTCAGCAAGGACGAAGGATTGGGCGATCATCATCGACACTACTGCAGGTTTGCTTGTTCGCCGTCCAAAGCCGGAAATATTGACCCGTTTCTAGCATGCTGCTTCATCAAGTCGACTGACCTTTGAACCCAGTCCGGCTGTTTTCCCACTGGGAATGCCCAGTTTTGCTCCGCTGCAGGTCAGCGTGGAACGCACCGTTACACGAAATTCGGAGGACCTCAGGGATGTCCTACAACGGGACTACTATCATGGGCAGCGATACCAGTGGCATCTTCCTGCAGCCCCACGCTATACTACTGGTGGGGCTCATACCCAAAACCCGTCTTCAGGCGTCGGAGCTTGATGTGGCTTCTCTGTGAAATTTTGGCCATCAGGGATGTGTTCGGAAGTTTGCCAGAGGCTTAAGTACTAGTCTGTCTACCTCTATCCCTTCATTAGTCGTATTGTAGATTGAATAACTAATAGCTGCGACAGATTGCTTTTCATCTTGCAAAAAGTACCTTGGTCACGTGAGCCTGCGGGCGGCTGAGTTTCAAAAGTTATGCCATCATCGCATCTCTTGTCAAAATCCGCGACTTTGGTCTGACTTGTTGTTGGCCCAAATATGTAGTCGACGACTTGCCAATGACACACGGCAAGGCGTTCTTCGACACTTACATCCTCGGAGACAGCTGTTGAATGAACTTCATGGCGGTATCGATATTTGGCTCTCCAAACGATACCACGGCTCTCGGTCCTCGGGCGGGTTGCTCAAGCAATGCATAGACAACTCACATGTCTTCCTATTTCGAGATGCTGCGCCACATGGGTCTTCGTCGCCAAATTTCCAATCGTATTCTGGAAAGATTTGCAAAGACCGGGGCCCGGGCGGGGCGGACTCCAGCGTCCGTCTCCCGACGCGCGCGATTCCTCCGGAGTCGCTAAATCCGCCTCACCACCGCCTCGCTAAGAGACTTGGTGCTCTCTCCACGAAGCAACGATCCCAAATCTCCAGCGCAACACGTGTGTAACATGGCTAGGTTATCCTCGGTGTCGCCGATCGGATTCGGAATTGCATTTGACCCGAAATTACTTATAAAGGGCTCTGCAGCTCGAGTGGTTTTCGCAGAACGAGATACCCTTTCCACCTCCAAGTATGCTATCACCTAGGATTCCTGTGATATATGTGAGTATTGAATCCCTTTTACTTGACGCGTTGCACTCAAGTCAAGTTATCAGGGCGCCGCCGCTATCGGTGCTCCTGGCACATTTTGTGCTCTGACCAACACAGAACAAGCTCAGAGGGTCGTTGACGCACTCTTCGACCCTGGAGTTGAGCCTCAGCCTGAGCTACGCCAGAAAATCATCAGTTTAAACGACGCAGACGATGGACACGGCGATTCGTCTGGACTTGTTCGAGAGCCTGTCTCCCTCTACGCGATAGACACTTCAAACGTGTATGGCTTCGGCACCAGTGAGAAGGTGGTTGGCTCATTTGCTCCAGTCACACCGAAAACTCATGCTTCTCCTTCCAGATCCTCGCCCAAATGGACCTTCATGGGTGTGTAATCGACACAAAGTATGTGCGTCATAGACAGGGCTATCGATCCTCACAAGCTGTTCATTGCGCAGGTTCTATCCTCTTGTCCCAGGCGACCACGCGCGTGTCAAACTGCGCGAGGCATTCGACCGAATGCTGGCTTCTCTAGGGGATAAACGTGTTCGGGTGCTCTATCTCAATGCGTATGTCCCTTCCGTCGTCTACTAGACCATACGGACGCGGAAATGAATGCGATTTTCTTTAGGCCAGACCATGCAACACCATTCTCAGAGACCTTTGCGGCGATGGACGAGCTACACAAAGAGGGAAAATTGTCCGTCCGGAATGTACGATCATGGTCGACCACTGACGTAGGATATGTCCAGTGAAATGCTCGGCTTGAGCAACTACCGCACACATGAGGTTGGCGAGATCGTCACACTCTGTCGTGCAAACGGCTGGGTGGTCCCCGCGGTTTATCAGGGCCTGTATAATGCCATAGATCGAATGGTGGAATCTGAGTAGCCCGCTCTTCTTTCTTTCCTTAGACCCGCATGCTGACAGAACACACGACAGGTTACTCCCATGTCTACGCCAGTTTGGCATCAAATTCGCAGCGTATGGCCCTCTGGCCGGCGGGTATCTGGTTGGAGACCTTCTCTTCGAGCCTGAACCCAGCAGGGTGAGGCTACACCTCGATCTTCCCCCCTCTGCTGCTATCGTCGATCACCTACTCCCATCAGTCAATGATCTCCGACAGAGCCTGCGTGGTAGTGGACGACATTTCGACTCGCGTAACCCATTCAGTGCTTGGTACCAGTCACGATACTTGAACTCCCGCATAAACAATGCCGTCTTTAGGCTTTGCGCCGTCTTAGTAAGGGTGTTTTCCCCTCCCGCTTTCACTATGGACAACTTCAGCGTTGCTTTTAGAAGCTCTACGGTCTTTCGCTTCATGAGGCATCTTTGCGCTGGCTGCAGCACCACAGCGCGCTCGTCCCGAGTGATCTCGGTATGATATTCGGCGGGCGGACGCCGGACCAGGTCAAGCAGACGCTGACCTATTGGTAACTCCGACTCCGCATGATGAGCACGTCCTGAGATATCTGACAGCACCTACGGCCCGCTACCGGACGTGATCCTCGAGGCATTCGAGGAGTGTTACACAGAGATAAGGGGTGGACTGCCTGGTTTCTGGATGCATCCTGCGTGGGATGATAGACTAAGAGAGAATTCACAGTGATATGGTAGATTGTGTCGGAAGTCGGGTACACTGGAGTCTGGCATTGCACAATGCATACTAGTAGGATATAGTATCAGCTCTCAGTGCATTCAAATGGGAATACTGATGTAGCTATAATCTGTTGATAATCTGAGAAATTCATATGAAGATGGTTGATTTGGCTTTTCGATATTTATGTCCAGAAATTATTTCAAAATAAAGAAAAAAATGATTTATACATAATATTAGTGCTAGCCAAATATGATTATATTATTTTATGGGCATAATATATTATAATCATATCACATTGAGAGCTCCAACACAATAATATATTTGTAGTATAGTATAATCATATTCAGCTGCAAAATATGAATATGTTATGAATATATTTAACTATAATCTAGTATGCATATATGCTGCTAGAAAAAAAATTAATACATAAGATACATGCTGGATTGTCAGGGCAACTTCCTTTTGGGCCTCTCTAATCCTAGCCTTGGATACATAGGACTCTCAAAATACAATGAGAGGGGATAAGGCCGCAAGCGGCAGATGCCGAACCTTACCGGATGATCCAGCCATCATGTGATGCAGCCAAAAAAGGGAATAATTCTGCACTGCCACTCCGAATGTGGTAGTGCTGATGGCAACCTTGTTATATAGAGCCAAACCTTAGGTTCGGCAATCAGGGGCATTGTCACTAGTATTAGGTTGACCAGTAGACACTTGATCAGGGGTTCTATACTACATTTAATAGGGTCAACCCAAAGTGATCACTCCTGACTCTTGTTCCTACTAGGATATAATAGATAATATGTGACATTTATCAGAAGTAGGGCTAACTCAGACTAAGATTAGTACTATGACTGACTACATGCACTGAGAAAATAGTGGTGATCATTCACCTTACTATAGTTGAATATTCTGTGACTATAATATAGTATAGTCATAATATAATATATTCAAACATAACCATATTCAAGTGATCCACCAAGGCATAATATATTCATAATATTCTGAATAATTAATCAACCATAATATAATTCTGGCCAGCACTAATACATATAAAATAATAAATACAAGATCATCTCAAATGATCCCAAGTCAATATACAATCCGCTGTTAAGTATGTACATATTATGCCACTCAGGTCATGCTAAGCTCAACTAAACAATACTAAAATCAGACATCTGTTGCCTGGGTGGAAACTGCATCACTCCGAAGAAACCATGGTGTACTGACAGTACGTTTTCCCCTACGAAATGTGGGAAGTTTCCATGTTGAAACATGAGTTGCTGTGGTATTTCCATTGCTATGTCCAGTGCCACGGGCCAGGGCACTCTTGATATTCATAAGCACCCGAGCTCCAATCACTGCAATAACACTAAGAGATAACATGAGAATTGCACATCAAATAGTAAGATGCAGATCATACGCAGTAGTGGGCCTAGTTTTGGTCATATTTAGTTTAAGTATATACTCAAGATAAAATTTTGGGACTTACACAACTACAACTTGAGCAAGAGAAGCTCGAGCCCGTGTCCAGACAATAAAGTCAAGAACACAAATTGCTGACCAGAATTGATTAGTCTTAGTATAGTACTTGACAAACAGAAAATACCCATAGTCATGAAAAACCAGGCCAACCCATCCCGAAGAAACATGGTCATCAAGGGTGTGTTCTGTGTGCCAAGAGTAAAGACTGCTTGACCACTTTTGTAAACTGTCAATGTAAACATAAAACATGACTAGGATCATGCAATTGATCAGTATAAGTAGGACTTGATAAATGCCAATGCCAACCACAATCATAGGCCCAATGGTAAAATAAGATAGGTATTTTGGAGCAACTATAATATTGATTGATCAGTATTTTAATATGTGAAGCAAATATTAAACCTGTTGGGTAGCAGCCTGGGAGGATAGAACTGTTGAATAGATTTATTTCTTCAGTAATTATTATAAATAATATTGGAATTTACCCAATGAGTATATATTCTAGAGAGATATGAGTAAGGACTAAATATAATTCTAAAATCATAATACCCTTTTGTGGATAAATTGTCATCCATCCATCTGCAAGCCTGCCAGTAGCAGTTGAGTGCAGATGAAATCATGATAATATATAAACAGACATGGAAATTAACTCCACTGAGATATATGTAATAGATTAGTTCTATTGAAGATTATTCATTTCTGAGACTTACAGACAACAAGAGGAAAGACCAGATAAAAGATAACTTTGGACCGTCCATATAAGATCCATACACTTTTAGAAAATCAATTAATAATGAGATTTCTGAGAGTCATCAACTGACCGGGCAGCAAGCACAAAATCAGTTGTGATAATAATGATGGTGGATGCACTAATGACACCCTTGTTAAGTTTAGCAAGCATAATAATAGAAAGTTGATATAGCCAACACACCAAGAGAAGATATGCATGGCAACTAAAGGCAATGAGCTATATTTAAATTTGCAAATGGCCTGTGGCTTACACCTAAAATGAATATGTAAGTTGTAATTTAGATCAAACTTAAATTTCACATACAGAATTGGATGTTTGTGCAGTATTCATATCTGCAAAGTAAGAACTGGGAATTATACTGATAGAAGTCACATACATGCAACACTAACACTGAAATGATTGTGAGTTCAAAATCTGAACTGCAAGTCAAAATATGCTGCATACCCAGTAACAAGGAGTGTAGAATATCGGATCTAATTGACAAATATTCAACAATGGCTTTTGTAGTTCTAATATTCAAGTTCCTTACCGCAAGCTGGACATTTTAAGTGTATCACAATGCAAAGAATTGCATGCACATACATAGAACATATTCAAAACACTCATTTTTGTCTGCCATACCAAAGTAATCTATATCAATATGCATTGTTAGGCAAATTGGCAGAACAAGAAATAAGCAGACATACCTCTTCGTCCAAATGACTGAAGTACTCGTATCTAGCGAATTTAGTTCAGAGTTGCTATCCGGTAAAGTCGACCGACATGACAATGACAAGTCCCACAACTTTTACGAACCGTGTCAGAACACCGCAAATCACAGGAAAATGCATCGCTCACGGCCCATGTAGTTGTTCAACCGAGCATCGCCAATCAGTCCGAAGAGCTGCTCCAACTCTGCCTGACTGGGAAGCTCTGCGGCCGACATGAACCAGGCTATCGATGGGGACGGGAGTGGGCGGAGGCGGAGGCGCGGCGCCAATCTGCTCGAGACTAGCTTTAAAAGACCTTGAGATGCTCCGAGATATTCCCCATCACATGCCCCGGAGAACAGAAATAGGACGGTATCAGCTCATGACTGTGCCACGGTGTCTAGCGGGCTGCTTCTTGGTAACAGTCAAGGAGTGGAGCAATACACTTGGCTAGATGCATTCGGGCCCGCACAGTTTGTTCAAACTTGCATCCTTGCACATCATGCCATGATCCTTTGCGCGGCGTTTGTTCATGGGAAGCGACTCCTTCTGAGCGATGCCTCGCACTTTCCCCAGGGTGAGCGTAGATAGAAGGGATCGGCGGTGATGGAAGACCAAGCTATCGACGCAGGGGTAATAGATCTGCGGCGACTATACAAACATCGGAGGGCAATACGGGAAGGTCGGGCCTGTGAGCTCTCGCTTTCAGCCTGCTACTAATCATCAATCAGCGAACGCCACGGACAAGCTTTCTAAACACACCCAATATTATCGACGAGGCTATCGTCACTGTGGGGGACCGGCAAGACTGAACAGGGGATAACTGTCAAACTTTGGTGGTTGGCGATGCAACAAACCGTCGAGACTATCAACGTTTAGGCGCTTGCACGACTAAAAGGCGAGGAACTCACACCTAACTCACAATCAACACAATTCAGGGAGCCTTCCAAGATACGACCAAGAATGCACGCGCAAGCAAGGACTGGCCTCAACGGCATCAAGTCAGCTTAGTTCTGGGGACAGTAGGACCAGCGGCTCAGAAGTATCAGTACAGACGCGCAATACCCACGGAAATTTAAAGCCACGATTAGCCAGCTTTATTTAGATGTCACAGGAACCCAGATGGTGATGGCGTTTGGGGGCAACGAAATTCACCTGAAGCGAGAACCGCGGACTGCATCTTCCAGGTTTGACGCTGGGAGGGCTGTGAGCAATTGAAACGAATTGCTGTAATTGCTGCCGCTAGACACTTGCACAGATAGAATCAGATGAATAAACTTGCTAACTCGAATGAGCCGAACTCTGTCGTTCCATTTTTGCTCGTTTCAAAGAAGTGGAAGTATCGATAGGTGTTTGGTTGAGGCTCGAAGCTGTTTAGTCCAGAGGATACTTATGCACATACAGTGAGACTCAGTGAGATGGATCATGGTGGAACAGTAGTGGAACAGAGTGACATTTCGAGTTGCCTTTTGCAGTCCTTTTTTGCATCACACCACCATGGCGTTATCCAGGCCTTACCTACAACGACGATGCCCTCCACACATGCCTCGTCATTCTACAAAGCCCCGGAATACGATACTCTCCAACTACATGCTGGTCAAGTGCCCGATACTGCAACCAACGCTCGCGCCGTGCCCATCTACTCTTCCGCCAGTTTTGTTTTCGACAACTCCGCCCACGGAGCGAACCTGTTCGCTTTGAAAGACTTCGGAAATATATATTCGAGGATAGGAAACCCTACCGTTGTGCGTGCAACAGTAAATCTGCTGTCGTGTCGCGTTGATACTGTTTTCAGGATGTTTTTGAAAAGCGTGTTGCAGCTTTGGAGGGCGGGGTCGCCGCCGTTGCCACTGCTTCCGGCCAGTCGGCGCAACTATTAGCTTTGACGACGCTGGCTGAAGTGGGTGATAACATTGTCGCCTCGGCACACTTGTATGGCGGGGTATAGGCATTTCCCTTCGTACAAGCACACTTCGTTCATGCCATACTCTAGTCCTTCAACCAGCTCAAGGTCACCTTCCGCAAATTCGGCATCACAGCTCGTTTTATAGACAGTGACGACCCCAGTTTGTTCCAAACTGCAACCTCAAAACTGGTGTTCATGTCTCTCCACAGATGATTTCGCGGCCGCTATTGATGACCGAACTCGGGCGGTCTATGTGGAGATTATCGCGAACGCGGATTTTAGACTAGCAAATGTTCATGCGCTTGCAGAAGTAGGTCGTGTCTTTTTTCTCTCCACAATTTTTTTCACTGATAGAAGAACGATAAAAGGTCGCGCATGCACATCACATTCCTCTGGTCGTCGACAACACCTTCGGAATGTGTGGATGGCTGGCTCGTCCACTGGATCTTGGGGCGGACATCGTTACAGCAAGTGCAACGAAGTGGATTGGTGGTCATGGAACTACCATCGGTGGAATTGTGGTCGATGGTGGTACGATAGCCCCATACCATTCAACGACTGCGGCTGACAATACAAATCAGGTAAATTCGACTATGCTGCCTCAAACAAGTTTCCCGCTTTCACGGAACCAGCGGAAGGATATCGAGGACTTGTTTTTTGTGAAGCATTTGGACAAGCTGCATTCGCTGTGCGGGTCAGAGTCGAGGTATACTTACATTTCAACACTCTGATCTCCTCGTTGATAGCTCGCTCGTAGATGTTGCGGGATCTAGGTCCTGCACTCAATCCTTTTGCGGCGTTTTTGCTCCTGCAAGGCCTGGAGACTCTTAGTTTAAGAGCGGCTAGACATTGTGAAAATGCGGCACAGTTGGCAAAGCAGGTCACCGTCTTATCTTCTACATGGTTTTGCTGATCTCTCATCCAAGTTTTCTCTCAACCCACCCGCATGTGGCATGGGTATCATACCTCGGCCTCCCTTCCCACCCGTCACACCAGCAAGCCGTTGCATCGTTACGACCAGGCGTGTTTGGCAGCGTACTTAACTTCGGAGTCAAGGTATACTTTCGCACACATGATTTCATGACGACAAGTGAACATCGACCAGGGAGAGTCTCCGGCGCGTCAAGCAAGCAAAGTCGTCGACCTTCTCAGACTTGCAAGCAACCTTGCCAATCTTGGCGATGCAAAAACGCTGGTCATCCATCCTGCATCGACAACCCACCAGCAGCTTTCGGAGGAGGAGCTGAAGTCGAGTGGGGTACAGGCTGATCTTATACGAGTAAGTTGCCGTGTTAATTTCTGCCACTTGTGACTCTGTTGACAACACTATTTCTGGCAGGTCTCTGTGGGGATAGAAGATATTAGCGACATCATTGCCGACTTTGACCATGCATTGAGAATTGCATTCGAGGCTGCGACCCCGCCGTAGTTGCGATGTCTATGATTTCGAGACTAGCCCATTGTCTGAGAGTTCCGAACAATCCAACTCGACCCTTGTGGAATTGAAAAGCGGGAGGATGTCAGCGACGGCGGGCAACGTCTTAATATGACCAGAATACCGTCCAATCGGCCAAATGGAGATCATGAGCCCTTAAAGTGCTGTTGGTTCCCAACGTGGATCTTTCGTATTCGATGGAGTTGACACCCAGGATACTGAAAGAACCCTACCTTTCGGGGTTCGCCACCGTTTTGCAGGGGGCAGTGCATATGTCCTCCATGCAATGTTGTCCCGAACAGAGGAATGGCGGACATATGCTTTGATCGACCCTTCATTTCGTCTTCCTGTTGACACCACGAGTGTTGAGGGATGATTTCTTTCCGGGAGGCATCTATAATACCATCGACCTCCGGTATGCAACTTGTTATCGAGACATCTTTCTCGGCGCAATCGCTCTCTCTGGACCTAGGCAATGGAGACTGGTGGAAACCTGGCGCCGTCGCTGCTCGCCAACCAGTATCTTTCAGGTGAGATTGTGCCCATCAGCTGCCAATGTTTTAACCCTTTGTCAGCCGCCGCGGTTTCTCTGCTGTTGTATGACCATGCTCTTACCTTCAACGAGGAAACGGAGATGATTTGGTGCAATACCGGCGCGGGTACGATGAACCGAGCCGTCTTTTTCTTCAATCGATACCTCAGCGAGGGGCTGTTGGTCTACGTTGCGTACAGTAGGTGCCCTGCACACCTGCAGAATATTCTCATTGATGACTTGCTTGCAGTGCTGGGTGGGCAAAGCAGGGGTTTAAATGACACGGTCCGTCTTTGGGGGTTCATTTTCTCCACCATCTAATCGGCTGCAGGAGTGAGCAAAGCCGCGGCTCCATGACGATTGTAGCAAGTTATCTAAACTCGTATCTAAGTTGCCGGGTATTCATGTGGCTGTTTGGTGCTTCAGCGACGGTCTTCATTGCGGTCTCGCACTGTCAGTATCCGTGCAGATATTGAGCAGTCCACTGAAATTCAACAGTTATCATCATCACCCGCCTATACATCCTCTGGGACCGACGAAGACCTATCAAGTGGATTCTAATGGCTGCCTTCGGTGTCGCCATCTCGATTTCATTCAGCTTCGTCATGGTCGCGGCACACCAAGTTCAGCGTATGCGGTTCGCCATAACGCTGTGGCTAGTTTTGACATACGTCCCCCATAGCTTTCGTGCTCTACAACGACTTTCTGCATATCTGCATCTTTCATGAAAAGCCGACCTTGGATCTGGGGTTAATGCTTGGTGGTCTGGCAAGTCAGCCTAATCCATCATGATTATAATGCTCATCCTGACCAGACGTTATTTGATCTCTTTATAATCCTTATGACCGTCGTAAACGCATACCATCGACCATACCAAAAGCAAGCAGAGGTCATGACTGCCTTACAGCGCGATGGCGCACTTATGTTTGCGGTGGGCATACCTCGGTTCTCGAGTAATCTTACTCATCTCTCCGCAGGGACTTTTTCGTGAATAAGTGCTCAAAGAAGAATCAAGCCACTGACCGTTTCATAGTTCTCCGAGTAATGAGCCTGATGATGGTGATATTTGGCGACGTAAGTCTACAGCAAACATTTTCTTGGGAAATTCTGACCACAAACTTGTCAGCCAACGAACTGTTTTGTCATTCTTTCGTACGATATTTGCACTAGCTGAGAGCGTGGGGGGATTGACTTAATTCCCGCAGATTCGTGTGGGCCATGTGCTCTATGGTCAACTCTCGCATCCAGTTCCGCGTGGAAGGGCTCAAGTTCATTCGATATACGATTCCTCTGGGAGAAGGATTTGGGCTCTGAGTTGTGGATGGTATCTACGCTTCGACTATATGTAGCATAACTCGATAACCAGTAATTTGAACCGGAGATGAAATCGGTGACCGTCACACTTCTTTCTTGGCCCGAATAATGTGCATCCCTATAATCTGCAAGTCCTCTATCCCAGCGCAATGTCTCGTTGACCATCTTTAGTTGGCTGCCCCGACAAAATCAAGCCCGAGTCGGGAGACGACTCCGTCCGCGTTTGCCCGAACTGCCACAATGGTCGCGTTTTTACCTCCCCCCGCATAGAGCAACTGCTCACACTTTCCTCCAGCGGCCGTGCATGCGGCCAAATCGACGACCTGGTTCGAGCTGTTTTGGATCCCCCTCATCCCGTTCTCGAGCGACCACATCTGGCTCTGCGCGACGTGTAACTGGCGCGGAGCCCATGCCGCGGGGTGTGTCTCCCGTCTTCTGCACTTCGTAATCGCGGCTGACGAAGCGTCTCCAGCCAACCCGAGCCGCCTATTGCTGGCTCCCAGCCGGCGGGCAACACACAGTACCAGCCGACATACATCAATCCGCCAGGCGCTGCTGTTCCCCCAAGCACCTACCAGCCTCAATATGTGCAAGGGAAATAAGAACCCGGCGCATGGCTGAAGATGCAGTCCAGGCCTTGGTGAGCTGTGCGTTTTCATCGTTGGGGTCAAATTCCTGATTTTGGCATTATAACTAGTTGCTCTCGGGGACCACTCCAGCTTCACCCAGAACACTTCGTCTTGATCCAATAGGCCAAGACATGCAGGCTGTGGGATCTCAACCCCTTCGCGTAGGATTCTTGCCAAGCTTTCCTACACGCCTCAGCATCACCGAACTTCTGCTTCGTTGTCCCTTCTACTTCATCTCCCTCAAACCTATCCTGTTACTTATTTTATCGCTACTTATATATTCTGATACCGTCATGTAATGTGCATTTGTCTCAAACCTGCCACTCCTTCTCCACCTTCTTCATGACCTCTTTCCATTTCTTTGGGACCATCGACAGCGCTGCCACCCGTTTTGTCTCCGTAATCCGCACAACGGGGTACTCAACTCCTTCCTCCTTGCCCTCAATCACACTACGTTCCCGTTCCCAACTGAACAGCGCTCCATCTGTGGTTTCCTCGAAGGGGTTCAACTCGATCAATGTTGCTCGCCAGACTGCCTCTGCGGAAGCGGCAGGTATGACGCCGAAGTCGAGGACACAGTTATCGAAACCCTTTTCTTTGAGGATCGGCCAAAGTTGTGCAAAGGTATCTGCGATAGCTTTCACGGCTTTGGAGAGTTGATCAGGGTTTGTAAGCCGGGGCGAGCAGAGCTGATACGCGTATTGTGAGACTGCTGTAAGACGCCCCGAAGAAACGAAAGTCCGGAATTCCTAGGCTTTGTGAGTTTTGAAGGCCAAATCGTGGAAGAGAAGATAATACCATGTCGATCGGAACCGGCTCCCATTGGCGCAGAATGATGTTCTGCTCCCATGTGTCAGGGTGGCGCAACGCGAGGGTCATGTCCTATGGATGCCTCATAAGTATCGGCACACAAAGAGATAAAAACTACTTGCTTGCCACACCCGCTCGCTCAGCACCAAAGCCCTGATGACCGCCTTCGCATCAGCATATCTCAAAGCGGCCCCTTCCGCCTCGCAGACAATCCACATCCGTCCTATGTCGTCTAAAACTTCGCCTTTTTCTTTGACTTTGCGGATTGCGGCCGTATAATGGGCCTCGAAAACTCCCGAAAGTACGGCCGCATCTTTGGCGGAACGCGAGCTGAGTTTGGCGAAGCAGCCGGCTCCAGCGGAGTCCAAGGAGTCGATGGAGCTTTGGATGGTGGGTCCTAAAGCATCGAGGAGTTCTTGCTCCTCCCCACACAACGCCGCAGTCATATTTCTTGTCTTGACATACTCCTCCGCAGCTTGTTGGACTTTTGACTCCGAATCCGCGTGGGACAGTGACTCGTATGCGCGCAGCAACAACCTTGCGTGGTCTTGGGACAAAGCGACGAACGAAGTCTTTGCGGTAAAGTCCGCCAAAAGAGAGCCCCAGTTCTCGATGTTGGCTTGCAGGATCGCGGAATCGTACTTGGCGGACACGGAGATCGATTCTGCAGGGAAACAGGAAGATAGGGGTCAGTGAAAAAGGTGACGATTGGGTAGAGAGAGAAAACAGCAAGTACCAGTGAGGTTGGGCCCGCTGGCGTCATGAGCGATACCGACTTTCTTCAGAGCCTTGCCAGCCCGAATGCTTTCCAAGAACGACATGGTGGTTGAGAGCAACAAGATTCTGTCAAGATGACAGGACCATCCCATCCTATCTGCACAGCTACCACAGCTTTTGAACGAAGGTGGTTTGTCCGCCAAGAGTATCGCGAACGAAAAGTGCACATGACAATCAAGGCCGTGTACAGGAGCGTATGTCGAGGTTGATCCATTTAGGTCCAGAGGTCCTTCGTCCATCTCGTTGCGGGCGTAGGCTTATTCAGAGGCTCGGAATGAGGTCGAAAGTAAATGGACCGGGGAGATACATGATAGCAAAAAACTGGTCATAGACTGTTATCCTGAATACAACTTTTTATTGGAAAACCAGCGCACTTTTTTTTCGAGTGTAGAGATGAAAAATCCGTTTGCCGCCCTTCTAAGAGGTTTGCACGAAAACCAAGTACTGATTCGGACATTCACGGTCTCTGAAAACAGTTGGTCGACCCGCGTTGAGGCTGCTGCGCTTCCAAACCAAGGCCCTCTAGATTCCGCGCCAGGTGTCCTAGTGCTGGTCGTGTCGGGATGAGTTGAAGATGTGGGAATACCACCATCGTCCAAAACTGTGCAATTCGAACTGAGCGTGGAGCGCTGAGCACCGATATTACACATGGACGGGGTATAACTCACGTTCTGTCGAAGCAGGTGTTTGCCGGTCAGACATTGAGGAGCGATTCGGGACTCCCAGAGTGTATGGTGTCTGGAGACCAATCCCGTCGACCCGTCCGCGACTTGTCTAGGAAAGCAGCAGGCCTTGAGAGAAAAGTCATGTTAAAGAAAGAGCACACATACTGCATGGTCTGGTTATAGAATAGAACGGCTGTCGCCAAGTTGGTAGCAAGCGACTGCCAATGGTACTTGACAGAGCTGGACAGAACATCGGCATAAGATGTGGTAGGATGGAAAGCGACAACAAAACGTGACGCCACTGAACTTGGGCACAACCCTTTCTCTTTCGACACTCCTGGCTTATCACTGCAACTCCTGCCACATTATACTTCGCTCCTGGCGGATTATGAAGGACTCTTTATTCAGCCAATCATAATATCAATGGCACAAACAGTCTTCTCCAACAGGCTGTTGTCTTCGAATCAAAACTCTTGCTTTGGCATTCTGCTCTACCGTCCGCATGTTCTCCAAGACCGCAATGCAAGTAATGATCTCATGATACGGACTCCTCTCAGCCTCCCGGATTCAAGGGACGTCCCTTCGCCTTGCATTGAACGTAGTCTGACTTGACTTCAATGTGTGAAAATCATCAACCCTCGGCGCATGAGTGAAACAGCAAGTTTCTCTCATCAGGAAGGATGAGAAGATCGGAAGGTTCGTGAGGGAGAATCAAGAGAGAATCCCGTCATTTGGCGATTGTAAGTAAGATTTCATATACGCTGCGTTGATCAACCATTGAACTACTTTTCAGTGGGCGTAGGATGTAGACACCGTACTACTACTACTTGTGGCTTTCTCAACTTCAAGATGTATTCATCCTGGTACCCAGCACCGGCCCGGCCCGGTGCCGCCCGACTCCAAGCTTTCCCCACCCTCTCCCACTCTCCCGAAGCAGTAACGGGCCGTGTATTCTCCGCTTTTTCTTGCGATGATTTCGTTGTCACTCCGTGGAGGCCGCTCTTGTTGGTCAACGACAAACTTTCGACGATGTTGCCTGAAGAACAGTGAACACCAGGGATTCAGCGGCCAACATATATAGACGAACAGTGCCATGCTACGGGATACATCTAAACTCTTCTACCCCACATTCCTTAGTATGTGTGCATTATTTCGACGTCATTTGTGGGCGCTTATTGTCATATTTTCAGGTTCCAGCAGCGTGTCAGGTCTACTCCCGAGTCTATTTGAGTTACGGTCACCAAACTAATGTCAATTGCATTCGGGACCATAATCAAGACCGAGCTACGCAAATGAGGTAAGTAACGACTGCCCCTCAAACTCTTTAAATACGGGTTTACTTTACCGCAGAAATCTTGTATGGCTGGGCCCAAATCCATCCTCGACCTGTCTATCCTTCTACCAGACGCGCCAAGACAGAGGGCGCCAATTGCTTGTGTACGCTGCCGCAAGCGTAAGATAAAGGCCAATCATTTGTCTTCATGAGTGTTCAGGGCACCTGCTAATATTAGTTTCTACAGTGTGTCTCCTCAGCAGGCTCGGCTAGCATGCAACCCTGTGAACGTTGTGTGAAGCGAGGTTTTCACTGCGAATATATACCAGTCGCTGATGATCCGACACGACACAACGTTGTCTCACCCTCACCCAATCCGAGCTCGTCTTCTTCGAGTTCTGCAACCCCCATCTTCCTGAATCCAGTCGAGTCAGTGGCGTCGGCTCCGAGACATGGCCCCATTGCGTGGCTGGATGTAGCGCCCAGTATGCAATCTCCGTCACGAGCCCAGAGTAGGATACCACCCGGGTCCGTGCAAGGTGGCCAGCCCCAGTACCCCGACCTTCGTTTGCTCCCTCGCTATGCGACGCCGCCGCCTCCGTCACCGCTGGACTTACCGCCGCTGCATCTACCCCACGATAGAGGTTTGTCCCATGTGTCCGATCCCCTTGCTATTGCCAGCAACTGGGGAGCGCTATTGGATGTAGACTGGCCAAACGGAGGTCATCCTGAATCTGACTCGATCTGGAATACCGGGTCTTTTGTGGTCGACTCGCCAAGGTCAGGGAACCCTTAGCTTCCTTCCAAGTTCCAGACCATTGACGCGTTAAACTATTGCACAGATACGGATGCAGGACTCGGCACCCTTCAGGTTCGGGATAGGGCCAAGTTGATTATATATTTTTGGGTGCGATTGGTGAAGATCTGTCTTGACCGTGACAGAGCACTTCAGTCGCGGGACTGTCGCGGGATTGGATCAGTGTGGGATCATGGCATACTTCTATATGTGCTGACCTGGTTACTAGTATTGTCTCTTGATCATAGTCCGACTGTCCGAGATTCCCGACGACAAGTCGAAAAAAAATCGAGAAACGGGACTTGCAAATACGATGGAATTTGATTCGAGTGATCATGTACTGAGATGCCAAACTTGGAGTGATTCTGTCGTTGAAGGTTTTTGGCGCTAGAAACATAATTCAGAGACAAGACTCTGTGAAAGAATGCGATCAGTACCGGAGTCCCAGCCTGATACAAAATGACGGAGCTGTGGTGAGAGTGTCAAGTGCGCGACTCTGGTCGACAAGATTACTGTAGGAGAATGTCCCGGACCGTCCCTGGACTCCAGTCACTCCACGCTGCTGCGCGGGTACTCAGGGCTCACATGGCGCGGCTATTGCTAGTCGAGTTATCAGCGGTGCATATCTGGGCGTCGAACCTTTAGATACGACGAGAATTCAAGTTGGAACAAGGATCAGCTTGACGGAGGACATTTATGATTTACTAGCAGTAGATCATTTACTTGCCGGTCGACCGTCGTACTCCTAGCCTCCGCTTATGGTTCAGATCAGGCATGCATGTCTTTTTGAGAATAACGGTCAAGTCATACTACCTCGCTAGACTTAGGACAGAGCAAAGAGGAAGCAGGTTCGATGATCTTCTGGTTGATCAGAAACGGCTTCAAGCAACAGGACGTGTCAAAGATATCGTCCGAGTTGCAGGTAATAATCCTGATTCAATTCTGCTAAAAATGGTCTCCGACTGTAACGCTCCGTTCCCTTGACCAAACAAACGTTGCTGGCTCGGCTGTGCAGAGCCCACAGCTCGGCTGTTGGACAGATTGCAAAAGAAGAAGATCGCAACGCAACGAGGCAGGTCAGTAATACTGGAGGACCCTGCAACTGGCAGATGAGAGAAGCTCCGTCAAATAGACTCAAGGCAAATGTGTGTTTGGAATGCTTTTTTCCATTGCAATGAATGTTTTTCAATAACATACTTGTATTTGCGAAGGATCTTTCTACAACGAATACCGAGCTTCTAACATTCTGCGGCTGCTTCGTTGGTACCCGACAATGCACACTCTAGACCACAGGCTTCTTGAGTTCGTCGTGCTCGGCGACCTGGAGAAGTTGGCCGGGAGGAACGACCTTCTCCTCCATGGCGTGGGGAACACCACCGTGCAGAACACCGACGCGGCGCATGGCACAGAGCTGTGGATCGAGATAAGTCACAGGGTTATAAGGGGGAACAAAAGACAAACGTTGTGGGCGCCGTTGGAGTGCTCGTAGATACCGCCGAAGAAAGCCGTTGTCGCGTCCTTGCCGATGTACTTCTTAAGGTAGCCGACACCACCGGGGTGGTAGTCGAAGAAGGTCGAGACATCGTGGATGAAGCCGCCGATGAGGATGAGAGGACGCTCCTTGGCCTGTTGAACGTAGGCGTCCCAGCTGACAACGGGGAGGTCCTCGGAAGTCTTGGGCCACTCGATTTGGGACTGGAATTCGCGCAATTTGCGGAGCTCCATCATGAGCTTGCCCTTGTTGACTTCGTTCTCAGGGAATTGCTAGAAATGTCATTAGAATGCTGTCAAACGACGCTCAAGAGATCTTACCTTGAGATGGGAAGCGAGGCCGAGTTGCTTAGCAGTCCAGATGAACCACTTGGTGGGGTCATAATGATGCCATGCGGTTCCAACACGGTAGTCGGTAGGGTACTGGTGGTGGTAGTTGTGGTAGCCCTCTCCGATGGTGACCATGGCGGTGAAGAGATGGTTGCGGGGAGTCTTAATGTAGTCGTAGGGCTGGGTTCCGAACATGTGCGCCAGGGAGTTGATGCAGAAGGTCGAGTGGTGGACGAACATCAGGCGGGCGAATCCGGCGTAGAAGAATCCGCCAATGGGATCGTTCCAGAAGACCCATGGGACGACAGTGGGGAAGATGAAGGCAGCGAGCGGGAGGAAGACAAGATAGTACTGAAGCCAAAATCAATGGAAAGCTTAGAAAAGTTGACACCATTACACACCTTGTGTTGGAACTGGACGATCGAGTTCTTGCGCAAGTCGGAGATGTCAGCCGTGCCAATCTTGCGACGGGGCTTGAGGAGCATCCATCCGAGGTGGGCGTAGAGGAAGCCCTCCTTGGCATTGTAGGGGTCGAGTTTGGTGTCGGTGTAACGGTGGTGGGCACGGTGGCCACGAGCCCACCAATGGGCCGAACCCTCGACAGCGCCAGCGCCAGCGAACGCAAGGAACCACTCAAGGAGAGCAGAAGCGTTGTAAGAACGGTGAGACCAGAGACGGTGGTAGCCAGCAGTGATACCTGATAGTCGTTAAGTCAGGGGAGTTGAAGAAAAAAATTGTAATGAGACGCACCAAGGCCGGTCACGTAGTAGTAAAAGACGGAGAAGACAAAAGTCTGCCACTTCAACGGGGCAACGAGGCATCCGAGGACGGTCATTGCTGGGACTCCCGAGAGAATGAAGACATTGAGCCAGTCGAGGTTCCACAGGAGGTTCTTCCAGGTGATGGGAGGAAGTTCCTTGCGGATGGAGAGAGAGTAGTCGTAGTAACTCTGGCCAACCTCGCTAATCTTCGCACCGGGCTCCTCTGAAAGCAATCCCGACGAAGGGCGATCGACGATAGGGTCGAAACCAGCGTCCGTGGCCGACATGTTGATGCGGAGACGGAGGCGAGAAGGAGAGGGGAGAGGATGTAGGTCAGTCAAGTCGAATTGCAGGGTATTTATGTGGAGTTGACGGCTTGAGCCAGAGTACTCGTCTCGAATCGATGATTGTCCACGGCATCAATCTGTTTCGCATCTTGAAGGCGCGGTCGTTGGGTGGAAGTCAGATTACAGTCCAGTCAATGAATACGCACAAGGCTTGACTCCCATCTTTCCTCTATGATAAGCAGCATCTATACGTCCATGGAACCGACATTCACCAGTGCTGCTCTGCCTTGTCCTTCCTTCAGCCTTTTCCGACCCTGCATTGCCGCTCTGTCTTGTGATCCCCGATCTGCCTCGAAATCTCGTTGTCGCGTGGGAGAGAGTAAGCAACTCTGATATGCCATCAACGATGATGGTCATCGCCAACGGCATCTTTCCCTTCTTGCGTTGACAAACGTCTCACTCAATTATCAGAGCTAGAAGAATACAAGCTTTCTGCGATTGCTACCTAGCAATGCCATCCAGCTAAGTAAGTACTTCCCGAGTTTCTCTGCCTTGGAGCTCAACATGGAGGGTGGACCGAGGATATCGGATGTGGAGAATGATGGTCATCGACACAGCCCCGTATAGCCATCCCTACTCCGAGTGTTGTATGGTGGCGCACACACGCGACTGGAGGAATGCATTGAGCGAGTGTGTCGTTCTGGACGGGAGAGCTGCAGGACAGGAACGCTGCGAGGACGAAAATGGTCCAAATCGGGCAAGCAGAAGCCCCGGATCGATGACATTTTCTCAGGCCTGTCATTCCGCTAGCCAATGAACAGCGAGCGATATCTTTCAATCGCCGGGATGTCGACACTGATTAGGATTATCGGGTTCGGGGACCGATTGACACTGAAGACGCCGTTGTTCGGATTCGAGAGGTATACGAGACGGTGAATGGTGATATATTTGTTCAGCTTTATGCAGCCTGCCTTGACTCTGCCATCGCCAGTCTAATCATCCGAAGAGCGGGTAAGATTTTGGAATGCGCAGATGGGAATCACGCGCGAGTTTAGATAAACTTTTAAGGACATGATGACGGTGTGCTTCTCCCAGCGGGTTATCTCAGGGTCGCCCAGCACGTGTGGAAGTTCCAAGCAATTGAGATCATCGCTGCCGCTCTTGCTCATGTTGACGCGACTCAAATCGGACCCGGCAGGATCGAGTACATTGTACAAGTATTGACAATTGACAATCCACGACTTCAATCACCTTCGAAGAACAAGATGTACCCGCGATTTGATGGTGACCCCCACGCACGAATTCAAACTTGAGGACCTCGAGCTCGGAGCCTAGATGCTCTATTCTTTTCCAACTTGCAAGCGTCCCGAGTATAGTTGTTTACCGTCGGATCACTACTGGCCAACGGGTCAAAGTAAATGCCTGATTGGCCCTTAGATGTAGCGGAGGACTGTCACAGACTCTATATTCCCTTATATTGTGGTACTACTACGTCGTCATCGTCATGAGTGCTCGTTCGTTCGTGTCCAAATTCTGGATCCCCGCGAAAGGCCACGGTGGACATGTTCCTGGACTGCTAAATGGCGATGAGTCGCATTGAACCCCGTAAAAGACTACTAAAAGTTACATACGCCGGAGGGGAGCGTGCTCAGCATGGTCCCGGTGGGTATAGTGCCCAGCGTCGGGTCGGGTTCGCTGGCGATCGCTCGCAAGGTAGTTCGGGAATTTAAGCTTGGAATTCGGATGAGTTTTTAGCACCAAGGTCGCATTGACGAAGAATCACCTTGCTAAAAGCGAATTCGCGAAAACTTTGAGCCTCGTCAACTTTAGGTTTTACTGAGAACCCGACGGAGGACACGTACGGCGGGCTTTAATGATTTGCAATCCAACCCAAATAACTTCGCAAGGTCAAACAGGATCTAAATAGTTCTCCGACAGGCTTACATGTTGCCGTGTGTTTCTGGTACTGAGGGCCGGATGAGATCGAATCATGTAAGAGTAGCCGGTGATAGCGCTCACATATATTATGGTCACGACGCCAAATAAGCTGTATTTCTTTGAATGTGAGCCTGAATACCAATGGGTTTGCTTGCCTCGTAATCAGCCCAGTTTCTCGGTGGTTGTTAATGGATTGAAACGGGAAGAATAAGGCAGCGTACCTACAGCCCATTTGATCAATTTGTCCACGAGTGCTGTTGTTCTGGGCGGGAATTGGTCGCGTCCACTAGCTTTGGAAAACACATACAGTGCGAGTCCTTTTGTCCGATTCCGCAGCAGCAAAACAACCAAGCTCCCCGTAATAGCGACGTCGTTGATCAAAGTGACGATCCAAGGCCCGAACAAGAGCCAGCCATATTGCCTGAGGAATTGTTGGATATTCTTCACGGAGAATGACAGGATCGTCGCAGCGAAAGAGGCACCGAGGTAGGCAACATCGGTCAGGCAGATGACGACGGAAATGAGTTTGAATATCCTGTTCGTGCTGAAGGCCCAAATTCGATAGGCGAAGAACCCTTGGACTGAGAGCGAGAGATGAGTTCATGGAACCGTTACGGATACGAGACCCAGACACGCACCGAGAGCTGTGATAACGCCTGTGATGACGATGGAGACGGGGAGGGTTCCGGGCACCTTCTCAAGGAGACTCTTTGGGTTGCCGTAGTTGGTGACGCTGTAGAAGTAGAGAACATGCCCGATAATGCCTGCGTGAACGGTTTCACAAAGCCTGGCAAGGTTTGAGGATCGTCATAACACAGCAGGGTCGACAAACCAGACAAAGATGACCTGGAGGGTTGGTTGGATGTTTTCGTAGTGCGTTTTGGAACAGATTCACGCACCAATAGCCTCAGAAAATTAGAATCTTCTGGGAATCGCACAAAGTAGAGGTATGTCTGGGTGGTCGAAATCCCGTAGAGCATTATTGATACTATTACGCCAATGACCAAGGCACCTGAAGCCGAGCTTAGTTGATCGTCAGTTTTCAGATATGCGGTACCGATTGTGTCGGTTGCATCGAAGGGAGGTGAATCCATCGACGGAAGGCGTTGTGGCCGCCCACAGCTGCAGCGGGCACGAAAAATAGGTAGTCGGTGGAGGAAGAGAAGCGAGGCGTCGGATTCAGCAAGCGGTGTTCATCTCCCCGTTCCGCTTGCTGCGTCGTCGTGAATTTGTCCCAAATTCGTCATGAGGCTGATTCAATCAACGGAAATCGCCGTCGGGTGATTGATTGACGCGATGCCGAGAGCGTCCTTTGAAGGAGTAAGAACTTGAAGGAGGGACAAAGAGGTTGAGTCTTCAACATTTGGTGTACAGTGGTGTTGGATAAGCAGCATTGTTACTCAAGGCCACCGCCAGTGTCCTCTGAGATAGTTGTCTGAATCACAATTTAGCAGTGCGGAAAGCATCTTCTACAATACACCATCAGAACTTCACATTCTCGTATGATCGGCTCACGATTTGCCATGGATCCCCGCAACACTTGCTTGATCGCAGATGCTGAGGGCGCCCTTGGTGCGCCCGAATAATCAGTCCACCCGGAACCACAGGAGACAAGAACCAAGACAAGACTGAAAACAGCTGAAAACCCGACGGGAGGGCGAATCGTTGTCGTAGTCCAGGTTCATGTCAGAGATGCAGTGTTGATGTGTTTGTTGTTGCTTGGAAACGAAGACAATTTTCTCTTCTGCTTCAATGATGAGGCTGAACTCACTATTCGTCACCCACAAGCTGCTGCTGTACTCTTCGACCAAGCAAGATACTAGTCCACGTTCATTCGCCTCGCAAAGTCGACGATGCCCATAATGCCTTCTTTTCCAGTCCTGGCAGTGTCCCAGGTAGCCAACCTAGAAAATCAATAGGCCTGTAGCACTCAAGTTCTGTATTTCGGCTGCCAGTGAGGAAGCAACTGCGACTCCTGGGTTTCAACCGCACACGAGTCTGGCCGCACCATCAGGGGTTAGTCAAAGCAACTAAACCATATTCTTGAAAATGATTTAGACCCAGGTCGAACAACTGTCCCGGATTGCAAACCGAAGCTGCAGCGCCAGCGAGCAGTCGCGTCGTGACCGACGCGACCAAGACAAAGTCGTCACAAGTGACAATGACATCGCGCCTTTTCTTGTCTCTCATTTGCATCTTGTTCTTCTCGTTTTCGTCCGACAATAGCTTCGTTCGTCCCGCGATTCCCCATACCACGAAACACCGCCTTCTCATCACGCCCAACCTTTTCCCTCTTCCTGGATGAGCACATCTATGGCAAACCCACTCCCTACAATCGACAGTGTCAGCGCCATAGCCGAATATCTCCTTCTCCCTGATTCGACTTCGTCTGCGTCTTCCATGTCCATATCCACCTATCATTCGGCTTTAAACAGTCCCGCGAAACCTGGCGTGTCTTCTGAAAAGGATGTGGGAGCTGGCGAGAGCGGCCCGCACGAAGTCCAAGACTTGATAGTGTTCTCTTCATCTTCTGGTTCGTCTCTCCGTATAAATCTGACCAAAGGTTGACTGGCGAGATTTAGGAAGCGGGCTTGGAGCTGAATCCGACTCGAGCGCAAGTTCTGACGACAAACTGAAACGTCCACCTCCACGCGGTCCTAATCGCGATTCGAGCGAAGAGATGGATAGCGATGAACAGGCACCCAATGTCTATATTAATGGTCTACCGCCTCGCTTCACCGAAGACCAGCTCCTCGCCATCGTCGCCAACTTCGGCGAGGTCATTAGTGTACGGACTTTCACGCGTGGCGGACCAGTCCAAACAGGCTATGGATTTGTTCTGTAGGTCTCGTTCTAACCGTGTTTTCTCGACTTACGCCCCGTTAGTTTCAAGTCAATGAGCGCTGCCGAAAAATGTATCACAACTCTTCGTCGCAGCAACCTCTTTCCGCGTCTTTCCAAGATACAAAGCCCATTACCGATGGATTCTTCGAGCAGCAGCAGCTCATTGCCGACCTCCATTTCATCATCTTCATCTTCTTCTGCCGGAAACATGGGTCAAACTAGTCCTGTTTTGAGTTTCCGTGAACGAATGGCGCGGATGGAAGACAAGAAGAGCACGAATGTGTACATTGAGGGGTACGTCGATATTTTATGCACGTCCTCGATTTCTGACCAGATTCAATTCAAGACTTCCGCTGAGTGTGGATAAACAAGTGCGTCGTCATATGTCCATTACTTCCTTTCTCATCTCTACCAGACTCTCCTGACCTTGGCACATCCCCATGTTATAATGAGCAGTCGTTTCATGAAAAGCAAGATCCCCAATTCTCAAACCATGATTGCATTTATGCGGTATGTGCCAATGCTTCAGTCTTTGTCTTCATCGATGACTTATTCCTTAATAGCATGCAAACTCGCCAGGCTGCAGAAGCTGTCATTGATTTTTTAAATGGTCAAACAGTACGCGGATGGGACGGTTCGGAAAGCAAGATACTTTTACGCATTGCGGATACTTTAGACCAACGGGAGCTCCGAGTATGTCTTCGCCTTCTACGGTTTCTTTTCGTCTTTAATCAGGCTGTAGCGTGTCGAAGCAGCTTCTCGCGATGGCAATGGAGACGTCTCCGCCGACCGCTTGAGTATAGCCGGGGCAACTTTGCTCAGTTATCGGGGGAAAGAATTTGCTGTCGCATTAACCCAGTCCAAATCCACTGGTAGCGATACCAGTTCTAGTGGCTGGGGCACAACAAGCGGCAGCGCAAGCGTTGGTTCTGGAATCAATGGAAGTACGAGTGAAGAAGTCTTGTTTGTTCAGGAGCCAGCGCAAACGAAACAGCCCAGCGAATTTTTGGTTTATCCCAAGCTTCCGACATCGCCTGTGAAGATCGCTAAACCTACGATTCCGATTACTAGCAAAGCCACTGCTGCCCCAAAAGTGGCCAAGATGGCCCAAGTTGCAGTCAATCCGCAATCGACACATGCGACTGTGGCCTCGGCGCAACCACCGCCCATGCGTCATATTCCTCCACCTTCGGGCAATCCACGACCTCTTTCTAGTCATGGCCAGCAGCAAAATCAACAGCAGACCGTTCACAATCATGTTCTTCCCCAACAATCACACATTCGTTTTCCGCCACAACCACAACCACAGCCGTTCCAAGCGGCTTTCGAAATTCAGGCTCAAGCAGCTTTACAGATGCAATTACAACTCCAACTCCTACAAATGCACCCATACCAAGTCCAGCAACTAGCTGCAGCCGCGATCGGGATGGGAATGGGTCCAAGAGCAAGCAATCCTAATCGGATGAGTGTCGGACTGGACGTCGGTGGTCTGGGGGGATATGACCCACTTTATGCACCTTATGCACATGCGGGAACGCCTTCGCCAGCCCAACTACAACACTTGGATATGAGCAGACGGGCCAGTTGGCAGGTTCCCTCTTCGCAGCCCACTCCTGGCTTGCGTCGGACAGTTTCGGCAACAAGTGGTGGAGTTCCGGTGTCGCTTGGTCAGAGAGTGGCCAATGTGAATTCCAACTCTGGAGGCGCGCAATCGAGGTCCGCGTTTGTGGCACCGGGTGCTAGGGGTCTCCAGCCGCCAGCTCCATCGCAGTTAAACAAGGCTGCGGCTCCATTCCACCCGCGAACTCGTTCTTCTGGTACCCTTGACCCTGCGTTTGCGGCTCCACAATCTCGCGTCCGACCTGTGAGTATGCATGGGGCTGCTGGTGTCAATCTAAGCGCCTCGCATGGGTCGACTCAAAGCCAACAACATCTCGATGGATTCGACTCGGCTCACAATCGGGCAAGCACGGCGCCAGGGTCTGTCTTCGTGGGGCGATCGGCCGTCGATGAAAACGCGAATATAGCTGCACAGACGAAAGCCGTAGAAGCGCCCGCTGAGCTGAAGAAGGCAAATGTGAACAAGAAAACTTCAGCGAATACGACAGGGCAACAGCAGCAGCAGCAGCAGCGATACTTTGCTGCCAATCTTCGAAACAACAGCCATGTCTTCAATCGCGAGCGGCCTTCAGTGACAGCGGGGAGACATGGAACCGGGCATAATGCCGGTGGGGGTGTTGGGCGGATGAGGGCGTTTTGATTCTTGCGTTTGGATCTGTGTGTTTTGTGCATATTATTGTGGGGACGAGTTGTAAAGCGGCATTATAGTATCTTAGTATTTGTATATGTGTAGTCGTACTCTGTAGCGTACATAGTTCGGGTCTTGTGTACAGAATGTAGCAACTTGAATTCATCAAGGTCTGATGTCGATGGGTGAAAGATGGGTAGCGGTAGTGAAGATACAGAGGCTTGTGGATGAAGAGGAAAGGTGGTTGGTTGAGAACGCAGTAGCAGACAATTTGTCGAGGAAAGTAGTGAAAACGTAAATAAGGAAGGAAAATAAAAGCGTCGCAACTATCGTATTTAAGGTAACTGTGTAGTGGGCCAATGTCCTGCGTAGTGAGACGCAGAACTACCAGACGATACAATGAAGGCGGCGTTACCGAGCGTGTGGATAAAGGAGATATGGCTTTGAGGTAGGAATTGAGCAGAAGCAGACTTGGAGCGTGTGATGCGAAGAGCGTTGGTCTTGCGAGGTGTCTTGACTTATTCGCAGATAACCTGACCAGTCGTCGACGAGCAGGTCAATCCAGCATGACCAACCGTACATTTTGATTGAGGGAGGAGGTGGCAGTCTTGGTGAATTGATCTTCGTCATCCAAGAGTGCCGTAGTATGCAATGTGGGGGAGCGATGGTAGGACTGGTTTTTTGCACCGAATATTGAGAATGCCTTCATCCAAAGGTAGCTGGAGAACCAAGAAAGACGAGAGAGGTTTGTTGGGGCAAAATTAGAGTGGTGTGTTTTTGCCGGTGGGCAGGAATCCGGACTTTACGCTCGATGGTGATGAATGTGCTTATACAGCGGCAAGGTTTGGAGTATCGTAGCGAGGCTCGGAACATCGTAGCGAGCTGTTGGTGAAATGGGGAGATGGTAGTTGGCGCACGCGAAAAATGCAAACATGGTTTCTGGTGGGTTCTATGAGATGTTCGGTGTTTTTTCCTGGAGGATTGAGAGCGGTTGCGCGGAATAGCATTATCATAGCAGTATAAGAAGGGGGCATATAAGGTGGTGGGTAAGGCGGCTAGCTCGTAAGTGCAGGGCGAGACCTGAAGTCCGATAGCTAGCTGAAGTTACGCTCCAATCTGGAGCTGTATTGGTGGATTGCGGTTGGGGTGTTTGTGATTGTGATTGTGATTCCGAAGTAGGGCCAGTATTCGTGGTCAGCCTCCATTTGTGAGGGACGCTTATTTGCCCTTGGTTTGTGGCTGAGAACTGTTGGGTGAAGCAGCGAGACCAGGTGCGGACATAGATGGAAGCCGGCTGGTAGTTCCAGGTGGCAGGCTCGAGCCAGAGGCAGCAAGAGGGGGTTCATATTAACTATTCAAGATCGTCAGGTTGGCACAATAGCAACAAAGAACACGCACCCTGCGACATGCAACGAGCGCCAGTTGCAGGTCAAGTACTATCGCTCACTTGAGGACGGTATCAACGGAATCCAAAAAAGCTCGAATGATGTCGTCGACTTGGCGGCATGCACGGTCGCTGGAGTCCTATCGGCTGGCTTTGGCGGCAGGAGACACTACCGTTGTAGCAATTTGGGCAAACGCGAACGGAGTCGTCGCCTGGCGCGGGTTTGAGTTTGTCGGGGCGGCCAACTATGAAAAAAGAGTGTCAGATGAGGCGAGTGGGATGAACAGATAATGGGGATGCACATGAGAGGAGGAAGCAGAAAAGATTACTCGTGACGTTCAACAACATCAAGTTGTTCTCAACTTCCACCTTGACTTTGACTCTACTTTGCGCGGTTTATCGATGTCTCGCTTTCTTGTCGCTTGGTCTGCGCGAGAAGGCAACCCCGTTTGTCGCCCTACAGACGAGGCCTAAACTTATGAAACGAGTTCAAACGACTGTCACGGTCACTTTCAAGTTCGGCATTCCTGCCGCGGAAGTGGATAATACGACAGCCAGAGCCAATACTCCTGCTTTGCGGTCTCCGTTTTAGACTTGGAATGGTATAAACTGAGGTAGACGATGGGCAGCTCAATCGAGACACTGGTAGGTCGCGGAGGAATCATTTCTTCGTGATTCAGATGCTCACTTTATTTCCGAGTCTTCGAATTTTCCTTGTGCTGGTACAATTCCGCAACCAACTGAGGACATCGTCAGGAAGCTCCACACCGTGACCTTGGGGTGCTTGTCCTACAACTTGCTTCGAGGCTCGTCATCCACTCAGACTGAGCGAGAAACAAAGCAAGAAGATTACACCCTGGCTACTTCCAATCGCATGGGCGTACTCTCTGAACGCATCTTCCACCTCTCGACCATTTCCCGCACCAATTCGCGGGCCCTCCCCTTTCGCAACCCTCGGATGGTTTTCCATATCGACTCGGTGGCATCGTCAACGAACAATTGGACTTCGGAGCGGACTTGTGCCGCTGCTTCGGAAGCCTGATATTCGTCCAATACCTGCCGGATATCCGCGTCAGTCAACGGATGTGGTCGGCCCGTACTCGGGTTCATTGAATGAAGGAAAATTCGATCCAAGAGTAGGGTCAAGTGGATTGTGTATTCGAGAAAGTGGCGAGCTGTCTCTGGACTACTCAAGGGTTAGGTTGCGGGCTATTCTCAGATGAATACTTACAGGTGCTTTCTTAGCTGAAAGAAGACACGAATGATCCAGAGAGCGGCAGCAACACCAACAGCGATGAGGCCATACCTCGCCGAGACGTAAACGCCACAGACGAGACTGAACACAAGCTGGTATCTCTCAAATCCTCCGCTATTGCCAAGTAAGTCCGCATTATACCGCTCTTGAGTATATCACTCACGACCCTGGAGCTTTGCTCTCCGAATGGTCTGTTGAAGGTGCACCAGCGATTTGGCGAACCTCTGAGACAAATGTCGGCGAGTCACGCTTCTGAAACTGGTCAGCCGCATGTCTTGGTCCCATTTAATATACTCACTACATGAGGGTCATCTAGGTTCCATCCCCGTGTCAACCGCCGATGGGATTTGGCGAGTATTGTGTCCAATCTATTCCAGAGAATGATGCTAAGCAATGCGCTGTAGTACACTGTGCGATACTTGTTCATTTGCGTTACACGGTTCAAAGCTGACGGACCATTCATTCCCGTTCTGCCAGGATCGTCAGCTTGGCTCAAGGCTTCCGCGGAACCACTCACTGCATGGAGGTTTCCAGCTGGGCGGGGACGCTTGCAAGTCGTTCTTGCAACGATTTTCGCCTCATCTTTTCGATGTAGCCTTCCGCAAGCTGATGCGTCAACTGGAGCCACGAATCTAGGTCACTTTGGGATTGTGGTGATAGCGGTTCTTGGGTGTTGAGCCCTAGACGCGGCGGATAATCAGTGTGTGCTCCTTTTGACGCGGTTGCATTGACCTTCCACCCGTAGGTATGGAATATTCGGGTTCGATCGTTTGAGAACTTCTACACAGCTTTCATGATACATGTCTTCTGCTTGTTGATGAGACGAGTTGTTAGCACTGGCATTGTCGGAAACATTATTCGACATGCGAAGCACTTCAAGTGCCTGTGCGCTATCTACCGCAAGATCGAATTGAGTGAATATTGTCATGACTGGGATTTGAACTTGAAAGAAACAACGCGTAAGATTCGTCGCCTATATATATGCTCGAACGGAATGACTGACTTTTTTGCTGCCAGTGGTTTAGGAACCCCAGTTCCAAAGGAAGCAACCCAGGGCCGAGATCATTGCCATATGGTACCTGCGTGCAAAACCTGGTATTAAGACCCGATAAATTTAAATCTCCAGCGTGAGCCTGCCCAAAGAGTTGTCCAACGTACCAAATAGCATGGATATGGCTTTCTAGAGGTTGCTCTTCCAGGATTGTGTTGATTATGGCTTGTATATTACTCAAGTTCGTCGGATCTCCTAAAGCAGCCTTTGGATCATAGGATATTTCATGGAAAATGAATCGCGGCTGGTGCGTAGTACTTATTCCAGATGCTTGTGACCAGCCTGCAACTTCTGGCATAGCAAAAACCGCCGGCTAGGTATTAAATTGTGATCCGACTCGGAGCGACAGAGATACTGGAAAGTACCTCAGAGTCCACGCCCAGCGAATGTTTAATGAGAGATGATTTGCCAGATTCATTCTGTTCCGGAGAGTAAAAATCAGCAGCACGGAGGCTAGGAGCACTGGTACACACCGCACCGACGACAAGAATATGCAAGCTGTGTGCACGTTTACGCGTCAGCTACTTGAATGCAAGGACGCCGCCGCGGACAGTGTCAATCGACTTACTGCGGATATAACACCTGAAGATCAACGCCGCTGCGGCTACTTTCGGGCTCTCCTGGATGTGGAGTCATGTTAAAGAGAGAGAGAGAAGCGAGCTTGAGTGGGTGCGCCGTGTAGGTGCAACACGAGGGCATCACGACGCTTATTGTATCCGGTTACGTAACATATACAAATGCAGTGATAGATAGGTTGAAGTAAGTATCGACTCAAGCTTGACAAAGTTGAATGGGTACATCCACTCTCGCATATCCAACTTGAAGCTCGTTTATATGTTACCACCTGTTTAATTTTTGTTGAGGTACTTTGGTGGATTGACCCACGTGAGCATTTGATGACTTGATATCGATTACCTATTACTACCCGATTTGGATAAGCTTGTCAATGATTTCCCACGTCGATGCTCTTTGCCCCCCGCGCTCATCAACTTCAGAGAACGACGGACTAAACAAGACATAGTGATTCTCCTTTATGAACGGTGATTTAGTAGTTAAGATTAAAAAGCTTCGCGCTATCTCTAATCTTCCTCAGAAACGGAGACCTCGACTCCAATATTGCGAATCCTCGTGACGGGTCGAGTCGGCGCAGACAAAACTGCATTGCTTCGCAAAGTTTGTGGGTCTTCATACCAGGTGAGTTCTGCTACGCTCGTTGTTAGTCGACAGTTTTGAACTTATCCCAATACAGGTAATAGTCTGCGTTGCGAGTGCCCTGGACGCATACTGATGTTGGTACAGTCAGGAGAGAATGATATCGAACGAGAAATACAACCACCTGATCAAAGATATGTCTACCACGACTCTCCTGGGTCTGATACGACAAGTGACCCCGATCTCTGGTCGATGAAAGCATTTGTTGATCGGCGGGCGCAAACGAACGCTCTCTCCCAGAGACTTCACGCAATCTGGTAACTAGCATCATGAAAATTGCGCTAAGCGGTTACTTGAGCTTATTCCAGGTACTGTATACGAACCGATACTAATGTGTCCGTGGCACGAAGTGATCAATACGTTTTCAACGAAGGGATCGCTGGGGATGGTTGGTTCAAGTTCATCCGTAGGAAGAACAAAGGCTTGATCTATTCGACAGTCCCGATCATTATCGTTTTCACCAAGTACCTTGGCCTCGTAGCAAGGGCATATGGAGAGCTGCGCAAAACATTCCAAGCTGAACGAGTAGAATCGAAAGAAAAGCTACTCGGCAGAGCTGCGGAGCTTCTCCAGTCAAGGTATATACAGCCATTACAGGCAATGCGACATCCTCCGCGCCACTTTGTTCGTATCGGTGACATGTCTTTCTCACTCGTCGATATCCTGTCACTTACGACCCCGCCAGACCTCCTCGATGAACAAACGACCTGTGACGAACTTCTGCAAATAACGCAAGAAATGTTAGCGGGCGACGCACTCAAGCCGATCATTCTAGCTGTTCAACAAAAGAACTTAGACTCTTGTATCGCCGCAGCCATTCGAGAGTAAGCACCCATCAAGCACAAGTTTTTGTCCCGGGCTGTTAATCGAAGTTGCAGTTGTCTCGACTCAGAAGTTAGTCAAAATCTCACAAGTATGAGCTATTGATTCAAGTTGTAAAACCCTGGTAATCCATTTTGCAGCGCTACCTTCCACCATTTTGCCGCATTTTCCTCATGTCTGGGTAATATATCTTGGATGATGAGCCGTTAACTCAAACTGATCATACTATCAGAGGGTCAGTATTTCGGTGCATCTGACGTCGCTCATTGACTTGACATGTCGCCACAGGATGAGGTGAGTCTCTCATCGCAGTGTAAGTTGCGCTGACTTCCAACCGAACAGAAGGTGAGTTTCGTGACGCTTGCGCTCAGAATTTGTGGGAAAATGGTAATCGATAGTATGTGCGTAGTCTTCCCATTGATATGACTAGCGAATGACCAGTCAAGCATGTGGGCAATCTTTACTCTAGAAAACACTCCATCATTAATTTCCGATAGGAACCAATCGACCGCCAACGAGAACCTGTACAGCCAGTATGTATCGTGGTCTTCCAATATATTCACCCAATCGATGCTTTCAGCAGGATAGCTTGGTGCGTCCCGCTGACAACTAATTGAATGCACTGATGTCTCAACTTTACCCAGCTGGTTCGTTGTAATTGGGCCGCTGTCCATGGAATAACTCAGAATCAGGTCAAAAATATCCGCAAATGCGCCTCCACACTCTCAGATCTGAATCCCTTCCCGGTGGGTCCGCTTCCTCCCCTCTTCCTCGTTTTGACACGGCGCACGACAGGATCTCCGTGCGCATGCCAAACGAGCCGAGATAATTGCAGGTGAATGATGATTTCCGCCCTGTATCTTATTTCTTGATGCTTTGTCAGCAATCTGCATTTGCGTTGAAGAGACTTTTATGGACCAATCCAATTCGAGTCCAGCAGTCGACTTCCCCGCGGCATTTCGTACAGCAGCGGAAGCCTACTTTTCTCCCAACTCTTCTATCCGGGTTTCCGTGACCAGAAAGATCGCCAAGTTATCGCCTCAGGATTATCGCGAGGCTTCAACGACGGATACCGAGACCGCTCACCCATCCCCAACGCGGAAGGCAGCCACGAAGCTCGTAGAAATGATAACGGCGCACCGGCTACGTTCGTTGATCGATACAGTTTCTAGCGATCGATGTTAATTGTTGCAGGACTGCCGGTGATTTCGCCTCCGAGTCGGACTTCTCCGGGGTGACCTTGTAGTCGCAACGAACATACTTGTACGCCAGTACTAGAGGCAGAGATGATTGTATAACCCAGTTGCTGTGGCCATGTTAAAATTTGTAGACCCTAACATTGTCGTTGAGCGGAAAAGAAACTTGTTTGCCAAGCGCGGCAAGTGTTGCTCGCCGCAAACTTGGTAAGTATTTCACTGTTCAGTACCCCGACATCACTGATTTTGATGCGCCGTCACGCGCCGTCATGATTCTATCCCACCTCAGTCGCTTCGTTCTTCGATGTCGTCCACCCCCTCTCTGCCTTATGAGCTTATTGCAGAGATCCTCTCCCCAGTACTTCACGTCCCCGCCAGTGTTTTTACGTACACTGGTGGCTACCCCGAACGCTACCCCTACCTTGACCAATCGTCCGCCGAGTACCTCCGCGTGAGCAAGTCATGGCTCCACGTGGGTCGGCCTTTGCTCTATAACGTCGTCATCCTCCGCTCGAGAGACCAAGTCAAGGCGCTTGCACGGACACTCGCTGCGAATCCCGAGGCGGCTAGATGGGTGAAGAAATTGCGCGTCGAGAGCGGCTACTGTACCGCGCTCAGGCATATTCTCATCGCGGCGGCGCCAACGCTGACCCACCTGAGTCTGTGCCTTGATGTATGGTCACCGGATACCGTTGACCCGACGTGTCGAGCGCTGAAGCTCGTTAACCCTTCGACACTTGTTTTGCACCACAGAGGAGGGGTGTCAAAGAGCGGGCGGACGAAGATGGTGACGAGGCTGGCAAATGGGGTCGAGGACGCTATTCCGGGGTGGACAAACCTTGTATGTCATCCATCCGCCGTTTCTTTCTGTTGCTGACAGACCCTATTCCTTTGGTGCATTCAAGACGACACTGTACTACAACTACCTCGACCACGAGCATAAAATTTCGCGCCCAATCATTGCAGCGGGACGGCTCAGGTCACTCCACTTATCGCACATCCACACGCTCGCCGCAACGTATAAGCTACTTGCTTCAGCCTGTCCTCTCGAGTCAATACACATGCGATACGACGTCGGCGCCAACTGGCGCGATTGGGTCGAAAAGGATCAAGCTTTGCGGCGAGTGGTTAGGTTCCCTTTGCAGCAAAAGTAAGTGAGCAATGGTTTGGAGCAGAACGACCTAACGTTGCTTTCAAGGAGCCTCCATGTTGACTGGGCCACGGTCAACATTGAACCCCTGCTTGCAGCATCCAGGGAAGAGCAAAATGCAATCTGGTCGCGTGTGCTCTACTTCACAACGCAGGAGAGTGCTCTCGGACATGTTAGGAATCATTCAAGTCGGCTGAAACTTCGTTTCGTTTCGAAATCCTTCTATGTATGTTTTTGTTTCTTCCTTCGCAAGGTTCACTTATTAAGCACTAATGCAGCAACTCGCTCTTCCGTATCTTTTCCGCCACATACATCTCCGCTGGGCTAATGTGCAACGAGATCTGGAAGTTTCTCTCCTTCAGCACCTTGAACGAGCTGAAGCAGAATACCAGTCTGTCATTGGACCCCAAACGCTTACCACTGACAACGTCTATGCAACTGCTCTTTCTTGGGACATGTTTTGTCAACTAGCAAGAAAATTTGGGAGCACATTGCAGCTGAGCGATGTCAACGTGGATGGTTCCGGAGTCAAGGAGCCCAGGAATGTGGCATTGCTATCCTCACTCATAGAGCTGACCAGGCTCGTGTGGAATTGTGTGGTTGTGTTTGACATAGCACGCCCCGATACTGAATTGACTATTCTGCCGAAAGTGAACGAGCTGGAGCTGATTGCTGCAGACCAGACGTTCTTAGATGCGCTTGCCCACAATCCGTGCGATTATCCTTTTTCTTTGCTTTTTGTTTTGACTTAGAAGACGGACAGCATCCCCAAACTTACCACGTTCCGCACAGAATACCGACCCGTGAAGTACAGCTTGTTTTTGGCCGCCCATGGCCCCACTCTCATCGACCTCGCCATGGACGGATGGAGTTTCGAGGCGCTTTCGACACCTGTGCTTGAGCTGTGTCCCAGGTTGACGAGGCTCGCTATTTCATCGCCTGTGAATAAACCTTCCACCGTTTCATCTGTTTCCGACTAGACTTAATTGATAGGGTGTGGACACCTACTCTCTCGCGAACCTCCTTCCGCGGACACCGCATCCGTCATTCTTGAAACTGACTGTTAATTGGCAGCCTCGCATTGTGTACGTTTTTGTATCTATCTCAGTTGGAGCTGTGCTTACTCATATTGCCCCCTCTTGCTCTGCAGTCTACCGCGCCATTACTCCGCTTTCGAAAGCCTCATTACCTCTTCAGAGACCAAGCGCCTTCTGCCAGAATTCCAGGAGGTGGTGCTAGTGCAGCACCAATGGCCGCGGATACAGCGCTTGATCGCAGGGAACTCCGCGATCTGGTGGGCGGAGATGTTGGAGAGCAAGCAGAAGCTTTGGTTGGTGGATCGGGATGGGCGCCGATGGAGGCGGCGGTACAAGTTTCCTGGTCCTTCGTGATATTCCAAGCTTCACTTATTACCATTGCAAAACATATCAACTACTGTACATGGTCGAATTCAAATATACCAGCTGGCTGTGTGTCTAATGCTTATCCGACGATATCAACTCGACATCTCCGCTCTCCGAGTCAGCAGTAGGGCTAATGGGAGAGTTGTTTTTGTCGTCCACACCCCATTTTTCATTGGTCTCCCCGTGGAGCGTGAGATGCTTCATCAATAGGCTCGTCAGAAGGCCCAGGCCGGCAATTCCAATCATCACCAGCCAAACAACGCTCAAAGCACTGGCAAATGCTTCCCTCGTAGCTTGAGCCAGATCCGGGGGGAGCGTTTTGATGAGTGGTATGGCTGCATACGCGATCTCGGTGCCCTGCGGGAATGCGCCATCAAATGCAGCAGGAAGGTGACGCCCGAGGTAGTTTTGGAGGACCGCGGCACCGATGGTGACACCCCAAACCTGGCCAAATGCGCGGGTGAAAATAAAAAAGGCCAAGGCGTGTGCGTTCTCCGAGACGGGCAGCGGTGCGAGAACGGGGAAGTAGGTGCCCGTTGTCAGAATACCGATCCCGACACCGATGAAGACCTCATATCCGATGGTCCTCGCGCGACTGCTCTCCGCGTGGAGTGTACTCAGGAGCCCAGCAGCGATCATGACAATAATCCAGGATAGCCAGAGTTGAGGACGATAATGTTTTGTGCGTGCAATAGTGATGCCAGCGACGATGTTGCTCGGCGCAATAACGAAACCAAGGCCAAATGTGTCGACACCGGAAGCAGTGGGAGACGAGCCATGGCAAGCCTGGAAATAGACTGGGAGATAGTCTGGAATGGGCAAAAATCAATCAGCGGTCGAGAGTTGGATATATCAGCTCACAAATCGTTGCTATCATCACAATCGAAGCCACAAAGGTTTGAAGATATCTGGTGGTTTTTTTGGAAACATACTGTGTAAGAGGAAAGGACCCACCCGCTTAAGCCAGTGAGCGTTGACATGAGGGAAAATGGCACCTTGAGAGACATAAATATTGTCTCAAATCACAACCAGGAGAAATTGTGCGCACGATGGGGTTCACCGCAACATTGGCTTCATAAACGAAGAAGCCAATCAAGCCAATTGTGCCAAGGATCAATGGAGTGAGGACTCGCGGAGATGACCAAGGGTATTGGATTCCGCCCCAAGTGAGGGCGATGATGACTGCACTGGAGGCTGAGATTACCAGCAGATTGCCGCTGGAGACAGTTGAGCTTTGCCAATGCGACAGAACACAATGGTAAAACGAACATCCAATCAATACGCATCAGCTTTTCTTTCACCGTTCCCGTTGGGGTCCGCAGGCGAAGGAACAGGAAAACCAAGACCGCAGCGAAGACGGACGTGAATATATTGAGATCTGATCGACGGTCAATATCCCGTTGACTGATTGGAGGAGAACCAGACAAACAAAAGAGCCAGCGCCATGCACCATGATCAGCTAGGACCCCGCCAATGACCGGCCCAATGAAGGAGGCTATGGCCCATGCGCTAATGGTTGTGAGTAATCTCGATAGAGCACCATTTGCCCAGCACGTACAGACCCAGTAAACCACTGAAAAGCCCACGATCCTTGAGCGAGACAAGGTCAGAAAGGACAATTTGGGTCAAAGAGGTTAGGCCCCCAGCTCCGAGACCCTGAATCGCTGTTGGGAGACAGGATGAAAAACTATCTATTGGAATGAAGACGAGTAGCTCACTTCTTCCGACAATGAGAAAGTTCATACTGGGGGCGGCGCCGCACAGGACGCTACCAAGCGCAAAGAAGAAGAGAGCCGCAATCATAACAATGCGTCGTCCAAAGACCTATCGACATTCAGCAGCTCTTCGGAGACGAAAAGACCGGGTACCTCAGCGACGCCGCCACTCATTGGAAGGAACGCAGTCGAAGAAAGGGCATATGCAGATCCTACCCATACGAACTGAGTCCCATGGAGCTCGCGGGTGATCACAGGAAGAGCTGTCGACACGGAGGTCTAGGAGGGAGTTTTTAGTCCATGCATGATATGTAGCGAACCCATGTACCAAGTCAAGAGCAGACGTGAATGCTGAGACCATTATGGCGGCAATAACGCCCCAAAAACGCAAGTCCCGTTTGCCAGTGGCACCAGCAGTGGTTTGGGGGACGAGGTAGGTTTCGTCTTGGGTGTGTTTCTCCATGTCCTATGTCGAATTGCTTCAAGCTAGAAGTCGCTTGGTACACGAGCGTAAGGTTATGAAGGAGATGGCTGAAGGAAGTGAGGCCTTGCAGACTAGCACTGACTGTCTGAGACTGCACCGTGCCACATATTAAGTGACAGGCGCAGGACTGGAATGCCAAAAGCAGGAACACGATTTCCACAGGAAAGAGGTGGCTTCTCCCGCTCATTGTTGTGCGGCGACCAATAGCTGCCAGTGAGTGCAGGTTTTGGGCTGAGTCTCGTGGTGGTACAATGATGGCGTGCCAGCCTGAGTGTCATCATCATTATCACTGCCAGTGTCACTAGCGCTTCTTTGATCGCTTTCCTCGACACGGATAACTACGATAAGGAAACGAGGGCAGACGATAGGACGAGCTTCAAGCAGCAACGTCAGGTTAGTGTCTCGTTGTGCAACAACTTGAAGTACTAATATATCGGGCCTACGTCCGACGGTCGCTCTCAGGGCACGGGGTCTATAGCTACTACTAACTCATTTATTGTTTGTCGAGATTTGTCTCAGGCTGAGTCGCCGCGAGGTCATTCTGGTTGGAGCAGATGATGAATGTTAAACTTAGAGTGGCGGGCCGGGTGCCAGACTGCCAGTGTGGCCCTGCCAGCGTAGGGAACAGAGATAGATTCCCTGCCAGTGGTGCCAACCCGCGTTGATCACGATAGCGGATTCCAGGAGTTTGCCAGGTGCTTTGGATTTCTGAATGTCCGTGCCAGCGTTATTCCCGATATCGAATGTATTAGCTTGCCAGTGGGAAAACGGGGCAAACGACACTGGCAGTTAGACTGCCAGTGAGGCAAGCCGCAATCAAGTTGAATGAACTTGAAGGCCTCTTAGTTTTAAGTTGCTGTGAGTCACTTTGAACACTGGTATTTGTTACTTATATTAATTAGACCATCCAAGTTGTGACTCGGATCCAGCAGTACTACTGGTAGCCTCAGGCCAGTCACCAGTGACGATCCGACTCATCAAGGGCAGAAACTTCAGATGGTACTGGCGCCACCGCCGCCGCCATGCCACGGGAGGGTGCATTCAGGGTACGGGAGGGTGCGAGTCGTGGCCCGTCGAATTTCCGGATTTACGATCATCAGCCCGCCTGATGCCCCTTAGGCTTCTCCCGCTATCGGTATCTGATTGACAGTACTGCTTAGTAGTGTCGAAGAAGTTCCTACATATCACACACTGTCCCTGCGGAATCTGGATCATCGCAACTACCCATCTGAGATAGCTCTCACCAAACCCTTATAAATTCCAAGTCTGTAGTGGACCAAGCATCAGGACCAGTAGGCATCGGAGGCTCCACCATGTCCCAACCCATATCATTTGCAGAGAGTATGTGGTTGCAAGTTTTCAGGTCTTTACTGATTCATATATGATTAGCATTGCCAGTGCTCCATAATGCAGCTGCAGATGCAGATGCACTTGCACAAACTATGCATTCAATCTTGGCCACTCGGTATATGTCAGGTGAATCCGGTTTATATCTGAAAACCACTTGCCATATTAACAAAGCTTACAAGCTGTAGCAGCATCAGTGCTGCTATATGACCATGCATTAACCTTTCTTGATGAGATTGAAATGATCTGGTGTAACAATGCGGCAGGGATTAGCAACAGAGTTGGCTTTCTCATCAATAGGTATCTGAGTGCAGGAATAGTGATTTATGTGGCATATAGTGGGTTCAACTTTTTTTTTTTGATTTACATCATGAGACTAACTCTTAGACAGTGTTAGGTGGCAATAGTAATAGTCAAACTGTCACTACAAGAGTATGTTGTATAGCCATCACTCTTTAAGTTGGCAACTACTAGTAACTAACTTCTTGTCTAGGAGTAGGTCCCCTCTGAGACTGATATTGTCTCCTGATTCAAAATACAGCTGTGAAGTGTTCATATGGCTATTTGCCTTGTCTTCAGCAATATTTGTGACAATTTCACATTGTATGTCTGCTGTTTTTATCTATGAACAATTTATACTTAGTCAACTTGAATATTGCAGTTATCATAATGTCTAGACTGTATACACTCTGGGATCGAAGAAAAGAGATCAAATGGATTCTCACAGCTGCATTTATAATTGCCATATCAATTTGCATGGCATTTGTCATCCTTTCTGTCCACCAAGTTCAACGTAAGTTAATAGTTTTGTCATGGGACCAGCCTTAACATTATAATAGCATTCTTAGAGTACAATACAATCATTCATATGTGCAGATTTTCACATAAACCTCAAGCCCTACCATTTATGTCAGGAACACTTGTATGTGTTCTGCCTATACATATCTTGCCATACTGACAAATAGTGGATAGACTATCTTTGATCTCTTTATCATCATTATGACTGTTATCAATGGCTTTCACCGTCCATATCAGAAGCAAGCAGATGTTATAACTGCCCTCCAGCGGGATGGTGCAATGATGTTTATAGTAAGTTAACATTGTTGCTCTACAGAGTTATATTAATATGCTGAAGGGCCTGTTTGGTAAGATCAGGAGCTATTACTTATTTAAACAGCTAACTCATCTTCATCAATAGTACTTCGCTTTATTGAACTCATGATGACAATATTTGGAGATGTGAGTTGAATTATAGAATCTAGAGCAATGATTGACTTTTACAAGCCTACAAATTGCTTTGTTACAATTTCGTAAGGATATATTCAAACATATTCTCTATAGGAAGTTGATAATCTGTTCTAGTTTTGTTTCAGCTACATGCTCTGTTGTCAGTTCACGTATTCAATTGCGGGTGGAGGGACTACGTTTTGTCCGACATACCATGACAGCTGGGATAGAAATTGATGACTTTGAATTACAAAGCCATTGGGATTTTTGATCATTGTATATTACTTTTATGGCTTATGCACTTCAATAGAGCATCTGTTTATTGTAAAGATTGAGCCTGCAATTTCAGCTATACTAGCACCTATATGCCCTTTGATTCCAGGCAGAAACTAAGGGACTTGCCACTTCTAATGAAAGGCTGGAGCTCAACTGGAGCACCTCCACTACCTCTGACTACCACACTGTTCTTTACCATAGTATTTTAGTCAATTCAAATGCCATTTTTACTGTGATATCTGATATGAAATTTTCTAATCAGGCCACTCTGGGCGCTGGAGAGTTGTGAAAATTTCAGCAACATCACACAGATGCGCAGTATCCAGAAGGAAAATTTGTGCATATGACAGTGCCTTATCTTGAGATTGATGTGCTGATATGTGATTCATTGCTTCATACAGTGTTATATACCAGTAGCAAGTTGACTGAGAATATATTATAGAAATTTATTATTGTCTTGAGTTACACTGTATGCAGACTACAGGTGGCCAATAAGCTGCAGGCTTGACTTGGCACTGGCAAGTGGCATTGGGTCTTTCCTGGGTCTTGCCAGCAAATTGCTAGTGATGCCGTCGACTTAAGGCTTGATTGATATTGCAGTGATGCAGTCATGGTTCTGGGCACTGAGTCTGTTGGAGAGGTTGTGTGGCAGCTATGCCCCTCGCTGAGGGGGAGGGAGGGGGCAGTGACAGCAATGAGTTTGCAATGAGTTGGATTGTCAGGGGAACCTCCCTTTCACCCCCTCGGAGATAATCCTGATTCCAGTCTGATTCTGGTTCCGACTCCAGTCTGGCCCTCCATCTTGCCTGCACAATCACCAGCCCTCCCGACGGTCACCCTGGGACCTTGCCTGCGACGCCGCCCAGGCCTTCTATGCCTGACAGCGGCAGCTAGTGTTGCCACGGCTTGGCTTGACTCCGGCTGAGCCGCGGAGTCGAGCCGGTTTTGAGCCGACAGGAGCCGACCATTGTGCAACAGCTCAAAACGGTTTGGAGCCGGTTTGACTTGACTACCTCCACGGTTAAGCCACAGCTCGAGATGGTCTCTGGCTATTGATGGCTCCTCAGTGCTGTTAACACCTAGAAAATGTCTTGACATTCACATAACCATGAGTCTGGTATACGACCTGGGTGCTCAAAGTCAGCACACTGCGCTCAGTCTCCTTGGAGAGTCAGACTTCGCTCGAATTTGCAATGTGTGGTCATCCACCACGGAAGTGTTACGACAGTGTCACGCTGGTGTGACAGTGTTCTCACGTTTTCTTCTGCTCCCACTCTCGCTCGACAACGAGCCTCTGGGCAGACGACTCATCTGCAGGGGTCAGGCAAAGGTGAGTAGGCCCGCGTCGAATTCTCGCTCGTTGATTTTTCTCATGCCCGCGTACAGGCAACTCGAAAGACAAGGACAGTAACAACGACAACGACGATGACTCCCTTAGCTCTGTCACACCCATCCCACATATTATAAGAACCGCTCTCATCCTCCAGAATCGCAAGATTACAACTGACTCATGCTCTTGGGCACTACGCTCATCGAATACATGCTTTCCTCAACGTCAATACTGTGCCTGACTCAATTCAGACTGCTTCTGTCGAAAAAACCTTTGCTGCTCCAGTCGTTGCGGTAACGACGCCAAAGTTAATCAGATTCACCAACGAAGCTCAGCCTCATTGCAAAAGAGGGTTTCATCGGACGATATACATGCGTACGTGCTCCCACCATCGACAGGATCAGTATCTCATAATTGTCCTTTAAGCTGACCAGTCTCACCCACTTCTTGCTACTTTCAGCTCTTTCGCACATGCCTCCTCGTCGACAGGCCGCTGCGACTCAATCTACACCCGGTATGTGCCCTAGCCTGGTAGCTGGTCGTCTGCCTGACTCGAGTCGAGCAGCTCCCACTCTTCGGCGTGGCCAAAGGGATAGAGTCACACCTCACCGACGCGATAGGACGCCAACACCACCTCCAGAGCCTCAATCTCACCCATTAACATCGTGTCGTCGACGTCGTCAGCCTGACATTGACCCGGAAACTACTGAAGACTTTCACGGACCCAGACCCCCTTCTCGTGCGTTGCTCAGGCTACTTTTTAGTTCCTCAATGCTGATACAGCAATATCGGCAGCCGAAGGCGATGTTTTCTTGCAGAACGGCACACCAGCTCCACCCACTGCTCAATCCTCTCGCCCATCCCACCGACGAACTACTGGCATCCACTTTGTGGTCGATGATGCCTCTGAAGACGAAGATGGAAACTTCCTCCCATCTCCCGTCACCCCACATTCGCCCACTCGCAGTCGTTCTCGTAACCAGGTACCGACTCCCTCTCGTCGTCCACCCGGAACGCCTCGCTCGCGTCCACATGCAACTCTGCAAACACCACACTCTGTTCAGGCTGCTCCAAAACGGACAAAAAAGTGGAAGACTGCCAGCGATGTGTGGGGCTTTCATCGAGAGAGTGAATCGGAATGGGAAAGAGGAGCGACATTGTCTTATTTGTCGGTATGTCTTGCTTCGAAAGGCATTCTTTCCCTTCTCCTGATATCATCTCCCAGCGAGCTTAATAAAGCTGACTTAAAACACGTCGTCAACATCTTTGGCGCGGAGACCTCGACTAGTACCATGCGAAATCACTTTGTCTGCGAGCATTTGGGTCCATGGATTACCGCCTGCGATGACCAGAATATCAAAATTGGAGGCAAGGATATTCAGCGTCTTGTCAAGCAGTATCGTGCGGAGAAGCTGGGAAGGCTGGAGAATGGTTTGAATCCAGACAGCCCAGCACGGCCACGGCGTCCGTTCTCCATCGAGGCACTCGTCGACTATATTCTTTTCTTCGTTGTTGCTGATGATCAGGTTTGTATCTTTCCCCGCATTTCATCGTCACCCGCTCAGTCTTTCGCAGTCGATCAACGTCCATCGAGAACCACCAGTTTCGCGATCTGATTCTCTTCCTTCGTGGCGAGCTCAAGGACTCCGACATACCACATCGTTCAAAGCTTCGCAAGCGTATAATTGAGGTCTGGGACGAGCATGTCGTGAACTTGACGCAGGATATGTCAAAGGTCTGTCTTTACCTATCGAGTTGGGATGATTCTCAGTTGTTCGTTGCAGCACATGCTCGGTAAACTGTCAACAACGATGGATATGTGGTCTGATTTGAAGAAGACGCCATACATGGCATGCACTGGTCATTGGCTACACGGCCAGCGTGTACCAGCAGCCAACGGCGGGGGCTATATCTACAAGCTTACCTTACGCACCGACCTCCTTGGCTTCACTCGTGTTCCCGGCCACCACGACGGCGACCATCTGTGTGCAGCATTCTTGTACGTTATGGACCGTCTCCAAATCACACCAAAGGTAATGCTATTTGCTTGTACTCTGGAATGTCCTCAATCTGTTCCCAGATTGGTTGGGTTACGCTCGACAACGCGTCTAACAACGACACCTTTATGGCTGCTCTTGAGACTGAGATGCTATTTCGCAAGATACCATTTGATAGGGCAGCACGGCGTATTCGGTACTGAATGCAATTCTTCACTTGAGTGTATTTGCTCATTCCTTTACAGTTGTTTCCCTCATATAGTCAATCTCGCCTGCAAAGCCATCCTCGCTGCCATCTCGGACATGGATTTCGACTGCTATGCTGGAAATGCTTTTGAAGATATCGAGCAAGACATCATCGAATTGATTCGCAGCGTGGTTCGCCTGGTATGCCCAAAGGTTTTCATTGACTTGTGACTTTATTGACTTGGGGTAGATTCGTGTATCATCTCTGCGTTGACAACAATTTTCGGACGTCCTTCGAAGCCTTAAGCTTGATGTCCTCGAGCTTCTGCGAGATGTGGATACTCGTTGGTCATCAGTATTACTTATGATTGAATGAGCTCTCCTACTACGTGCGGTATGTATATGACTGCAATTTGCATATGACCTACCAGATTCTGATGTTGACCTCAAGGCCATCGACAAGTTTCTCCTCAAATACGGCTTTGAGAGCCATCACATCTCGGACAATGAGTGGAAGGCTCTTGAATCGTTCAAGCAAATCCTCGATGTCCATTTTCCGCCTTCATTTGCTTGTTCACTCTCTAATACCGAGACAGATTCCACATGCATTCCAACAACGTCTTTCGGCTGAAAAGATGCCGACTCTCGCATATACGTTTCCCGCCTTCGAGGCCATGACCAATGCCCTGGAGACGCAGAAGCTCGATCATTCTGAGCTGGCCTCCATTGTCGACAAGGGCTTGGATAAGCTGGGCTCATATCGCGAGCGTGTGCCGACTGTACCGGCATACACGCTAGCAATGCGTATGTCTTGTCTGTATCATTGATTCTTTTACTGACGGTTTTCAGTTCTAAACCCTAGTATCAAGCTTCAATGGCTGCAGCGTTCCCGGTCGGTGAGCGACGTCAACGACGCGAAGGATCTCCTGCTTACTGAGGTCCTTTCTCCCTCACGCATTACCTCTCTTACTTATCCCATTTATAGGCCCGCAAGTATCGTACTGACTTACCACCTGTGGAACCGACGACTACTGCCAAATCAAATTGGGCTGACCGACTGCTCGGACTCGACAATCTCGTGCCATCGACAGATGGTCATGGCATAGAGGATGAGGTAGACGCTTATCTTCTCGAGCGCCTCTCTCCTCTTGGTAGCGTCGAATACTGGCAGGTAAGGTGTTCATTTCCTTTTGATTCCGCAGTGTAATAACACCATTGGTAGGAAAACCAATTGCGTTTCCCATCCCTCTTCCTCATCGCATGCGACATCCTTCCCATCCAGGGCTCTGCAGTCCCCTGCGAACATGTCTTCTCTTCAGCCGCTGAGACTGACACTCGCCGTCGAAACAAAATTGCGCCGGAACTCATGGAAGCACTTCAAATGCTCAAGTTCTCACTCAAGAAAGGCCGCGCGCTGAATTTCACAGCGGGAACGTCAAAGGAGGATGAGAAAAAGGCCATACAGGCTGCATTACTTGCCGAGGAGCTCATTCCAAACGAGGCGAACAGGTTCACGGACTTTATGAATGTGTTAATGGATACTGAGTATCATTCGGACTCTGACGGTGGCGCCTAGGGATAGTATTGAATAGATATGTCTACTTCTATCGGTTTTATGGCTGTATCTACTCTTTTGCACTATTGCTTCATCTTTGGGCTGTTTGTAACTTGAGCCATTCTTTAAGCCGTGGCTCGGATGGCTTGGTCCGACTCAAATCGGCTCCGAGCGACTCGGCTCGGCTGTGGGGTACGCCACTGACGGTTTCGGTCGACTTTGGAGCCGAGTCGACCGTGACCAAACCATGGCAACACTAGCGGCAGCTATGGACAAGCAGTATATAGTCAGCTACCTAGCAGGTGGACTCTTAGAGTTTCTTCTCTTTGGATCCTCCCCTGTGAGAACCTTGATCTCAGGCCTCCGGGGTTACCCTTCCAGCAAAAGAAACTCTCTACAAGATCAACCAGACAAGATTGCCAGGTTTGGCGCTGACTCAGGCTCAGAGTACAAGTCCGTCCTGCCCTTGTCACCGGCCCTGCCACTTGTCCACTCCTCCACTTCTGTGGTCCCCACACCCGTCATGCTGTCCAGGATGTTCGGCTGAACTTACTCGAGGCCAAAATCAACAGCCTAACTGAGGCCCCTGCTCTTCTCTCCAACCAGGCTTCTGCTGATAAGTGCGGAGTGCGGACAGCAAATGAGCTCTCTAACCAAACTAACCCACAAGAGCGATAGTGGTAATATTTAGTCTAAAAAGCTCTAGGAATAGCTAGAATAGTAGTAGCCTAGAAATCTAGGTATTCCTAGTCTCTATGTTCTAGCAGTGTAATTACTATGACATTTATATTGCCTTAATTTTGATAGGGATTGTAGTCCTTGATATATATTATTGATGTGGAACGATTTTTGATGACCATCAGTAGTTTTGATCACTGTATCAAGCTACATCATTTTGGTCCCAATTAGGATAATCCTGGACACAGGCCCTCTGTCAGGGGATGAGGGTCCAGATGCCTAGTTGATACCAAAGCTGGGGGAACAGCCCCACAGCCAACTACTTAAGTACAGGGCTATCTGCGCACGGACCAGTCACGTGATCAGTCACAGCTGTCACATCACATGCTCCCCTTACACCAACCCCTCCTCAAGATCCGTCGCCTCGACAGATAGGCGGAGTGTAGGGTTCTGCGAACTCGTATTCGGGATTGCCAGGGAAATAGAGGTTGTCGCCTATGAGGCGGGATGACTGCGCAGGTACGCCCCCTCATCGGGCGGTCTGCCGGTTACGCGGCCGGGCGTGAGCTACGTCGATCTGCATAGGAGAGCCGATCGGGGTAGGTGACGCACTGGTCAGCGCCGACGGAGTGGCCATAACCACCGAGGGTGCGAAGGGAGTAGGGTAAGGCTGAGGGGTAGGAAGAGATGGTGCCGCGGCCTGCATAGGTTGGGTAGTGGTGGCAGCAGGTTGGCGGGGTAGGGAAGACGGGAAGAGGGGGGAAGACAGTCGCGAATGCCCAGCTGGCCCACCGGGCGGCCGAGGCCCTCGGATGAGTGGCAGGTCGAACCGCAGTAGTGGCGCGGGGCACCTGAGACTGGGCGTGGATCACGGTGGATGAGCGGTGCAGAGGGGCATGGTCGACATCCATCTTCGTGGCACGTGGTACAGGCACAGGCGCGGCAGGAGGAGGGGGGGCAGGTCCCTCAGCAGACGGTGGCTGACGTTGCTTCTTCGCACGGACACGCTTGCGCATGAACCGTTTCCCAAGCGCAATAAGCGCTTCACCGATTTGCTGGTCGGTTCCCCGGATAGAGACCCGGCGCTCGCCAGGCGCAGCACGATCAGAGTACGCGCGCAACTGAGCACCGGAAGTGTCGTGAGCTTGGTGGAGACCCTTGCCGCCACGACCCACGATATGCCCGACAGCCGAGTCAGGCACCACAAGCGTACAAAGAGAAGCGTGACAGTATCAGGCGCAGTAGGAGGGAAGGTTTCGGCAAGTGGTATAGAAGTGTGGGCGGCAGCAATGACGGCAGGGGTAGGGGCCGGGACTGTTGGAAGAACCCAGCGACTGCCATCCCAGACACCGTGGAACGTAGGACCAGGGGAAGGGGAGCAGGGGGTGGAGCAGGCGTACCATACTCAAGGCGGTCTAGACGGTCGGTGAGGCGAGTAATTTCGCTCTGCAGGAGCAGGCAGTACGAATACAGGTCAACAGGGACGCCAGGAGTCGTCATTGGAGAAGAGCAGGCAAGCACAGTAGGGTGAGGACGAATATAGGAGATAGAGAGGATCAACTGGGGCTAGAAGAGTGCCAGAGTCGATATAGAGGCTTTGGTATGCTGTCAGGGGATGAGGGTCCAGATGCCTAGTTGATACCAAAGCCGGGGGAACAGCCCCACGGCCAACTACTTAAGTACAGGGCTATCTGTGCACGGACCAGTCACGTGATCAGTCACAGCTGTCACATCACATGCTCCCCTTACACCCTCCCCACTATATACTGGGTCATCAGCCTGAAGAAAAGGAGTTAGCATTAATATATATAGTATTTTTAGCATCATATCTATTAATTTGATGTATTAATAACCCATTTCTAAAGTCTTTTTTTGACTGGGAAAAGTCTTCCTAGAGTTTTAGGCTATCACTATTCTAGCTATTCCTAGAGCCCAGGCTAAATCTTACACCTACGGATGCCCACAAAAACAACCAAACTCCACTTGTCGTAGAGAGAGAGATGAGATAATGTATAATGTTGAGTAAGAAAAGTCACAAAACCCAAAAATCATCTTCTCCTTGTGCAAGAACAGGCCCCTGTAAACAGAGCCTTGGCACAGATGTGTAAGGTTGTAGGGTAGATACGAAGTTTCCTCACCCTATATAGCCCTTTCTATGGAAAAGATGTGGGCTGAGGCCCAGGGCACCATTGCAAAAGATGTGGGCACCAGCCTAGGCATAATGTATTTCTTAAATTAAAGAGTCAATTTAAGAGATATGACTAATATTACATAATATATGAGCAGCTGAGTCACCTTTTCTTCAGGCCGCTGATTCATTATATAGTACTAGGGATTAAATAACACAGGGAAAGGAAATTGATGATTATTAATATTCCATTGATGCCAGATCACTGAAACATCAGATTCAGTGATCTCGATCAAAAATGGTTCCACATTGGTTCTTATATATAGAATACATTGATCCCATCACCTATACCCTTCTAGGAAGCTTTAGAATAATTAAACAATAAATTAAAAAGTGTGACATAAGTGACTCTCAAGGCCTTGCCCACATCTTTTGCAATGGTGCCCTGGGCCCTCAGCCCACATCTTTTGCATAGAAGTAACTATATGAGCTGGTTTCCTTGTGAAAACCTCCATCAGGAAAAACCAGATTTGCTAATTCATTGCTAATTAGCACAAATTAGCACTAAAATAGATAATTTTGCTAGAATGTGTAAAGCATGATCAAGTATAATCAATTTGCCAGTAAAATCAGTTTCATCCAGCATGCTATGATCATAGGACCATATATAACCACAATATACAAGGGTATGGATTGAGGCCTGACAAGGCAGCACTGGTCTGAATTCAGGCAGTGAAAAAATACTCTAAGTCCAGCTGGGCCTGATGACAAGAGCCCGTTTACGAGGCGGTGGATGCAGGATCTGTATCATCACGGACCATCATCCCTCCACAGTTACTGTCACAGACTGCGTTTTTCTTCCTCTCCCCCCCATTCTTTCGATGCAGCGATGTCCAGAAGAGCTCTATCGTGAGTTTGTTTGGTTCAGCGCTGCCATACTAACTGGTCCTGCAGCCCGCCTTCTCAATACCTCTGCAAGGACCATCCCCGTAACACCCACGACTGCAGTCCGACAGCACCAGCTTCTCGCTCCCTAAACTTCAAGCTATAGGCATTAGGGAGTTGGGTTTCTCAGGTATGTGGTCTTCTTATGTTACTACATGCTAATTGACATGGACATTTGCGAGGGCTGCTCCGGCGGCAGTGTGAACGATGCGTGGCACATTCGGTGCCTGTGCGGCAGTCCCGCGCTTGTCCGAGTCATTGTGTACACCATCTGCTGAAGGTGTGTGTCCCCTGTGTGCTCCTTGTCGTTGCGTGTTGCTGACTAGCGCAGGCCGCGAAGGGCAAGGCGACTGCCTCCAAGGCCGCGAAGGGCGCCAAGGCGAGCAAGGCCGCCAAAGACGGTACGTCCCCCGCTGTCCCTTCCTGTCTGGCCTGCTGCTAATCGAGCTAATCGAGACCCCAGGCAAGGGCAAAAGCAACCGCGTCCAAGAGAAGACCACTGCCACCGGCATGACCACCGCGCCCCCGCCCCGACTGCACCACCGGCCAACCCCCGCCTGCCGACAATAGCGCTGCTGCTCCCCCGCCACCTCCACCGGCCAACACCCCGCCACCAGTTGACAACGCAAACAACAACACACCCCCACCAACCATTGGGCAGGGCATCGCGGGTGGCGATCGACACCGCAATGGAACTCCCGCAACCAGGCTGCCCGTTGTCCAGGCGGCACCGTCCTCCGCGCGTGACACCTCCATATGTCTTTTATAGCTCAATTCTACATTGAATATATTTTGTTTTTTGAACTTTTTTCCAGTCAATTGAAGCAATGAACTGCAGTAGGAAAGTTTGGGCTGTACTAATCCTGTATAAACCTTTGCTAATGCATCATAATTCTCTCTAATCCATGCTCCATAGGGGGTAGGTTACTAAAATGCTAATCTGTTATAAATCCAATAAACCTAGCTAAATGCCTAATGTGCCATAATTATCAATGATTATCCTCAATTAGTGAATCTGGGTTTTCCTGATGAGTTCATTTTGTGTGCCCCAAAGCGTACTATTGACGGAACTCCACAATAGAGAAGTGCCAATACAATGCCCGGAGAGTTTATACTCGTTGGATCAGAAACTAACTGCCTTAAACTCGCTAAGTTGTCTCGAGTTAGGAACTAACTGCCTTAAAACTTTCGGCTAGCAACCGAAACCCAATATGCAGCAACCAGAACTCTTGTATTCAGCAACCGAAACCCTCAACTGTCAGGGGAACCCCCGCTTTGGCCTCCTTCGGACCGTCCGAACGCATCCAAGGCGCCCCCTCGGACGCTCCGACCTACCCCGACCCTCGTCCTTGGCCTCCTTTGCCCGCACAATCACTGATCCGTCAAGACCCTTCCAATGATCACCTTGGGACAGAGCCTGCGATGCCACTCAGGCCTTCTGCGCTCTACATTGGCAGTTACGGACGACCAGTATATAGTTGGCGCCTAGCAGGCAGACCCTCAGAGTTTCTTTTCTTTAGATCCTCCCCTGCTAGGTTGGTCCCTCTGTGTATTTCCTGTAGCTTTTATTCATGCTTTGGATCCTCCCCTGCTAGGCTTTTGTTGGAGTCTCCAGGGTTGCCCTTACAGCAGAAGAAACCCTCTACGGGATTAACCGGTCAAGATTGCCAGGTTTGGTGCTGACTCAGGCTCGGAGTACGAGTCCATACCCCCCCTCATCACTGCCCCTGCCACTTGACCCCTCCTCCTCTGCTCTTGTCATCCTTACGCCCACTATGTTTACCGGAGCTGCTTTGGACGCTGATGCGCGCATGGATGCACTTGAGGCGAAATTAGACAACCTCACCAATATCCTCACCCATCTTGCTTCCCAGGCTTCTGCTGCCGAACCACCTTCGGCAGCTTTTGAACTGACTTCGGCATGTCCGAATGTGCCCGACGCGGATGCATTATTTGGCGACATTACTGTTGCCTCAAAACTGGTCCTACAACCAAACCCCCCATTTGCGTTTAACAGAGATCGCAAACACAGCCGCGCATTCCTATACGCGGTCAAGACTTACACTTGGCTTGCCCCCGAGGCCTTCGTAGTCAACAGAAAGCCAAGTGAACAAGTGAAGAAAAGGCCGTCTGCTACGCCATGTCCTATATGGCAGAAGGACCTGCTCAGCAATGGGCAGAGTATCATGGGAGCAAAACCCCCTTCCCCTTGCCTTGGTGGAACCTATTCCTCCCCGAGTTCCGCCTTTGGTTTGTTGAGGAGAATGAGCAAGACCTCGCGGTCGCTAAGCTAGAAAGCACGGGTTATCACATGGGAATGCGGGACGTCTACGGATATACCGACGACTTCGAGGACTTGATGGACCTTGCCGGATTTGAAGACACATTGGGTAAGGTGACCAAGTACCGCCATGGACTTGACCCCCTGATCAACAATGGTATTACGTCTTTGAACGACCCCCCAGACCTCCGTGACTATCTGGGCTGGCGCACTCGGGCTTTCCGCCAATACGAAGCCTTGGTGCGGGCGAAGCTCATCAAAGGAACAACCCCACAGATGCCTTCGGGGGCTCCGTGTGGTGCATTCCCTATCGCCCATTCGGCAACTCCGTTCCCCATCCGCCTGGTGGCCGCACCCGCGCCACCCGCGGCCTGCGCCCCTGTCTTGGTACCTTCGGCTCCCATCCCAATGGAGTTGGATCGTACTAGGGCTTGGGGCACCCTCCGTCGAGCCTGCTTCAGATGCGGCGACCCCAACCACTTGGCTTGAGATTGTCCGCTCCTGTCCGTCACATGGACATCCTTGACGAGGTAATCCAGCAGCTTGGTGACGGGATGCTAGCAGAGTTGGTTGCCCGCTACTTTGATGCAGCTGCCCTAGCGGAGGCGCATTCAGAGGTTCCGGCAGAGGATTTTCTCCCCCCGCAACAAGTGACTGGTGTGCCCTTGTTCGCATGCACGTTTCACTTGTTTGTATAATGAATCAACCCCTTTGCCCTACAATGAGCCTGAAACAAAACACACCCCCCCTACCCCCCCTGAAGCCCCCGTTCAGATTCGCCGACATGCCTGGGAGAAAAAGCTACCTGGCAGCTATACCATTTCCGCCACACCTGGGGCTAACTCGCTCCACCTCCCCTTAGAACTTGAAGTAACTGCAAACGCGCTCAAGCTCTCCCTCTCAGGTCGGGTCGACTGCGGAGCTACTTCGGACTTCATCGACACAGAATATATCAACCAAAACCGTAGACCAGTCCAAAATCTCTCAGTGCCCATCCCGGTTTATAACGTCGACAGTACCCCAATGATATAGGTCTATTTGCCGGATCACGGACCTCGTTCTGCGGTACAACAGACACTCCGAACACGTCCAGCTGGCTGTGACCCACCTTAGGAAGCAAGACCTGATACTCAGATACTCCTGGCTCAAAAGGCATAACCCCAAAATCAACTGGGAAACAAAGGAGGTGAAAATGAGTCGCTGCCCTCGTAGCTGCTCTACCTGCCGTGACGAGAAACGGACCCAACACGCAGAGGTTCGGCACCTCTGACTTCTCAAATCATGCCTACTGGCAGGTGCCTTCCCTACCATCTGCGCTGTTGATATCACTGGCCCAGACAACATTGAGGAGGACTCCGGAGATACTTCGGACTCTCCGGCCCCCCTCCCCAAATATTGACGATGACGAGAATCTTGAAGAGGGCGACCACATCTTCTACACCTCCTTCCGCCCAGTAGAAGAGATTTGCACTGGGAGCACGGTATCACAATGCCTCGCCGAAGCCTTTGCATGTAACTCGGCTCCCCCGCCTTCGGAGATTCCGGATTGGGCCAAGGAGTTCCAAGACATCTTCGACAAGGAGTCCTTTGACATGTTACCATGATGTCCAGTGCAACTACAAAATCCACGCAAGGAGATGCTCGCGATTATCCGCGCACTTGAGGAGTATAGACACTTCCTCGAGGGCGCCGCGCACCCTGTTGAGATTTAGCACCTCAACCGGAGACAGGCCCGGTGGTCCCTGTACCTCTCCTGGTTCGACTTCATGCTGCACTACAAGCCTGGCCGCGACATGGGTCGGCCTGACGCCCTCTCCCGGAGACCCGATCACGGAGTCGATTCCGACAACTCTGATGTCGTCCTTCTGTGGCCTGAACTCTTCCACGTCCGCGCACTCGAGGGTGTTTCCCGTTTCCGGTCCCGGTTCTGAACTCCTTCGCGATATCCGCAATGCCCTCTCCGGTGAGCCTGACCTGGAGGAGCCCGTCGCACTAGCGGCCCGGCAACTTCTTAAGGTTCAAGGTCAAGCTCGAGGCCCCCGCTCCTCACATTCTGACGAGTGGGCCGTCTCCGGCGGTCTTCTCCATTTCCGAGGGAAGATCGTCGTACCAAAGGACAAGGACCTTCAGAGACGCATCATCGAGCTCTGCCATGACACTTGAGTTGCCGGACATGCAGGTTGCTTCAAGAACTTGGAGTTGGTCTCCCGGAACTACTGGTGGCCCCAAATGTCTCACCATATCGGCCGGTACATTGCAATCTGTGACTTGTGCTGTTGTACCAAGGCACTCCGGAGACTGCCCCATGGAGAGCTGCACCCCACGGAAACGCCCCCGGAACGCTGGCATACTGTTTCCGTCGACTTTATAGTAGAGCTCCCTGAAGCCCACAGGTACGACGTAATCATCGTCGTTGTTGACACCCTCGGAAAGCGCGCCCACTTCTCGGAGTGTCATATGACGGTCGATGCAGTAGGGGCAGCCCGCCTCTACTACCGGAACGTCTAGCGGCACCATGGGACTCCGGAGAAGTACATCTCCGACCGCGGCTCGCAGTTCATCACGGACTTCACCCGAGAACTTTGGTGTCTAATCGGCATCAAGCCCGCCACGTCCACTGCGTATCACCCACAGACGGACGGGCAGACAGAACGCGTCAACCAGGAGTTGGAGCAATACCTGCGGATCTTCACCAACTATCAGCAGGACGACTGGGACGAGCTGATTCCGGCCGCGGAGTTTGCCTACAACAATCACGTTCACTCATCCACGCAACAAGTCCCGTTCATGACGGACTCGGGCCGGCTCCCGCGCATGGGCTTTGAACCCAGAGTCCACCCCGCCATGGAGTCAGTGAATGAGTTCCGCGACCGGATCGCCACTGGTGTTGCTGAAGCCAAGGCTGCGCTTACAAAGGCCAAAGAGGAGTACAAACGCTACTACGACTGGAGACGCACTCCGTCTCCGGAGTTTAAGGTTGGCGACTGTGTTTGGCTGGATGCCTCTGACATCAGGACGACTCACCCCTCGGAAAAGTTCTCCCACTGCCGCCTCAGACCATTCAAGATAGTCGCGGAGATCAGCAAAGGTGCCTACAAGCTTGACCTCCCTCTACGCTACTCGAAGCTCCACCCAGTCTTCCCCGTCATCAAGCTTGAGCTTGCCCAGGACGAGCCCTTCGATGGACGCCCCGGCTACGACCAGCCCCCTTCGGACCTCGAGGACAGAGTCCCGGAGTGGGAAGTAGAGGAAATCTTGGATGCAAGGGTGAGGTATAAACGGCTGAATTACTTCGTCAGATGGAAAGGCTTCAACGCGTCGCACGACCAGTGGGTCCAGTTCGACCGTGTCTTCGCCCTGGAGAAAATCGCAGAGTTCTATTGTAAGTACCCTGGCAAACCACAGCACATCACCTCCACGACCTTCGACACGATACCCTTCCGGTCTATACGCCGGGACGCCGCATTCAAAGGGGGGAGGGGGGTGATATCAGGGGAAGCCCCCTTTCGGCCCCTCGGAGACGCATCTGATTCCGGTCCGACTCCGGTTCTGACTCCAGTCCGGCCCTCCATCTCGCCCACACAGTCACCAATCCGTCAACGCCCTCCCGACGGTCGCCCTGGGACCTCACCTGCAATGCCGCCCAAGCCTTCTGTGCCTGACAGCGGCAGCTACGGACAAGCAGTATATAGTCAGCTCCCTAGCAGGCGGACCCTTAGAGTTTCTTCTCTTCGGATCCTCCCCTGCTAGGTCAGCTTCATTTGTATTTGCTTACCAATGTTCACGCTTTGGATCCTCCCCTGCTAGACCTTGATCTCAGGCCTCCGGGGTTGCCCTTACACTTTGTCTCTCATCTCCAGCTCATTACCCCATCTTCTTCTGCTCTCTAGGTGGCTTTTCTGGAACTCCTGACTCTGCTGCCCTGTTTCCATCTCTGGTCATGCCATCTCATCCAACTGGAAGACAGACAGACGAAACTCTGGCTGGTTTGTTTATCTTACCCAATAGCCCCATCTATTATCTGATCTGGATGTCCTCATAGCTCGTCAATTCCTGGCACTTCCTGAAGTTATTCTTCGTATTTCTGGAATCCAGGATGCCACATCTATTGGGGCAAACGAGCTTGTTGCCGATGTTGGTAGGTTAAATCCTTGTCTCACAAATGTAACTTGAAGCCCTGTTTATTGAGGTCCTGGCTTCACTTACCAGCTCTGTCTTAGCTGCAGCAAATTATTAACAATAGGCTGCAGTCTCCATCTGCTCCTCTTGTTTCTGCTCTCGCCAAGCTGAATAAGCAACTAAAAGTGGTGTGAAAGACTGTGAAACAGTAGCCATAGCATTAACAAAAACAACATATGGTATGTGGACAACCAAATCAGACCCCTAATTTATTAACCATTCAGATCCGCAATATGGGTCTTAACACCCCTCGGCGCACACTGGCCGACTTGATGACGAATCATGACCCATCTGCACCTAATTCGTGGCACAATCAGAAGATCGTCTGGTGGGCCCAGCTCTCACCAGCTGATGATGAGGTCAAGCGATGAGGCAGTCATTTTCGTTAGTTGCGATGGTGAGTTCTCTCCCTGCTGTAGCCTTAGCTAACTAGACAGAATAGAGACTGGTGCTACCCCAGGCAATGTCAAGATTGAGCTCATTGTCCTGCACGGCCTTCTCGTTGATGCTGAACATGCACAGGAGCTGTATACCTGGGCTCGTAACACAGTCGTGATAGCATGTGACAAGCGGCGCAATGTCCGGGTGAGTTTTTCGTTTAGCCATTGGCTTCTACTTATTTATATATTCTGGCCGACCCACCCAGGCAGGATGGCCCAGGCAGGTGCCACAGCTGACAGACATGATGCACCAACAACCGACTTCGCCAAAAGTTTCGTCAAGAAACGCAGCCCAGAAATGATGGCACAGCAAAATCTCGACTGTATCAGGCTTGCGACACTAACATGGAATCTTGCCTGGACATCTCTCCCATCTGACATGATGGACGATATTGACGACAAAATCCGCGCTGCCGGCCTACCGCACATGGCGACGCACAACATTGCCGAAGGTGGGTGACAGATATGTGCACCTATCATTGGATTTCTAACTCCAGACAGGGGCTGGCTACTGCATTAAGCTGCCAAATTCCAAGTTTATGTTTCCACAACACGAGCGGGCTCCAGCCGAGGCACTATACTCGGAGAACTATGCTGGATTAGTGGCTGAGATTTATAGGGACAGCTATCTCATTCACATATAGATGGACTCATACAGGTGGTACCTATACTGGCTGGGGTCTCTCATGGAATGTCAAGCGCACAGTGGCATGTACAAAACCTGCAACACAGGAGTATCAGCTACGCCACTCCACAGTTGCTGGTGATGATCCCTCCAAACGGCCCATGTATGGTGGTGGGAATTTTGTGGATGTGCGGCTCCGGGTCAAGGTAATCTAGGTGACAGCGTCGTTCCTTACACATTGCTGTGATGAATTGCATGGCACTACACTGCTATGTGGCACAGTAAGCCGGGGAACAACTTTGCCTTTTACGGTGCGCACTCTCGAGCAGTTTCAGGCAGTCCCACGGGGCCCAGCTAGTAACGAGACTGATTAGAGGCTGTATAGATATTGAAAGAGATAGAAAAAAAATAAAAGATGACAAAGTATAATTCACAGAAGCAGAATTTAGAGAGAGAAAAAAGACTTGGAGAAAATAAAATAAAAGGTTATTTAAAAATAATGCAATTATTATTATTATTTTTAACAAAAGGAGATAGGTTATACTTTGAACAATTGCCCCCTAGGAGGATTGAACAGGCAGTATGACCAACTTTAATTTTGCGTGCCCTAAAGTGTACTATCGACGAAACTCTGCAATAGAGAAGCGCCAATATGATGCCCAGAGAGTTTATACTTGTTGGATCAGGAACTAGCTGCCTTAAACCCGCTGAGTTGTCTCAAGTCAGGAACTAACCGCCTCAAACTCTCGACCAGCAACTGAAACCCAATAATGCAGCAACCGGAACTCTTTTATTCAGCAACCAAAACCCTCGACCGATAAATCCTTCAACGTGATGATACTATTTTGAAAAAGCTAGCAAGGTAGATTGATGAGCTAGATCCCCAGATGCACCTAGTAGAGCGGGGCAATCGGTGAATCCCTCAAATACAAGACGGTGATATAAATACTAAAACAAAAATGATAAAATCAGGTAAATCATAAGTAAGAAAGGTAGTCTATGTCAGGGGAAACCCTGATGCCGTCACTTGATCCCATCAAGCGCCGCGTCTCCGCTCACGTCTCCGCGTCTCCACTCGCGTCTCCGTGTCTCCACCCGAGTCTCTGTATTCCTGCACCCTGACACTCCTCCTCCACTTCTCCCACCACATCCCGCATCCAGTGGTCCCCAACCTCCAACTCCCATGGCCACCCCTTTCTGGGAGTCTCTCCGGAGTCACCATCAGGGATCACTAATGCCATCGGAGACCTCTCCGGATGTGGCCGCACCACTTTCCTCTGAGACCTCGAGCCTATGGCCTTATAGCCTCTCTGGGCTGTCGCTCATCAAGGTCTCCCTGCAACCTCTACCCGTTGGACCTCTTGGGGGTCCCCAACCTATGTCAGCGTTCGGGCTTACGTTCGGATGGCTGAGCCCCCGCCATGGCTCCGCCCCCCACTCTGTCACCACGGCCCCCGTCATCGGGTCTTCCTTTGGGTGAGGCCTACTGCCGTTAAGGCTCGTGCCTACTGCAGCGCCCCAGGCTGCACGCCCTCACACCTCCACCTCTCTGGAGACGTCCGGGGACGTCTCCGAGTGACCCTCCTGTCGCTACCCCTCCAGTGGTCATGGCTGGCCGCCATTCCCATTGGTCCTTTCCGACACTCCCCGGCCCTTGGGCTAAACCGACTCCTTCCCTCTCCGCTCCATGCCCCCCCTCTCCGTTTCCGGCCGTCACGTCACGGTCACACACCCGGAATCGATTCCGATTCCGATTCCGATTCCGATTCCGGTTGTCACGGTCACGGTCACAAGCGGAGACGCCCAGAGGCAGTCTGGACCCCCAAAGCCCTTCCTGGGCCTTGTAAGGATGCCTGGGCTCTTCCCTTGGCATCATGGTCCCAAACCTGCCTCTCCGGAGCTTCGAGGGCTACTCGACACTCACCTAGGGTCCATTAGCGACACCTGACTTCTCCCATGCGTTGTTCGTCGCTATGCAGTCACTCTATCATTACTCCGGTCACTAGTATATAGTAGTGCACCTGAGCAGAGGGCTCCTTGGCTTGTTCTCTAAGGATTCCCCCTCTGCTCAGGTGAGTCTGTAGCGTCCCTTCCTGTTGTAGTAGTTTCACTAAGGATTCCCCCTCTGCTCAGGACTCTGATTTCGAGCCTCACGAGGTTGCCCTTACAGTCTATGCGCATAATTGTATTGGTATAGTTTCGCCATACGGCCCAGAGTTGAAATCGTGTAGTGGTGTCAATGACCTGTGTAAATCTTCCATATTTGCGACCATCTAGTTTTCCTTGTGAAGAATTCCTTGATCTTGAGTAGGATAAGTTGATAGCTCAACTTCCCAGCTTTTGAATGACACCCATGACTTGTATCTTGTGTGTAAGGCCTCAGCGGTGGTTGTCCCAACTCTTCTGGTACAAATCCAGTGTTCAGATGTCCAGTTCCTCGACAGTGTTTTAGAGTTGCCGTTGATTGCAGGTCCAGGCCCCAATCAATTGAGTTGGTTTCTCCTGTTTAACTGTCCCTTGGCACTCTCGATCCTCCAGCAAGATCCGAAACCACGTTCCAATGATGTCAGTTGTCGATACCAACAGAGATAGGGGTGTCCCTTATCTAGGAGAAGTTGATATCAAGTCTTCAGTGTATGCCAAACCAAATATGCCTTTTAGTTTACATTCCCTTTGGGTATTTTGTATAGAATGTGATAGATCCTAGCAAGAAACGGGCTCTGCAAACTTTTCTTAGTTAAGATTTCAGAATCACTTAGAGCAATCTGATAGATTTTGACTGGTTCTTTGACAGATAACTCCCTAGCTGACCATTTGGGACTCATATCAACGTTGGTCCGTGTATATTACTTGAAGCACCCTAAGTCTTGGGGCTTTGGTGCAACACTGCAATCATCGTTAACTATGTATACACTTGAGCTGATATCAACATTGTTTCAAATCCTGTGCTCTTGATTTCTGCACAACCTAGGTACTGATTGCATTTTAATAACTTATAAGTCAACACATAAAGATTCACTTTTTCTATTCTACTTCTGGACTCTGTGTTACAATGGAAATCTCGAGTACTTTAGGTATGTCCTTCTCCTCTGACTGACTATGACCCCAGGACTGTACAAATTCCTCATCAGTCCAAAGAGACTTTCTTGAGTTCAAGGAGGCAAGAAGTGTATTTGCAACCACTTAGTATCTCTTAGCATTATATATGACTGGACAAATCAATGAGGACATACAGTGATATTTTGTGACTTGAAATGCAATCCACACAACTAGAGTAAAATTCAGCTCAATTTAATAAGGTTATAAAAATACCAGAACTGTTCCTTACAGTGTTGTGGATTAAGCATACACTATAAGGCAATATCAGTTAAATAATGAATGAGGTATGAAAATCATAGCTTACAAATGTCAAAATGAGAGCACTAAACACTCCGGTGATAACACCAGTCTCTATATATATCATATCAGCACTTGACACTGCTAGTGTATAAGGTAAGTAACTTGCCAATGGTCCACTTGATCAAACAATCAATTACAATTCCAGTTCTTTCCAGTCCTCCTTTGCGAGTAATCACAAGAATGAGGACCAGACACAGGGCAACTGAAATATCATTGAACAGGGTAAGTATCATGGGGATAATAAAAAGCCAGTAATATTTGTTGGCAAAGGCAGCCAGGCTTTCTGCCTTGAGAGCATAAGATGCACCAAGCACAATGAGAACAGCAATGCACAGAGTGACAGCAGAGAGAATCAAAGGAATGAGCCTAAATATCCTTCGAGAGCTCAGGACCCAGATGCGATAGCAGAGCAGGCTTTGAACTATAATTTATTGGATTTGAGCCATATGGATGGCTAGAGAGAGAAAATAAATACCAATAGTTGAATTAAGTGACCCTAAAAGAATGGCAATGACAAGAGCAGGAGGGATTTTCTGCTGCAGAATGTCTGTATTGCCGAAGTGGGTAACCAAATAGTTGAAGGTCACATAGAACAGGGAGATGACCTGACCAAGATCTAGCACCCTACAGACTGTTAAATGGTGCTTTTTTGGTTGGATAGAGAAACCCCACCACAGAAGGCTGACCTAAATTCGGCAAACAGACTGAGCTTATGAAATAAATATTACAGGATAAGAAACTTACCACCACCTTTAGACAGATGATATCGTTGGGATATTGTCGACAATAGGCATAGTATTGTATCGTGGTAATTCCATACAGAAGGCTAGCACAGAAGGATCCAATCAACAAAGCACCTGAGGTTTTTTCAGTGGTCAATCTCAAACACAATTTGGAAGTCATCGTGACCAAAGGTGGGGGTTGCACTGAAGGGGATTGTCGACCCTTGAGACCACGACATCAGGGGTGAAAGTGAGATTAACAGAGGACCGAGAGGCCCCGTTATGAAGGAAACGACACAACATTCGTAAAGGCACCGTATCGCGAACACCGGATGAGAACATCAGGAATATGCGGGAAGAGACCAGGTAGCACATAATTGGATGGCGATTACTTGATATTTCGCACCTGACAGAGTTCGGGAGTCCGTATCCAAATATGATCTCTTTTCTTCCAACAGCTTTGACAGATACGGTGGGCGGCGCCAATGCGATAAGGACGTCACGAGCATCCGCATGACGAAGGAGAGCGCTAGCCTGGCAGATGCGGCAGGGCGTCTGTTCGCTACCCGCCAACAGCTGCACCGATGGCTGCCTGACTCGGAATGTCTCGCAAGAAAGAAAAGACCGAATTCGATGTCATTGGGTCCAAGTATATCTGCGCTTGCCATGCTGTTGCAGTCAGAGCAGTATGAATATATGGAATATATTGTCATTTCCCACATAGCACTTTCAGAATCAACACGTACTCGATACCCTGTGCAGAAACAAATCAAGTCGACATCAGCCTTCCAAACAAGCCCTTGGCCTTTCCCTTCCCTTTCCCTTTGCCATTTTCTGACCGTTCCTCCTCCCTGCAAATTTCCTTCTCCCTCTTCTCGTCGTCAAACTCGATACGCAGCCCTCCATCGTCTGAGACCACCTCTGCCTCGTCACCGGTCCAGTCTCCCGGCGCATCTGCCCAACCCGAGTTGGCGAAGTCACCGACGAAACATCTGCTAACACCGTGCGATTCGCTGAAGACTGTTGTTGCTGCGCTGAATGCTGGTGAGAAGCGCTTCCGGCCATCGGCCAGTCGGATAGTGAGCGGGCCAGTAAACGATCGCGGCAGGGCCAACGAAATGTGGCCGTCAGCAGTGCGCAAAGAGAGCTGGATTGGGGTGCGCGGAGTGTAGGCATTGGGGGCTGTCGAGTGCTGCGACAACTAGTCAGTCTTTGGCCACATGGGGTAGATAGGCTGCAAGGAGCAATTTGAAGGGCAGATACTCACCAAGCGCAATCCGACATTCCCGTCCTCCGTTCTGACATTCACTCGCACCCTTCCACGGCACTTACAATCCGCGCCATCGTCGCTGAGAACCCACACATTGGCATCAATGGAGCCGTCGTGGGTGTGCAAAGATAAATTGCGTCTCGTTTTCTCAGTTTCGTCCTTCTCGAGTGGGGCAAGCATCTGCGCTGGGATCTTCAGCGAAGGGTCAATGACATAAGACCCGCGAATACGCCCGTCCGGCTTGGATAAAGAGAAGTGGTTCGTTGGGCGGACGTCTAGCGGGGGAGGAGGAGCTAGTGAAGGGCTGAGTGGAGGCGGTGGAGAGGCAGGAGCGTTATAGGCCGGGGGAGGGTCATCGGCATACTGCTCATCATTCAATCCTTGTTCGTTATCGAAGAAGAGGGCATATACCGGTATTTCGACGCGATTGACAACTGAAGGCAGTTGAGGCTCCACGGCTTTGGCATCGAGGGAGGCATGTCCGGGGTCTTTGAGGTCAAATTCGGGGACGATGATCATGGTTGTGGGGAGGAAGGAACCAGTGCAATCGTGCTATATAAAGATGGTTGGAGTGGAAGCTGCGCAAGACTGACGGACTGCAGCGCAGCGACTGCGGACGATTGATGGGCCCTAACAGTTATAGGTATGCAGGAGGAGTTGAGAGCGTTTTCACTGGCAGAACTAGCGAGTCCGATGAGAACTTCAGAGAAGAAGGGAGAGAACCAGAGGCCCACGGAGGCATGGAGGTCGGTGTCGGAGATGTATATATCAGTGGATATGTCAGTCTCACAAATCATCCACGTGAGCGCATCGTGACCAGCGGGAATTACAATTGCTGGTCGTCTGAGCTGAGACTAAACTTGAAATTTGCGTCGAAAGCAGAAGAACGAAGGAAATTTCAACTTTACAGCTATAAGTGCTGTATAGTCAACCAAGTCAAGGTTTGCACAGCTGTCCGACTACTGAATATTAGATATCTACTAGTAAGTACTCAAACCAAACTTGGTGAAATGGACACGAATGCATTAAAGACAAGGCTGAGGAACACTCCTGGTAGGGAACGACATTGGAATAATCTACGGTGGGAAACTTTTTAGAATAAGAGGACAAACTATTATAGACCGCCCAGCTGGGCTGGGGTCAAAGCATTGTAAGTCGGGCACAGCGTGTGCCATTTGTCAGGCTGGACCGAGTTGACGACGGTATCGGTGTCTTCAGCAAAAGCGATCGCCAGGCCACTATTTCGAGTTGAACACTTGGCGAACGGCATACAAGAGACGCGTAACTTACACTTCAAGATGGAAGTCGATATGGCAGTGGAGGAACCATGGACCGCTGCGGAAGCGGGTTAAAATAGAAATATAGAGAAGAACAGGCAGATTGCGCACGCATTATCAGTTTCAAAACGGATTGTGGTGTTGTCGCTGAGACGAGAATAAGATTTTGTAAATGACAGCAGAAGAGTGGGAAGTTACCTCGTCGAAGTTCCTGTGGTCACAACATCGCGAATAACGGGGTCGACATAGTTGTACGCTGTGCTACCGGCGCTGCGAACGACCCAGAAGTTGTGCTTTGGAACCATAAGGAGGAGGGAGAAGAAAGAAGAAGTATACGCACACCATGCAAATGGAACGGATGGGGAGCACCAGGAGAGCCGCCAGGAATGGAGAGTTCGACGACCGAGTTGGGCGGCAGAGTGCTGACGCGATAGTGAGACGGAATGTTACGGAGACTGATGAGATGACATACTAAACGCTTCCTGCAGGGAGTAATTCAGCTGCGGTATGTGCTCCGCTGAGGATTTGGAGAAGGACAGGCGCAGTGGGTGGTACAAATTGGGCTCCATTCACGGTAAAGTGTCCACCAGAGAAACCAACGGCGAGATTTAAATTGACATCCGCTCCTCCGCGCACAGCAGCACCAGCAGCCGGACGAGCGACAAGCGGGTGGAGGTTAGTTTCAACCATGGCGTTGGTTGCTGCCACAAGTGGAGTTGTTGGGTCTGCTGAGGTGTCTGCACCAGCGTAACGCAGAATAGCGGAGTTGATGCCGTTGGCGAAACCTTTTATACTCGGTTAGCAGAAAATATGAGGAAGAAGTCAAAAATGACCTTGGGTGCCACTGTTAGCAACGGTGCGGATCCAATAGCTTCCGATAGTTTGATTGGCATTGAGGACAAACGAATAACGCTGGCCAGCGAAAATTTGGATTGAGTCCACGGTTAAGGGCTATAGCAGCGTCAGCAAGAATCATTAGGAGCCGTCAGATTCACCTTGGTGTTGACGCCGTCGACCTCGATGATCGTCATCGTATGGTTGTCGATGCTGAACTTGAAGTTGGGGCCTAAACAAGAACGTCAGACCATAGACTCCCCATAACCCACATAGACTTACCACATGAAAGCGACACAAGACGGTAGCGATAACGCTTCCCCTGAGTAACCGACACGACCGATAGCTGAGAGGTCGGACCACCAGCATAACGGCCAAGACCGTTGATCAACGTTGAAACGAGGGTGGGGGCGCCGGGGAGTGTGTGAGCAGGTGCATGATACCAGTCGGCCAAAGTGATGACTGTACTATCGTCGTCGACGTCGTACAGGCTAGCGTGTGGGTCATTGGGGTCATAGACTGAGCGAAGAATTAACCAAAAAGCAGCGAGAGTAAGAGGACAGCACATACCAACCATGGCGCCGCGAAGACCATCACAGTATTGGGTGGAAAGATGGGAATGATACCAGTATGTGCCTGGGAGAGAGAGGTGTTATTGAAGGGCGAATCCGTTTTGAAGTTTTACCTGGCTGTCCTACAGTCGAAAACTCGTATACAAAGGAGTCGTTCTGAGCAATAGGGCATTGAGTAACAAATGCGGGCCCGTCTGCCCAGGCAGTGTTAGCCTGGAAGCTATTGGGTCATTAGCGGGAGATATCAGCAAAGGAAGAGTCTTACAAGCCGTGCCAATGAATGGAGCTGCTTAAAAGCATGGTGCTGTCGGTGAGCGCGTCGATAACGTTCAGCTGGAATGTATCGCCGACGTTGGCCTTGATGAGGGGACCGGGAATGGTGCCACCAGCGGTGACAGCACTAAAACTTCGTTAATTTGGATGTCCCTTAGCGCGATATGAATACTGACGAGCGGGTGAAGCCATCGGGGGCAACCAGGGCGTTGACGAGCGTGATGTCCGCGACGGGACCAACCGAGCCAAAGGCTGAACGAGCAAAGGCAAGAGAAACGAGGATGGTGGCCGCGGCGGTAAGCATGCCAAAGTGTGCAACGAAGGAGAGAAGTTTGGATTGAAGACGAGCCACTTTCGCCCTGGCTTTTAAAGTCTCCAGGCCGCTGCGCAGTCTGTTGTACCGAATCTCCGATTTGCTCACTGTCCGCATATCAGCTTCACGACATCTACCCAAGCGACGTGTGGAACTTACAAGTTACCAGATTCGAAGCGGGAAAGTGCTGATGCGATTCTGCAGGCGACGGAATTCATCACCGTGGACTGCGATCATTCTGAACCAGTTCCTAATGCGGGAAAACATATAAGGACGAGCGAGCACAGACGACAACCCAATCAACCAACCTGACCATCATGCTCAAGTCCCTCCTTGCTTTTGCTACTTTCTCCTCGCTCGTCGTGGTCAGTCTCCCCTTCTTCATTTCTTTGCAGTCACTAGAAACATCGTCAGGCTGCCCCCGCGGCTATATTCACCGTCACTCGTGAATACGAAAAACTCACCGACGTGTCAGTCCCACTCCGCCTCCATTGGCCAGCTGTACTAACCTATTTTCCAGCGCGCCGTTTTTCGTCAAGGCCACCACCGTGGTCGCCTGGATGTGCGTGTTTTCCTGCTTTCCACCACACTGACCACCAACACCCGTCTGCAGCGCGAAGCCAACCACCAGCGTCGTCAACCCCACCGGTATTCGAGTCGCCAAAGTTTAGCGTAGTCATTGTATCGTCGTAATACATCTTGAAGGATACTATCCGTATACGCGAGATCGTCTTCAGAATGCGCCGTGAGAGTTAGGGAAAGAGACTCATTGATGGCCGACACGCGTCACACTGTGACATGACTTCATGCCTACTAAACACTTTTGAAACACTTGCTAAACACTGTAACGGATTGTCCCTATGCGATGTGCCCTTGCGGCCCGTGCGCAAACACAGATGACAAGTCGTCCTTGGCTAGCCATGACCGCATAAATCGACCGAAGCCTCAGCTTGTTTGCAACTCGGAATTGAACGACTGGGACTTATGGATCTGGAATCATGAAGCATCATACTACCGATTCCAAGCCAAGTCCAACAGAATAACTTTCAGGGAACTGCGCGTTTACGACCCACCGGTCCGTCGGAAGACCTGGATCGTTAGATTGCCCACAGTCTGGCGAACTGCGCCGACACTTGAAAGTTGAAAAAGCGAAACAATCTTCGGGTTGATGGGCAACTCCAGTGAATGATCATAATGGCCAGTCGTATTTACGCACTGGCATGAGATCGACGTAGTAACGATCGTCGCTCCGTACGCCAATCAAGCAGACTGTTCAGGCTTGCAGTTGCCGCCTGAGGCATTTACAGCTTCCGGCCGATTCCGCCGTCCAAGATTGGTCCAAGAACTGGAACTTATTATGAAAATGAGACCTCATAGTCAGTTTTGCATCCCAAAAGGAACTTGAACTCATCCGCGCCAACTGAAGCTTGAAGGATACTCGTGCGCCAAGTCGGATAATCGGTGCACGGAAGATGACACCTGAGGTCTCTGTCAAGCCATTTACGTACTTCAAGTTTCGATCGAGTTTCTTCTTTCTTTACCGCTAACAAGCTTCTAAAAGCTGACATCTCGAATGGGCTGTGGACAATCTCGCAATCTTCGCCTCCGACAGACCGCAACTACGTACTGATTCAATTTTCGTGCCTATTAAGCGGCGCAAGCAGATCTAGAGGCCAAAACGAGTGTTATTTGACGAAACGAGAGTGGGAGTATATGCACGCGTCGCGTTGGCGTGGTTACGCCGCAACGGTTCCAAGAAACTTGAAGGGGGAAGCCAAGCCAAGCCACTAACTATATGCCCGACTAAGTGATAGTCCATAGTCCATAAGCCATAAGATACGGAGGGAAAATACGCTGAGGTTAGTGTAGTGTAGTGTATATGCGCGGAGAGATGGAGAGAAAAAAAAAGTCTTTTTTGTCTACTTGGAGAAGGGGAGGTGTTCGAGGCCGTACGCAGCGGCGGCCTGGAAGGTATTGCGGAGCAAGTCCGCGGGTGACGTCGGTGCCTTTTCGACACAGGCAGAACCATCCGCGCTTGGGGCAAAGCCGTTGAGGCAGCGGCGCACGGAACAGCGGCCCGCAACACACGCGACGTCGGCAACATGGGAGAGGGCACTGCAGTCCACACCCGCGGGCTCAGCGCCGGGATCGGTGAGCGAAGAGACAGTGCCGGTAGGACACCCGCCGCAGCTTTCGAGGTCGTTCTTGGTGTCGACACACTCCCAGTCACGTGGTCCACCTCCGTGGACACCGCAGCTCGTCCAGCCGGTCGCGCAGCTCTTCTGGACGCGGTGGCCCCAGTAATCAACGTCACGCTTGGTGCGGCCGCCGGGGTTGGAGAGCCCCGCGGTAGGGCAGACGGTCTTGCACGTGCCGCCGCAGTCGATGAAGCCGGGAAGACAGGTGTAGCCACACAAATTCTGGCGGGAGCAGGCGGGCTTGGAGTTGGCCGGGTGGGTGCACGTGCGCCGATCCTTCGCGGGGCAGTTGCCAAGCTGTGAAACGGTCAGCGCCTTGTTGGAGTTCAGAGAGGACAGCGCTCACTCGGTCGTGGATCGCACGAATAGTGCGATCCCGTCCGCCCCGCCGAATTCCTTGAACAATTGGCGAGCGGGTGCTCGTCTCAGAGACGACAGTGGTCAGCACGCTTTGGCACGTGCATAACTCCGCTGCTTAGAGTCAGCTTACAGCCTGTATTAAACAAAAAAAACGCACTCGCGAAGTTGCCGACGTTGATGCCGCCGACAGTGAGGGAGCCAGAGATACATGCGCAAATTGTGCTGATCGTGGTGGTGGTCGTAGTGGTGGTGGTAGTAGTTCCGCCAGGACCGTGACGGGCGGTGAGCCCCTCAATGACGGAGGCGCTGGCGACAGCGGCGAGGGCAAGGGTGACAGTGGTAGAGAGACGCATCATTCTTTGAAGTGGGTGCTGGAGGGCGTTGAAAAAGAACGTGGGGTCGTGACGGGGCCTAGGGCAAGAGGACAAGGGAGAAAGAGGCCGCTCGGAATTGCCAAGAGCGCGCATCCTTTCCTTTTATCATCGCAATCGGCGCGATCGCGATCCAGGGCTGGCACTGGCAGCGGACAGACTCCTGTATCGACGGCGTGTTTAGGTGGGTGTTATCAATGCAAACGTCCGCTGCGTTTCGCCTTCAAGTTGGGCGAAAAAAAGGGTGCGCCGCAGTAGCCTTTGCGCCAGCAAAGACGGGCCAGACACGGATATTCCATCTCAGTTTGTTGTTTCTGAGTGGTTATGAGCGTCCTGGGGAGCAATCACCAACAATAATCGCAGGGTACAAGCCCCTACCTGCCGCCCCCCCTCCAACGTTTCTCTATTCGCGTTCTTTCGCCGGCTCATCCGTTCTGCCAGCCCAAGAGAGAGCCGCGGCCCGGGCCCTTCACCAAGGGCCTGGTGCCTTGCAATCGTCGCACCATTTTCGCGTCTCAGGGTGAAGATCTTTCACCCAGAGCTCCCCGGCAGCGTGGATATGGAGCGGGCGCGCAGCAAATTGCCGCTTGGCGCCTCTGACGATGCCGAGCTTCGACTCGGAAGCCGTCGCTGCCAACGAGACCGGAGGGAAACGGGTAAGGGTGACCGTAGTAACGAGACCCATCAGAATGATGAGCCAATCGGGTGACATGAGGATTGGTCAGCTCTTCCTCGTTTTCTTCGATGCAACTCAGCAGCAACAGGTATTCAAGAAGGCTCGTTTCTCAACCAAGGCGTAATACCGCGCGACTTTACGAACCGCAGCCATAGCTATCGCTGCTGGTGCGATCTACTCCGACGCGTCAGAGTATTTACTCGTACCATTCATTGACCCTCCAAGCAGACTCATTCTGTGAGCGGAGATAGGAAAGTTGGTGAATCTCTTGTACATGTCATTCTCGATGCTTGGCCCGGATGAAATATGTCTTCAATAATAACTATCTGCAAGAGGTAACACCCGTCATATCTGTGACTTTTCTCCCTGGCAGCTGCATGCCCTGAACTCCCCGACTCAAAATCTAGCTTCTGGATACCGTGACAATGCTTGCACTACGGACAAATTGAACGCCGGTCGACGAAGCACCAACTTTCATGAGGGTCAAAGCTCTACCTCCTCTAGATCTTCAACGGCCAACCCGCACGGAGGGCCCCGGGAGGGGGGACTCGAATGAACTTGTGGAAGATTACGATTTGGTGCACACTAGCTCCCGAGATGCCGAAGACGCCGTGCCATTGTTCTCATCAAAGCGAATTCCATGTAACACGACCAAGCGCAAACTAGCCGATGCTTTGAACCCGCGCGGTGCTGCTATAAAGCTTTCTCCAAGTCTACAATGTCCCTTCGCCGAATTTTCGCCCCCTGCTCTCACCCAGCAACAACAGACCTGTTGAACACAAAGCCAAAAATAATCAATAAAAACAAGCTCTAGTCCCCGTCACTATGCCGTCTCCAAATCTCCTCGTCGTCCCCTCCCGAGCGCCGATACCACTTCCACGCTCGCCTTCGCCGACGTTGTCTATCGAGGCGAACGATATCTTTGACGCGGACTGCAACTGGAACTTGGATTCCTTCCGTCAATCGGGCACTACCGATGAAGTCTCCGCAGGAGAGTCGCTGCTTGGGGTCGTTGAAGAAGTGCCCCTCTTCCAGCTCACGCCGCCCACTCCGCTCACACCCGGCAATCCCGCCCAAGGTGCCGCCGCGCCGCCGGCTTGGCCCACCAGCACCCGTCGCACCCGCCGCGAGTCGAACAAGGGCGTCAGTGGCAGTGTCAGTGCCCGCGTCGAGAGCATCTTTCGCCGCACTCCCAAGGAAGCACCGGCGGCACCGACCATGCCGTACACCTCCGCCGGGCCGGTCGCGGCCATGTCGACGCTCGACCTCACTCACGTGTACTGCTCTGGCCCCGTGGCGAGCGCCGCTCTTGATTCAGACCAAGACAGCAACGGCCGCGACAAGCTTTCTTGGACCAAGACCCTCCGCGCCCGCATCACCAGCGGAAACCTGTTCTCCCTCTCCCAGCGCAACAAGCCGCTCCCCGCTCTCCCGGGCCCAGTCGCCGCCGGTCCCGTAGCCTCCCCGGACGCTAGAATTGGTGGGCGCCGGGCCCTCCGCCGCTCGCGCTCTTTCGGCGAAGCCTCTAGTTCTCGCGACCCGTTGATCGACTGGGAGCTGCTCGATGAGCACAACGAGGAATTCCGCGAGGCGTACTTCATTACTCGCGGGCTCCAGCTGCGTCGGCTCGGGGTCCACGGCATTTAGGCGCGCCGCAGGTTTTCTTCGTCCCATCCGCATTGCGCGTCCACTCCTTTATTTATTATCCGTCATCTGAATCCACTCCCTTGACTCCCATTATAGCGCTATCACCATCTATCCGCACACTACACATATCGATACCATCCACATGATCCACCCGTACTAGTATTTATTCAAGTTGTCCAAAAAATCTGATGCGTTTCCCTCACGGCATGCACAGTCTTTGACCTGCGAGTGCCCTTGCAAATGACAGACCGGTGCAGCTTCAACGGCATACTAGTACTCACGCCGCTTCCACAATTTTTTCCTTTGAAAGTTAGCTTGGATAATTTTTTTCTGAACTTTTTTCAGCAACTTTTGCCTGAAAAATGTCAGACTATATATAGAGAAGTAACTAGGACAATAATTTCGAGTTTTTACAGGTAGTCATTGTCAGGAAAGAAATTAATTTTTTCTAAAAAAAAATCAAGGTTTTTTTTAAAAAAAATTTGCAGGTCAAATGATTTTTTATTAGTAAAATTGTATTTAATGTGCAGTTCTTACTGCTTAAATTGCACTTATGCTTCAAGTTTACACTATGAAACCTGACAGCCTGAAAGCTGTAATGTATAATCTTAAGCTAATGAGTATATATTCAGCTTTCATGTAAACATGGTGCAGTTTTTAAATATTTTGAGATTATTGCTATTTTCATAAATGATGGCATTTCAATATACATATATATATATAATATATTGTGTGACGCAGCTCAGTGTTGTTGATAAGGGGGTTAATAAGGGTATCCTCACAAGCTATCAGCATATCGACATCTTGCTGAATGAGCATGCCCAGTCTCCTATGTCTTATACTGTTGAAATAAGCGATGATCCGAGCGCTGATGGGATCAAAGAGAGCGATAAGGGTTTGCAATCACACTCCGATAAAGGATCTGTGCGTTAGGGCAAACAATGCCCTACGCTGACTATCTATTGAGTTTATATACTAGTTGTACATTATTCTAGTATATTCTAAGTGAGTCAGAAAAAGATCAGTCAGCATAAGGTGGAAAATGCCAGAACATTCCGACAAGTCACACATGTTACCATCAAAACTTCAACATATACAGTAGCTGGAATGGTGGCCGCATCACCGTTGATACAGTCTCGAGTGACGGTGTCAGGGGAACCTCCCTTTCGGCCCCTCGGAGACGCCCCCGATTCCGGTCCGACTCCGGTTCCGTCTCCGGTCCGGCCCTCCATCTCGCCCGCACAATCACCGATCCGTCAACGCCCTCCCGACGGTCGCCCTGGGACCTCGCCTGCGACGCCGCCCAAGCCTTCTGTGCCCGACAGCGGCAGCTACGGACAAGCAGTATATAGTCAGCTACCTAGCAGGCAGACCCTTAGAGTTTCTTCTCTTTGGATCCTCCCCTGCTAGGTCAGCTTCATTTGTATTCGCTTACCAATGTTCACGCCTTTGGATCCTCCCCTGCTAGGACCTTGATCTCAGGCCTCCGGGGTTGCCCTTACAGCAGAAGAAACTCTCTACGGGATCAACCGGACAAGATTGCCAGGTTCGGCGCTGACTCAGGCTCGGAGTACGAGTCCGTTCCGCCCTCGTCACCGCCCCTGCCACTTGTCCCCTCCTCCTCTACTCCTGTGGTCCCCGCACCCGTCATGCCGTCCGGAGTCACTCCTACCGCAGACGCCCGGCTGGACTCACTCGAGGCGAAAATCGATAGCCTAACTGAGGCCCTTGCTTTACTCACCAACCAGGCTTCCGCTGCCGCTGCCGCCGCTAATAATGCTGGCGGACCCCAAACACCATCGCCGGAGACGTCGATTCCGACTCCGACTCCGGTCCAGGGCGACTCGAAGCCCTTTTTGGCGACATCAACCTCGCCTCAAAATTGGTCTTGCGACCAAACCCCCTTCACCTTCAACGGCGACCGGAAATGCGGCCGCGCGTTCCTCTACGCGGTCCGCACCTCGCCCGCCTTGCCCCTGAGGCCTTCGTGGTCAACGGAGAAGCGAGCGAGGAAAAGGCTGTCCGCTATGCCATGTCGTTTATGGCAGAAGGACCCGCTCAGCAATGGGCGGAGCGCCACGGAAGCAAAGCCCCGTTTCCGTTTCCGTCCTGGGGCTCGTTCGTTTCCGAGTTTCGACTCCGGTTCGTCGAGGAGAATGAGCAAGATCACGCTCTCTCCAAGCTGGAGACTTCCGCCTATCACATGGGTACAAAGGATGTCTACCAGTACACCGACGACTTCGAGGACCTGATGGACCTCGCCGGATTCGAAGACGCGCTGGTCAAGGTGACCAAGTTCCGCCACGGACTTGACCCCTTGATCAATAACGGAATCACGTCCTCAAACGACCCCCGGACCTCCGGGATTACCTTAGCTGGCGCACCCGGGCCTTCCGTCAATACGAGGCCCTGGTCCGGGCCAAGCTGATCAAGTCAGCCGCCCCCAAGACGCCTGGCGGTTTGATTCGGACTCCGTTTCCGGTCAACCGCATCCCGGCTCCGGCCCCTTTCCGCCCGGTGGCTCCGGTCGTGCCACCCGCGGCCCGCGCCCCCCTCCGGCGCCTCCAGCTCCCGTCCCCTATGGAGTTGGATCGCACCAGGGCTCGGGGTGCCCCTCGTCGCCGCCTGCTTCAGATGCGGCGACCCAAACCATCTCGCCCGGGATTGCCCCCTCCCCGCCGATGTCCGCTCGATGGACATCCTCGACGAGGTGATCCAACAACTCGGTGACGAGATGTTAGCGGAGTTGATCGCCCGCTACACGGACACAGCTGCCCTGCCGGAGACGGCAGCGGAGTCGATGGCCGGAGAGGATTTTGTCCCCGCGACGAGTGACTGGTGTGCCCTCGTTCGCGTCTATAAATCGTTTTGCCTCTTTGTATGATGAATGCAGTTCCTTGCCCTACAATGAGCCCGAAACGAAAGACACACCCTCTCCTGCCCCCGCCACGACTCCGTCTCCGACTCCGCCCGCGACTCCGGTCATCGTCCTCCGCCGCCTCACTGCCTGGGAAAAGAAACTGCCCAAGCAGTACACCGTTGCCGCTGCCCCTGGGGCGAACTCCCTCCACCTCCCGTTAGAGCTCGAGTCCACCACCAGCGCGCTGAAGCTCTCACTCTCTGGGCTTGTCGACTGTGGTGCCACCTCCGACTTCATTGACACGAACTATGTTGCTCGGAATGGCATTCCGGTCCGCACCCTCGATCAGCCGATTCCGGTTTTCAATGTCGATGGCACCCCCAATGACGCTGGCTCCATCAAACAGATCGCGGACTTGGTCCTGCGCTACAAGGGCCATGCCGAACGAGTTCAGCTGGCCGTCACCCATCTTGGCAAGCAAGACCTCATCCTGGGGTATTCCTGGTTGCGGAAACATAACCCAGAGATCAATTGGGAAACCAAGGAGGTCAAGATGACACGGTGCCCCCGCAATTGCTCGACCTGCCGTGAGGAAGAGCGGGTCGAACGGACCGAGTTGCGGCGACTCCGGTCGCTTCAGAAGCGTCTCCGCTCCGGCCCGTTCCCCTCGGTCTGCGCCATGGACCTTTCTGGGTCTGATGACGGAGACGATTCCGTCTCCGGTGACGACTCCGGCCTGCCTGATCTGACGCCGGACTCCGACGACGACGATGACGATGGTCAGCTTGAAGATGGTGACCGCATCTTCTACACCTCGTTCCGCCCCTCGGAGGAGATACGCGCTGGCAGTACTGTCTCGCAACGCCTGGCCGAAGCCTTCGCCAGGAACTCCGCCCCTCCGCCCTCCGAGATCCCGGACTTAGCTAAGGAGTTCCAGGACGTCTTCAACAAGGAGTCCTTCGACACGCTACCGGAGCGGAGAGCCTGGGACCACGCCATTGAACTCGTCCCCGACGCTAAGCCCACCAACTGCAAGGTGTACCCCATCTCGCCCCTCGAGCAACGCGAGCTCGACGCGCGTTCATCGAGGAAGGGCTTTCGACGGGCCGGATTCGCCCCTCCAAGTCTCCGATGGCGTCTCCGGTCTTCTTCGTCAAGAAGAAGGACGGCGGACTCCGCTCGTCCAGGACTACCGTGCTCTCAACGCGATGACTGTCAAAAACCGGTACCCCCTTCCGCTGATCAACGACCTCATCAACCGGCTCAAAGGCGCTCGTTACTTCACCAAACTCGACGTCCGTTGGGGCTTCAACAACGTCCGGATCAAGGAAGGTGACGAGTGGAAAGCGGCTTTCCGGACTAACCGAGGCCTGTTCGAGCCCTTGGTGATGTATTTCGGCCTGACAAACTCTCCCGCGACGTTCCAAACGATGATGAATGACATTTTTCAGGACCTCATCCTCTCCGGAGACGTCATGATCTACCTTGACGACATCTTGATCGCCCATTCCGACCTCCGGAAACACCGGCAGATTGTCCAGGAGGTCTTACGGCGACTCCGGGAGCACAAGTTGTACCTTCGAGCGGAGAAGTGCGACTTTGAAAAATCGTCAATCGAGTACCTCGGAGTCATCATCTCCCACAACCATGTCGAAATGGACCCCGTCAAGGTCGCAGGCGTCTCCGCTTGGCCGACTCCGGAAAACAAGAAGGACATTCAGCAGTTCCTTGGGTTCGCTAATTTCTACCGCAGGTTCATTCGGGACTTCTCGACCCTCGCCCCCTCTTCGTGCTCACCAAGAAGGACCAGCAGTGGACTTGGGGCGACGCGGAGGCCTCCGGTTCCAAGCGATCAAGGACGCGGTCACCTCGGACCCGGTCCTGGCGATTCCGGACGACGCACGGCCTTTCCGACTCGAGGCGGACAGCTCTGATTATGCGACGGGGGCGGTTCTTTCACAATCCGCCCCGGATGGGAAGTGGCACCCTGTAGCATTCTATTCCAAAAGCTTAAATGATGTCCAGCGCAACTACGAAAATCCACGACAAGGAGATGCTCACGATCATCCGCGCACTCGAGGAGTATAGACACTTCCTCGAGGGCGCCGCGCACCTGTCGAGATTTGGACTGACCATAAGAATTTGGAGTACTTCAGGAAGACGCAACACCTCAACCGGAGACAGGCCCGGTGGTCTCTGTACCTCTCCCGGTTCGACTTCACGCTGCACCACAAGCCTGGCCGCGATATGGGTCGGCCTGACGCCCTCTCCCGGGAGACCCGACCACGGAGTCGATTCCGACAACTCCGATGTCGTCCTTCTGCGGCCTGAACTCTTCCACGTCCGCGCACTCGAGGGCGTTTCCGTTTCCGGTCCCGGCTCTGAACTCCTCCGTGACATCCGTGATGCCCTCTCCGGTGAGCCTGACCTGGAGGAGCCCGTCGCACTAGCGGCCCGGCAACTTCTTAAGGTTCAAGGTCAAGCTCGGGGCCCCCGCTCCTCACGTTCTGACGAATGGGCCGTCTCCGGCGGTCTTCTCCATTTCCGAGGAAAGATCGTCGTACCAAAAGACAAGGATCTCCGGAGACGCATCATCGAGCTCTGCCATGACACCCGAGTCGCCGGACACGCAGGTCGTTTCAAGACCCTGGAGTTGGTCTCCCGGAACTACTGGTGGCCTCAGATGTCTCGCCATATCGGCCGGTATGTCGCGACCTGTGACTTGTGCTGTCGCACCAAGGCACTCCGGAGACTGCCCCACGGAGAGCTGCACCCCACGGAAACGCCCCGAACGCTGGCATACCGTCTCCGTCGACTTCATCGTAGAGCTTCCCGAAGCCCATGGGTACGACGCGATCATGGTCGTCGTTGACACCCTCGGAAAGCGCCCCACTTCTCGGAGTGTCATACGACGGTCGATGCAGTAGGGGCAGCCCGCCTCTACTACCGGAATGTCTGGCGGCACCATGGGACTCCGGAGAAGTACGTCTCCGACCGCGGCTCGCAGTTCATCGCGGACTTCACCCGAGAACTTTGGCGTCTAATCGGCATCAAGCCCGCCACGTCCACGGCATACCACCCCCGCAGACAGACGGTCAGACAGAGCGCGTCAACCAGGAGCTGGAGCAGTACTTGCGGATCTTCACCAACTATCAGCAGGACGACTGGGATGAGCTGATTCCGGCCGCGGAGTTCGCCTACAACAACCATGTTCACTCCTCCACGCAGCAGGTCCCCTTCATGACGGACACGGGACGGCTCCCGCGCATGGGCTTCAACCCGGAGTCCGTTCCGCCATGGAGTCAGTGAACGAGTTCCGCGACCGGATCGCCACTGGTGTTGCTGAAGCCAAGGCCGCTCACTAAGGCCAAGGAGGAGTACAAGCGCTACTACGACCGGAGACGGACTCCGTCTCCGGAGTTTAAGGTTGGCGACCGTGTTTGGCTGGATGCCTCTGACATCAGGACGACTCGCCCCTCGGAAAAGTTCTCCCATCGCCGCCTTGGACCGTTCAAGATAGTCGCGGAGATCAGCAAAGGTGCCTACAAGCTCGACCTCCCTCCGCGCTACTCGAAGCTCCACCCGGTCTTCCCCGTCGTCAAGCTCGAGCTCGCTCAGGACGACCCCTTCGACGGACGCCCCGGCTACGACCAGCCCCCTCCGGACCTCGAGGACGGAGTCCCGGAGTGGGAAGTAGAGGAAATCCTGGACGCAAGGGTGAGGTATAAACGGCTGAACTACTTCGTCAGATGGAAAGGCTACGACGCATCGCACGACCAATGGGTCCGCTTCGACCGCGTCTTCGCCCCGGAGAAAATTGCGGAGTTCTATCGTAAGTACCCTGGCAAGCCACGACACATCGCCTCCGCGACCTTCGACTCGATTCCGTTCCGGTCTATGCGTCGGGACGCCGCATTCAAAGGGGGGGGTGATGTCAGGGGAACCTCCCTTTCGGCCCCCGGAGACGCCCCCGATTCCGGTCCGACTCCGGTTCCGTCTCCGGTCCGGCCCTCCATCTCGCCCGCACAATCACCGATCCGTCAACGCCCTCCCGACGGTCGCCCTGGGACCTCGCCTGCGACGCCGCCCAAGCCTTCTGTGCCCGACAGCGGCAGCTACGGACAAGCAGTATATAGTCAGCTACCTAGCAGGCAGACCCTTAGAGTTTCTTCTCTTTGGATCCTCCCCTGCTAGGTCAGCTTCATTTGTATTCGCTTACCAATGTTCACGCCTTTGGATCCTCCCCTGCTAGGACCTTGATCTCAGGCCTCCGGGGTTGCCCTTACAGACGGTGCAAGAAATAGTATGCATTGACATAGTGCAAAGCTCAGTGATATCATGACGAGAGTCTTGGCCTCGTTTGACTAATCAGACAGCAATTCGATGGGCATTGTTGTCGATATGTCTGAACCCTATGGGTAGAGGGAATAGGTATGAGTAGGACATTTTTCCATTCATGGGCCGGGTTGGGCCCAGCTGTCATACAAAATATACATTTTTTCACAATGCCATCATTTTCGAAAATAGTAATAAAAATATATAATAGTCAGAGTCCCAAAGTAGTGATTATAAACTGGTTTGTAAACCAGGCTGCCAAACACATGATTTTTAATTTTGTACTAATTTACACTTTACCTCGGAATTTTCACTAAAATATGACTGGAACATGTGCAATGGCACTTGGCAAGGCTAATTCAGTCAACCACCACCACAAATATGACAGAGTGTGGTATCCTGTGCATCTTCAGATGCTCTAAGGTTATCCTTGGAGCACAACAGGGTTTTTACATGATGAGGTTGGATGAATCATAATAGAGGGATCATAGCCTTTGTTTGCGAAGAAGGGTGAAATGCCAGTAGAAGCGTTAGGAGCATTGTTGAGTGTGAACTCTGCGATTGGCAGTAACTGTGCCAATCATCCTGTTGGTAAGAACAATAGATGTGAATATATTGCTCAACAGTTTGGTTCATGTGCTCTGTTTGCCCATCAGCAGAAGGATAATAACCCAAAGTGTAGTGGAGTTCCATGTTGAGTAGTTCTCCAAGGGAACAGAAGAAAGAGGACATGAATTCCTTTCCGCGGTCAGAAGTGACGTGGGATGGGACTCTGTGTTTCAAGAAGACATGAATAAGAAAGAGTCGAGCGAGCTCTGGAGACGAAATGTGAGTGTCGCATGGAATCAAAATGACCTGTTTTGAGGCACGATCAACAATGACTAGAATGGTATCGAATTTACTAGATATGGGGAGCTGCTCAATGAAGTCTATAGAGATAGAATCCCAAGGATGGAGAGGAATGGGGAGAGGCTTTAGCAGACCATAAGGTAAATGCCTTGGCTTTTTGTTGTACTTGCAGGTTATACAAGATGCACAGTAGTCCTTGACAAAGGTTCTGAGTTCTGGCCAAGTGTATTCACGTCGGACAAGAGCAAGAGTCCAATTTTGGCCAAAGTGACCAGATAGGATATGATGATGGTGTCAGAGTACAGTAAGTCATAACTCCGGAGACGTACCGGAGAAGAGTGGTACCCAGATTGGATTGCCATAGCGTAAGAGACCAGTGTCATCGAGTTTTCAGTGCGAGGAGTTGCCAGATTTCGTGGCTGTGATACCATAGACGGCAGCGGGATCGTCATTAAGGTGAGCACAAATGTCGTCATGAAGTTTCTTGACATCCAGAATGATGGAGGCATGAAGCACAGGTTCTTCAAGGAAGGTAGCGCGGAGTGAGGTATTGAGTTGTTCAGACGTGAAAATAGGGCAAAAATTTTGCAGATTCAATTTTCCATAGGACTTATCCCCCTCTTTTGAGTAGACATCCCATTGTCTAGTTAACACATCAGGCTTACCCCCAGGTTTACCTGGGCGGAATCGAATTGTCATGTTAAAACGATGAAGATACTTGGACCAGCGGACCTGGCGGCGAGTTAGAACCTTGGTAGTAGAGAAATACTCAAGATTCTTGTGATCAGTGACCACATTGACCAGAATTGGGGCGTCTTCAAGATATTGATGCCAGTGCGTAAACACATCGAAGATAGCAAGTAATTCCTTATCGTGTGTATCATAGTTGAGCTCTGATGGCCCCAGAGAGCGACTCTGGAAAGCCACAGGATGGATTTCACTATCATCGCCGGAGACAGAAAGGATAGCAGCAATAGCATAGTCAGAGGCATCAGTTTCTAAAGTGATTTGGCAGTCTGGGACCCAGTGGTGAAGGGTTGGAGCCTCAACAAAAGCCTTCTTGAGATAGTCAAAAGCCTCTTGACACTCAGTGGACCAGTTCCAGTGGATATTGGCACAAGTGAGACGAGTGAGCGGAATCGTGATGTCGGAGTAGTTGAAAATGAAACGTTGATAGAAGTTACAGAAACCAAGGAAGGATTGAATATCCTTAACTTTCCTAGGCATAGGCCAGTCCGTAATGGCGGAGACCTTCTCCGGAGATATGCGAAAACCGTCAGGGGAAAGAATGTAGCCCAGATACTTGGTTGTCATGATGCCAAATTCGCACTTTGGCAGCTTACAGTAGAGTCCGGCTTCGCGGAGACACCGTAGGACTTCCCTGACATGCTCGACATGCTTCGACTTGTCATCTGAATAGACTAGGATGTCCTTAAGATAGACAATAACTGTAACATCCAGTCAGTTGGTGAAAAGACTATTGAGAAATATTTCAAACACAGCAGGAGCATTGGTAAGACCTTCAGGAACGACCCTGAACTGGTAAGAGCCATAGCGAGTGCGGAATGCCATTTTTGGTTTGTTTCTGGGTGCAATGCGGAGAAGATGATAGACATGGTGCAGATCGAGTTTCATGTAGATACGTGCCTTTCCCGGTGTGTCAAGCAAGTCTGAGATTAGCGGTAACGGGTAGCGGTCCTTCTTTGTGATACGATTGAGTCTGCAATAGTCAACACAAAGGGGAAGGCTGCCATCTTTCTTCTTAGCGAAGAGAATAGGTGCACCATGACTAGAGCGCAAAGGATAAATGAACCCGGAGCGGAGATTCTTGTCGATGAACTTGCAGAGAGCTTCCAGCTTGTTCTGAGACAGAGAATAGACGTGACCAATAGGTGGTTCTTCACCATCAACAGTTTCGATCTTGAGATCGAACTGCGATGGGGCGGAAGGTTGAACACCTCCGTTTCCAAGAACACCTCGGCGTAGTCTTGATACTCGGGTGGAAGACGATTAACCTCAGGCTCAGCTTGAGCTGCTCTGTAAGGGCAACCCCGGAGGCCTGAGATCAAGGTCCTAGCAGGGAGGATCCAAAGAGAAGAAACTTTGAGGGTCCGCCTGCTAGGTAGCTGACTATATACTGCTTGTCCGTAGCTGCCGCTGTCGGGCACAGAAGGCTTGGGCGGCGTCACAGCAGGGCGACCGTCGGGAGGGCGTTGACGGATCGGGGATTGTGCGGGCGAGATGGAGGGCCGGACCGGAGTCGGAACCGGAATCGGACCGGAATCGGGCGCGTCTCCAGGCCGAAAGGGAGGTTCCCCTGACATCACCCCCCCCTTTGAATGTGGCGTCTCGACGCATAGACCGGAACGGAATCGAGTCGAAGGTCGCGGAGGCGATGTGTCGTGGCTTGCCAGGGTACTTACGATAGAACTCCGCAATTTTCTCCGGGGCGAAGACGCGGTCGAAGCGGACCCACTGGTCATGCGATGCGTCGTAGCCTTTCCATCTGACGAAGTAATTCAGCCGTTTATACCTCACCCTTGCATCCAAGATTTCCTCTACTTCCCACTCCGGGACTCTGTCCTCGAGGTCCGAAGGGGGCTGGCCGTAGCCGGGGCGTCCGTCGAAGGGGTCGTCCTGGGCGAGCTCGAGCTTGACGACGGGGAAGACCAGGTGGAGCTTCGAGTAGTGCGGAGGGAGGTCGAGCTTGTAGGCACCTTTGCTGATCTCCGCGACTATCTTGAACAGTCCGAGGCGGCGATGGGAGAACTTTTCCGAGGGGCGAGTCGTCCTGATGTCAGAGGCATCCAGCCAAACACGGTCGCCAACCTTAAACTCCGGAGACGGAGTGCGTCTCCGGTCGTAGTAGCGCTTGTACTCCTCTTTGGCCTTAGTGAGCGCGGCCTTGGCTTCGGCAACACCAGTGGCGATCCGGTCGCGGAACTCGTTCACCGACTCCATGGCGGAACGGACTCCGGGTTCGAAGCCCATGCGCGGGGAGCCGTCCCATGTCCGTCATGAAGGGGACCTGCTGCGTGGAGGAGTGAACATGGCTGTTGTAGGCAAACTCCGCGGCCGGAATCAGCTCATCCCAGTCGTCCTGCTGATAGTTGGTGAAGATCCGCAAGTACAGCTCCAACTCCTGGTTGACGCGCTCTGTCTGACCGTCTGTCTGCAGGTGGTACACGGTGGATGTGGCAGGCTTGATGCCGATTAGGCGCCAGAGTTCTCGGGTGAAGTCCGTGATGAACTGCGAGCCGCGGTCGGAGACGTACTTCTCCGGAGTCCCATGGTGCCGCTGTCAGGGGAACCCCCGCTTCGGCCTCCTTCGGACCCTCCGAACGCATCCGAGGCGCATCCGACCGGCGCCCCCTCGGACGCTCCGACCCACCCCGACCATCGTCCCACGGCCTCCTTCGCCCGCACAATCACCGATCCGTCAAGACCCTCCCAACGATCACCTTGGGACAGAGCCTGCGACGCCGCTCAGGCCTTCTGCGCTCTCGTCGGCAGTTACGGACGACCAGTATATAGTTGGCGCCCTAGCAGGCGGACCCTTAGAGTTTCTTCTCTTTGGATCCTCCCCTGCTAGGTCGGTCCCTCCGTGTATTTCCTGTAGTCTTATTCACGCTTTGGATCCTCCCCTGCTAGGCTTTCGTCGGAGTCTCCAGGGTTGCCCTTACAGCAGAAGAAACTCTCTACGGGATTAACCGGTCAAGATTGCCAGGTTTGGTGCTGACTCAGGCTCGGAGTACGAGTCCGTACCCCCCTCGTCACCGCCCCTGCCACTTGACCCCTCCTCCTCTGCTCTTGTCGTCTTTACGCCCGCTATGTCTACCGGAGCTGCTCCGGACGCTGACGCCACATGGACGCACTTGAGGCGAAACTAGACAACCTCACCAATATCCTCACCCACCTTGCTTCCCAGGCTTCCGCTGCCGCACCCCTCCGGCAGCTCCCGAACCGCCTTCGGCATCTCCGAATGCCCCCGACGGGATGTGTTATTTGGTGACATTACTGTCGCCTCAAAACTGGTCTTACGACCAAACCCCCCGTTTGCGTTTAACGGAGATCGCAAACGCGGCCGCGCCTTCCTATACGCGGTCAAAACCTACGCTCGGCTTGCCCCGGAGGCCTTCGTAGTTAACGGAGAGCCGAGCGAAGAAAAGGCCGTCCGCTACGCCATGTCCTATATGGCGGAGGGACCTGCTCAGCAATGGGCAGAGCGTCATGGGAGCAAAAACCCCTTCCCCTTCCCTCGGTGGAGCCAGTTCCTCTCCGAGTTTCGCCTTCGGTTCGTCGAGGAGAACGAACAGGACCTCGCGCTCGCTAAGTTGGAAAGCGGGTTATCACATGGGAACGCGGGATGTCTACGGATATACCGACGACTTGAGGACTTCATGGACCTCGCTGGCTTCAAGACGCGTTGGTTAAGGTAACCAAGTACCGCCACGGACTTGACCCCTTGATCAACAACGGCATCACCTCTTCGAATGACCCCCCAGACCTCCGTGACTATCTGGGCTGGCGCACTCGGGCTTTCCGACAATATGAAGCCCTGGTGCGAGCGAAGCTCATTAAGGGAACGGCTACCCCGCGGACCGCTTCAGGAGCCCCGCGCGGCGCCTTCCCCATCACTCGTTCGGCAACTCCGTTCCCCATCCGCCCGGTGGCCCCGCCTGTGCCACCCGCGGCCCGCGCCCCCGTCCCGGTACCTCCGGCTCCCGTCCCTATGGAGCTGGATCGTACTAGGGCTCGAGGTGCCCCTCGTCGAGCCTGCTTCAGATGCGGCGACCCCAACCATTTGGCTCGGGACTGTCCGCTCCCCCGCCGACGTCCGCCATGTGGACATCCTCGACGAGGTAATCCAGCAACTTGGCGATGAGATGCTGGGAGAGCTGCTTGCGCGGTTGTCCGATACTGCGGCCTTAGCGGAGGCGCATTCGGAGGCTCCGGCAGAGGATTTTGTCCCCGCGACGAGTGACTGGTGTGCCCTCGTTCGGCGTCCATAAATCGTTTCACTTGTTTGTATGATGAATCAACTCCCTTGCCCTACAACGAGCCCAAAACGAAAGACGCACCCTCTGCCCCCTCCGAAGCCCCCCGTTCGGATTCGCCGACTTGCCTGGGAGAAAAAGCTACCTGGCAGTTATACCATCTCTGCCGCTCCTGGCGTTAACTCGCTGCACCTCCCCCTTGAACTTGAGTCCACTGCGAACGCGCTCAAGCTCTCCCTCTCGGGTCTGGTCGACTGCGGAGCTACTTCGGACTTTATCGACACAGAATATGTCAACCGGAATAATGTGCCAGTCCGAAATCTCTCAGTACCCATCCCGGTCTACAACGTCGACGGCACCCCCAATGATGCTGGGTCTATTCGCCAAATCGCGGACCTCGTTCTACGGTACAACGGACACTCGAACGCGTTCAGCTGGCTGTAACCCACCTTGGGAAACAGGACCTGATACTCGGATACTCCTGGCTCAAAAAGCATAACCCCGAGATCAACTGGGAAACAAAGGAGGTGAAAATGAGTCGTTGCCCCGCAGCTGCTCTACCTGCCGTGACGAAGAGCGGACCGAACGCGCCGAGGTTCGGCAGCTCCGACTCCTTAAATCACGACTACTTGCGGGCGCCTTCCCCACTGTTTCCGCTATCGATATCGCTGGCCCAGATGATGCTGACGACGAGCTCGGAGCTGCCCGGACCCTCCGGAGCCCTCACCAGATCTCGACGGCGACGAGCATCTTGAAGACGGCGACCGCATCTTCTACACCTCCTTTCGCCCAGTTGAGGAGATCCGCGCTGGCAGTACAGAGTCCCAACGCCTTGCAGAGGCCTTCGCCCGTAACTCGGCCCCTCCGCCTTCGGAGATCCCGGACTGGGCCAAGGAGTTCCAAGACGTCTTCGACAAGGAGTCCTTTGACACGTTACCAGAACGAAGGGCTTGGGACCACGCTATCGAACTCGTCCCCGACGCGAAAGCCCGCTAACTGCAAGGTGTATCCGATCTCTCCCCTCGAACAGCGCGAACTTGACGAGTTCATCGAGGAAGGACTTGCCACAGGCCGTATTCGCCCTTCGAAATCTCCGATGGCCTCCCCCGTCTTCTTCGTTAAGAAAAAGGACGGAGGGCTTCGGTTTGTCCAGGACTACCGCGCCCTCAACGCAATGACGATTAAGAACCGGTACCCCCTTCCGTTGATTAACGACCTTATCAACAGGCTCAAGGGCGCTCGTTACTTCACCAAACTCGGCGTTCGCTGGGGTTTTAATAACGTCCGGATTAAAGAAGGAGACGAGTGGAAGGCGGCCTTTCGGACTAACCGAGGGTTGTTCGAACCTTTGGTGATGTATTTCGGCCTGACAAACTCCCCCGGACGTTCCAAACGATGATGAATGACATTTTCCAGGATCTCATTCTTTCAGGCGACGTTATGATCTACCTCGACGACATCCTTATCGCACATTCGGACCTCCGCAAGCACCGCGAGATCGTCCGGGAGGTCCTTCGGCGGCTCGAATGCACAAGTTGTACCTTCGCAAGGAAAAGTGCGACTTGAGAAATTGTCAATCGAGTACTTGGGGGTCATTATCTCACACAACCATGTCGAAATGGACCCCGTTAAGGTCGCCGGAGTCTCCGCATGGCCTCCGCCCGAAAACAAGAAGGACGTTCAGCAGTTCCTGGGGTTTGCTAATTTCTACCGCAGGTTCATTCGGGATTTCTCGGCCCTAGCGCAACCTCTCTTTGCGCTCACCAAGAAAGACCAGAAATGGACCTGGGGAGACGCCTAGGCCGCCGCCTTTCAAGCCATCAAGGACGCGGTCGTATCAGAACCTGTCTTAGCGATCCCGGACGACTCTCGGCCTTTCCGACTTGAAGCAGACAGCTCAGATTATGCAACGGGGGCGGTTCTTTCACAACAATCCGCCCCGGACGGGAAGTGGCACCCTGTAGCGTTCTATTCCAAAAGCTTAAATGATGTCCAGCGCAACTACGAGATTCACGACAAGGAGATGCTCGCGATCATCCGCGCACTCGAGGAGTATCGGCATTTCCTCGGGGGCCCGCATCCGGTTGAGATCTGGACTGACCATAAGAACTTGGAATACTTCCGAAAGGCGCAACACCTTAATCGTCGGCAAGCCCGATGGTCGTTGTACCTTTCCAGGTTTGACTTTACGCTGCACCATGTCCCAGGTCGCCAGATGGGCCGTCCCGATGCTCTCTCCCGCCCGGCCTGACCACGGTATCTCTGACGACAACTCGGATGTCACCCTCTTACGCCCCGAACTGTTCCACGTTCGCGCACTTGAGGCCGTCACTGTCTCTGGGCCTGGCTCCGAACTTGTCCGCGACATCAAGGAAGCGCTATCCGGTGAGCCTGACCTAGAGGAGCCCGTCGCGCTTGCGGCCCGGCAACTCTTGAAGGTCCGAGGTCAAGTTCGGGGCCCCCGCTCATCACGTTCGGACGAGTGGGCCGTCTCGGGCGATCTCTTGTACTTCCGCGGCAAGGTTGTAGTCCCCAAAGACAAGGACCTAAGGAGGCGCATCATCGAGCTCTGCCACGACACGCGAGTCGCCGGACACGCCGGGCGGTTCAAGACCCTGGAGTTCGTTTCGCGCAACTACTGGTGGCCACAGATGTCCCGCCATATCGGACGCTACGTCGCGACCTGCGACTTATGCTGTCGTACGAAGGCCCTCCGAAGGCTTCCGCACGGGGAGCTACATCCAACCGAAGTCCCCCGAGCGCTGGCACACCGTCACTGTGGACTTCATCGTCGAGCTCCCCGAGGCCCATGGGTATGACGCGGTTATGGTAGTGGTTGACGCCCTCGGGAAACGCGCTCACTTCACCGAATGCCATACGACAATAGACGCGGTCGGAGCTGCCCGCTTGTACTATCGGAACGTCTGGAGACACCACGGAACCCCGAGAAGTACATTTCGGACCGCGGTTCGCAGTTCATCGCTGACTTTACGCGAACTCTGGCGCTTAATTGGCGTCAAGCCGGCTACCTCTACGGCTTACCACCCGCAGACCGACGGACAAACCGAACGCGTTAACCAGGAGCTCGAGCAGTACATCCGAATCTTCACCAACTACCAACAAGACGACTGGGACGAGCTTATCCCTGCCGCTGAGTTCGCCTATAACAACCACGTTCACTCCTCCACTCAACAGGTACCCTTTATGACGGACACTGGCCGGCTTCCCGAATGGGTTTCGAGCCGGGCACCCGCTCAGAGTTGGAGTCAGTGAACGAGTTTCGCGATCGGATAGCGAACGGCGTCTCCGAGGCGAAGGCCGCGCTCGTCAAAGCCAAAGCCAAAGACGAGTATAAACGGTACTACGATCGGAGACGATCGGACGCTCCGAATATTCAAGTTGGTGATAAGGTTTGGTTAGATGCCTCTGACATCAGAACAACTCGGCCCTCCGAGAAGTTCTCCCACAAGCGCCTCGGACCGTTTAAGGTGCTCGCAGAGGTTAGTAAAGGTGCCTACAAGCTCGACCTCCCCCCCACGTTACTCCAAGCTCCACCCCGTCTTCCCCCGTTGTTAAACTCGAGGCTCGCTCAGGACGACCCCTTCAATGGACGACCCGGCTACGACGAACCGCCCCCGAACTAGAGGACGGAGTCCCCGAATGGGAAGTCGAGGAAATCTTGGATGCCAGGATAAGGTATAAGCGTCTTAACTACTTCGTCAGGTGGAAAGGCTACGATGCCCGCGCGACTCGTGGGTTCGGTTCGACCGTGTCTTCGCGCCAGACAAAATTGCGGACTTCTATCGGAGGTACCCAGGTAAACCACGGCACATCGCCTCAGCGACCTTCGACTCCTTGCCCTTCCGAACTATGCGTCGGGACGCCGCATTCAAAGGGGGGTGATGTCAGGGGAACCCCCCGCTCGGCCTCCTTCGGACCCTCCGAACGCATCCGAGGCGCATCCGACCGGCGCCCCCTCGGACGCTCCGACCCACCCCGACCATCGTCCACGGCCTCCTTCGCCCCGCACAATCACCGATCCGTCAAGACCCTCCCAACGATCACCTTGGGACAGAGCCTGCGACGCCGCTCAGGCCTTCTGCGCTCTACGTCGGCAGTTACGGACGACCAGTATATAGTTGGCGCCCTAGCAGGCGGACCCTTAGAGTTTCTTCTCTTTGGATCCTCCCCTGCTAGGTCGGTCCCTCCGTGTATTTCCTGTAGTCTTATTCACGCTTTGGATCCTCCCCTGCTAGGCTTTCGTCGGAGTCTCCAGGGTTGCCCTTACAGCCGCCAGACGTTCCGGTAATAGAGGCGGGCTGCCCCTACTGCATCGACCGTCGTATGACACTCCGAGAAGTGGGCGCGCTTTCCGAGGGTGTCAACGACGACCATGATCGCGTCGTACTCATGGGCTTCGGGGAGCTCTACGATGAAGTCAACGGAAACGGTATGCCAGCGTTCCGGGGGTGTTTCCGTGGGGTGTAGCTCCCCATGGGGCAGTCTCCGGAGCGTCTTTGTGCGACAGCACAAGTCGCAGGTTGCAACGTACCGGCCGATATGGCGAGACATTTGGGGCCACCAGTAGTTCCAGGAGACCAACTCCAAGGTCTTGAAGCGACCTGCGTGTCCGGCGACTCGAGTGTCATGGCAGAGCTCGATGATGCATCTCCAAAGGTCCTTGTCCTTTGGTACGACGATCTTTCCTCGGAAATGAAGAAGACCGCCGGAGAAGGCCCACTTGTCAGAACGTGAGGAGCGGGGGCCTCGAGCTTGACCTTGAACCTTAAGAAGTTGCCGGGCCGCTAGTGCGACGGGCTCCTCCAGGTCAGGCTCACCGGAGAGGGCATCACGGATGTCACGGAGGAGTTCAGAGCTGGGACCGGAAACGGAAACGCCCTCGAGTGCGCGGACATGGAAGAATTCAGGCCGCAGAAGGACGACATCGGAGTTGTCGGAATCGACTCCGTGATCGGGTCTCCGAGAGAGAGGGCGTCAGGTCGACCCATGTCACGGCCGGGCTTGTGGTGCAGCGTGAAGTCGAACCGGGAGAGGTACAGGGACTACTGGGCCTGTCTCCGGTTGCGGTGCTGCGTCTTCCTGAAGTACTCCAAATTCTTATGGTCAGTCCAAATCTCGACAGGGTGCGCCCTCGAGGAAGTGTCTATACTCCTCGAGTGCACGGATGATCGCGAGCATCTCCTTGTCGTGGATTTCGTAGTTGCGCTGGACATCATTTAAGCTTTTGGAATAGAATGCTACAGGGTGCCACTTCCCATCCGGGGCGGATTGTGAAAGAACCGCCCCCGTCGCATAATCAGAGCTGTCCGCCTCGAGTCGGAAAGGCCGTGCGTCGTCCGGAATCGCCAGGACCGGTTCTGAGGTGACCGCGTCCTTGATTGCTTGGAACGCAGAGGCCTCCGCATCGCCCCAAGTCCATTGCTGGTCCTTCTTGGTGAGCGCAAAGAGAGGACGCGTGAGGGCCGAGAAGTATCGGATGGGCGCTGTGTAGGGCCTCAGGGATGAAGGGAAGGGGCTGGAAGAATGTGGAAGCGCGTCGAAGAGTATGGCGGTATGCGGGCCCGTGCGCCCTCGTGGCCCGGCGGCCCGACCTGAACCGTGACACAAGGGCTCGAACAGGCCTTGGTTAGTCCGGAAAGCCGCTTTCCACTCGTCACCTTCCTTGATCCGGACGTTGTTGAAGCCCCAACGGACATCGAGTTTGGTGAAGTAACGAGCACCTTTGAGCCGGTTGATGAGGTCGTTGATCAGCAGAAGGGAGTACCGGTTTTTGACGGTCATTGCATTGAGAGCACGGTAGTCCTGGACGAAGCGGAGTCCGCCATCCTTCTTCTTGACGAAGAAGACCGGAGACGCCATCAGAGACTTGGAGGGGCGAATCCGGCCCGCCGACAGCCCTTCCTCGGTGAACGCGTTGAGCTCGCATTGCTCGAGGGGCGAGATGGGGTACACCTTGCAGTTGGTGGGCTTAGCGTCGGGGACATGCTCAATAGCGTGGTCCCAGGCTCTCCGCTCCCGGTAGCGTATCGAAGGACTCCTTGTTGAAGACGTCCTGGAACTCCTTAGCCCAGTCTGGGATCTCAGAGGGCGTAGGGGCGGAGTTCCTGGCAAAGGCTTCGGCCAGGCACTGTGAGACGGTGCTACCTGCGCGTATCTCCTCCAAGGGACGGAACGAGGTGTAGAAGATGCGGTCACCATCTTCGAGCTGGTCATCTTTGTCGTCCTTGTCGGAGTCCGGCATCAGATCAGGCAGGCCAGAGTCGAGACCGGAATCGGAATCGTCTCCGTCATCAGGCCCAGAGAGGTCCATGGCGCAGACCGAGGGGAACGGGCCGGAGCGGAGTCGTTTCTGGAGTAACCGGAGTCGCCGTAGCTCAGTCCGTTCAACGCGTTCTTCCTCACGGCAGGTGGAGCAACCGCGGGGGCACCGTGTCATCTCGACCTCCTTGGTTTCCCAATTGATCTCTGGGTTATGCTTCTGCAGCCAGGAGTACCCCAGGATGAGGTCTTGTTTACCAAGATGAGTGACGGCGAGTTGAACACGCCTCGGAATGGCCTTTGTAGCGTAAGACCAAGTCCGCGATCTGGTTGATGGAGCCGGCATCATTTGGAGTGCCATTGACGTTGAAGACCAGAATCGGTTGCGCCAGGGGTGCGGACCGGAATGCCATTCCGAGTAACATAGTTCGTGTTGATGAAGTCGGAGGTGGCACCACAGTCAACAAGCCCAGAGAGGGAGAGCTTCAATGCACTGGTGGTGGACTCTAGCTCCAACGGTAGGTGGAGGGAGTTCACCCCAGGGGAGGCGGCAACGGTATACTACTTGGGTAGTTTCTTTTCCCAAGTAGTGAGGCGGCGAAGGACGATGACCGGAGTCGCGGGCGGAGTCGGAGTCGGAGTTGAGGCGGGGGCAGGAGAGGGTGTGTCTTTCGTTTCGGGCTCATTGTAGGGCAAGGAACTGCATTCATCATACAAGAAGACAAAACGATTTATAGACGCGAATGAGGGCACACCAGTCACTCGTCGCGGGGGACAAAATCCTCTCCGGCCATCGACTCCGCTGCCGTCTCCGGCAGGGCAGCTGTGTCTGTGTAGCGGGCAATCAACTCCGCTAACATCTCGTCACCGAGTTGTTGGATCACCTCGTCAAGGATGTCCATCGAGTGGACATTGGCGGGGAGGGGGCAATCCCGGGCGAGATGGTTTGGGTTGCCGCACCTGAAGCAGGTGCGACGAGGGGCACCCCGAGCCCTGGCGCAATCCAACTCCATAGGAACGGGAGCTGGAGGCGCCGGAGCGGGGGCGCGGGCCGCGGGTGGCACGACCGGGAGCCATTGGGCGGAAAGGGGCCGGAGCCGGGATGCGGTTGACCGGAAACAGAGTCCGAATCAAACTGCCAGGCGTCTTGGGGGCGGCTGACTTGATCAGCTTGGCCCGGACCAGGGCCTCATATTGACGGAAGGCCCGGGTGCGCCAGCTGAGGTAATCCCGGAGGTCCGGGGGGTCGTTCGAGGACGTGATTCTAGTGCTGTCCAATTATGATTATGAATACGAAATTTTCATAATTTATTCATATTCATAATATATTCTCTCTGCTGGAGCATATTATAATTGTATTCATATTCATAATCATAATTGGGCTCAGAATATTCAATTATATTCAAGCTTCACAAGTCTGCACATAGTGCATATAATCCACCTTATCTCATGGTTTATTGAACCACTCCTTGGTTATGGTTGTTTCTGTGGCCAATTTTGCAGTCATTGAGGCATGCATATCTGTCATCCTATGCTTGATGCTGGAGTCTGGAGACCAGGTGCCCTACAGAGATGCTCTTTGCAGCCATAACCAGGATTGGTAACATAGCCTGGATATTCTACAACAAGATATTAAGCTGAACAAAACTCTAGCCTAGGTCAAGTATGATACCTTCACCAGCGAAGAGTATCATCAAAGTCCAGGGTAGCAATATAAAGGTCAACTTCAGCCTTCTGTCAGGGCTGGATATGGATATTGTCCGGCCTGATTTACTGCCAAAAGCCATTGATATGGTAAAGACTGAGTTTGAAGATGTTGCTACTGCTGCTAGTAGCCTGCTACAGAGCTAGTACCTCTGGCTGAAGGGCTTGCTGGTGTATTTGAATATAATTAATTATGGCCAAGGTATAATATATTATATTCATAATATATTCATATTCATAATCACTCATATTCAATGGGTCTGAATATGCAAAGGGCATAATATAATCATATTTATTCGAATATATTCAAAATATATTCTAGCATAATATAATTGTGGACAGCACTACGTGATTCCGTTGTTGATCAAGGGATCAAGTCCGTGGCAGAACTTAGTCACCTTGACCAGAGCATCTTCGAATCCGGCAAGGTCCATCAGGTCCTCGAAGTCGTCGGTGTACTGGTAGACATCCTTTGTACCCATGTGATAGGTGGAAGTCTCCAGCTTGGAGAGAGCGTGATCTTGCTCGTTCTCCTCGACGAACCGGAGTCGAAACTCGGAGACGAACAAGCCCCAAGACGGAAACGGAAACAGGGCTTTGCTTCCGTGGTGCTCCGCCCATTGCTGAGCGGGTCCTTCTGCCATAAATGACATGGCATAGCGGACGGCCTTTTCCTCGCTCGCCTCTCCGTTGACCACAAAGGCCTCAGGGGCAAGGCGGGTATAGGTGCGGACCGCGTAGAGGAACGCGCGGCCGTGTTTCCGATCGCCGTTGAAGGTGAAGGGGGGTTTGGTCGCAAGATCAATTAGGACAGAGTCCCGGAGTGGGAAGTAGAGGAAATCTTGGATGCAAGGGTGAGGTATAAACGGCTGAATTACTTCGTCGGATGGAAAGGCTACGACGCATCGCACGACCAGTGGGTCCGCTTCGACCGCGTCTTCGCCCCGGAGAAGATCGCGGAGCTCTATCGTAAGTACCCTGGCAAGCCACGGCATATCGCCTCCGCTACCTTCGACTCTATTCCGTTCCGGTCTATGCGTTGGGACGCTGCATTCAAAGGGGGGGTGATGTCAGGGGAACCCCCCTTTTGGCCCCCTCGGAGACGCGTCCGACTCCGGTCCGATTCCAGTTCCGACTCCGGTCTGGCCCTCTATCTCGCCCACACAATCACCGATCCGTCAACGCCCTCCTGACGGTCGCCCTGGGACCTCGCCTGCGACGCTGCCCAAGCCTTCTGTGCCCGACAGCGGCAGCTACGGACAAGCAGTATATAGTCAGCTCCCTAGCAGGCAGACCCTCAGAGTTTCTTCTCTTTGGATCCTCCCCTGCTAGGTCAGCTTCATTTGTATTCGCTTACCAATGTTCACGCTTTGGATCCTCCCCTGCTAGGACCTTGATCTCAGGCCTCCGGGGTTGCCCTTACACATATGATGGTGACGAGATACCATGTTTTATTGATAATACTCTTTAAACCCTCCTGATAGTACTTAAATTATGTATTTCCATCAAGTACTTGCAGAGATAGAGGCTTATCAGTTTTAAATCAGCGAATGATTGGCTAGTACTGCCACAACTATTCAGCTGCCACTACAGGTTACTAAATGAAAGTTGTTCATATAGTCAAAATATACAACTTTGGTTTTGTGACAATCTGTGACATAGTCTAATAATTGTACCGTCAAATGGTGAAAATTTCCTTTTTTGGAAAGTTGTCATGCTTATCACTCCATATTATGGTATATAACAGTACGGCACAGGTACCGAATAGTGGTTATTGACCAAAAGTTCCTTTTTAGGACACTCTGTCACATGTCACATAGTGGACTTGGTTCCGATAGCCTATGTCGTATTATTCACCTTTATTCACCCCTACATGCTAGACTTAGTGAAAATTTGCCTTGGACTTCACAATTAATATTATTCACCCCCTTCACCAACAATTATTCGCCACTTGGGGAATTCAAGTTGCTGATAACACTGGGGCTTATCAGTGGCAACCTGCGTCATTGCCACACTGATAATGTACAGTGTGTTGTGGGCTAAACCGTCAAATTCAAATTTTTGTATCAAATGTCACGCCATTATTGGCATTCGAATTGAGTAAAATACTATAGTAGTGGTCCTCGATCGAGTTTCTTCTCATCAGGAAACACGGATTCGGCTATTCCCATAGCACTCTGTAGCGCTATATATCGGGCAACTTGTCTACAGAGCTATGAGTGCTATAGATGCTCCTGTAGCGCTACCAGGGCAGTTACCGTGTTTCCTGATGCTTGTAATTGCCTAAGTTCTTTACCGCTAACAAGCTTCTAAAAGCTGACATCTCGAATGGGCTGTGGACGATCTCGCAATCTGGTCGCCTCTGACAGACTGCAACTACGTACTGATTCAATTTTCGTGCCTATTAAGCGGCGCAAGCAGATCTAGAGGCCAAAACGAGTGTTATTTGACAAAACAAGTGGGAGTATATGCACGCGTCGTGTTGGCGTGGTTACGCCGCAACGGTTCCAAGAAACTTGAAGGGGGAAGCCAAGCCAAGTCACTAACTATATGCCCGACTAAGTAATAGTCCATAGTCCATAAGCCATAAGATACAGAGGGAAAATATGCTGAAGCCTGAGGTTAGTGTACTTAGTTTCCTTGAAGCATTGAATAAGATTAAATAACAAATTGTTTTTTTTAATATACTAGTACTCTACTACTTAGTATTTATACTCCCACCATGATTTATTGATTATCTGCACTTTCACCTTATGAGCAGGATTGTACTGCGATAATTTCCTCTCTAACATAAGCTGAGCTTTATCTAACTCAGCTTGGCTAAGGGACAAGCCACCAGAAGAAGAGTTATGGAAATGCCCTATCAATGTCTCTACTCCTTGCCACCAATCGAGTATCCGTTGAAGATCATTGTCCCGGTCAAAATTTCGTAAACTTTGACGATGCAACTCGTTGTATGACATCCCAATGTGGATCTCAGTGAAGTGCCGAACAGCGCACTGGAACTCTCGAGGCATTGGGTTCAAGAGGTGATACCAAGAAGGGGCTTGTGCAAGTCGAAGCGCCATGTGTGGACGAGGCAGCGATCGCCAACGGATTGCATGTGAAATGTCGACAATTTGATGGAAGAATGTTTCCGGGCTGTCGTAGTACCTTGCGCTAAACCACACAACAGTGACGTGGCCCAGGAGCGGAAGGCTACAAGTTGTAAGGAGAAGATGGATTATGGCAGGTCCAGCTTCTACGCATTGCAAGTTGGCAAATGCTCGATTGGATTCAAGTTGCCGATCAGAGTGGGGCCGGCCCGGGAGTGGAAACTCCCACGGCGCTGGGCCGTTCGCTCGCATGAAGTTATACTCGTCGGGAATAATGCGAATCGTCGTCAGGTGTGGAAACCATGTGGCAAGGTCAAGCAGAGTTTCTGGTGGAGCTGAACTTTGAGCTGAATAACAATCGACGAGCGTGAGTTCCGAAGTATGTGGAGCGGAGCCAGCGAATCGAGGAAGCACCGCAGCCCATAGATCCAGAGGGGCAGCTTCCAAGTCAACCTCAAGCTTGGATAGACAAGTGTCTTGCAAGCACTCCAAAAGAGTATCGATCACAGGAGTCACCAACAGACTCGCCGAGTTGATGACAAGTTTCTCGAGCAGAAGATTGTTGCGCATATGCGGGACACTGACTTGAACAGGGACTTCACGGTATCCATCAGCTTCCCGGCAGGCCTCGAAATAGGTTCTGAACTCACCGAGAGGCATCGACTCGGACGCTGGCAAATCATGAGTGTAAGACGGCTGTTTTAACATGATATCGTCCGAAATGCCAGTGGGCTTCTTTGGGCGGAGAATCACGGGCAAACGACCATGGTGCACTCCAAGCTCTCCACATCCGGCACCAAGTATCTGCTCCAACAATTTACTGAGGGTCGGCCCAACACCGGCTAAGATCGGCTCGCCGGCATAGGTGTCGTTAAGCTCCTCGGGAAAGCGGAGAGAGACCTTCTTCAGCGAGTTCAGCGGCTTGAGTCGTCTTATAAAACGGGAAACCCGAGCAATTTGTCCCGACCCCAGAGAAATTGATCCGAAATCCTCCGAGTCAAGATCGCCAGCGGATCGCCGCTCTACCCGAAATGTGATCGTAAGCTCCTCGATAGCGGGAAGAGTTATACAGAGTCCAAGGCTAAGGACCATAAGCGGGTCCACCTCCCCACTCGTGTCCCAGGCCGCAATGGACATGGATGTAGTCGAGGGATTAAGGGAGAATCGGTCCATCAGAACGTTGATGGCAATGGTATTGAGGGCTCGGGATAGCAAGGAAAGGGACTTCAAGGCTTCATTTGGCAAGTAGGAGCAAATATGGAAAAGTAATTCGGGTGGAATGTCTTCTGTGAGTCGAATTGACATGGTGGCGAGACTCGCCGAGTGATCAGTGCTGAGCGGTGTGCTTTGTTCCCTTGACCGGCCTCTGTTTAGCCATACGCTAAATACCCATCGTCGCCGCAGCAGGAGCCTCGGCTCAACCAACCCCAGAAGCTGCAAGATCGAGCATTGCCCACTAGTTAATAGTATTCACTGGATAATCGTCCACTTTCGTTTCGTAAAATAACACTCGTTTTCGCCTCTAGATCTGTTTGCGCCGGCTAATAGGCACGAAGATTGAATCAGTGCGTAGTTGCGGTGAGAGTTGCAATTGCTGTCCAAGGCCAGTAGATTGCTAGATCGTCCACAGCCCATTTGAGATCTCAGATGTCGAACTTTTAGAAGCTTGTTAGCCGGAAAGAAGTTAGGAAATGAGTTGAAGGCTAAGATGAAGCTCGATCGAGGCGGGACTGCGTGAAGTGAGTTGACAGAGACCTCTGGTGTCATCTTCCGCGTGGACCGCGCACCGATTATCCGACTTGGCGCTGCCGTCACTAGCATGGACTCACGGAGAGTGTTTAGAGGGAGTCAGTGGGTCGTAGCTAGTTGGCTACTCCAGTATCCTTTGAACCGATGGTTGAAGTTCGAGATGTTGATGCCACTAACTTGGAGGACAATACTACAATAATATTTGAGGGACATTGTCAGACCGGTCACCGAAGCTTAAGATTGACGATTCCTCGTAGCTAGACAGTAAGCTGTACCAGTGGCTGAGAAGCAAGGGCTCATACCGGGGATATGGACACCAGAATCCGTTGCTGTGTCGCAGCATGAAAGTGGTTTGATGGATAATGTCACAGTGTCACAGTGTGACATTATCATGTCGGCTATCAATGAGTCTCTTTTGCTCACTCTCACGACGCAGTCTGAAGACGATCTCGCGTATACGGATAGGATCCTTCAAGACGTATTACGACGATACAATGACTACACTAAACTTTGGCGACTCGAATACCGGTGGGGTCGACGATGCTGGTGGTTGGGTTCGCGCTGCAGACGGGTGTTGGTGGTCAGTGTGATGGAAAGCAGGAAAACACGCACATCCAGGCGACCACGGTGGTGGCCTTGACGAAAAACGGCGCGCTGGAAAATAGGTTAGTACAGCTGGCCAATGGAGGCGGAGTGGGACTGACACGTCGGTGAGTTTTTCGTATTCACGAGTGACGGTGAATATAGCCGCGGGGGCAGCCTGACGATGTTTCTAGTGACTGCAAAGAAATGAAGAAGGGGAGACTGACCACGACGAGCGAGGAGAAAGTAGCAAAAGCAAGGAGGGACTTGAGCATGATGGTCAGGTTGGTTGATTGGGTTGTCGTCTGTGCTCGCTCGTCCTTATATGTTTTCCCGCATTAGGAACTGGTTCAGAATGATCGCAGTCCACGGTGATGAATTCCGTCGCCTGCAGAATCGCATCAGCACTTTCCCGCTTCGAATCTGGTAACTTGTAAGTTCCACACGTCGCTTGGGTAGATGTCGTGAAGCTGATATGCGGACAGTGAGCAAATCGGAGATTCGGTACAACAGACTGCGCAGCGGCCTGGAGACTTTAAAAGCCAGGGCGAAAGTGGCTCGTCTTCAATCCAAACTTCTCTCCTTCGTTGCACACTTTGGCATGCTTACCGCCGCGGCCACCATCCTCGTTTCTCTTGCCTTTGCTCGTTCAGCCTTTGGCTCGGTTGGTCCCGTCGCGGACATCACGCTCGTCAACGCCCTGGTTGCCCCCGATGGCTTCACCCGCTCGTCAGTATTCATATCGCGCTAAGGGACATCCAAATTAACGAAGTTTTAGTGCTGTCACCGCTGGTGGCACCATTCCCGGTCCCCTCATCAAGGCCAACGTCGGCGATACATTCCAGCTGAACGTTATCGACGCGCTCACCGACAGCACCATGCTTTTAAGCAGCTCCATTCATTGGCACGGCTTGTAAGACTCTTCCTTTGCTGATATCTCCCGCTAATGACCCAATAGCTTCCAGGCTAACACTGCCTGGGCAGACGGGCCCGCATTTGTTACTCAATGCCCTATTGCTCAGAACGACTCCTTTGTATACGAGTTTTCGACTGTAGGACAGCCAGGTAAAACTTCAAAACGGATTCGCCCTTCAATAACACCTCTCTCTCCCAGGCACATACTGGTATCATTCCCATCTTTCCACCCAATACTGTGATGGTCTTCGCGGCGCCATGGTTGGTATGTGCTGTCCTCTTACTCTCGCTGCTTTTTGGTTAATTCTTCGCTCAGTCTATGACCCCAATGACCCACACGCTAGCCTGTACGACGTCGACGACGATAGTACAGTCATCACTTTGGCCGACTGGTATCATGCACCTGCTCACACACTCCCCGGCGCCCCCACCCTCGTTTCAACGTTGATCAACGGTCTTGGCCGTTATGCTGGTGGTCCGACCTCTCAGCTATCGGTCGTGTCGGTTACTCAGGGGAAGCGTTATCGCTACCGTCTTGTGTCGCTTTCATGTGGTAAGTCTATGTGGGTTATGGGGAGTCTATGGTCTGACGTTCTTGTTTAGGCCCCAACTTCAAGTTCAGCATCGACAACCATACGATGACGATCATCGAGGTCGACGGCGTCAACACCAAGGTGAATCTGACGGCTCCTAATGATTCTTGCTGACGCTGCTATAGCCCTTAACCGTGGACTCAATCCAAATTTTCGCTGGCCAGCGTTATTCGTTTGTCCTCAATGCCAATCAAACTATCGGAAGCTATTGGATCCGCACCGTTGCTAACAGTGGCACCCAAGGTCATTTTTGACTTCTTCCTCATATTTTCTGCTAACCGAGTATAAAAGGTTTCGCCAACGGCATCAACTCCGCTATTCTGCGTTACGCTGGTGCAGACACCTCAGCAGACCCAACAACTCCACTTGTGGCAGCAACCAACGCCATGGTTGAAACTAACCTCCACCCGCTTGTCGCTCGTCCGGCTGCTGGTGCTGCTGTGCGCGGAGGAGCGGATGTCAATTTAAATCTCGCCGTTGGTTTCTCTGGTGGACACTTTACCGTGAATGGAGCCCAATTTGTACCACCCACTGCGCCTGTCCTTCTCCAAATCCTCAGCGGAGCACATACCGCAGCTGAATTACTCCCTGCAGGAAGCGTTTAGTATGTCATCTCATCAGTCTCCGTAACATTCCGTCTCACTATCGCGTCAGCACTCTGCCGCCCAACTCGGTCGTCGAACTCTCCATTCCTGGCGGCTCTCCTGGTGCTCCCCATCCGTTCCATTTGCATGGTGTGCGTATACTTCTTCTTTCTTCTCCCTCCTCCTTATGGTTCCAAAGCACAACTTCTGGGTCGTTCGCAGCGCCGGTAGCACAGCGTACAACTATGTCGACCCCGTTATTCGCGATGTTGTGACCACAGGAACTTCGACGAGGTAACTTCCCACTCTTCAGCTGTCATTCCCAGAATCTTATTCTCATCTCAGCGACAACACCACGATCCGTTTTGAAACTGATAATGCGTGCGCAATATGCCTGTTCTTCTCTATATTTTATTCTAACCCGCTTCCGCAGCGGTCCATGGTTCCTCCACTGCCATATCGACTTCCATCTTGAAGTGTAAGCCGCGCGTCTCATGTTTGTCGTTCGCCAAGTGCTCAACTTCGAAATAGTGGCCTGGCGATCGCTTTTGCTGAAGACACCGATACCGTCGTCAACTCGGTCCAGCCCGACAAATGGCACACCTTGTGCCCGACTTACAACGCGCTGACCCCTGCGCAGTTGGGCGGTCTTTGACCGTACTTTTTCTGGATTCAAGTTCTATTGGTACATACTGAATAATAGAGACTGTTGCTGTTGATAATGATTCCAATTGCTATTCGTTTCAATCGTCGTGATTGAGCGGCTCAACGGCCCGAGCTTCCTACGTCGTACGTCAACCCTATCACCGCTTCTCTCCGTCTACCATCATGAGCACGGAGGGTCGACTGCGGGACGATCTTTGGATCGCGCACAAGCCCTCTGGGTACACATCAGCTCAAGCCCAGCAATGGCTGGCCAAGATCAACTACCCAACTTCGAACTTGGACGCGGTCAACCTCTCCTTGGAAACGCTGACGCGCCTCGTCCAGCTCAGCGTGACGACGTTCCCGTTCGAGAATACCGCAATGCATTAGTGAGTACCGGCGATTCGTTCTTGAGGTTCAATCTAACCCCGTGCAATAGCACTGCGGGGCACACGATGGACGTGTCGTATCCCGCGCTCTTTGATCGCCTCGTTGCGGGTGGCACAGGCGCCGGATCGTGGTGCTACGGGCTCAACGGGCTGTTCTACCAGATGCTCCTTGCGCTTGGCTTCCGGTGCGTATATTTGTGAGGTACCCAGATTGCAATTCACGCCGGGCAGCGTGTACGCCGGCGCCGGACGGATCAACCCGCTTCCGGCCGAGTCTGATCCGCAGTTCCTCGCCTTTGTGCACATGGTACTGTTTGTGCAGCCGACGGCGGGGAGCAACGCGACCTTCGTCGTGGACACGGCGTCCGCGCTCGTCCGGCCCATACCGCTGTGCGACGGCGCGGAGGTGCCCGGCGCAACGCCGACGGAACGCTTTCGGCTCAGACGGGCCGCGCGGCCGGAAGCTAGTTTGCGTGCGTTGTACGAGCTAGGTTACCTCATGATGTTTACTTTTAAGCTACAGGTACTTCTCCGGACGCGATAGCGCCGGCCCCGGCGGAATGGTGGCTCGAGCATATCCAGGATGCGAAAGACACGGGCATGCCTCCGACGACCCGCGTGATGTACTCGTTCATCGAAGACGAGTTCTTCGAGACGGAACGCGCCGCGGGGAACGCGACTGTGCTCGCCGCGACTGGTGGGATTTTCGCGGAGACAGTCGTGTGCAGCAAATATTTCTTTCTTACTGACGAAGAGGCGAAAAGCATTGGACAAATTCAAGCGGAGCAGGAGGGCCCCGCTCATGCGGGCGAGCATCTCGGCAAGCTCGCCATGGGCGGCAACGTCGTGCGGAAACATGTGGGCCTGCAGACGACGCTGGTGAAGGAGCTGGAGAATGAAGCGGACAGGGTCGATGCGCTCAGGGAGTGCTTTGGGATCATTGTACTGCGGGAGGAGGTGGGATATATGGAGGGTCGGCAGGCGGCGCTCAAGTAACGGCAAAAGGAAAGGAAAACGAGCAGGAAAAGGAAATTGATAACAGTGGGTTGGTTACAGGCGCGTCGTGTATATTGTACGGAATGCCACTACTTTTACGCGAATGCGGCACGCGCAGCGTCGAAGATGGGGTTGAGCTCTTTGGAGTCGGCGTTGAGTTTATCGGCAATGTTCTGTTGTCAGACCGATGAGCGAAGAAGAAGAAAGACAGTATAGCAACGAACCGGGCACGTCTTGGCCGCCGCGTCCTTGAGTCCGTTCGTGTTCTTCTGGAACGACAAGATGCTGTCGGCTATGGTCGACTTGATAACCTGGCCGCCAATTTCTACGCTAGCTCAGTAAAACACGGAGTCTGGAAAAAAACCGACGACGCACTGATGATATCCGCTGCTTTGGCCTGGATATCCTTGAGCGATGTCTCCGTTTTGGCCTTCGCGCCGGAGAGGCCCGTGGCGCTGTTGTAAAGGCTAGTGCAGTCGGCAGGGCTGAAGGTCCCCGTGAACGAGTCGGTGGTCGTCTTGAGCTGGTTTTGGACGATGGACGAGTCGGTGCCGACTTTCTAAGGAGATATAGGAGAAAAAGTGAGGAAAACAGGATTCGGAGAACAGCAAAGCGCACCAGCAGGTCAGCGAGGGTCGATTTTGGGCCGATCGATTCAACCTGGGAATTGAGAGTGGCGATCCCACCATTGAGGGCGGCGAGCGCGGCTTTGGCATCCCTCGCAGAAAGCGGGCTCGCCACCGCAACGGCGGAAACAGCGAAGGCAGCAATAATGTGCAAAAACTGCATGGCGGACGTGAGCGGCAGGCACAAGGAAAGTTTCTGGGACGCACCCTTCGCCTCCACCCCTCGCTTTATACCTCTCGTAGTCGCTAGCCATCTTGGCATCCCATCGAACGATCCTCGGTGGGGCGACACATGTCCAGGACCACCTTCTCAGAACCACTGCCCAAACCCAGCAGCCGTCTCGCCTGAACCAGCCTCTTCGCGAGAATTCAATGCGGGGCACGAACCGCCGGCGCGCAAACGGGAAGTCGGGATCCCGAGAGCGGTTTCAGCTGGGCAGCGTCCACGCACAATGGTGGAGCGCATTACTTCGAGGGTCTGAATTCAAGTTGTTGTCCTGTGCAGCCGCTCGGCGCGCGCGGTGTTGGTTCTTTCAGAGCGCTGGCGCGCTATTTGGGCGCTTTAAAAACGTGTCGTATAAGGAGAAGCGAATTTGAGGTGGCTGTGATCAATGACTTGATTCAAGTCCCACTCAACGAACTTTTTTTATTTTTCAGATACTTATAGTACTACTAGTACTAGTGATTGAAAACTAATGTTAGTCAGTGCGATCCCAGTCGTCCTCCCTAAACTCCACGGCCACCAATTTTCTCTCGAAGAGGTTCGGTATTGCCACTCGGATTTTTTCAAAAACGACATCCTGGCTTTCACGAACCTCCGGCTCCCTGCCCATGACAAATCGCTTACTGTGCTTCGGCACAACAATGATGTCGATTTGGATAGGGGTTGCGCCGTGGGTTAAGACAACACGTTCCAGAGTTTCCGAAGCAAGTTTGAGACGCATCTTTGGGGCCGGTCTAGGTGGCTGATAGCGCAGACCGAACCAAGGCTTGTATTGCCACTCTTCGTCAACAATGGGCTCTGGGAGTGGGGTCCAAGAGTAGGCGGTAGAAGTGATGCAGATGGTTTCCAGGGGGCAAATGCTGGACAGAGTGTCCAGCGCATCGACAAAAAGCATTGTCCATGAAATACCGAGGTGGGTGAGCGAGCTGAGAGGGTTGAGGTTCAGGATTTCCCTGCCACGGCCGTGGGCTAGTGATAGCGGTTAGGCGTTGGCCGTACATTCGAATAGAATAACTTACATGTACCGGTTAGATCGACATCTTGGAGCTCTTTGCCGTTCCGGACAAAGAAGTCATTTAATTCGTCTGCGAAACTGGCGTTATAGATGAACCGCTTCAAGGTCGTCAAGTCCACCTCGTACTCCCAAAGACGAATCAATGAGAGGACGAGCCACGCGCAATCGACGATTGCGAGCTCTTTGATGTGGCGCAGACCCGAGTGATCTATTTCATCCGACCTCACAATCGTCATTAGTTCCTGCTCGAACCATGAACGAATCGTGACGGAGTCGATGCTTTTCGAGTAGTTCTCGATCCGGGAGATGTCGTGCGCATTCTGAAATTCGACATGTCGGAGAGTCGGGGTAATGTGCAGGAGAGGTTCAACAAGTTCGGTCTGGCGGGTTGTATCGCCGTACAGGTAGGATGTCAACCGGACACTTTCCAGAGACGGCCAGTCCTGTGATATTATCCGGGCAACCGCTTCGTCCGAACAGTCTCCGACGCCAATGATTTTGACCAGCTTTCTGAGCCGAGCAGCGTTGGTGAAGATGGCAGACTCGGACTCGGAGCCTGAACTCGTAGGGCAAAGAATGCCCAGGAGCTCAGCAAGTGTACAAAACCACTACGGGTAGTGGTCTTCTGGCCTTGGCTTGGCCTGAAAGCCATGGCTTTGGCCCGGCTTTCCTTAGCTTTGGCCTAGCAAAACGTCAGGCCAGGCCAACTCGGCTGGCTTTGGCCTGGCTTTAGCTTGGCTTTGGCCCAGGCCATGGCCGCGGCTGAGTTTGATCCGGTGCTGTTGGACAGATATTGGCATCAGAAACAATATTAAATATTTGATCTAGTTCAAAGACTGGTAAGAAGGCAAACTGTAGAGCATCTATAAAGCCTTTAGATACTAGCAATGACCCTTCTAGGCTAACATATCACTAGATAATTTCCTTTTGGGTAGTTAAATCAGCTATCAATGATCATAATGAAAGCCATTGGCTTTTGGCCTGGCTTTGGCTTTCTAAACCCTTAAGCCAGGCCAAAGCCAACACAGGCCAAGATTTCTGGCTTGGCTTTGGCCCTGGTACCAAAGCCAAAAAGCCATGGCTTTTTGGCCTGAAGCCAAAGCCAGAAGACCACTAACTACGGGGTTCAGTGTATGTGGTGAAGACGATCTCGCGAAAGAGCCAGGCTTGAGAGATGTCCACGAAGGAGCGCTGGACGAGGGATAGAGACGCTAGGGTAGGCTTTCCTGGAGCCTGGGTGCATGGGTGAGAATATCCAGAGCTTGAGGACGCGCCGCAGACGCCAATAATCTTGTTCCATAGCTCTTGTGGCAATTCCTAGGTGGTATTACTAGTGTTACATTAGTCCAGACAACGAATGACATACCGGTGCGGCGAGTGGAGTTGCGATTGTACTTGTGTCGGACATCGTCTTTGGGCAAGAAGAAAGTGCGTGTGTGGCAGTGTAGTTTGTGTGCGTGCAGTGTGGACATGAAACGAGGCGGCCTGGGAAATGAATACCTCGAGGCTGGCTTTATCATTCATGGCTTGGATTGGCTTGAGGATGGTTTTCGGAGCCATATATGAGTCCTTCGCCACGGCCAGTGTCGTTCAGGTTGACCATATACTTACTTTTTTGAAGGCTTCGCCGCTTCGAAGCTAGTGGGAGTCTCTCGATTTGGATAATTGAACACAGCCCCAGACAGTGTAATAGAGGTTTTCCACCTACCTCAGAGTATTAGAAGGCCTCGACGAGAGCCACAACAAAACGGACATGATGGCGAGGTCCTCGCCATCATGTCATATACTTACTTTTTTGAAGGCTTCGCCGCTTCGAAGCTAGTGGGAGTCTCTCGATTTGGATAATTGAACACAGCCCCAGACAGTGTAATAGAGGTTTTCCACCTACCTCAGAGTATTAGAAGGCCTCGACGAGAGCCACAACAAAACGGACATGATGGCGAGGTCCACTCGGATTTTTTCAAAAACGACATCCTGGCTTTCACGAACCTCCGGCTCCCTGCCCATGACAAATCGCTTACTGTGCTTCGGCACAACAATGATGTCGATTTGGATAGGGGTTGCGCCGTGGGTTAAGACAACACGTTCCAGAGTTTCCGAAGCAAGTTTGAGACGCATCTTTGGGGCCGGTCTAGGTGGCTGATAGCGCAGACCGAACCAAGGCTTGTATTGCCACTCTTCGTCAACAATGGGCTCTGGGAGTGGGGTCCAAGAGTAGGCGGTAGAAGTGATGCAGATGGTTTCCAGGGGGCAAATGCTGGACAGAGTGTCCAGCGCATCGACAAAAAGCATTGTCCATGAAATACCGAGGTGGGTGAGCGAGCTGAGAGGGTTGAGGTTCAGGATTTCCCTGCCACGGCCGTGGGCTAGTGATAGCGGTTAGGCGTTGGCCGTACATTCGAATAGAATAACTTACATGTACCGGTTAGATCGACATCTTGGAGCTCTTTGCCGTTCCGGACAAAGAAGTCATTTAATTCGTCTGCGAAACTGGCGTTATAGATGAACCGCTTCAAGGTCGTCAAGTCCACCTCGTACTCCCAAAGACGAATCAATGAGAGGACGAGCCACGCCAATCGACGACGATTGCGAGCTCTTTGATGTGGCGCAGACCCGAGTGATCTATTTCATCCGACCTCACAATCGTCATTAGTTCCTGCTCGAACCATGAACGAATCGTGACGGAGTCGATGCTTTTCGAGTAGTTCTCGATCCGGGAGATGTCGTGCGCATTCTGAAATTCGACATGTCGGAGAGTCGGGGTAATGTGCAGGAGAGGTTCAACAAGTTCGGTCTGGCGGGTTGTATCGCCGTACAGGTAGGATGTCAACCGGACACTTTCCAGAGACGGCCAGTCCTGTGATATTATCCGGGCAACCGCTTCGTCCGAACAGTCTCCGGCGCCAATGATTTTGACCAGCTTTCTGAGCCGAGCAGCGTTGGTGAAGATGGCAGACTCGGACTCGGAGCCTGAACTCGTAGGGCAAAGAATGCCCAGGAGCTCAGCAAGTGTACAAAACCACTACGGGTAGTGGTCTTCTGGCCTTGGCTTGGCCTGAAAGCCATGGCTTTGGCCCGGCTTTCCTTAGCTTTGGCCTAGCAAAACGTCAGGCCAGGCCAACTCGGCTGGCTTTGGCCTGGCTTTAGCTTGGCTTTGGCCCAGGCCATGGCCGCGGCTGAGTTTGATCCGGTGCTGTTGGACAGATATTGGCATCAGAAACAATATTAAATATTTGATCTAGTTCAAAGACTGGTAAGAAGGCAAACTGTAGAGCATCTATAAAGCCTTTAGATACTAGCAATGACCCTTCTAGGCTAACATATCACTAGATAATTTCCTTTTTGGGTAGTTAAATCAGCTATCAATGATCATAATGAAAGCCATTGGCTTTTGGCCTGGCTTTGGCTTTCTAAACCCTTAAGCCAGGCCAAAGCCAACACAGGCCAAGATTTCTGGCTTGGCTTTGGCCCTGGTACCAAAGCCAAAAAGCCATGGCTTTTTGGCCTGAAGCCAAAGCCAGAAGACCACTAACTACGGGGTTCAGTGTATGTGGTGAAGACGATCTCGCGAAAGAGCCAGGCTTGAGAGATGTCCACGAAGGAGCGCTGGACGAGGGATAGAGACGCTAGGGTAGGCTTTCCTGGAGCCTGGGTGCATGGGTGAGAATATCCAGAGCTTGAGGACGCGCCGCAGACGCCAATAATCTTGTTCCATAGCTCTTGTGGCAATTCCTAGGTGGTATTACTAGTGTTACATTAGTCCAGACAACGAATGACATACCGGTGCGGCGAGTGGAGTTGCGATTGTACTTGTGTCGGACATCGTCTTTGGGCAAGAAGAAAGTGCGTGTGTGGCAGTGTAGTTTGTGTGGTGCAGTGTGGACATGAAACGAGGCGGCCTGGGAAATGAATACCTCGAGGCTGGCTTTATCATTCATGGCTTGGATTGGCTTGAGGATGGTTTTCGGAGCCATATATGAGTCCTTCGCCACGGCCAGTGTCGTTCAGGTTGACCATATACTTACTTTTTTGAAGGCTTCGCCGCTTCGAAGCTAGTGGGAGTCTCTCGATTTGGATAATTGAACACAGCCCCAGACAGTGTAATAGAGGTTTTCCACCTACCTCAGAGTATTAGAAGGCCTCGACGAGAGCCACAACAAAACGGACATGATGGCGAGGTCCTCGCCATCATGTCATATACTTACTTTTTTGAAGGCTTCGCCGCTTCGAAGCTAGTGGGAGTCTCTCGATTTGGATAATTGAACACAGCCCCAGACAGTGTAATAGAGGTTTTCCACCTACCTCAGAGTATTAGAAGGCCTCGACGAGAGCCACAACAAAACGGACATGATGGCGAGGATAGGGCTGTAGACCGTACCGTATACGGCTACGGCCGTGTACGGTACGGCCTCTAACGGCGCCGGGACGGCCCTATGCCGTACCGTAAGCGCGCGATTTTAAGGCCCCTTACGGTACGGTACGGCGCCGTCAGGCCGTATTACGGAGACGGAGACGGCATGACATATGCCAAAAGAAATTGACTATTTCGGTGCTACTAATGCTATCTATTCATTTAGTTTTTGCTTTATCTCCCGATGCTGTTGACGGAGCTGGTTCTTGACTAACATCAGGCCGCGAATTGTTTGAGGCTGTAGGCTGGAACGTCGGAGACTGATCGTGTCTCGGCCCCCAGAGAAGATGCGCTCAACTGCAACGGCCGAACCTTTCACGATGATCAGCAATGGCAGACTTGAAATAAGTAGCGCACCAGGGATAGAAAGAATATCGAGAGCCATCCGATGCAAACAAGGGAATTGACGGCGACGCGCAGACCACCACTCTATCGGGTCACATTTTTTGAAGTCTTCACGCGGAAGCGTGAAGTAGTGCTCCAACTCATTGACAACCGCTTGATCGCGTTTCTCAAGTCGCGCTGTAAAGCTGCGGATTGGCTTGCTGTTTGAGATATCTTGGGGAGCCGGTGAGGGTGCACTGGCAGGTGTATCACGGCTTTTTGCATATCGCTTCTCGTAGCGATCTGCTAACCGTTCCTTGGCCGTTTCAAGGTAGGCGAGGAGGAGAGTGTCGTCGCTGTAGTCTTCTTGAATTCCTTCGTATGATATCCGTGGATCAAGCACTATGATGAGTTCTCCATGAGCATTCCACAGCAATGCAAACACGTTACTCACATGCAGCCCATGTATAGATTGGCGAAACATCAAATTTGGTGAAATAATCGCTAAGTTTAGTGTGCGCGTCGACCAATCCCTGCTTGATCTGTGGTGAAACATCATCGGGAAGGGCCCTCAGGCAGTCGCGAATGTGAAGTTGAAGCCCTCGGAAGACGGCATGTGTAGTCGACAGCATGGGATACTTTGTCTTCGACATTTGAACCGTCGCATCACGAAACATCTCTAGCCACTCGGAAACGAGCGAAATTGCTGACCAGTCACTATCGTCCAATGCGAACTGGTGTAGCTCTCGGGTCCGGTCAACGAAGCTGTCAACAGCGCTCCGAAATTTCAACGCTCGACCTGGGAACACAATCAAGATGAGATTTTGTAGTAATTGACAAGTTGAACGCACTCAGCATTTGCTGCGTTGATGACCATCGTGTCCGAACATCCAGAATTAGCATCAACACATCAGTTTCTGTGGTAGTGCCTTCATCGATGGAGTTTCGGACCTCGCGCTGCCATGATTTACGGCGCTGCGGGCTTGATCTAACCGCACGGACAATTCGACGAAGCTGGCAAAAGTTAAAGCGGATGACTCGCAAACGACGTGACATTAGTGCTCGCCTTTTTCACAGCCCCAAGGAGCGCCTTATTCGTAGGTGTAGGCGGTGAAAGATTGCCCGTTGCTTGTGTCGCATTTGGTGCCAAATCTTGGCCAGTCTCGCCGGAACCCTCGGTTTCCTCGTCCCAGTCATCGTCGTCACGCTGGGCTGCATCTAAGTCATCCCCCTTCTCGTGCTCTGATGCATAAGGGTCGTAATTTTCAGTGTCGTCCCTCGGCGCTTGCGCTTTGACTTCGGAAACGTGCTCTTGATACGAACAGGAGTTTGGCGATGAGGAATCAGCATCTTCGTTTGCCTTTTTCGGAGGCTTCTCAACTGCGCCAATACTTTCGAGGAGCTAACAATACATCAATTTTTGAAGTGCCGACTCGGAAGCAGGCGCAATTAATCTCACCTTCAGTGCAGCCAAATGGATAGTATGAGGCATGCATCGGAGCCTTGCTTCACTCTCGGAAAAAGTGATGCCAGCAGCTATGCACTTCTCCTCGATGGCGGCCACCATCGTGTCATTGTTTGTTGCGTTGTCCATTACAAAAGCCGAGATCTAAAAGAAGGAATTCAGATATTGTGGAAAATATAATGATAGCGCACGCACACGGTTCGTAAGGCCATACAGCTCCAGTGTCGCCCAGACAACTTCTGCAATATTGTCTCCCGAGTGGGCTCCAAGGAGTTCGCAGAAGTCAATCAATGTTTCCTCTGTGGCGTCATCGTCAGCGCTGAAGGGGGAATGGAAATTATTTCATACCAAGATTCCCATCGTTTGTTGTATAATGAGCAATGATCGCGATGAATGCATATCCGTTGCTCGAGGACCACGCATCCAGTGAGATTGAAACTGTTGACTTCAAGCCCTGTATTGACCGTGAGGCGAGTGCATGAATGGACAGAACACATACCTTGAACATCGTCTTGAGCCCCGCCTCCATCTCCTCCTGCATCTTCATTATCTGACTGCGTACAGACCATCGTCCGGGTATGTTCAGGCTGTCTGAACGATGTACATAATACAAGAGACGCCTGAAGGCCGGTTTATCAACCTCATCAAACGGCTGGTCGCATTCTGCTACCCATTCTGCCAGAAGTCGCTCGAACTCCCTCTGATCCCATGCCCGCGCCTTTTGTCGAGAGATTGTTTCCGAAAGTGTCGGCTGTCCCTGTCGGAGTCGTGCAAGATAGCTCTCTTCCGACACCTCATCGAACGTGCGCCGGCCCTGCGCGATCTCGATCTCCTCCGTGGTTGGCTCGTTACTGCGGCCGGTTACTGCGGGGTCTTCCCGGGCGCGTTCCGCCAGAATTTGTTGAAGACGGTACATGGGAGGAGCATGGGACTTGAGATACCCGACAAGGCCTATCATATATGAGCATGGTAGATAAGAGCGGCAATGAGAACACATACCGTTGGTGCTGGACTTCATCTTCTTGGTAATTGTGATAACCTTGTGGTCACCATGTAAGCAGCGGAAGTGCCGGTCACCATCCAGTCCGGCTTGCCCCTTGGCGTTGAGTTCCACACGTTCGAAGAACAAGAACGCGACTGCAGTTCTTTCGCGTGACTGGAATTTAGCATGAGTAAGCAACGAAGATCGTCAGAGCCACTCACCGCCTTCACCGTCTTTGTTTCTGCGGCTTTTGTCGCAGGAAGCGGCTCGTCATCTGGCGCTGGCGGTGGAGCCGTGTCAGAGGTGTTGCGTTTCTTTGCTGGAGGCTTCTCGGCACGGTCGCTTGCTTTTCGCTTCTTCCGGCCGCTCGAAGATGCGCCGACGGTTTTACTTGACCCGGAAAGAAGATCTGCCATCTGAAATATGACGGTGAGTACCATTCGTAGGATATCAGAATGCTATCTGACCTCCGCATTTGTCACTGGTTCAACCACTTGAATGTCAGAGTCAGAATCCGACTCGGATTGGTCGTCGCTGGTATCTGAGCCCGTGAAATCCCCATCGAGATCGTCCGAGTCATTTCCCTCGACGTTCACCTTCTCAGCTGCCTTCGATGACGCTTTGCGAGGCTTCCCGCGCCGCCGTTTGGTCTTCTTTTTGGGTTCACCATCTTCCTGTACATGCTCCGCAGCAAATATCTCCGCCATGCGTGCGCCGTTTCCATCCCGCCGTGGCCGACCTATAAGAATTTAGAATACAGACAAAGACTAAAGCAGGATACGACTCACCTGAACCTCCGAGTACCCGAACCCGGAGATCGAAATGAGATAATGCCGTTGTTCCCAGTTCCTGCATTGTCGCAAGCTCGGGGAGACGAGAAAGACGGCCATGGAGGTAAAGCGCGTGGTATTTAGAGGAGTGGGGGATGAGACGACGATTCCGCAAGGTTTGGATAATGTCTCCAACGGTCGTATCACCAGCAACGACTAGGGATTATTCAGCGAAAACAGTAGGATATGGGTAGTGCACCTACAGATTGGTACCGAGGCACGATCGGCGCCCATGACAAAGATTGTGGCTACGTCAAGCCTGACGAGTCGTCGAAGGCGACGCGAAGACATATTTGACCAGTGCCATCGCTTTCGTGGACGTGATTCCGATGACCATAATAAACGATGGAGTTGAAAGAATAACGGCCAACGTGATTGGGCTACTAGAGGATAAGTATAACAAGGAGAGCGTCTAGCTTTCACTCACCGATAACGAGAAGCAGGGTCGTGAAATATACTGCCAACAAAGTTACACCCAGGGAGAAGATTTTGGCCGCGTCTTGATTGGGGAGGATGGTGGAGGGAGTAAGACGAAGGCCAACAAATAGTGAAGCGGCTGGAAGTGACACCAGCAGAACAAATATCGCAAACCAAACATCAGCGCGGTATACCAGTGCATGCCGCGATGAGCATGCAAGCACACTATGTGCATATTTGGTGAATTGAGGTTCTGCGAAAAGAATGAGCCACAGTGGTGATGCATTGGTAAGAAATGCTCACGCAAAGATTGTTCTTCGACATCTCGAGATGCGACTGCATGAGTCACTGACGGAGAGGGAGACTGCATCGTTTGGGGTTGCGCTGACATTTATGGCCTGTGTTTATACCTTTAGTTTTTGTAAACATGAACGGATAAGACGAGGATAAAACTCACCTACAACGCTCCGAGTCGAGCGCATTTGCACACCCCGAGCTCGTCTAATGTGTAAGGGAGCAGAGCGGAGCACCGCCTGGACGGGCCCCGGCGGTCTTGCGCGATGTTGGGTGCGCGTTGTGAGGTCAGCGCTCAGGGGAGTAGCTAAGAGAGGGCGACCGCCGCGGCTCCGAGTGAGGTGAAACCCACATGGTGGGAGGAGCCAAGGCGTTTAAGCGCTGGCACTGCCTTTCCGATCCACGTCATCGGAACACCGCAATTGGGTGCCAAGCGTAAGTGCCGTCATAGCCGTATACGGCTATGACGGTACGGCGTCATACGGCCTACGGGACGGGAGCCTGCCGTACCGTCAAGGAAGGTGACAGAGGGCTCTACGGGCCGGTGACGGCGCCGTATTACGGGTAGCCGTATGCCGTCTAGTACGGCGACGGCCTACAGCCCTAGGCGAGGAAGAAAACCCCGAAAGCTGGATGACACCATTGACACATGATGATCACACTGCATAAGCAGATTAGAGTAAGCTGGAAGTTGATCTAAGTAATATGAGTATGGATATGAACATGAAACAGCGCAAAAAAAAGAGCTTGTGATTACAGCGTCGAACGACCGACGACCGCCGCTTTTACACGGAGATTGCACGCGTCCCAATTCCGGAATTGGGCTCGTGATCGTGTGTCGGATCATGTGTCATCCGCATCACGTCGTTCCTACCGTCATCGATTCGATTCGTTACCGCCGTTGCTCTCTTCGTCGCTCGCAACCGCCATGAGCGCCGTGGAGACCAGTGCTTTTCGCGCCCTGTTGCGCCCAGGCGACACTGTAAAGGTCTTACTGGATGCCTTTGCTATTCCACCCGGCACGGACCCTACTACTGGTGCCCCTCTCCCCCCAGCGGACGCCGTCGCTCTACTGGCTGACGCGGAACGGGTCCGGCGAGCAAGCGAGGACGCGAGGAACCGAAGGCTTGTGGCCGTTGTGGTGCACAATGAAGGGTCAGAGGAGGGAAGGTGTGCTAACCGCTTTTCTCTTTTTCTGCTCTGGCTAATGGCCGGAATAGCGTGTTTGTCTTTCGGGCGCGGTCAACAGGGAAACAACTGGAGCAGTCGGATATACTACGGGTGTTTCCTGTGTTTGGTAACCTCAATATCAGCATGGCGCAGATTCGGAGGACCACGCTTATGGATAGTTTGAGGTCGGGGTCTTTGCCACAAGCTGCTCCCGGTGCGTTGCTACTCTTTCGCTCTGTATGTAAAGCCTGAGCGACTCCAGGATTCCTCAGCCTCACCATTACTCAAGACGACGCTGCGTCGATAAGTCAGACACCACTTACACTTTGCACCCAACAAGTCGAGACGTTACGGGTCCTGCTGACTGAATGCAAAAGGCTGAAGGAGCTTGCTGGTCGGTTCCGTCTTTTCCACGCCACTCCCCTGAACATTACTAGATGCTCCGCCTATCTCCACCGCGCCGGTCTTGACGACCTTTTCTTGGCTATCGCCATATACCGCTCGCCGCGCACCATTACCACCGTGTACGTTTCCAATTTTTAAATCCACCCCGATACCTGATTGTCTCGCAGTGTTTTCCATCCCCGAAGATCTTCGTATTGCTCGGACGCCTTTGCATGGCCGACTTTCGGCCGCATTCGCTGGTCAGCCAGGAGACGATGCTGGTGACGTTGTGCGCATTCGGGATGAGTGGATTCGAGTCAAGGCAAGGGATGAAGCTGGGACTGGTGCTACCCGCCTAAGGTGTGTGCTACAGACCAATAATGTTTTTGAGACTAAAGTTGTTTAGTATTCGCATTGGGACATTCAATGTTAACGGAAACCTACCATCGCAGGACCTCTCGCTTTGGCTTGGTGCCCAACCGCTACAGCCATACCAATCTCAAGGAATTGTAACTATGGCACCGGCCCTCCCTCCCCTTTTGACGGACCTCGGGAAAATTGCAAGGAGCGATTTTGAGGAAGGTGTGTTCTGTCAGCTTATCGCACCACCTCTTTCTGAACGGTGTCCCAGTCATGACTCCTGCTACCGCCATGACAGACAATTTCCAATCTCCCGTCTCTCCCGATCCTTCGGTGATAAGCCCGCTTGCAGGCTCAACGTCGATTCTTTCCCTCGTCAGTCCGACATCACCAGAGTCTTCGTCCAGCACGGTTAGCTCAGCTTCTGCAACCGCGACATCTCCACAGTCTTCGGTCCCATCTTCGGCAACTTCGACATCGTCTACTGCGACTTTGACCACTGCAAGCTCATCCGAAAAGCCGGACCTTATTGTTCTAGGATTCCAGGAGCTCGACCTTTCTACCGAGGCACTCTTGTATGCAAATAGCACCGCCAGGGAGGAGGCATGGATGGAAGCCATTTATGCTGCGTTGGGGCAGAGTAAGGATTCCGAGAAGGAAAAAGGGAAGAATAAAGGCGGATATGTCAAGCTGGCATCCAAGCAGCTTGTGGGCATGCTCATTATTGCGCTCGTCAAAACGGAGTTGAGGGCATGCTTCGACCAGGTGCAGACTGCTGCTGCTGGAACTGGAATAATGGGGCTCATGGTATGTGTCGTATGCTCCAGTCTATCTGTGATGATACTCAAGTTACACCCAAAGGGCAACAAGGGCGGCACGGCCCTGCGTATGCGATTTACCCCGCCTGTTGCGAGCCCCTCGCGAAGCAGCTCCAGAAACCCGTCCATCTTGTCAATCTCCAGTGCCCAAACGACTTCGACAACTGCAACCGGTGCCCAATCAAGCAAATCAGTCAAGCTGCGCAAACCGGGATCCACCATTCTAACCTTTGTCAACTCGCATCTGGCGGCTTTCGATGAAATGGTCGACCGCCGGAATGCGGACTACGCAGAGCTAACCAAGCGATTGCGATTCGAGCTTGGAACCTTGGGCGGGGAAAGTGCGGGGAGCGAGTTGCTTTTTGGTGACGGCGAGGGAGCTGATGCTGTTCCACCGACACCGACGGCAAGTGCAGGGGCGCCGATGCCTGCGGGGACCACCTGTGGAGTTTTTGAGAGCGACGTCACATTTTGGTTGGGCGGTAAGGAACGTGCTATTCGTTTGTGTCTGAAACTGACTTTTTTGCTCAAGACCTCAACTATCGAATCGATGCCCCCGACGGGGATGTGCGTACGATACTTGCGTCAGATGAGTGGGAGGACGGCAGGTTGGAGACGTTGGTGATATACGACCAGGTCCGTGCTCTTGCCCGGATTTTCCGTTCTAATGTGTTTCCAGCTTAAAGCCGCCATTCGCGCTAACAAGGCTTTTGGCACGTTCCAGGAGGGCACACTGGCCCATCACCCGTATGAGTCCACTTGTTTGGCCTCTAGCAATCTCAACGTATATAGGACCTATCGATTCAATGCTGGTCTGCTAAAGGACGAGCTAGGCTACGACCTAAAGTAATTATCCTTTCGTGTTCAAAAGAACATACTCATTATTTCCAGACGACGACCCGCATGGACAGATCGTGTGCTCTGGGCTAGTAACAACTTCACTCGCGTCCAGCAGACGAGCTATACAGGCCATCCACAGTACTCTATTAGTGACCACAAGCCAGTATCATCCGATTTCACCCTCAACGTGAGTTTTCATTTTGTCCCACTGCCTTGGCTGATATATATGAATGATCAGATGGACGTCTTCGATTTGCCAACAGCAGAAAAGTCTGCAGACAGGCTGTATCGCCAGTTGCGTGGTCTTGAAGACGCACATGAAGATCACAACGCCCACGTTAGTTTGAAGGTGCTGGAGAGCAGTGTGGATTTGGGCAAGATTGGGTAGGGACTGACTATATGCCTTCCTGCGGTAACTGACTTCGGTACAGGCACACTAAGTCGGTGACGAAACAAGTGACAGTGAAGAACATTGGACGCATCCCGTGCGCATATCGCCTTGTACCAATAGATGGAGAATCTGCGCCTCGTAAGTCTCGACTTGAAAAAGATTCCAAAATGAGCTGATAATGTCCAGATCCGGACTGGTTGAAAGTGGAACCTATGGCGGCGTTGCTCCTCCCCGACGAAATCGTCCAACTGACGCTGACCACCACCATCGACAACAACTGTGCCGCTCGGCTGAATACACAGAATAAAGAGTTGAATTGCACGCTGATCCTGCACACGATTATGGGGAAGGATCATTTTGTCGCGGTCACCGCTGAATACGGTCGGTTGTTGCGCCGTGTTTTCCGATGTAATTCACTGATTGTGGCGGCAAGTCCCAACGTGCTTCGGGACTTCGTTATCTCGACTGACAAGATTACCCGGTCCGATCCGCACCGGCGGTGATCTGTTATCCGAGGAGCGCGCGATAAACGCCCCTCGAGAGATAATGAGATTAATCAACTGGATGATGTCGTCGAGTGTTCGTATGGCGAGTCTTTTGTGCGATCATCCGTGTACCTACTGCTGATGCGGCGATTTAGGACAAGGTCTTCGTGGAGCGCGCGGATGAGGACATTATTGACACGATCCGCGAGGTATGCGTCAAACGAATGACAACGACAACGATCTGTCAAGCTTATATGTTCGTAGTGTCTGGATACGGGTGTAGATTTTCCCTTCACGCCCGACGAGAAGGAGGACAAAGTGCCTGTTGCGTTTGGGGAAACGCTACTGCGGTTACTGAACTCATTGCCTGAACCTCTCGTCCGCGCCGATCTGCAACCCCAATGTGTGTTGCAGACTAGCCGTGATGAGGCATTCGAGATGCTGGACGCCTTTGAGCCCGCCGCTGTCAATGTGCGTCTGCTTCTCTTTCCATTTCTCTCACTCCCGGCTTGACGACTAACTACAGGTATGGATCTCCGTGACGGCCTTCCTTCATTTCGTATGCCAGTCCTCCGCGGAGCCAGAAGCGAAGACGTTGGCAGTTGCACGATTGTTCGCCCCCGTTCTGCTTAGAGACGATGCACGGGAGGTGTCGCCTGTTGGCAGGCGGAATTTCTTGTTGGCATTCATTCGACCATGAGGTGGCGGGGGGCTACTTCGGTTCAACTGTCTCCCTCTCAATCTTTTGGATATCAGCTCTGGAATATTATACCCGTGGTTCCATTCGGCGCAGCGGACGAGCAGGTGTGCAAAGATGTAAGAGAGAGAAGCATATAAGGACTACATGGCTGAACTGGCGAATACAATTAGGTCCTAATGTGCTAACAATGGACAAACGGGAAAGCAAGAAAAAGGGAAAGCAAAATAAAAGGGAAAGCAAGAATTACTGATCTTCCTCGTCCTCGTAATGGGCCTGTAGTGCGTGCTGTTGTTGGGCTCTGGCACTTGCCGTCGCGCTTTGGTGCTGGAATTCATGTCACCAACGACCAAATTAAGTAAATTTCGACAAACTTACCGCCCTCAGCTTGGCTAGATGTATCCTAAGCACCTCGGTATAATTATCGAAACCTAGCGCGCTCATCGCGTATAGAATGTCTTCGCCACCGATGGTCTTGCGCTTTTCGCTGAGCGAGCGCTCCGCCGCCTCGGACGTGATAAACGAGATGAACTCCGACACACATTCCTGCACGCATTCTTTTGCGTCCTTCCCGATTTTTGTCGCCGGCGGAACTGCCGCCTTCATGATTCGCGAGACGTTGGCGATCTATGACAGCGTAAGGCAGGATTAACATTGGCGAAATGGCCTACGGGCAGAAAGCGGTCTTGCTCGCGATACTCGCTGATGTCGCTTTCTGTGGGCGGGGCGCCGCTTGGCTGGGGGGTGTAGGGCTGGAGGGCGATCCCGCGGTTGGCACCGCCTGCCCGCATCGCACTGGGGCCTGCCTCTGGCTCGTGGTCGTGGTCGTGGGGGTGTGGCGGGTAGGGTGACGTTGGCGAGCCGAGCGGAATTGTTCTCGGAGGGTGGCGGTGCCCGTAGGCGCTGTGTGGGTCCGCCTGCAAAGGGTAGCCAGAGACGGCGGAATGCGGCGGGAGCGCGAGCGGAATATGGCGCTGTCTGGGGTCGGCCATCGCTCGCGATGGAAAAAGGAAGACCTTGATCGAGTCCATGCAAGGTTACTATATAGCCCAGCGCGAGAAACAATCAAGAAGAATCGCGCACCAGACCCGATGGCCATCTGATGAGTAACCTGCAATCACGGGGTGCTTGACGTCGCCCTTTCAAATCGGGCGCCTTCAGGTTGGGCAGGGAGTGGGCTCGCCATGCTGCCCTTCTGCGGGGAAGAACCGTTGGCGGAGCCGGTTTCAAGGTGCGTGCGAGTTGTTCCCAGCGCAGAAGTATTGCCGTGCAACGGATGACCTGACTGTGTATGTGGGAGCCAATGAGATGCCAGGCCGAGGTCATCGTCGTCCACAATCGTGCGATTCGGCTCCGAGTACTGCCAGCGGCGCAAATGGGTGCATCTATTCAAGAAGCGGCCGCTTTGATGGCGATTTGCATGACGATGGATGGGGTATCAGTACCACAGCGGATCCGGAAGACAAAGAAGGTGGCCCTGTCATATTTGAGATTGTTCTGCGAGGAGGAACCCAGAGTACCGGCTGCGGCGACTCTCGTCAATGGAGTCACGGTGAAAAACTTCTATACACTTACGTGAGAGCCACGCGATTTGCTCCGATCATGATCTCCATCATGAGTCCGAATTTGTCCGAGGTAACTTCGGGAGGGTACGGAAGACGAATGAGCTATCTCCGTCGGACCGCGGTGTCTTGGCGATGCATCGGGAGTCAGCCAGGCGCCAGCGGGAATCCAGCAGCGGCGCCGGTCATCACGATGAAAACACGGGGATCAGCTTCTCCCAGACGGGATGATACCTCCAAGGCTGTGGATCTTCGCTACAACATCGCTCTTCTGGGAACTTTGAAGACAAGCAGCAAGGGACTGAATCATGGTCTACGAGTTTGCTCGGTTGTGAATCTCACATCACACTGCATTTGCAATGATCAACTAATAATAATATCGGGGTGTACATATAAAGTTCAAAAGATGGTTGGGGCTGGTGTTGGCACTTCTCAGGCTCCCCCCCTTCAATGGCCGCCACTGCGATACCAGTATCACTTGCTACCACCTTTGATGCTGGGCCAACAATTGGTATGTATGATGAACTGTAGTGGAGTGATATTATTGATTAAGAAGGCACATTATAGGAGCCTTGCTAATTGGGCTAGTTGGGTCTAGCATCTTATTTGGCCTCCTCACTGTGCAACATTACATGTACTATAAACAATTCCCTGAAGATAAAGTAACTCTGAAAGGATTTGTATGTAATTATATCTCAGCATTATGATGTTGTTGACTTCAATTAGGTTGCTCTGATATGGTAAGCTAGAGGTCTATTATACTTATGCCCAAGCAACATTGAGCATTCCATAGGCTTCTAGAGCTTATTCAATTAGTTGCTGTCATCCAAGTGACATATCTGTTTGCAGTCACAAACTATGGACAACCTGAGAGCTTGATGCACAAGATACCTCCATTATTTGCATTATCAGTTCTCTTGGGATCCTGGGTCACAGGATTAGGTTTGTTGTGAACTCTCTATTCCATCACAATCTCTATATGAATGTTCAACAGTTCAGGCGTTTTTCTCATTCCGGATCTGGACTCTTGCCCCAAATCCAATCTTCAAAATGTTGTCTGTGCTTCTATGGACAACAATTTCAGGTTTTATTGCTTGCTCTACAGCAAATATAGTCTTGGTTATCAAAGCTCCTAATATTCTGGCATATATTGAGCAGCACCCCACACTCATTCTAACTCCTACTGTCATCAATTTATTTGATGACCTCACAATCACTATCTCATTAGTGACAATCCTTATCCTAAGCCGCAGCACTGGATTTTTGACCACTAGCTTGCTGGTAGATCACTTAATTAGATGGACACTTGGTATGTGATAATCAGCTAACCTAACTCATCTGTCAATCATTTATCCATCAACAGAAACTGGTTTGATGACTAGCATCTTCAGTTGTTTGAATTTGGGCTTTGTAAGTAAATAGCTTCCAGATTGGTGCCATCTTGTTTATTTAATTGCAGTATGTCTCTCACCCAAGAAATTGTATATGACTCTTCTGAAAAGGCATACATTGACTGACCATCATACAGTTATTTGGATTGCCCTTCAGATTGTCAAATCACGTGGTATGATCTGGGATCTATCATTTGTGATAATGGCTAACAAAGATTATATAGTATTTGCAAATACACTTCTAGCCTCTCTCAACTCCAGAGGAGCATTGCGTACAATCAATCATGCAGGCACATTCCAAACATGGCCAAACATGGCTGACCAATCTCCTGTGCATGACAGCCGATCTACAATTGGTGTTACTCACCCTGCACCACTGACTATTGCAATGACAAGGGTGACTTTGCAGGAGCATGATTACTCCTTACGATCAGATGGAGCAAAGCAAGAGCATGATGAAGTATGAGAAATGAGTGAAGAGCTAGAGATCCAAGTGCAAAGTGCAAACCTAAAATTTCTTGTTACTATGTATTACTTGTATATAGTCTTGCTCCAGTGTTATAGGATCTATCTAGGAACTCGAAGAGTGTGTACTTATGATCATCAAAAGTGAGTATCCATAGGTCATTTACAGTTTAGTCTAAATCTGGACACTGGATGCAAAATTAGCCAGAAAGTGGAGACTGACTGTATACTAAAATTTAAAATTTTATGAAATTTTATGATATAATATGGAATATCCAGGGGGGCAATGTATGTTCAATTACCACATAATTCAAGTTTAATTAAAATCGATGCATTAACAAGCCAAAAGATACTCACTTTTAATGGTAATGAGTACAACTTGAATAAAATAGTATAGTAGATGTCATGGATAAGACCTGGCCCATCCGCTCCAGCGCTTGTGTCAGGCCACTAGGGGCCTGCAACACACAGCACATGATGACAGGGAACAGGTGCCCCAGTAGGAGGAGCACACATGTGGGAAGCATGTGACCAAGAATGACATGTTGAGCCGTCGCCAAGCCCAACTCGACACAAGGGGACTGGGGATGAGTGCTAGGAGGCTAGGAGTAGTGCCTGGCCTGCAAGAGATGTACAATTGTCCCCTCTGCAGCTAGGAACAGGGACCAGGAGAAGCAGGACATCAGGAAAAACCTCCCTGAGAAATCTCATGGAATTTCTAGAATTTTCAGTGGCCTTGAGAAATCAACAGAAATTTACCTAAATTTCACACAATTTCTGGAAATTTCCAGGAATCTCTCTTTCATGTCAATTAGAACTGTGAAATAAAGAGAATGAACTATATGGCAAGTGTGACTACTCATTTATCACAAGATCCTCTACTTGGTAGCAGTTGTCATTGCAATTTTTTAACTCGAGTATTACTGGCAAGGCACTTCAAGTCCACCATCAAAGACGAGCCCTAAAGCTATCAATGTGTCATGTTGCCATGTTGTTGGCAGATCCGTGATAGAACGGTTACCAATGTGTCACATCAGGGAAAAAAAATCGTACCATTCTTTCCGTTCCCCCTCATGTCCGCTCACCTTCTCCCCCTTGCCTCATCCTCCATACCCATAGAGGGCCTAACTCCGCATTATCCTAGTCTCACCTATCGTGCCAAGATGCTTTCCTGGGGCTGTAGCCGTGCCTGGTGTCTGCTGCGACAGTGCTAGCGGCCTGGCACGATACTCTCCCTGCACTGGATGCACTGCAGCACGAGCGACTTCAACAACCGGTGTGTCTTCCTCCCTCGAAAGCGCGCACGAGCATAGGCCTCATACTCACCTCCGACTCCAGAAGGCTTCGCGGGAGACAACGCCGTCGTTGTCCGAGCATCACCCATTCTTCTCCCGGTGCGCCCATTCTCCTTCTCAATTCAAATGCTCAGCGCATGTGGTTTCAGGGATGACGGACTCACCTGCGTCACTGCGCTGCCCTCTGCACCACCTCCCCGCCGCCGTCTCTAGGCCCGCCGCCGAGCCGCTGCTCCGATCAGGCTGGAAATACACAAGCACTTGGGGACGACATGTCCCCTACTTGTGTGAAATTTTCAGCCCGGCCGATGCAGCGGCTGTGCCGCACGCGCAAGGGCGGACTTCCGCCCGCCCTCCACACTGCTGCTCTCTGGCTGCTTCGGCGTCGGCTCAAACGCGGCCAGGGGGCGCGGGTAGCATGCTGCTACCCATCTGAAGATTTGGCGCGGAACGGCCGCGCTGTCCGCCCGTATCGCTGTTCTGTTCACACAAGCACATTTGTACGTGCTAACTTGGGTTGCTCCGAGTGATTCTCATGGGATTGTAGATTGTCAACATCGTTGCAGCCCGTTGTAGATGTCCTCGTCATAATTCCGGTGTGTCTCGCTTCGCTCTTACCTTCTGACCATTGACACATGATGTGCAGGCCCCTTCCTTCCCTGCTCTGGCCGTCCCTGAGCGCAGGATGCCCGGAAGTTGAAGTCCGGTGCATGGCTGGGTCTGTTACGGACGAGCATGGCTTGTTAGTGTTGTTTTATGGGTGCGATGTGAACTGGCACACACTACAGGCTCTTCGTGTATCATGTTATCATTGTATTGTAGTGTTTCAATCTATATTTTCCTTAATCTCTGCATCTTGATCCAATGAGAATGTATGAAAAGACTATGAAACTACTGGAAATCTGCTGGAAATTTCACAAGATTTCTGAAAATTTTTGGGGGACTAAAGGAATCACAGAAATCCTGGAAATAGAAGAAATCACTCAAAATTCTTGCTGATTTCTGGAAATTTCCCAAAATCTCATGGGATTTCTGGGGGAGGATTTTCCTGATGGAGAGGCCAAGGGTATCTGATCACCCCTCAGCAGGCCCACATATATAAGGCGTGATAGTGTACACTATACTCTATCACTTAGATGGTTTATTGTACTGCTGCTCTCTGTGCAAGGAGGCATTGCTGACTCATCAGGCCCAAAATGACCTGATTTGACCCTAACACCAACTTCAATGAGTAACTGCTTTAAAGTTCAATTCTACCCTGCTCGCTTTGCTTGTGGGCCTGACGATCCATTTGTTCTGTTCTAGGCACATGTTCTCAGAAGAAGCCTTATACAGCACGACCCGAAGCCTAACAGTAGATAATTCTAACCAAAAATATTGGTAGATAAAGCTGAGAGGGAGCCCTTTTCAACCTTATGAAGTTGAAAATCCAATACCATAGGTAGCACTAAATCATTTTCTGTGTTGGTGAACTTATTCTTAAGAACAAGGGCCTTTGTATAGATATTCTCCTGCTTTACTCACCATGACAGGATATTGATATTACAGTACTTTGCCCTTATCAACACAGCAGCCTAACCAGACCACTTACCATGATGACTAAGAAGAGAGTTAAATGATTTTAAAATCTAATGAAGGTCAAACAATGGTGACATTTATTAATTAGAATTTTTTTTAAAAGAAAAAGAAACATGTCAACTAAATAGAAAAAAATTCAAGCAGACAAGAAGTTTTTCTTTATCATAATATTGGTTTCTATGTTTTTTTTTTCTTTCTTTCTTTCTGTGGGTGTTAGGGGAGACCCTGATGCTGTTACTTGATCCCATCAAGCACCATGTCACCGCATGCCTGATGCTCTCCCTTCACTGCCTTTAACACATTCTGCATCCAGTGGTCCCTAGTCTTTGACTCTCAGCACTGCCCCTCTCTGCAATTCTCTCTAAAGTTACCACCACCAGGAATCACTAATGCCATCAGAGACCTCTCAGGATGTCAATGCACCACCTCCCTCTGAGACACTCAATTCCAAGGCTCTATAGCCTCTCTGGGTTGTCACCAACCAATGTTTCTCTGCAGACTCAACCTGTTAGACTTCTGGGGTGTCCCAAACCCACATCAGTATTCAGGCTTATGTTTGGATAGCTGAGTCTTGCCATGGCACTCTTCACTTAGCCACAACAGCCTCTGTCATTAGGTCTTCCCTTGGGTGAGGCCTACTGTTGTTAAGACTCGTACCTACTGCAGCGTCCTAGGCTTACACCTTCATCTCTTGGGAGACATCCAGGGACATCTCTAAGTGACCCCCCTGTCACTACCCTGTAATAATCATGGCTTGCGGTCATACTCATTGGTCCTCTCTGACACTCCCTGGTCCTTGGGTAAGACCAGACTCCTTTCTTCTTTGCTCTGTGACTCTCCATTTCCATTTTTGGCCATCACGTCACAATCATACATGTGGAGATGTCTCCACTCTCCGGCTGTCATGGTCACAGTCACAATCAGAGACGCTCAGAGCTATATTGAGATTTGTGGTGCTTGTATTTAAGAAGTATGCTTAATCAGTACAAGATTGGTAAGCTTTAAGGTTTAAGCTGCCAGCTTTCAGGTCTGAGATTGCTTTATCAGAATGACCAAGCTCTCCACATCAACGGCGTTTAGTCACAGTCATGCTACTTGGCATGACACGTTTCAGACTTGATATGTCACAGTCCAGTAAATGCTTTTTTGACTCTTGTATGCATGCACCACAAATCTCTTATATGCATGCAATTAATTTCTAGGTGACCCAGAACAGTGCAAACTAAACCATATCTCTTCCTACTTATATCTCGGAATATCTGAGCAAATGTGAGTCGTGTGATGAGAGTGAGGGACCAAAATATATCTTGGGTTTTTCCCAGAATATTGTCAAGCCATGGCAGAATAGCCAGGTCCTGCCTATGTATGGCAGTCCGTTTGTAAAATAAATAAATCTCAAAATATGAATGGAAATCTCACCTTGAAATAAGTCAACTCCCATCTCAAGGAGTTAACCACGGCCTGGGGCTGGGGCCGAGTAGGTTGGCCACAACTTTGGCCCACTACTAGACGTTTAGGCTGCTTTTCATCCTGCTTGCATTCCTGTCCCCTACCAAGCCAGCTGCATATTGTCAGTGAGTCTCACCCGCTCTCAAACCCCCACACAACTTCCCCCCACATACGCAACGTCTGCCTCCTCTGTTTTCAATCAGTACACCCACCTATCCCACCTATCTGCAAGGATGATCGCGAGGAATCTCCTACTTGTCCGCATTCCTCAGTCCCAAACGACCGCCACTTTGGACTCTCTATCTGGTGCTGCCTCCCCAGGCTGGCTACTGCGCGTATCTGTCGGCCCCAAAACCTGCAAGGCCTCGATGGCCTGAACAATGATGGTGAGCATGGCGATGGTCATACAGCGACAAGCCCAGAGACACGAGCGCGCTGTACGACACAATTGCTCAATGAACAGCCTCGAGAGGGCAGTGTGAAAGCAATCTGCGTATGACATATATAGGCGGGTGTCCGCATGTTTCACTATATTGGCGCCATCTTGTATCTAGGCAGTTGAGTGTGTAGCATAGAACAAAGAGGAGACTCAGTGCGCACTACTTTCAATGGCAACACCTTCACGACATGATCAAGCGCGTCGCAGAACGCACGGCTTCAGTGCTTCCTTGTAATCAAATTGTCCCCCGCGCATCATCGTCCTGTTCGTCGTTGAGGAGCTGAGAGCTCTCTTGAAGATGGTCTTGCTTATCGTCGGAAGAAGCATGGCGATTTCATATCTCTAAGGTGGGATGTTGGTGGTATCTGGGTATGAGCGTTTCTTGGCCGGCTTTGACTTCTTTTTCGCGTCCTTGACAGTTAGACATGGCTGCGTGGGTAACAAGTTGGCGGCAACAGCAGCCGAAGACAATTTGCTGCTGGGCACAGAGGAGCGGAAGGAAGGAGAACTTTCTCGGGGTATTCCCGCTGGGCACAGAGGAGGCGGAAGGAAGGAGAACTTTCTCGGGGTATTCCCGCCAGCTCTCAGGATATCCTGGCAAAGCTAGCGAGAATATCTTGAAAGCTTTGCCTAAAACATTGAGAACTTTCTCAAGGTATTCTCACTAGCTCTCAGGATATCCTGGCAAAGCTAGTAACACTGCATCATGGCATGCCTACTTCCAACACTCTCTTCAAAATATACTTCTTTAAATAGCTCAGAATATCTCGGGATCTCTGAAAATATCTTACATATATCCCAAGATTGTACATCCTGCCAGTTTGAAAAGTTTTACAATAAATCCCTTTCAAATATCAGCGAGATCAGTGGTATCAATGGTGTTGCTCCCTAGACTTCATATGTTTTCTGCTTTATGAATCGTGATCAAATTCTGACTTCAGAAATTTACCCCAAAGTGCCAATTACTAACCATAGTTAGATTACGACTTGACTGTGGTCTGATCATGGTCCAGCCCTATGGTACTATTTTACTTAATTCAAATGGTAAAAATGCTGTATACAAAAAAAACTTAATTCATATGAGTGATGAGGATGGCTTGATGCAGCTCTCAAGCCAGCTCATTCACTCAGTAATGCACTGAAGGCCTTAATCTCAGACCTTGGCCAGAGCTAAGACCTTAGGCCTTACCGACCAAAAACTTACTACAAGGTGAGTTGATCACAATACTATAGTTATAGTGTTTTATTCAATTTCAATGCCAAAAGTGGTGTGACATTTGATACAAAGATATAAATATGATTTATTTCCTCATTAGGAAGTTTCTGGTGCCAGAGACACCTGGAAATGTCAAAGACTTAAAAATTACCTTTCTGGCACAGGATTACAAGTAAAATAGTGTGACATGTAATTTTCTTTTGAATTTTTTAGCCAGTGTGATGCGTGATATACAAACTGATTAAAATACTATGGTACAACATAACAGATTTGAGTATCATAACTAAGACACTAATTTATACTATACTAACAATGGTATTCTAAATAAATTTCCCACTAGTATTTAACTCAGAAATAATATTGGTGTACAATAGCTATATTTATGCTGTTTCTTTAGTCCCTTGCTGTGGTTCAAATTCTCTGGCCTGTTGTAGATCCGAAAGTTGGAAAGGGGCCCTTAAACCCCCAATCCAAGATCAATTCTTAAGCGGAGCACCAGTGATCATCAATCATTCATCATATGAAACATTTGTGACACCGTTTGAATCAGCAGTGAGATCACTACTTAGTCTCAGTCTCCTTTCATGATGACCACCTCGAAGACCATCTCCCCAGAAGTGCGTCTCCCTCCGCTCCCCCGCGGCGCCAGCCTGCCGTATGCACGGCACGTATGCAAATGGGGGCTGACCCTCGTGATGGGCGACGCAGTGCAGTGTTGTAGATAAGATGATAAGGGTTATTGAAAATAACCCTTATTTTCAAGGTAATGATATACCCTTATCTTGTGGCTAGTCCAAGATAAGGCCCTTAATATGCTTATTGATTGCATCAAGTAACAGGTCACGGCTGCACATTCACCTGTCAGCATGGGTGCTGGGCCACATTTACAGAGGAGGGTTGGCTAATGGAGCTGTTGCTGGTAGAATACAGTGGTAAGGAACTTGATGATGGTGCAATGGAGGGCTCAGGCAATGATTACAACCTTTAAATGAGCTTCAAACCTTGGTGTCCCAAAAAGGAAATTCTCTTAATAAGACCCTTATTATCAGGACCCTTAATAAGGGCAAATTCCATAATAAGCCCTTATCTTGGAGACTGACCCTTATTAAGACCCTTATCTACAACACTGACGCAGTGTGTGCCGTCATCATCAAGCTCAGCGAAATCGACGCCGGGGTGAAGACGGCCGACCGAACGGGGGCAGCGTGCGAGTGCTGCCAGCGGCATGGTGCTGCCTGAGCTCCTCGTGCTCGCGGTCCTGGTGGCCGTGCTGCCGCTCGTGCTGGCGCCCTTGAAGTAACCGCACAGCAGCGCCACGCGGGGCTGCTCGCGGCGTGGATTGTCGTCGGTGCGTGCCATCGTGATCTTGCTCCCGCACCCACCGCTGACCAGTATGAACTGATTAGCGCACACATGCTTTGCCGTGCTTGCCGCGCTGGAGGAGCAGCTCACGGGGACCAAGGGCGCGCCGCTGCTTGTGTGCCTCTGCGTCGTCTTCTCCTTCGCCGTCTACGTCAGCAGCACGGGCTGGCTGACCCACTCCCTCATGGAGAATCAGGCCGCCCGGAGCCAGGCGGCGGTGGTGCGTGACATCAGCATGACCATCGCTAGCTACTTTCGCTCACTCCGCGGCAGAACATCAGCCGCGTTGTGTCTGCCTCGGCTGCCATCGCCGCCTTCTGCGGGCTCTCGACCGGCGCCGCGACGCTGCTAATACCGCACGCATCGTCGACGGAGGACCGCGGCGTCGGCCCGGCCGTGGCGCTCACGGCGCTCGGGGTTAAACTCGGCGTATTCGCCATGATCGCCAAGCTCAGCTGGAACAAGCCACGGGCCGGCGGCCCAACCCGCGCCGCCCGACCCGACCCGGTGGAGGACCCGGAGGAGCATCGCAAGCGACAGGCGGCATGGCACGCGGCTGAGCGCTGAGGAGGCGGCTTCCAAACAAAAGGTTCACTCGGAAGGGGGACGCACGAGAGTTAAGTAGTGCAGAGTGTGCAGTGGCTCATGTTTGCGTCCGTGTGCGCGCTCTCGTGGTGTAAGTCGCGCTGGGTCCACTTCTTGCCGATTGACTATTGACCGATGGCAGGCCAACTGCTTCAACAGCATCCTCCGGGACGTTGACGCGGATCACGCCTCGCCGATGGCGGGGGTGCGCATCTGGCTCGGCGTCTTCGCGGGGGACATCGGTGCATTCGCGGCGGCCATGAGCTTCAGCACGCTCCCGGGCCGCGTGGACCGCGACGCACAGGAGGCCAGGCGCAAGTTCGGCGCGATGCCGGCGTGGATGCGCACGCAGGAGCGCGTCTTTTGTAGCGATGCCTTGCTGGATGTCGGGTATGTGTATTGCGACGCCGAGTCGGAGAGGGACTGGACGGTGTTCGCTGACGTCACGCACAGCAAGACGAACTAGTTGATGTATTGTACTTATCTGAGTCAATCTTATTGTATCGAGCACGGCCTATGGAACAAAAGCAGCCTTTTTCATCTTCTCTAGCTCAGACCACGGTGGCAAATCAAAAATCCTTGGCAGCTGCGCCCAAAAGTCGTGTTTCGCAGTCCGATACGCCCTCCTCATGCGCCGTATGCACGGGGCACACGCATCGAAGGTCCACTTCCCAAGGTCTGCAGGCCACACCTCAAGTGGGAGGACGGACTCCTCCTCGGGCGAAAAGGCGCGTTGGGCCTCGAGTTGGCGGCGGATCTCCATGCGCTGAGTGAGGCAGTCCCGGGGGTCGATGCAGCCGGGCGCATCGGCCCACAGGAAATTGAGCATCTTCGCCGTCTCCTGAGCTGCGAGCCGGCGGTAGCTGACCACCCAGCGGTGTTTGTCCTCTACACTCAGGTCCGAGCACAGCACCTCGCGCTCGTCGCCGCAGCGGCACAGCTCGTAGAAGACAAAGGGCAGCAGCCACTCCAGCGAGAGGCGCCGGGCGAGCAGCAGGATGTCGATCAGGTGCTCTGGCAGATTTAGCCCATTGTGTTCGCCACGTGTCCGTCTCTCGACCAAGTCCTCGAACTCCGCGAGGGTTGTTGGAAAGAGCACCGCGAGCTGGCCGCTCAGCCGCTGGCAGAGCGGCGCCACGTCGTATTTGTGGCACATCCCGAGCGCGGAGAGGAGTACCGGGAGCGCGTTGTCCTTCACATGGGGGGACAGAAAGCTAGCGCTGGCGTAAGTGAGTGTAACGAGCAAGCCAAGTGCGCCAGGTGCACGCACTTGTAGTGGATCAGCGCCTTCAAGAAGTTCGTCATATCGTAGGCTGAGTCGGGCACGCCGACGAGCGGGCAGCCCTCGAATGTCTCCGCGTCGGCGGGTGTAGGCAGGGCGAGCATGTCGCGGAAAATGGGCGAATGTGCCACCATGAAGTCCCGCGAGACGCGGAAAACAGTGTTCTCTGCGCGCAGCACAAGCCCGCAGTCGGTGAACCACAGTCCATCTGCCCGTATTGGCACAGAAGACTCGGAGGCGGGGTCTACCCTGTCCATTGCGGTCTGTGTAGATGACAGTGAGAAGGCAAGAGAGGTTTGATGTGACACGGCGATCAATGCTTGATGCCAGAAATTGATGTTGAGTATCTTACTTGACATTTGATGCTATTATGAGTGCTGGCCATTATTATATTACAATTTATTATTGTGCCATATTAGATTATATTACAATATTATTATAGCTCCAGCATAATATATTATAATATATTATTGTAGCAACTGATATCACACCGGGGTTTCTGCTAAAAAATAGGCCCTGAAGTAGGATTTATTTATGATCAATAGTGGACAAAAAAAATGTATATTTTCACAACTTGGAACAATAACAAATAAAACTCCAGAAAAGTAGACTTGATTTGTAAAAAGAATTGGGGCAATATTAAGTCATCAGATTGGACTGAACTCAGAGGCAATATTAACTGACAATTTTGTGGCAATGATTTGCAACCAATAAATGCACAAAATATGTCACAAGATATGAGACTACTGTACTATTTCAATCAATTAGTCCTGTCACGGTCACATTGACTTTTTTGGCCGAAAATTTTCTGCCTGTCACAGGTCACAGCAAGTTTCTTTGGCCCTAAACCGTCCCAAAATGGTAATTTTTAAAAGTTTCCGCGCCTACGGCGCGCAGAACTTCCATATAAGGCAGGAGGTCACACCAAATTCACCCCTTGGCTGAATTGCACATTTCTGCCACATGTGTCACAGGTCACAGGCCCGCAGAATTGAATGAAATAGTACAGTATATATATCAAAAATCTGGGTCAGCACCAAAGTGTACCTAATATATCAGAAATAAGTGACAAATTGCCATTATATATGACAAATCATCCTTATATATGACAATTCAGGTAATAATAATGTGACACTATTTCTTTGTCAAATATTTGGGCTTGAATAATGTGCACTTATTGTTTACAAAACATGGTCCGGAATGGGGTAATCTGATACCATGATATAGAACTTGATTTCTTGTAAATCAGATACAATTTTTGCAGCTTTTATTGCAAAGCAGCAAAAAAGGCCATTGTTTTGGACCATTATATATAAATCCTACTTAGGGGACCATTTTTTTGGCGGAAACCCCGGTGTGTATGTTAGTCCCAAACTTATGCACTTTGTCAAGGGGGTCCCAGGGATGGTAAAAGAAAAAACTTTTGCTGAGTATACAAACGTTTGGGGATTCTGGCAGGTCTGAGGTTGGCGTTGTAGTATATTTGTAGTATTTTAGCTAAGGCTTCTCACAGGTGCCACAGATAAATACCTGTATTCTACCTGCAGGTAATTTAGGTATTAAAACCAATACTATACTCACAGATACAGGTACCTGTGCAAGTTACCTGATTCAGGTATATGTCACAATAACAGCAGTGAGTGTAGCATCTAGTATTAAGTATTGTACTGATATAGACACTACAGAGCATTAGAAGAGTGTAGTGAGTGGAACATAATGTGTGATCAGGGGAATATATTACCCAATATGGAGACCAGATGGCCAAAAAGAAAACTTTTTGACAGTATATCCAATTTTCAAAAGTTGGGACCCCCCTTGCACTTTGTACAAAACCAGCTTTATACCAACTAGTACTACTTCTATTATTGTTATGTCAAACCCTGGGTTTAAGAAACCTATTTCTTTGCTTTTTAAACCTTTTATTCTGGCCCTGGTTGATAAGATGAGACCAGGAGGAGATAAGATGAATGACAAGATGGTGATTGGATCATCAGATGTTGATTCTGATGTTGATTGACAGCGTGGAGTTGGACATGAGGCAAACAGCATGTAAAGGCATGGCTAAAGTATAATGACATTGCCTCTTATATTAGGCATGCTAAACACATAGTGTAGTGTATTATGTATATAAGTAGAGTAGATTTTGTCTTATACCCCAGTCTCCGAATTCCATTATCTTTGCTATATCTTTTCATGGTGCTTCTTGCTTGCCTTCACTGGCCAACTGGCATTCTTTGATTTGGTGTTGTTTGTGACATGCTAAGGTTAATTGTGACTTATTAGTATTATTTGTTAGCAATAATAGTGTCAGTTGAAGAAGACTTACATATTAGACTATCAACAACTAGAGTGAGACAACACTTGGCCTGAACCAACATCCAGTCTCAACATTTTATCAATTCACTGCAGACATGTGACTAAAAAGCCCTCTCTAAACATAATCTATACTGAAAACTAAGGTTGAAAAGGCTGAAAGCTTGTTGGAGCAGGATCACATATTTTTAGAATATAATATTTCACATTATTATTTCAATATTCTATTATATTATAGATATATTATGCTGCAGAGAACCATATTATGATATTGTGATACTATTATTTATCATGCCTTTAGCATAATAATCTCATAATAGGCTAGCACTAGCTATTATTATCATAGCTCTAATATTTCTTGAGACCAATACTATAAATGTTGCAGTGTATAAACCAAGGGGCTGTCAAGATGCCTATCACAGATAATGGGGGGAGGGGTCCCAAGCCCTAGAAAAAAACATTTACTGCTTCTCATATCTTAACTAAATATGGCTAGGGACACCTTAAAAACAGCTATAGTGTATCTGCTACTATATCCCATATATATATTCCATCTCATATACCTACTTATAAGCAAGGTTTAATAAGCCTCATTCTCATTACACTACTAGTGATACATGACTGGTGATTATCACATATATGACCTTATATAGACCCTATGGACCCATATAAGCTCAGAAAATCATATACTTAATACCTCTTTACAACATATATAGTGAAGTTAACACAAAAATATTACTTTTATCGGTGGTTTTTATCCCATGAATTGGTCACATGCCTCAGCAATCTTATCTAATCATGGGAAATTATTACCTGATATGGTAAGAGGGGGAGGGGGTTCCTGGCACACTGGAATTTTATTTTCCGACCCTATATCCATTTTCCAAATCTTGACAGCCCCTTGGTTATGAACCCTAAATTCATTCTCTTCCTAACTAGTACTTACAGTTGCTGCTGAGTTGTAGACAATCAAACCCAACATCATCTATTATGCAATATTAAGTGGACTCAGTGGAGATCAGCCTTAGATCTATTCAAGCTCTCAGAATTATATTCAGAACCCAAAAAAACCCTACTGACAATGTGCACCTCAGTGAGCCTCCAAAGCAATATATAATTACAAACATGAAACAAACTACTATTCCATTTTATTCAGTTCCTCATGGCCCGCAGTGTTTAAGGCCTTATTAGTTACCTGTCCTCATTCTATATGAACAACTCCCTATGCTGCGGTTGGAGCTGCAAACCAGGACATATCGGTATATGGGCATGCTTACTATAGCTTACATCACTCAAAGTGGCTACTTAGGTCTAAGACTCAAGTGCTCACCAAGACTCGAGTTACAAGTGTTAAATGTATGACCCCAACCCAGCATCCATACATGCCACAGTTGGAGGGATTTGGACCCTTGAAGGGGTGCTAAAACAAGCTGAGTATTATATTTATATTCCTTAACTTTGCCTTAATGTTCTTTATTTGCAGGGATGTACTTCTTTTAAATTTCATGTCCATGCCATGTAGAGACCAGTGGAGTCACTGCAAGTATGTAGCCAAGGCATTCCGAATCAATGATCAACGGTGAGTCATCGGTCACAGCCACCTGCCCTCTTTCTCCTTCTGCGACAGCGCCCAAATACCGTGCCAGCGCTCTGAAAGAACCAACCACAGCGCGCCGAGCGGCTTCACAGGACGACAATTCGGACCCTCGAAGTAATGCGCTCCACCATCGTGCGTGGACGCTCCCAGCTGATATATCGACCCACCGCTCCCGGGATCCCGACTTCCCCTTTTGCGCGCGAAGGACGCCACGTTTGGGCCGGCGGTTCTTACCCCGCAGTGATTTCTCGCGAATAGGCTGGTTCAGGCGAGACGGCTGCTGGGTTTGGGCCGCGCAGTGGTTCTGAGAAGATGGTCCTGCCCTGCACATGTGTCGCCCCAGCTGCGAAGACCGAGGATCGTTCGATCGGATGCGAAGATGGCGAGCGGCTACGAGGCGTATAAAGAGAGGGGGAGGCGAAGGGTACGTCCCAGAAACCCTCGTTTTCTTCCTACCACTCACGTTTACCATGCAGTTTTTGCGCATTCTCGCTGCCTTCGCTGTTTCCGCCGTTGCGGTGGCAAGCCCGCTCGCCGCGAGCGACGCCAAGACCAACCTCGCCGACCTCAACACCAAGGTCGCCAATCTCGTTGCCCTGCTCGAATCGATCACCTCCACATCGTCCTTCGGTGACCTTGTGGTACGCTTGCTTTTATCCGAGTCCTTTTTCTTATGTCTCCTGAGAAAATCGGCACCGACTCGTCCATCGTGCAGAACCAGCTCAAGACGACCACCAACTCGTTCACGGGGACCTTCAGCCCTGCCGACTGCACCAGCCTTTACAACAGCGCCACGGGCCTCTCCGGCGCGAAGGCCAAGACGGAGACGTCGCTCAAGGATATCCAGGCCAAAGCAGCGGACATCATCAGTGCGTCGTCGTTCTTTTCCAAACTTCGGGTTTAGTTAGCTGGCCTAGAAATTGGCGGCCAGGTTATCAAGTCGACCACAGCCGACAGCATCTCGTCGTTTCAGAAGAACACGATCGGGCTCAATGACGCGGCGGCCAAGGTGTGCCCGGTTAGTCGCTTTACTCCATTTGCGCTTTCTTCGCCGCTCATCGGTCTGACGACAGAACATTGCCGATAAACTCAACGCCGACTCCAAGGAGCTCAACATAATCTTCAACGCTGCGCATGCCGCATTCGCGTAAAGGGGATCTTTCGAACGTGGCATTCCAGACAATATACACGACGCGCCTGTAATCAACCCACTGTTGAATCAAATTCTGCTCGTTTCTTTTCGATTCTATAGTTAGCGCTCGTCGGATAGATGGATAGAGATACGTGCGCGATCCCATGATCCCAAAGTACTCATTGAGCGCATTGAATCTGTCCACTTCGTTCTTTAGGTCTTTTACCACCGTGGACCGTGGTTTGCACCCCACAATTTCCTCACAATGTTGCCGCCGATGGCCATCTTGCCAAGATTTTCGCCGTCGTGAGCCTGGGCCTTTTCTTCCTTCTGGTTCCCTTCAAAGAGTGTATGTCGCCTGCTGCTGATATGAAAGAATAGAGGAAGAAGTGATGCCAATTGACAGGAATGCCGACGATCAGTGACATCACATCATTCTCGTGTTTTTTTCCTACCGTCATCTCGAATCACGACCCTTAGGACCAAGATATGCATATTGACGTGCCCACCGACATACTGGGCGAAATTTTCCGGCACTGCCTCCCCCCATACCCCAGATGCCCACCGATGTTTGGCTGCGATGCCCCAACGAACCTCGCGCAAGTTTGTAGAAACTGGCGGCAGGCGGCGTACGACACGCCCTACCTGTGGCGGGCTCTGCAGCTCCACCTATGGCACTTCCAAGAGGGCAACTTCACAGCCGCCGAAAACCAGGTGGCGGCAGCGCGGGCGTGGCTCAGCCGATCTGGCGCGCTCCCGCTCTCCATCTTTCTCCACTGCTCGACAGACCCCACGCCTCTCGCACCAGTGCTCTTAGAAGCATTCACATTGCTCCTTTCTCATTGCTCGCGATGGGAATATGCTTACCTTATGGTCCCTGCGGCGCTTCCGGCCGACATGACAATGCCCGCGCTCCCCCTGCTTGTCCAACTCGAGATCTCCGTCCCCAGGCTAGTCGGGGGAAGCGCTGTCCAGCCGTTGCGCTGGCTCCCCGCCCCTAAGCTCCGAACATTGGATGTGCGCTTTGGCAAGGTCTTCCCTGCATACGTCCTCAGCCCCGACAGCTGGAAAAGCTTGACCATACTCAGAGTATTCGGCATCCAATGGGGCCACGCAATGGAAGCCCTTTCTCTGGCCACTGGTCTCGTGAGCTGCTGGCTCCAGCTGCACGAAGACAGACTCTCACGCCGCGTGCTTGCCCCTTCCGGACAGCCCTTGCAACTGTATTTGCCACATCTAGAGACGCTAGCACTCCCGGCCACGGATCCAGCGACGGTGCAGCTCAACCGCAGGCTGCTCGACAGCCTTCGGGTACCCGCCCTTCGCAGCCTGGCAATAGACAAGTCCTTCATAGCAAGCTACCGCCGCAGCCATTCAGTGCAGGAGACGGCCCACCACTTTGCCCGACTCCTTGACAAGTGGGGGTGCTCTATGACGCTTGGCCGTCTTACGCTTCTCGTGTGGGAGCAGCCACCGGCAGATCTCAGCGATGATCGAGGTGACGGGCTGTGGCGGAACGAGATACACACCGCGTTGCCTGCCATTACCGATCTCGAGTTCCGATTCAATGATGCGCCGTTTGATGAATCGCCCCTCCTTTTTGGAAGCTGGGAGCTGAACTTTCAAGTGACTTGGAGATAGTCTGGATGTGCCAAAGTCCCCGAGTCATATTGGTCCCTCGGAGTATTTACTTGCTGTATATGCGGCGCCAATTTTGAATTGAGCCTCTGCGGCCGGATATAGTATATCATTTAGTCTGATTTTTACTCCCTAAACTTGTTGATTCAAACAGTAGTATTTCTTGAACAAAAATCCTTTTTACATGAAACAAATCACTGCAGGAGTTTGGGAATAAACGGCGCTTGTTTCGATAGATTATACTAGACAGGGCTGGGGCTACGCCCCAGCTTTGAACTTGAATGTTGCTTGAATAACATTAAATTATTAAATTTCTAAATTAAGAACATTGCCACTAACTACAGAATGGCACACAGATACCCAATGGCGTTCTTAAATATCTGCTGCTATTATATGTTAAGTGCAACCCAAGTCACTAAACTGTGTGTACTTATTTCTCAATTTGTGGGTGATTTGAGAATATCTACTTGTAAATAACCTTAGATACAACTTGTTTACAGTACTGGGTGCAAGACATCACTTTCAGCTTTGCATCCCAATTGGGATTGGTCACATTTTACAGCTTTTCTCACCAATTTAGGACTTTAACAGCAGTAACCCCAAAAATGGAAGTGTGGAGCAAATCAATTGTCAAAGCTAATGCCAAACATGTGCATACATTCACACGACATCTGCTTAATATAAGAGTAATGCCTAAAATCAATGTGCCAAAGTTTTATACCTCTATTTGTGCCCAAAGATATGCACTTATATGACAAATAACTTGAAATAAGGCCCTGGATCATATAAGTGAATATCTTTAGACGCAAATAGGGATAGAAAAAAAAAAAAATTCTTTTTTGGCCCATCGATTTTAGGTGTATAATCAATTGAAATGGGCACCATTTTATTTCCAAACTCCTGCGGTGAATGTGGAAACCAGTTTGTATCAAGTTTTCCTTTTGTGGAAACTATTTGTTTGCTGTAAAAAAGATTGTTGTACAAAAACTAGTACTTTCTGAATCAATATTTGAGAGTAAAAATCATGGTAAAGTTCAGAGTTGATACAGAGCTGGTCACTGTGCTTCAAGTTGCAGAGCAATTGCAGAGACATCTAAACTGGAATTCTCACCAAGGATCCAAACCTGGTGTATATGGTGTCTGTAACCAATGACTGACGAGTTGTTGCTAAGGCCAGAAAAGCCTACCATGTGGTGCACTGCAAGCTAGTACTCACAGCCTTGCACCTCATGACTATATGGGATTCAAAAAGGTTGTTACAGCTTAGATTAGCATGTTTCTTAAGTAGGACTGCCCATTATTATATTATAACTTAATACTATTATTAGTATTAGCACTATATTATCCCTGGTATTAGCCAGAACAATTGTACATTATCCCATATTAAAATATAATTATATTATTCCAACAAATTAGATGGCAGCCCCAAACTTATGCACTTCTTACAAAACTAGCTTGTTTAATAACTAGTACAACTTCTATTGTTGTCCTTATAGTATTGATGTACTGTGAAATTTGAATCATTATTTTTGTCGCACAGATCAGCTGGGGTGTGACGTGTGACCAACAAAATAGTACAGTAAGTGCCTATTCTACACCATTACATTATATTACTGAACTATATACTGAAAACTAAGGTTGAAATGTTAAAGTTTATTGAAGTAGGATCATATATTATAATATATTATGAATATTATGATATTATCATTACCCATTTAGTATAAATCTTATAACAGGCCAGCATTATGAATCTCAAGTGATACACATTGGTCGTAAATATTAAGATGCAGAACAATTCAAGCACAAACTGCTTAACTTTATATGAACATCCTATAGTATAATATAGAATGATATAATAATGAATAATAAATCATCATGTAATGACGGCCAGCACTAGAACCATTTATAAATCGTTTCAAACATTTCTGACTGTTTATGTTTTTATTCTATTTGAAAATTTGACAAACAGAAATAAAATAGTTGAAGCCTAGTAGCTGAACCAGGGACTCATCTGCAGCTGCTGATACTGCACCTGCACTCGGCCCCGGGCCCGCTTCCACGTAGCTTTCATTGCAAAAGTTAAACTCGATTATTGGCTCATTGACTGTTCGATACAAAATAATTCAGATGACACTAGTAAGGACTTTGAGTCTTTGACATAAATAAGTTCACACTGGGACTGTTGGAGGAAAAAATAAGAGAAATCATGATATACAGAATCTGTTGATAAGAAAATCGACACCACACCCCAGCTTTTGTGCTATACAGTAAATAGCCCGCAGTGCTTGCCACTGCAGTCACGGGTCAGCCTCGGTGTCCTCGCCGAACGCATCTGCCTTGGCCTTCTCCAGCTCCTCCCATCCAGGCAGCGCGAAGATGTCGGGCAGGCGCGCCCACAGCTTCGCCCGCGCCGCCTTGCGCTGTCCGCGGAACTCGGCATAGCACGTGCCGCAAAGCATCCCATCGTCCACATCCGCGTCCGCGAGGAGCTCGAGCGGCAGCTGCGGGGCGGACGTACCGTCAAACAGGCCGCGGCGGAGCTGTGCCCGGGCCCAGACGCACGCGTCATGCCCGATGCACGTGTAATACGCAAGCGGTCCGGAGCCGGGCGGGTCCTGCCAGAGGAAGCGGAGCAGGCGCGTGACCTCGCGCGTCTCGAGCGCGCGGAGTCCCGTGACCCAGCGCTGCTTGTCCGCGACTGCTAGCGCGGGGGACCACACGACGCGCTGCTCGTCGGTGCGGCGGCACAGCTCGTAGAAGGCGAACGGGAGCAGCCAGTCTGCGGACACCTGGCGGGCGGTCGTGATGAGTGCGATGATGCAGTCACCGTCCGCTTCCGCGGGTGCCTCAGAGTCGGTGGCGCGGGCGCTCAGCTCTGGGGCCTTAAGTCCCGCGAGAGTGGTCGGGAAGAGGATCGAGAGCTGCGTGAGGATGCGCTTGCGCAGCGGCGCGACGTCGTACTTGTGGGACATGCGGAGGACGGAAAGCAGGGTGGGAAGACCGTTGCTATTGACATCGGGGGCGAGAAAACTAACAGCGAGTCAGGTTATGGAAATAGGTATCAGAACAAGGACGCACTCGTAGTACACCAGCGCCTTGAGGAAGTTGGTCATGTCTTCCGCCGTGTCGGGGAGCAAGACGAGAGGACAGCCATCGAAGGTCTCCGCATCAGCGGGGGCGGGGAGGGCCAGCATGTCGCGGAAGATCGGCGAGTGGGCCGCCATAAAGTCGCGCGACACGCGGAAAACCGTGTGCTCGGCGCGCAAACACAAGGCCGCAGTCGCTGAACCAGAGGCCGTCAGCGCGTTGGAGGATGAGGATACCGTAGGCGTTCGCAGTCATTGTGGGGAGAGCCTGAGGGTGAAAGTGGGGGGGAATGAACGAATGAGGGCAGCACGGCGACCTTAAAAGCAACGCCCCGCAGTGAGTCATGATTTGCAGCCTGTCAAGCGGGCTCCGGAGAAGCAGCTTATTCGCTTCCGAGTCCCCGGTTACCGCCGCTGTGCCTCCGACCAGGCCTCTGCCAGTCCTGTTGCGACCATCAGCGATTTGATGCGGATTCCTGCCTCAAAAGAGGGCAACCAAAGTGCCGCTTTGGCAAACGAAGCCCGACGGCGACTTCATCGGAGCGAGGCGAGTGCGGGGAGAGAAGCTGCACTATGGCATGGCAGCGGGAGAAGCAGAACCTCGAGGAATGGCGCGATCTTCAGGCCCGAGGGCAATACAGCAAATTCAAGGTCCACACGGCCACCATTATCGCCTTCGACCAGGTATCTTCCTATTGCGATACTTGCTGCCGATTTGACGCGAACTTGAATTTGCGCATCTGAAGAGGGCAATTGCAACAGAGATATCGATAAGCCTATATCGCTTTAGCTCGACGGCGACTCACCGCGAGGCCAGTGCGGAGACAGAAGCCGTCTCGACTCCACTACTACTAGTCGTGTCCGCGGGCTGAACGTAAACAGTGACATCATAGCTTCCAGGCCCGGGGGCCCACCGAGCAGGCGAGGCAGCATGCGGCCCGCGGGTGGGCTCGAGGACCAGACATGCGACGCAGCGAGAGCACAACTCGGGGCATTTTCACCCCCGGGCTGCGTGCCTGGGCGGGGTCCCTCCCTGGCGCGAGGTGGGCTTCGAGAAATTCGAGAAGGCAAGCGCCGGGGACAGCGGACCTTGCGCGGTCTGGCACCTTTCTTTTTCTCCCCCTCAGGCTGCCCACCCTCGGACTACATGTTCTCATGAGACGAAGCTGACGCCTCTCAGGCCTGGAGTGCAGAAAGTGACTAAAGAGAGTGATGATGAGCTGGGAGCGGCGAGCTGGCAAAGACGCATACCACACTCGCAAGTTCGTGCTTCTGGTGCAGGGCGGCGCACTGGAGACGACCCACAAGCACATAATGTGGAATCTGGCGGCACAGTTCCAGGACACTGGCAGCACAGTTTTACTGAGGACAGTATGAGAGAAGAAGAGAACGTTCGACGGGCATCGTACCACTCTACACGAGGTCCTCATTCGCGGGCCTCCCCCCTTCAGACTGCCCGCTCTCAGACTGCGAGCTCTCGCTGAGACTGAACTGACGCCCCAAACCTGAAAAGCGTAATGAATCAGAAAGGAATGGCGAGGACGCATACCACTCGCAAGTCACGGTGTGCCCTTTAAGTTCTCCCCTCCTGTGCATGCGTGAGTCTTGTGCAGGGCGGCGCATGGGCGACCACCCACGAGCACCCGTCGTCGTCGAGGAAGTAAGTAGTCGCATGTCGGCCTCAGTGCGCTTGTCGAGGACAGTGTGAGGCAAGAAGAAAAAGATCGACAGGCATCGTACCACCCATTTCATTTCCGCTCTCCCCGGTAACTGGTCCCTTTTTCCGCCCTACGCCTAGTCGGCGGGCCCTGCTGTGCTTGCGGGAGCACTGGCAGGCAGACAGCAGGGGCACATGTGTCCAATAGAGGGTCCGAGTCCGCCTGCAAAGCCGGGTATAGCTGGACGGCAAAGGCGCCAAATAGCAAGAGATGCCGCAGGGCCGTAACTGTGCCAGAGAGTGCAGCCCTGGGAGCAGTTGTAAGCATACGGTCGGTCAATTTAAGGAGCAGAGACCAACTTGCGCGAGAGCGGTCCTGCCCCGCCGCTCGCGACAGCGGGAAAGAGCAGGAAAAGGTGTGACGTGACAGGCGGCCACGTGCGCGTTACATCTGACACTCGTGACTCCCAGAGTGTGGATGAAAGTCAGTTCAAAGAGTAGTGAGTTACTGCAAGGAGTATCAAAATAAAGTTTCTGTTTACCAAGTAGTAAGAAGAAATGATTTCTGGAAAAGAAAAATGACAAAAGGGGTTATGGATGTAGGGTCTGAAAGTTTTTTTCTGACCCTCCGGACCCCCCTCCTGCCATATAGAGTAATATGTTTCGACGATTAGCATCATGTGACTACTCATGCCATCAAAAAAGTGGCATAAAAATTCAATCTTTGTGATTTTTTATTTATTTAAAATTATGTATATGTATATGAATGTGTAGGTATGTAAGTATCTGGAAGCTTCAAACACTAGCGTGCTGTAAGTAATTCCTCGGGAATTACTTACAGCTAGTTTCGAAACAGGCCACCTACCAGGGCCGGACCACCCAGTTGAGACCAACAAGATTAGGCACTTGTGAAATACTGCACTTGTGCCTCCATTAGGAAATTGTTAGAGAATCCTGCACTTGTGTCAGCATTGTGTGACGGAAATCAATCAAAGAATCAAATGGGATTATTTAGAAGACTCTGCGCATCCAGGGTAGAAAACCCTGGCCGTCAAGGCTAGTGCCGCAATCACAAGTGTAGAAGGTGCCAATGGGGTTTAAAGAGGGAAGAAAAGGGAGCAGGTGCACCCTGTTGCACCGCGCAGCAGGCCATGCGGCGAGCGACAGCCCCCGGCAGGGTGGGTCCAGGGCAAAGCCCTAGGCGGGGTTCGGGGTGGTAAACCCCACCCGCCGCTGCCGGCACCGCCACCATTGTCATGGATAAGACCCGGCCCGTCCGCTCCGGGCGCTGGTGTCGGGCCATCGCGGGCCCGTAGCATGCAGCACATGACGACGGGGAACATGTGCCCTAGTAGGAGGAACGCACACGTGGGAAGCACGTGACCGAGAACAACGTGTCGAGCCGTCGCCGAGCCAACTCAACACCAGGGGACTGGAGAGGAGTGCTAGGAGGTTAGGAGTAGCGCCTGACTCGCAAGGGATGTATGATCGTCCCCTCTGTGGCCAGGAACGGGGGTGAGGAGGAGCAGGAGAGGCCAGGGTGTCCGATCACCCCCCTTTGCGGGCCCGCGTATATAAGGCGCAATAGTGTACCATGTACTCTATCGCTTAGATCGTCTAAAGAACTACCTTACTCTGTGCAAGGAGGCATTATTGACTCATCGGGCCTGACACGACCTGATTCGAACCTTCGACCTAAGGCTTCTCACGAGTGTCACGGATAAATACCTGTACTCTACCTGCGGGTAATTTGGGCTTCAAAACCAATACCTGCATTTGCAGCATCCGTGGGAAACGGGTACCTGTACTCACGGATACGGGTACCTGCACGGGTTATCCACGGGTATTTCATATAAAAAATCAGGATACTAAGTTGAAGTTCGACCACCGACGACGACAAGGGACCGAGTTCACGGGCCCTTTCGGTTTCGATCTACCCTGCCCGCCGTACTTGCGGGCCTGACTACCCGTCTGTTCTGTTCCGGGTGCACGTTCTTAGGAGAGGTCCTTGCACGGCCTGACCTGACCCGCAGTCTGACAACCATGCAGTCATACTGCTTGATTGATGCACAAGAAAAATGATGAATCATTTCCTAATCAGGACAAGTGCAGTATTTAACAGCAAGTGCGGTATTTCCTAAACAGTAGTGCGGGCCTAACCTGGTATAGCCTCCCAAAAGGAATGACATATCTGGCTAATTATTCCATTGTGTGGGGGCTGTGGGATAGGATGCCACTGGTCAGCTTGTGCTTGGATCTGTGCATTGTTGATTGAATACAACCATAGTATATATATATTCAGCCTGCCTTACATCAACTGGATCACAATCCCCCAAACGACGTGCCTCTTGTCCAAATCCACCTCCAAAGCCGGCCAGGGTTGCATGGACCAAGCCCGGACCAAAGCTGAGGACTGTAAAAACATCAGCACAATTCACAGGAAAAACACAGCAGTTGACCAACAGTGACTGGCTTCAGGTTTGTCCAGCTATCCTAGGATTGTCCGATGCCGATTTGCTGTAGGTCTTTGCGTTTATGGATGAGAACCCCAAGATGTCGCAAGATAAGGTTGTCTAATTCTTCAAAACCCGCATCAACAGTCTCGGCGGGAAGCTCTTGTTCATGCAGGGTGCATTGTCAAAGAAGCTGAAAGAGAAGGCCTCGATAAGAGCAGCAGTGGCCGCAAATCCAGCAGCAGCAGTACAGAAATGCAAGGGTGTTGTCACTGAGCCACGCGTGGATGCTGCACTAAGCCTATGAGCCAAGGACCAAGAGTGCTAACGTTAGACAGTCACTAGTACCATGCTTATTGAGATGTGCAAGCATTTTGAGGCATTGTTTGATATCCCAGACAAGTGATGACTCAAGGGCACTAGATAGTTAGACTCCTTTAAGAAAGTAAATGGTCTCCAGGAGTATTGGCGGCATAGAGAAGCGGCATTAGCGTGTGGATCTAGCCGCTGTTGAGCAAGAGCGCCAGCGGATGGTCAATATTCATGTACCTTATGCTGGAATCATGACGAGACAAGTTTCTACCCATCTGCCGCACCAGACCGCACGTTGTCTGGGAAAAAGACTGACAAGTTCAGCATCTCTGTTCTTGTTGCCTCTAACTTGACTAGGACTGGAAAAAGAACCCCTGATGTTAATTGGCAAGGCTAATAACAAGAAAGACCCGGCACGCTGATGAGTGCGGAGTGCGGACAGCAAATGAGCTCTCTAACTAACCAAACCAACAAAAACAACCAAAACTCCACTTTTCATAGAGAGAAAGATGTATAATGTCGAGTAGGAAAAGTCACAAAAACCCAAAAATCGTCAACTCCTTGTGCGAGTACAGGCCCCTGTGAACAGAGCCTTGGCACAGATGTGTAAGGTTGTAGGGTAGATACGAGTTTCTTGCAAAAAACGTTGATTTTGTGTGCCCTAAAGTGTACTATCGACGAAAACTCCGCAATAGAGAAGCGCCAATACGATGCCCGGAGAGTTTATACTTGTTGGATCAGGACTAACTGCCTTAAACCCTCTGAGTTGTCTTGAGTTAGGAACTAACTGCCTTAAACTCTCGACCAGCAACCGAAACCCAATAAACAGCAACTGGAACTCTTGTATTCAGCAACCGAAACCCTCAACCAATAATCCTTCTGACGCGATGATACTATTTCGAAAGAGCTAGCAAGATAGATTGACGAGCTAGATCCCCAGATGCACCTAGTAAAGCGGGGCAATCCGTGAACCTGCCAAATACAAAACAGAGATATAAACACTAAACAGAAATTGATAGAATCAGGGAAAATCATGAGTAAGAAAAGTAGTCTATGTGCATAATTATATAGGTATTGTTTCGCTATACGGCCCAGAGTAGAAAATCCAGGTCCAGATGACTGGTATCGCGTGTATTGGTGTCAATGACCTGTGTAAATCTTCCATGTTCGCAACCATCTAGTTTTGCCTGTGAAGTATCCCTCAATCTTGAGTAGTGATCTCTGACTTATAATATGATATCTCAATGAGTAAATAGGATAGAGACCCAATAGCAGTACTACCAATGATACCTAAATGAGATGATCAATATCCTTCACAATATAGGATCATCAGGACACCTATACTGACTCATAATCATCTATCAAACATTTTAATCTAGCCATATCTCCACCAGTTCATCATGGATTTAGATGATTGTTTCACTAGTAGGTAGGTGGTTAATATTCTCCTGATATAGGCTGATATCAATATAGTTTAATATCTTTAGACTACACTGTTATCCCACTTTTCCATGGGTTTTCTGGCCTTAAGTTGAATCAAAAACAATGATGACTTGATATCTAGGTGAGTAATGCATGGATAATTAGGATATAAGTTGTGTTATAGTCTGTTGGAATCTCTATAATAGCTTGTCAAGACATATATATTTTTAAATATCCTATATGCCTGTATATATGTCATATATGCCAGTATTGCAATCTCCTAATAACTCACTCAGAGGTCAGGTATCCCCAATGGGATAAAGGTAGTAAGCATACAGAGGAGTTCCCCTGAGAGATTTGATGCCTTCCATAATATTTTGTTGGTGGAATCTCTTGTTATTCTCCATTATACCTATTACTGCTATGACACAATATATTGATAATACAGCCATAATCTGCTGGTTGATTATAGATCAAAATATATCAAGTTCGGTCAATGAGGTATATAGACATACCTACATACTCCGATTGATAAGGGTCTGCACTTGGATAGAGACATGAGGCAGACATTCAACTACAGGTTAGGTGTGAAACTAGTTTACATGAATAGTGAGGTCTATAGACTCAGTACTGGACATTGAGATGCATGTATGGTGGTATTTGGATATCTACTAGGACCCTGTACTATAATTAGTTGCGGTTCTGGCATGTGTTACAGAAGGTAGCTGAAGAGAGGGTAGGTACCCATAGAGCAGAAAAAAAGTGTCTTCGCTATTACAACTGGTCAGAAATTAATTTTAAGTATGATACAAGACTTGAACATAGGATACTATAGACCTTCAAATAAACCTGTCCAGCACTTGAATTAACCTCATAGCTATTCTGGATCTCTCACAGTACCATTATCAGTGTTATCTATCCCAAAAATGATGAGTTCACTATAGGCTGGTCTCTGTGAATATCATAAATCTGAGTATATCTACTAGTAGTGGTCTCATGCACCTCCTTTGAAATGGTACCCCTACCCTCACAGCCTATCTGCATCCTAGCTTATATGGCACCCAAGGTCTCCAGGAATTGACTGACCCTAACACTTGCTCTGTGGTTGTGAATGGGTGGAGGTGTGCTGGACCATCCTATGGTATCATATCAAGTTAGATCATAAAATTCTATGCATGCAGTCCCAGTATATCGGCAAAATACTACTCAACTTGGTATTCAGGCATACTTGGCAGTAAATATATAAACCTAATAGTAGCAAAAAAAAAATAGTTGATGATGCTCAAGTATAGTTGGATGGTATATGATATTGTAGAACAGGACATAGGCAACAAAACCTACTTACATGTTTATTGGTAAAACTTCCTTTTTGGGACAATATGTCACACTTGTCACGGAGTATGACTGGCGAACTTGGTCTTGATGGCCTATGTAAAATTATTCACCTTTATTCATCCCTATATGTTGGACTTAGCAAAAAAATAGCCTTAGGCTTTGGAGATATTCGCCCCCATCTTTACCAATTATTCACCACTTAGGCAAAAATGAAAAGACTGTCTGTTATCAGTGCCAACCCACTGGGTTGCCACTGATAATGTACAGTGGGTTTTGGGATAAACAGGTGAAGGCTAGACTATAAAGTATAAACACCTTTAGGGTGTAGCCTTCTCAATTTCTACCAGAAAACTCCCGCTTGATTTGCACTAAAAGAATAAGAGGGAGGCACACCTAGAAAAAGGCCATAAATATTACAGGGTTGAAGAGAGGATGGGGATAGTACACAAGGTTTATATTAAGATTTATTGCTTTTATTAAGTAGTCTTACACTTCAAAGCTGTTATTAGCCCTCCTCTAATAATATCAATGCTATGTAAAATACTAATAATAGGGAGGGAGGCTGTAAAATGCTTAAATATGAAGAGGTTGAAGATTTATCTGTAGAAATAGATAGCAGGTCTATAGGCAGAATCCTCTAGTCAGTATTAAGAGACACTCTTTAGTTCTCGCTCAGCAGAAATTTATATACTGGAACCAAAAGCTAGCTAGGTATGGACCAGGGGCCTCTGAAGTGTAGAAGGATGGGATGAGAGGTCGGTAAAGCTGGTTAAGAACAACTGCTCGATCTTCTGCATTGAAAAGAAGCCCCACAGGGCTGAGTTGAATAGGTTGCTCAGATAATCCCTCCAACACTTTCACTTTCAACTGGGAGCAAGATAAGGGGGATAGGGGAATGAATGAGGAGTCACAAACCTATAGCAAATGGCCACCTTCTCAACAAAAACGCTAAATGATTTCATCCACCAAAAATTTGCTAAAAAGGCGTAGTGCTCCTATAACAGTGTTCAGGCTAAATATCCATTGAAGCACCTTGGCATTAACAGTGGTATTATAGTTGATTAACTGGGTAGTTATGCTGCCAACATTTAGAGGGATGCAGCAAAGAACTAATACTTTTTGATCTTTATTGAGTGCTTTAATAGAAACCTAACGGAAATTGATGCATAAACATTAAACCTTCAAATAAAATAGGAAGTTTTGGATGCACATCTAAATACTTAAGAGGGACTTGAGAATAATTTAATTTGTTGTTAGAATGAGAAACAGATCTAGATGGATGCAACGTACAGTATACTGTCCCATTTTGATCAAGTGTCCGGCACTTTTTCGAAATTTGGGACCAAATATTTTTCTTTTGATTTATTGCGATTTTTGACAAGGACTTTTTTAGTCAATGTAACGCGTAACGTGGACACTTGACCTAAATAGGACAGTATCATGAAAGTGATCTAGGAGCCTATAGAGAGGAAGGTGTTGTCACGGGTGGCCGCACCACCGCCCCCTGCCGAAATGCGGGATGGAGAACCCTATTATAAAGTGGAGGATATCTCTCGTACACAAACAAGGATAATACCATCTGAAGTACTTGGTCTAATGGAAGGGCTACCCCCAAGAGGAATGGATGTGGGAATTGAGAGAAAAACTTAAGGGAGCAGAAGAAGTGCTGGAAGACTTCTACACCCTTAACCCTTTCACACCCCATGAAGAATTAGTAAATAGACGGTGGAAAATTCGCAAGACCCATAAGGTGTTAAGACACTGCCTTCAATGGGGGGGGTGGTGATGTCACGGTTCGGGCTGGGCTGCCCGACTATAGGGACATGTGGGCCTATTTGGGCCCGACACCCCGCTACACTCCCAAGTTCCCCATTCTTCTAATCCCTTCCCTTCACCCGTGTAGGCTCTATGCAGCACCCATCCGATCTGTCCTGGGACCTAGCGTAGCGTATAAAACTGTACTTTACAGGATGTAGTCACTAGGCTAATATCGTCTATTCTCTGGGCTAAAACCCATCTTCTCATGTTCCTCAGACCTTTTTGAAGTCGGACGACTCGACAGCCTAATACGGCCCGAGCCCGATGCTAATAGGTGTAAGGGCATGCAGCCTAAGGCACTGCAGTAGGCATAAGCATTAACAGCAGTAGGCCTTACCTAAGAGAAGACTCGATGACAGGGGCCATAGTGGCAGAGTGGAGAGTGGAGCTATGGCGAGGCTCAGCCATCGAAATATAAGCCCAAACACTGATATAGGTTAGGGATACCTAAGAGGTCCAATGGGTAAAGATCGTAGGGAGACCTTAATGAGCAACAGCCTAGAGAGGCTATAGGCTTGAGGTCTTAGAGGAAAGTGGTGCATCCATATCAGGAGAGGTCTCTGATGGCATTATTGATCCCTGATAATAACTCCAGAGAGACTCCTGGAAAGGGGTGGCTAGGGGAGTCAAACACTGAGGATTACTAGATGTGGGATGTGATGAAGGCAGTGGAGGGAGAGTGTTAGGGTGTGGAGACGTCGAAGATGTTGTTAAGAATTGACTGGTTGTTGTCCTGGTGTAATCTAGCTGTTAGGCTGGTTTGGATAAACACTGGGGGTTCTGGTCCTTTGAACCCCCTTATATACTACACATCAGGAAAAAGTGGGATTCCTGTTAAGAGCCTGTGACAGCCACAATCATTATATCATTTGCCAGGGCTGGCAAGGCTCTCAACAGGCCTTTGTAAGGGCAACCCTGGAGACTCCGACGAAAGCCTAGCAGGGGAGGATCCAAAGCGTGAATAGAAGCTACGGAAATACACGGAGGGACCGACCTAGCAGGGGAGGATCCAAAGAGAAGAAACTCTAAGGATCCGCCTGCTAGGGCGCCAACTATATACTGGTCGTCCGTAACTGCCGACGTAGAGCGCAGAAGGCCTGAGCGGCGTCGCAAGCTCTGTCCCAAGGTGATCGTTGGGAGGGTCTTGACGGATCGGTGATTGTGCGGGCGAAGGAGGCCGTGGACGATGGTCGGGGTGGGTCGGAGCGTCCGAGGGGGCGCCGGTCGGATGCGCCTCGGATGCGTTCGGAGGGTCCGAAGGAGGCCGAAGCGGGGGTTCCCCTGACAGCCTTAGAATAGCCCTCACCTGGTTTTTGTCATGTACCACAACTGCTTAGTTATTATAATTTAATTAAACACCTGTTGAGAGTTTGCAAGAAGATGGGCAGCCTTTTAGGAACTTGGGAAGTATCAAACAACTCTGTTGTCAATAGTATAGTTGCATTAACAGTTTTGGGACAGATTTTGAGGATTAGCCTGAGGCTAGACAAGACAAACTCACCTACCAATTCCACTTATCCTTTCATATTAGAATGAACGGCCTGCTGGGCTGCACATTCTAATATGAAGGGATGACCCCAAATGCCCTATGCTGCAATAAATACCCCAATAATTCTGCAACATCTCTAAGTTCTCAAGTCCCTCAGCGCTAAGTCCTTTCTATGCTACTAATGCTGCAATAATCCACTGCTATCTAAGTTAGTTTCCTAAATTAGCAAATATGATATGAATAGTGATAATATAATAGTCACACTTTCTCTACTTAAGCAATAACTTGAAAGTATACTGTATGAGAAGGTTAGATCCTATTGTCCGGGTCACAATGTCACATAGTATAAGTATGATATGTGTGACAAAATTCTTAAAAATGAAACTTTGAATAAGCTGTGCACTGTAGGATGCAAACAACCAGATGTGACACTGGTATGTGATGCCATAAAGAAGCTATTATATAACCCTATCCAAACTTAGGTTGAAGACAGTTCCTCGCTCATGCTGCTACATTTGTCACATAGTGTGACAAACTTCCAAAAAGGAATTTTTTACTGTTTGACAGTATAATTATCAGTGAATGTCACAGATCATCACAAAATCAAAGTTGTGTATTTTGACTATATAAACAACTTTCATTAAATGACTTATTGTCCCAGCTGAATAATTGTGCTTGCACTAGCCAATCATTAGCTGATCTATACCTGATCTAGTAATACAACTTACATAAGTCATTGAAGCACTATCAATGGTACCTGAATGATAAGATTAATATTCTTGATAATGAAATCTTATCAATATACCTATATCATCTCATAATGATTCATCACATGCATTGATGCTGCAATATCTCCACCAAGTCTGCATGAATTCAGATGATTATTGTCCTACCAGGTAGCCAGTTATCAAAGCTTGAGATGTCTTGATGTGATTATAGTTCCATGGGTTGAGGTCATAATATTATACCGGTTTTTTTCTAGGTTTCATATTTTAAATTTAACTAGGCACAATGATCCCTTGATATCTTGCTGAGGAATCCACGGATAAGTGGGATCCAAGTTGCATTCTGATCTAATCGATGTCTATCTCAGATCTAGTAGTCCCTATAATTTTAAGTATTATTTCTACTGGTATATATGACATATATCCTATTATACCAATCTCCCAATAACTCACTGAGAAGTGAGAGGTCCCCAATGGAATAAGGGTAGGAAGCATACAGAGGGGTCCCCCAATGAGATTAAATTTCTCACACTACATTATATGCATTGAAAATCTTATTATTCCCTATTATACTGACGAATAGTACTATACATCACACTGGCAAACCAGCCATGATCTGCTAGTTGATGATGGATCAAAATATATCAAGTTCAGTTAATAAGGTATATATAGATACCCACATACTCTGACTGGTCTTGATATATTCTTAGAAGATGAATTGAGGTAAACATTCCAAGACAGGTTGAGTGCAGAACTGGTTTACATGAATAGTAGGGTCTATAGACTGAGTACTGGACATTGAGATGCATGTATGAGGGTATTTTGACGTCTACTAGGACCCTGTACTGTGATCAGTTGTGGTTCTGGCATATGTTACAGAAGGTAACTGAAGAGAGGGTAGGTACCCATAGAGCAAAAGAGAGTGTCTTCACTATTACAACTGGTCAGAAATTAATTTCAAGTATGATCCAAGAATTGAATGTAGGATTATATAGACCTTCAAATAAACCTGTCCAGCACTTGAATTAACCTCATAGCTATTCTGGATCTCTCACAGTACCATTATCAGTGTTATCTATCCCAAAAATGATGAGTTCGCTATATAATAACCTTTGTGAATCTCACTAGTTTGAGTATATATACTGGTAGGGGTATCATGCACCTCTTAGGAAATGGTGCCCCCACCCTTTCGGCATATCTCTATCCTGTGTTATATAGCACCTAAGGTCCCTGGGAATTGAATGACCCTCAAACTTGCTGTGGACTTAGAAATGGGTAGAAGTGTGGAAGACTATTACATGGCATTATATGAACTTAGATCATAAGATTCCATCCATTTATTCCCAGGATATCAGCGAAATACTGCTCAATTTGGTATTCAGGCATGCTTAACAGTGAATAGATCAAGGTAATAGCAACATAAAATGTCACTGGTGAGGCTCAAGGATAGTAGGAAGATATACCTTTCAAATAAACTCTTTCCCAGCTTTATCCACCAAACATAGCTGGAGATATATGCTCATCTTTCAAAGCTGATAAAGATTAAAGGCCACTGATGGGTCAATGCATTGCACTTTCAGTGCTATATTTACTGGGATTTGAGTGAATACACACCAGAGGCTCACATTGAAGCAGCCAAACTCACAACTTAGCTACCTTATATTTTTTAAGTACTAGATATTCTTCTTTTAATGACTCAATAGTTAATATGGTAATCATATCAGATGACAACAATCAAAATACCTTATCAATCCATAGTACTTTTGAGACCCCTCCTCCTAGTACTTCATTCATGCATTTAGCTCAAGCGGTTATAGAGATAGAGGCCCATCAGTTATATTTGATCTAGTGATGTGTCAGTGCTAGCACATTTATTAAGCTGCCACAATAGGTTATTTAATGACAGTTTTTTATATAGTCAAAATACACAACTTTGATTTTGTGACAATATGTGACATTCTTTGATGATTCTGCTGTTCAACTGCAAAAAATCCTTTTTTAGGAGATATGTCACACTTGTAACATTGTATACTGTTATATAATAGTATATATATAGCTGAAACCAGCCTCTGATCACCAATATGTATGCTATAATATAGAGAGTAAAAAACAAATAAATGTCACAAACTTATCAACTGACAAAGTTTCCTTTTTTGGAGTTTGTCACACTTGTCATACTATGTGACATTGCCTCTAAGGTACCATCCAACGATCTGACCTCCTTACACAGTATACTTTAAAGTTTTTGGCTTATATATGACTAATTATCCCTATTTATGTCATACTTGCTAATTTAGGAAACTAACTTAGATAGCAGGGATTATTGCAGCATTAGCAGCGTAGAAGGGACTTAGCGCTGAGGGACTTGAGAACTTAGAGATGTTGCAGAATTATTGGGGTATTTATTGCAGCATAGGGCATTTGGGGTCATCCCTTCATATTAGAATGTGCAGCCCAGCAGGCCGTTCATTCTACTATGAAAGGATAAGTGGAATTAGTAGGTGGACAAACTGATATCCAACCCATTTGGGTAAGCAAAAAAAAATCAAAATTTTTTATACAGCCATCTCTGGGCCCACATACTTCCATTTCATATATGTTCTGAACTGACAGTATATACTTAGTGCAGGGCACTAGCAGTGGAAGCGCTGAAGATCAGTCCGGACTTCAAATGGCAAATGACATGCATGATTGATATCAGCTTTCACACATGACTCGCCAAATGCAGTGCAGTGCTCGACATCTTTCTTCCTTTTCCCCCATCATCCTCCACTTCCATGTCCTGCACCCCCCGCCCTTTCCTGCCCATCCTCACCTCCACCTTCTCAAGCTCTCGCACATCAATGCCTCAAGCCTAGCAAGACTTCAAACTTGATGTCTCGCACCTCAAGAGTGATGTGGTCCCAACTTGGATTCTCTCAGTTGCAAGTCTGTAATCAAGGCTAACTGCCTCGATGGCCGGTCCCAGCTGCAACATTTGTGCATTGGTGAAGTATTGCGGCGCCGGCAGCAGTTGAAGCAGTGGTACGTCATCTGTTTGGTTTTCTCTATCCAGCGCTGACCGGTATGCTTTCGGGGGCAGGGCAGGCAGGAGTGCGGGTGCAGAGTGGCACAGGCCAACCCCAGCAAACAAGACGGGCCACAACACGGCGGTGGCGGCGGATGGAAGACTACGAGTGGCCCCTCCGATTTTACTCTCCTTGCTGCGCGCAATGCCAAGCGGGCTGCCATCGAGTTGATGGAACGTGGGCCCGAGAGCATCCTTTCAACTGATGGTGGGAATGGTGGTGGCGACGTCGTCCATTATGACGGAGGGTTGGGTGTCCGTGGCGGCGATGTTATGGATCAGGATGGAGGGTTTGGTGTCCCGCTCGGGTTCCAGTCGTACCCTTTTGGACAGTACACATGATCGAAGTGCATCTATTCATTTTATCAAAATGTCCAACAAGCCTGTTTGAGCCTCACAATTCAATGGTGGTTGAGAACGCCGTGTGAGCGATTGCAACGCCTAAACGGGCCGGCCTGTCCTCGCCACACTGGCCATCAGCTTGCCATTTACTGCCGCTGACAATTCAATGGTCGTTTTTAAGACCCTTTGAGCCGCCAACAGCCTGGTGACATATTGTGGTCAATTTTGCCGATTTTGGCATTTTCAAGGTCCGGTAAGCCCTTGACGCTCGCTCCGTTTTTTGCTGATGCAATGGAAGTAACTAGAATATTCTACAAGTATCTACAATGTATGTGTATCTACAATGTATGTGTAATATCTGACTAATTAGACTTTGGGCTCATATAATCAACAGATATCACCCTCGATAAACGTTTATAAACACTCTTTCCGTTTTCTTGTCCGTTTTTGTTTTTACGATTTGGGTAAACACAAAAAAAAAATCAAAAAAAGTTGGAGCGGTGGGAGTTGAACGAGAGGGTCGTGCGAGCTCGGACGGCGTCATTTCGTGACGATATTTCCGCCAATCACCGCGTGGCGCCGATCAACGATCATCCGTCCTTCGTCCCGCCGTCCACCACCCACGGTCCATGGCTCTTCTCGCCCCGCCCTGTACATCTGCCACGCGCGCATACGCACGCGCGCGCGCGAGGGGGGGAGCTTATATGTGCGTGCCACACGTCCGCCCGCGTCAAAGCGCCGCGTCAAGGCTCACAAAGCGCTTTGACAAAGCGTCGACGCCGAGAAAGGGAAGGAAAGGGAAAGGACGCTTGGATTGTGGGAGGGGGGGCATGGGAGGCGTATAAGATGCGCGTGCGGCGGTGCGGGGGCTTCTTTTCCCCACCCGCATCTCACACTCCCAGAAACACGCACAGAAAAAATTGAGGAAAAGACAAAGAAGAACGACGACGGATGCCCGACATAGACAAGGAGAACACGCCCTCCCCACCGCGCCAGGCACACAGGGCGCGCAGAGAGGTCATCGCGGAGTTCGGGCACGGCCGCGCGCGCCTCCGGGTGCGCCCGGTGGGTGGCACACATACAGGCGAGAGGCGGACGCCCGAGGCCCCGCCCGGGATCGTGCACCCGCTGCGGCGGGCGGTGCACGCGCGGGACGTGGAAGGGGGAGCGGGGAGTGGGGAGGAGAGGGACACAAGCAATGGGAATGCGGATAAGAGAGACAACTTGAAGCCTGAGGGGACGGAGAAGGAGCCGCAGGCGAAAGAGCTGGTGCGCCGGGTGGACCCAGCGCCGGTCACGGTGAGTGGCGCGTTCTACACACCGGGCCTGGCTGACAATGATATCCAGAACCAGCGCTCAAGCGGGGAACGAGACTGGGGCGGCCCGTGGGATCGCCCGCGCGGTTCCACTGGGCAGCCCAGCAACCTGAATCGTCCGTGGCTGACGGTCCACGTCGCTCCGCATGCTGATCCCAACCCCGTGCAGCCAGCCCCGCGATTTAGGAACGGCATCGGCGGCGGCGGGTGGCATAACCCCGCAGCGAACCAATTGCACCAAAACCAAAACAACACAGACTACACCCATTTCCAGACCCACGCCCCGGCACCCCAGGCGCAGCTGCCCTTCCCGCACAACATCCCGCGCAACTTCCTGCGCGACATGCCATTGCCACTCTCAGGGGCCCTGTCGCTCCCGGCGTCCCCGCCCTTCCCGCCCTTCCCCGGCGCGCCCCCGTTCGCCCCCGGAGCGCCCGTCAACTTCGACGACAGCTACATGGACCCGGAGCCGGGCGCGTACGAGGCGGTGCTCCAGCGGTGCGTGCAGTGCGGGTACTTCAACTGCCAGGCCGTGCGCACCCTCGGCGCCGTCCCGTGCCCCCTCGACACCCAGCCCCAGGCCCCGGCGCAGTATCAGCCACAGATGAGTCCCCGGTTCGGATGCGGGCCGCGCAGCCCGCGCTTCCCGCCCCCACCGCACATCAACGCAGCGGACGCGTACGAGCCGCCCCGCCGGTACACCGTCCCGACGCTCCCCGGCCTCGCGTCGCCGCACCTTCTCCACCAGGCCGCGCCGCCCGCGCAGAACCAGCCCGTGACCACGCCGTACGGCCCGCCACCGGCCCCGGCCCCGCAGCAGCGCCGCCGGCTGTCCGTCCCGGAGGCCGTCCGCGCCGCGGCGAGCCGGTTGACTACCGCTCGGCCTCCGCCGCCGCTCGTTCTCTCGGCGCCGCCGGCCGAGGCTATTGGACCCGCCGCCGTGGCTCCAGCTGTCATTCCGCTTCACCAGCTGCGGCCCGCGCCGCGGCGCCGTGTGGCCCTGCGGCCCCCGCGCCACGCCCTCCGCTTCGCACAGCCGCCGCCCCCGCTGGTCGCAGGGACGCGCCTCTACCCGCACCTCGCGATCCCGCGCGCGCCGAACGCCGCCGGGTGGACGCACGCGAACACGGGCGGGTGCCGGCTCTTCCGCCTCGGCGTGGCGCACCTCGCGCCCGTGGAGGGGAAGGAGGAGAAGGAGGCGTAGCGGATGGATTGGTTGTCTATGTATTTAAATTTGGTCTACTTGGGTTTTGGGGCTCGTAGGATAGTATTAGGATCAGCAAGTAATGTATGTAGACTGTGACTGGAAATCAGTGTCTGTAGAATGACCCAGGGAGGGGAGTTCCTGCAGTAAGCCGCGCTGTTATCGCGCCCCAGTGTGGTTTCCGCGGCCAACGTCGTACTTGCTGTTTTTGGAATTTCTGCATATGGGGGGTAAATGGCATCCAGAAGGGCCCGGGTGGCCTCGCACTCCCACCGTCCACGAAGCCTTTTTCACCCGCCGGCGGCCCCAAGATATGTTAGCGGGTGGCAATAGGTGTCGGGCCGAAGGTCAGATGGACCGTCGACCGCGCCGGCGCCGCCGGATGAGGAGGATTGATAAGTATCTTTCTGGTGTGGGTTTTGGATCGACACTTTAAGCAATTTGCGTGTGCACAAATGATTGATGTCACTGGCAGGCTACAATGACACTCCGATTTGATCCAAGGAACGTGGGATGTCCGGCACACGTGTATTGATGCACTTTCGTGCCGAAATCAACACGAGTCCGGCAACGGCGCCTAATATCACGATGAAGATGCAGACACCAACTTCTTCTGGGCCATCAACTCCCGGGCTGTGGAGACGGGATGATACCTCCCAGCTGGATCTGTTTCTACAACAGCATCCTGGGCACTTGGGACCAGATCATATCCCATAAATCTGCTCGCTTGCGCATCTCATCAGCCCTGAGGCCTGACCAGGATTAAGATGCTTTACCTCACGGTATTATATGTGGGTACATTATGAATATTATGGGGTATATATATAATGTACAACAGAAGGATCCCTGGCCTGCACTTCTCCCCTTCAATGACCGCAACTGGGGCACTGCCACTTCAACCCATGACCCTTGATGCGAGGCCAACGCTTGGTATGCATAATTCACACACTCTCTGTATGTAGTTAACATATTGACAAGGCAAATTACAGGAGCCTTGCTACTTGGACTTGTGGGGTCCAGCCTTCTATTTGGGCTCCTCACTGGGCAGGAATATATGTACTACAAACAATTTCCTGCAGATAAAGTGACTCTGAAAGTATTTGTATGTCATGATTATTCAAAATCTTAATATCTGTTGATATTGATTATTAGGTTGCTCTGATATGGTAGGAGCTGCTCAAAGCCTGTGCTCAAGCAACATTGAGTGTAATAGGTTTCTAGAGCTCATCAAATTAATTGCTGTCATTCAAGTGGTCTACTTGTTCACAGTCATAGATTATGGACAGCCTGAAAGCTTGATCCATAAGATATCTCCTTTCTTTGCAGTATCCGGCTTCTTGGGATCATTCATCACTGGATTAGGTTTGTTATGCATTCCTGTTACAACACAATTTTTGCAGTAATCCTGATTCCTCCAAAGTCCAGGCATTTTCCTCCTTCTGAATCTGGACTCTTGCTCCAAACCCACTCTTTAAGATGTTATCTGTCCTTCTCTGGACAACAATTTCAGGCTTTATAATTTGCTCTATAGCAAATGTAGTTCTGGTCATTCAAGCTCCCACCATTCTGGTATATATTGAGCAGCACCCAACACTGCTCCTAGCCACTGCTATCATCAATCTATTTGATGATCTCATGATTACTATTTCACTGGTGGTAATTCTTGTCCTGAACCGTAGCACTGGTGTTATCAACACTAGCTTGTTGGTGGATCACCTGATCAAATGGACACTGGGTATGTTATTCTCAGGGAAACATACTTAATTTATGCATCAATAGAAACTGGGTTGACAACTAGTATCTTCACTTGTTTGCTCCTCAGCTTTGTAAGTCAATATTGCTTCAACCAAAATTTGCACCTTATGGTATAAATTGCAGTATGTCACCCAACCAGAAAATTGTAGGTGTGTGCCTCCCCTAAAAAGGGCAAATTTTGATCAAGGGTCTGGCAGTTGTCTGGGTTGTTGTCCAGATTATTCAATCACATGGTATGATATCAATACCATATCTCAGACAAGGGGCTACATAGTTTTTGCCAACACACTCCTGGCCTCCCTGAACTTAAGAGGAGCACTGCGTACAATTAACCATGCAGGCACTGTAGAAACATGGCCAAACACATGAAGAGGTGTTTGCACTGACTACTCAATGGAGTCTGTTTCATTAAGACCAAGCATAGTTTCCCCATCTTCATGTCTTCACATCAAGCTATAAATCCAATCTCCTGTAAAATCAAAGCAAATCAATGTTGTTCAGTGTTCTCGGGGTGTAGGGTGGTCGTGTGATGGATGACGTAAGCTTAGCTTGGTTCAAATCAAGGTCGTCGTCGTCGTCGTGGTCAGTAGTGGTGAGACCTAAAACCGCCCTCAGAGGTGCGTTCTATTCTGGGGCTAAAGCTACAATACAGCGCGAATATATTGCTAAGGCCGTCACAGCCTTACCCAATCACTGGCCACGGCTTCCGGTCACGTGCTCTCATTCTGAGACGGTTTCAACCGTTTGTTTTGTCTCATTCTGCTTCAATCTACCCCCTAATGCAGCCTGAGACGTCTCAAGCCTTCGCGTTTTGTGTCAGCAAGAGTTTGAGCTCATATGTGTCCCATATCATGTTTCGGGGCCTCCGGCCAGTCGCAGCCCGGTCCGAACATGTTCCACAGTAGGTTTGGGGGTCAAAAGCACCCCCAAGCGGTGCTTCCTGCTCTTTTCCCCCACCTACGTGTCCCGTGCTTGACAGTATAGATACACACAATTTTCTGTGTGGTGACATACTGAAATTATAATATTGACTTACAAAGTTGAGGAGCAGACAAGTAAAGATACTAGTTGTCAACCCAGTTTCTATTGATGCATAAGTTAAGTATGTTGCCCTGAGAATAACATACCCAGTGTCCATTTGATCAAGTGATCCACCAACAAGCTAGTATTGAATACCAGTGCTATGGTTCAGGACAAGAATTACCACCAGTGAAATGGTAATTATGAGATTATCAAATAGATTGATGATAGCAGTGGCTAGGAGCAGTGTTGGGTGCTGCTCAATATATACCAGAATAGTGGGGGCCTGAATGACCAGAACTACATTTGCTATAGAACGAATCGTAAAACCTGAAATTGTTGTCCAGAGAAGGACAGATAACACCTTGAACCATGGATTTGGAGCAAGAGTCCAGATTCGGAAGGAGGAAAATGCCTGGACTTTGGAGGAATCAGGATTAATGCAAAAATTGTGTTTGTGTTGTAATCAGTGTTGGCCTTAGGGTTTTAGGGCCTAAGGATTTAAGGCCTATTAGGGCCCTAAGGTTAGGCCCTAAATTGAACCAGGAATTTATTTAGGCCCTAGTTAGGCCCTATGATGGCATCAAAATCTTATGTAACATCTTACCTTCCAATAAAAACTCCCTTACAGAAAAGGATATAATGATTTTGGGTTGCCAATATGATCAACAAAGAATTCTGTTATCAGCTGGTGGCTTTGAGATTAGATGTAAGATAATATGCTAAGGAGGGTTGATATACTGCTGGCTGCCTATCACTACTAATGCCCTCTTAGAGCAGTACTAACCAACATTCATGTTTATCTATTGTAGGGCTTGGTTTATATAGGGGTGTTTGTAAACCGGTTTATAAACACCCCTGTTTTATATGTTTATAAACACCCTGGCTGGAAACCCCCTGTTTTATGGTTTCATATTAGTAAGCACCCAAAAAGGCAAGAAGCTAGCAAACCAGACTTACTTTACACCAATATTGCTTGTATATACTGCTAGTAGGTTTGATCATATCTTATAGGTCTATTATAATATATTATTTCTTATCAAGTAGGATCTCAACCCACTTTCAGCTAATATTGCCATATTGATCATGATTAATCCTCGTAACTATTGGGAGCTTGGGTGTGTGACTATACTATACTAACCATACAGATTAATTATTATCAAGGTTATCATGATTTTTAAGTGTTCTAAAGGATTCATGACAGGGGTTCTAAAATCTGCTGATAAGTAAATTATACATATTATATATAACTAATTCCTGTTATGCAAACTTACAAGTGATAGTTGATATAACCTTGCTGTTTCAACCCCTAATGTCTATGAATCTCAAAGTCATGAAGTTAAAACACCAAAATTTGCTGCAAAAAGTTTCCTGAAAAGGCAATTTTGATCTCTCCGGTCATATCGGCTCAGTTGGTTTATACAACCTAAAAACCGGTTTACACCGCCGGCATTTCATAGCCTCCCGGAATTCCGGGAGGCTACGGGCACCCTAACGCTCATGGCCTGCAACACCCGGAACAAGTCTTTCATGGTGAGTTGCTGGCCCGTGCATTTACCACGTGCATGGAATTGAGCCTCGAGCTCTTTGTCCTCTGAACACGATGACACGAAGGGACTGAAAGAGATAGTCTGTCTTTCTTTCAGACTATCTCTTTCAGTCCCTTCGCCATCCTACCAACTTGCTTTGGCCACAATGGCACGAACATCTCAGGCTGCTTCAAAGCCAGCAAAAAGACGTCCTCACTCAAGTGCCGACAAACATTCTTCTTCGAGCACTGCCAAGACTGCCGAAAGCTCAGCGCATACTGCGATGGAGGAAGACCAAGGGCCAGAAACCTCAGCTTCGGGCTCAGGCTCAGGCTCAGGCTCAGGCTCGGGCTCTTCTCACAAGCGCACACATGAAGACATGGAGGGTGGGGAAGGTGGGGCGGGCAGTGAGCACAGGACAGATGAGCAAGAGCTGGGTGCTGGAAGGGAAAGGGATAGGTCTGGGTCAACGCCACGAGCAAGCAAACGGCAGAAGACAGCAAATGAAATCGAGGAGGAGGAGGAGAGGGCAGCGAGGAAACGACGGAAAAGGCGTTCCCAGCTTGAGCGCATTGCAGATGAGGAGTTGAATCCCTCACAGCGGTCAATCCAGGTATGTTTCCTACGGCATTCTATTGTATCTAACTATGCATAGCGAGGTTTAAATACAGTTCTGCATATCCTCCTGGGTATGAAATCCACCATGGATGTCCCCGATGGACCTTCTGCTGCAGAGGGTGCCGATTTCCGACGTCCGCTTCACTTCCCCTGACGACTGGGAGGATCAACTGAAGAAGATCAGCGGGACCAACGAGCGCACTGACGACAACTCACGCGATCTTCTCAAGGCATGTAGGACTGGTGAAAATCGAAAGATGGGCATTAGCCAGGCGATCCTGAAGGTTCCTTGTGCCCGGCTCCAAATCATCCTTGGCATGTATTACAACTCAGGCCTCAAGTGTTTTGCTCCCGACTACGATGACGATGCTAACAGCATATACAACACTTTCCATCAAGATCTTGCAATCGAAATATTCCAGCAGGTTGCTGTTCGTGCTGCATTCTGGCGCGGCGGTGTTGACTTAACCTCTCTTTCGGATTCGGAGTTTCTTGGGCGGTTATACCGCCATTACTTCTGGCATGTTATTAAGTGCAATGCGGGGACAAAGGAGAAGGGAGGGCTGGAGCGTGATCGAGATATCTGGAATGCAAGAATCGACGCAAAGATGTGAGCACATTCATTTCCCTTAGTTGGCCTTTCTCATCCTTGCTTCTCAGAATGCACAATGCCGCACCCAAGCAATACATGATGATGGGTGGGGCGAGACAGTAGCCACTATGGCTCTTGAGCCCTGTGCGCATAGCGACGACGAGCTCATTGATGGCAAATACATCATAAATCCACGTGAAGAATGCAGCGACAACGCTACCGACTTTTTCCGCTACCACAACCAGGACCAAATGAAGCTTATGTCAGCAACCAACAACGGCTATAGCCTCCATACCTGAAAGCTTCCAGAAATGGCTGACCCCAACTACAAAGGCCTGCTTAGGCATGAACGGCTTCCGCGCAACGTTTCGATCGACTACTTCAAGCCTGAGTTCTATAACACACTCCCTGCTCGACTTCGTGCGCACTACTACCAGCATGGTGTCGCTCTTCCTCATCGCCGTCATTGGACCAATGGTCATGTCCCAGCATCATTCAAGGAATTAGATGACGAGGAGTGGGAGGAGTTTGAGTTTGAGGTTCTGGGGGACTATAATGCGCCAACAAATTTGGAGATGAATCGGGCTTTAGGCTTTCCGTTTCTGTTTGCTAGTGGTGGTGGCCATGAGTGAGCATGTCACGCAACCTAGATCAACACGATGGGATGACACAAGTCCTGCTGCTGCCAAGCCTTAAAGCCTGGATCTGGCGGGGCAGGTAGGAATGGCAAGGACAGTAGCAAGTTCTTCAATCATGTTGGCATTAAATGTGGGGCATGATTAGTAGTCAGACGCTAACCAGAGCTTGTCGGAAATGGTGGTTGAGATCAAGCTGGCAAAGGCCATCCCAGCAAAGGAGAGGCCGACGATGAGATCTTGTAGGACATTAATACACTTAGAAAATGAGCAGTAGAGCAGATCAATGATCAATCAAACTCTAATCAAATCAAATCCTAACTTTTGTGTGTGTGTTCGGGGGTTCGAGTTGCAGGAAACAACTAACCAAATTGCCAGCTAGCGGGGCGAGGCACGAGCCGCCGCTAGCGTGAGATAAGCTAGCGTGGGAGCGCTCAGCCAAAGCCGAGACTGACATCATTTTTAGCGACTGACATCATCATTTAGCACTTGCTCGACACCACCATCTTGTGTGGCTTCAAGACTTTTTTGCGTGTTCCCTCCTCACTCTACCTCTTTCCTTCTGCCTTCCATTCCCTTTCCTTATGTCCTCCCATTAAACATACCAGCTTTTGTGGCTAAAATTCATCTCTAGGACGTGCTCTGACCTTAAGCATTGGTTAGGGCTTTCCCTTAGGTGGAGAACGATCTTTGGCTGTCCCTGGGTCTTCCCTGAGGGACAGGGTATGTTCCTGTTACTCTCCTTCCCTCCTGCTCTTCCTATTTCACTTCTTTCTCCCTTCCCCCTTCTCTCCTTTGTTATCTTCCTTCCTTCCTGCTCTTTCTATCCATTCTTCCCACCCCTCCTCTCTGTCCTAGCGCTCTGGGTAGGGTGTCCGCCGCTGCTTTGCGTTTGCCGGCCGTGCTCTTCGCTTTGGAGCGCTGCTCCTTTGGGGGTCTGGCTGCTCGCTTCTGGCGTCGGTTCCCACCCAGTCGTGGCGTCGTGCTGGCCGCAGGCTGCCCCGAGTTTTGTCTCCCACCCAGAGCTGCCCAAGTTGCCCTCTTGTGGTTGGGAGCCCCTCGGGTGAGCGTCTCCCTTTTCCCGGAGTTGCCTATGTTGCACTCTCAGGGCGGAGCGTCTCATTTGTGGCCTTGCGGCCAAGCCTGGCACATTACTACCTATATATCATCATGCGCTTATGCGCTCATGCATAAATTTTTGTCTTCCCCAGTCTCTTCAAAAATTTATGTATTCACACTCCTACCTACCTATATGTACTACTCCCGACGGCTGGCCGCGACAAGCTAGCTTATTCAGAGATGTTCAGGGATTACACTAGAATTTAACTTATTTAGTGCTTTCAACAGATCAGATGGTTTGTGATCGAGAACACAAAAGAAGGAGTAATATGGCTCAACCTCTCAAATGTTCTGAATTAACAAGAGAATATATTTGCACTTAACACAAAACACAAACTCAAAACAAGTTATAAAACCTGTTTTAGTAGTGCAATTCAAATAGCTTCCTTGCTTCCTTGCAACCTGCAATAAACCTGCACCTGTACCTATAATAAACCTGTGACTTGCTTCCTAGCTGCCTAGTTGTGATACTAGCTGTCTAGCTGCCTTGCTTCCTTGCCAAATAAAGTAAGAGATGAGGTGTAATTCGTTAATTAGCTACTACATTTAAGCTCCTTATATACTTCTCAGAAAAATAACTAATGATAGGATAATTAAACTAATGATGTGACCGAGAAGCGCTATTAGCACTGCTTTAAGTCATATTGAGTCATTTGAAGTCAGAGAGGCTGTGCCTTCAGAAGCAAGGTCCTGAGAAGCAAAATCCTATTTTAGTCTAGTACACATAGCCTTGAGAAGCATTCTCAAGCATAGCCCCAGTGTCAAACCAGTACTATGGTAACCTTCCCACACTAGTTCCGATGTTTTGACAGCATCTCACATGATCAGAAAGCGCTGCAAAACACTACAAACTTGGCCTTTTGTGCAACTATTTAGATAATAGTGGTTGTGAGTGTCATTGTGTGTTGTGTATTGAAAATCAAGAAAATCTATAGATTTGAGACATTTCAGGCATAGTCAATTTCCATGCTTGTCAACATAGTAGGTAATGGCAGACAGTGGCATCAACAAGGTTGACAATTGCGTCAATGAGTTCAAGAGGAAGGGAATCCATGACACATGATGTCAAAAAAAAAAAAAAGGAGCCAAAAATGGCACTCTATGGAGATGCTGTGACAGGGAATCGAACCCCAAGCGGGTCGAGGCTGAGTGGCAACAACCCAGGTTACCATTATACCCCACCACAGCAATGAGAGAACACAGATAGTGTAGCACCATATAGTGGCATTTCGATGTAGTATGTCAAATTCACCCAGTGCAAGGCAATGTGGCCACAGTGATGAAGGGGCGGGTCTCCCGCCGCAATGTGGCCACAAGGCAGGGAGACGCGCGTGACTCGATATTCGGTGTTCAGTAAGTCATGTGATGCAGCTTTGTCGAGTGATAAAGCGGGGGTGACGGTGACAGATTCACGTGCGCGGGACACTGAACAGCGGAACATCGAGTCACTCGGCAGCGGCGCGAACGAGACAGTTTGCCTTGGGCGGTAACGAAGCCACAGTGGGCGTGGGCGGCGCGGGCGGGCTTGTGCTGGGCGTAGGTCGGCGCAGCGGTGGTGAAGGCGGCACGTGCGGGTAACATTGCAGTGTGCTGAGCGCCCGCCAGCGACGGTGTGTGGGCGCTCGCGGTGGTGCAAGGCCACGTGCGTGTGAGGTTGCAGTGACAGCGGGCATGGGCTGGGCGGGCATGTGCTGTCACGGTCACGTTGTTCGTGGCGCAGAGATCAAGGTCCTAGCAGGGGAGGATCCAAAGCATGAACATTGGTAAGCAAATACAAATGAAGCTGACCTGGCAGGGGAGGATCCAAAGAGAAGAAACTCTAAGGGTCCGGCTGCTAGGTAGCCAACTATATACTGCTTGTCCGTAGCTGCCACTGTCGGGCACAGAAGGCCTGGACGGCGTCCCAGGCAAGGTCCCAGGGCGACCGTCAGGAGGGTGTTCGGTGATTGTGTGGGCAAGATGGAGAATCAGAATCAGAATCAGAATCAGAATCAGAATCAGAACTAGGGGGCTGAAAGGGAGGTTCTCCTGACAATATGCAATAACAGTTGTAAAAATTGTATCTGACAATAATTGTACCATACTCAAGCCCAAATATTCTTTAAAATATAGTGCCACATCATCATTACCCTAATTTGTTAGGTAAAAAAATTGTCATATATCATAGTAATTTGTCACTTATTTTGAATATAATAGGTAAACTTTGGTGCTGTTGTTGATTTTTGAGATATATGGTCTTATACTGTACTATTTTAATAATCAGTTTGTTAGTTACACATCACACAAGGCTTAAGCCAATGAATTTTCTTTGTCAGTCACACATATCTGGCAGAAATTGGCCCCAAATTAGTTGCTATATGGTAAATTTTTGTCCGATCTGGTGCCTTTGGCCCCAAAATTCCCAAAGAAATTGTGGATATTTTGAAGAGACTCATGGTAGCTGAGGGAGAATCAGGTGGAATCTGAGGTAATTTGGAAAGTAAAGTTGGTAATTTAGGTAATTTGATGAGAGAAAGAGAAAGAACATCTTGCTAAGTACCTTTCTGTGTCATTAAAATCACTGCCCAAAAAGGAATATGGAAAGGGGCAATTTCAAGCAATCTTTTGTTTGTTTTTGCACCAAGGTGACCTTTTGGTATAAATAGAAAGAAGCATTGAAAGCCCATCTTTTAAATAGTCTTTTTATGACCAGGGGAAGGTCAGCTTTCTTTGTGTCTGAAATAGTGATTTTCAAGCCTGGGCTTAAGCCCACAGGTCCTGCCTGGCCCTAGGGCCAGAGCTTAAGAAACACAAGCAAAAAGTTATTGTTTTGATTTCTGTTTCCATGCAATTGAAATATAGTATTTCTTTCACCAAGAAATGTATATAAACATGTGTAAATTAATTCATGTTTATTTCAATCAATTCAGTATGTCACCATCACACCCGATTTTTGGAAGCACTGGGAATAATTTTTCTTGATATTTCAGCACACATTCCCAAGGTTGCTGGTGGGCCACTGATTGCTTGAAAAATGTGTTGATTCACAAATTTGCAAAATTGCGAGGTGATGTGACGTGGTGTGATGTGACATATGGTGTGACGTGATGTGACCTGACACGACGTGGTGCACCTTGATCATGACTGACACGTCAACCTGTCTTCGACTCTTCGTCTTGTTCCCACTTGGTCGACCGCCAGTCCGTTTTAGCTCTGTGCCTGAGTTCGACGGGAGTCTCTTCATCATGATCGACCAAGAGTCGGAGGCTCGGAGCCAATCTTGCGTCAAGTTTCAACCGGGCCAGCCCTGCCCAGAGCAGAGCCAAACGTATAGCGAGGTGAGTACCAGTGATATGTTTCCGCTCATCCACCGACTTTCTGAGTCAAGGCAAGCTACTCTCCTCCGAGTTCCGCGACGGCTGTCTCAGACCAAGTGGATATGCCCTGTCTCGAAGGGCTATAAGTCCGGCGGCATCCGACGCCATGCATTACTCCACTACTCGTACCTTCGGTCATGACTGTGCTCGAGAATATCTTTGCGTGCGTCCTTACCCTCCCTCCGGTCCTGATTCGACTAAACCCCGGTCTCGCTAGGCCGGTGCTCCTCGGCACATGGTTTAATTCGATGATATACACGCTGGAGCTGCTCCTCGTATACCTGTTCTATGCCCAGAAGAAGTGTGCGTCGTCCTCCGCCTTTCGGTTCTTCGCTGACTCTGCCCGCCCTGCGCAGCAGACGGCCAACACACGCTGTTAATGCGTTGTATGGTCGGGTTGTTGCTGGTGGCCGACACGGCAGGGTCCATGGGGAATGCGGCGTATGCATATCTCGTAGGTTCCGAGCGCTGTCTCTCTCAGTGACCTCCCTGAAGCTGTGTAGATGCTGGTGAAGCGCTGGGGCGACCTGTCCTTCCTCGCTCTAAACCCCTTGCCCGGTGCAGTTGACGTAAGTCTCTTCCCTCCCAAGTTTGTCGCAGGACTTTCCATTTACCAAGAGCAGTGCATAACGTCTAGCTTCAGCGGATTCGTCGTTCAGCTATACCTTATTTGGCGATTCAGTATTTTGTGCGTCGGCTCCTTTATCGCATCTCGCTTGCGCTGACGCAGTGGATCTCTTAGGTCCAAAAACTACGTAGTTTGTGGCATTCTTGTGCTCGGAGCGATGACTTCCCTCGGTGGTGGGATCGGCACGGGGATCGCCTCTCTGCTCCACAGGGAGGTGAGCCAGCGCCAAAAGATCGTCCCGATCACCACGTACGTACTGCAAACAATCAACCGCCACCCTTTGACCGTCTGACAGGGTGTGGTTCGCTGCCTCGGTGGCCACCGACGTCTGCATCGCCGCCGCGCTTGTCTTCCAGTTGCGCAGTTACGACAGCGGATTCCAGAGCACACGCAGCATGGTGCACCGGCTGATCGTGAACGCGGTCCAGACCGGCTCCGCCACGGCCACCGTGTCCATCGTCGTTCTCGTCACGTTCGCCGTCCGGCCGAACACGGCCATCGCGCTCGCCCCCGGCTTCATCGTCGGCCGGGTGTACACGTGCACGCTGCTCTTCAACTTGACCGCGCGCCGCCGCATGGGCGAGGCGACCAACAGGACGGTGACAAACGTGTCGGGGGAGGCCTCCCAGTGGCGCGTAGCCGCAGGGAGCACACAGACTCCGAGTCGGCACGACCCCTTGGCGAGTGTCTGTGAGGCTGCGCTTTTGTTTCTAACTTGTTGTTGGGCACTCACATTTCATTATTAAGCCATGGGACTTGCAGGAAAAGTCTTGGAGAATAAAGACGAGAAACTTGGGCAGGCAGACACTCATGTTTCTGAGTTTGGATATCGCTTTGCGGACACCAGCAATAATCGCTTCGCAAGTTTCTGGGGAATGGCACGATCAGGATGCTATGGACGCGGTATTCAAACTGGCAGTCGGGCTCCCTCACCTTCGTGCAATAACCTTGGCCTTCTTTCGCGGCGCGCTGGCAACATGGACACGTTTCTCAGCTGAGTTCGCACCGGGAGGAACAGTAGATGAGCTCACTGCTGCTGAGCGCCTCTTGGCATGGATGGCAACGACAAACGACGTTAACGAAGGGTTACTGGGTCGATTCCGGGTCATGATGCGAGGTAAGCCGACCATGTCGCTTCACCAATTCAACGCCCAAGTCATGTTTTCGACAAATGAGACCATTCATTTCATGAATGCGCTGTTCACACCAGAGGACCACAAATTCATCATGCGAGAAGCACGCCGGATCGATGAGAGTGGGCTGGAAAAGCAGAGGAAGTTTGCTCAGCGTGCCCTTCGTCAGAAGCTCATTGAGATCAACAGAGAGAAGGAGGCAGCGCGGGCGCGAAAGGCTGAAGAGATCCGAGCAAAGATGGACGCGCTGCGATTGATTCGACGGGTTGATTTGGACGCGCCTCCACCAGGAAAGAGGAAATGGACTGGGGATCTTATCAAGGCACAACTAGCCGCCCTTCGTTATCGTGGGGTTGACCTCCCGGCCACATCAAAGCTCTCAGTGGAGAAGAAAATGGCTGTTTTGAAGGAATTCTTGACAAAATATGCAACAATGATGGACGAGCGTGGCTTGATTTATGGCAGCCATGTCAGCGGCGCTCAAACGGGTACTTCTGGTCAGGCCATGGAGTTGGAGGATGAGGAAGATGTCGAGATGGAGGATGCTGAGCTATAATTCATACTAATGACTACGATAATTTCTTGTATTGCTGACTTTTTTGTATAATTACTGTATCTACACATGTACTGTATATACTTCTAACTAGGATACTCATTCGAGAGGTCAAATGTCTTCATATTACAGTTGGGCGTTGCTTCGGACAAGATTTGGGTGGCGGTGCTATTTCCATCAGGCCATCATCAGCCCGCGGATGCCAGTCCCCATTTCATACGCAGACGTGCACGATCCCGAGAAAGGACCCGGGGGCTATGCGCGGGGGTGCGATTCGGAGACGGCACATAGCGACACGGGTGAGGGGAGGTCGGGAGGCGACATTGAATGACTCACGACAGAGAGGCCATCAAAGGAGCATAATGAATGTTGAACCCTTGTAACTGTACATGTATGCTTGAACTTGAATGTTATAATTGAAGACAAACACACATGATTTTCGCTGGCCTTCATTCCTGCTTTCAAATAATCAGAGTTCGAGTCATCGCTCAGTGGTATCTCGGTTGTATTCTATCTCGTTTTTCGTGGAGATGCATCCTATATTTAATGGTTCCCTGAATTCACAGACACGCTGTCTCCCAGCTTCTTATCGCTTCCACGGATGTCGTGGTCCCTATCCACTTGCACAATGTGGTGGACGTCTGCAGCAACTCGATGAGCGGAGAAAGTAAACCAAGAAAAAGCGTGACGCACGGATGCCGCCATACGTGTCGAGCCGCGTGGCACGCGGGCCCGAAGTCCCTGCGCCGGCCCGCGAGCCCGAGAAGTGGTCGTCGGAGTCGGTCGAGTTGCCGGCATCGCCCATGCGGCGCGTGGTCAGGTTGAACAGCAGCGTGCAGCCGTAGAGGCGGCCGATGATGAACGCGGGGACGACTGAGATTGTCGTGTGCGGCCAGACCGCGAACGTGATCAGCACGAGCGCGGAGACGACAGCCGTGGCCGAGCCGGTCTGGATTGTGCTGACGATGAGGCGGTGGATGACGCTCCGCGTGCTCTTGAAGCTCGTCCGGAAGCTGCGCAGCTGTATCACGAGGGCTACGGCCACGGCGATGTCGGTGACCACAGAGGCTATGAACCAGACCCTGTGAACGTGAGACTCCGATAAGCCACCGGCGTCGAGGCTGGCTACGCACATTATTATTGGGACGATTTTCTGTCGCTCGCTGACCTCCCTGACAATTATTGACAGTATTCCTGTCCCGAAGGCGCCGGCCAGGGCGGTCGTCGCCGCGAGGGCGAAGATGAGGCAAAGGACATAATTCTTCGACCTACAGGGGATGGCTTAAGTCGTCAGCGGCGGAAGCGGGTAACGATGAACGCACAGAATACTGTAGCGCCAGATGAGATACAGCTGGACGATGAATCCGCTAATCCCGGACGTCAGGCACTACGAACAGGGGCATTAGTAGTGGCAATTGTTGACGCGCTGGAGGACGCACGTCGATTGCACCGGCCGGAGGATTCCGCGCAAGGTATGATAAGTCGCCCCAATGGGTAACCAGCATCTGTTACACTCGTTGAGCGACGGAATCAGCGAGGAAAACATGGGGTCACGGTACCAGATATGCGCCGGCGCAGTCGCCCATGGTCCCCGCGGTGTCGACAAGCAGCTGGAACGCCACAAGCCAGCGCACGAACGTCGTGTTTGCGCCGGGCGATCGTACTGTGAGCGCGAGTAAGCTGGTCTCTCAGATGCAGGAAGCGTGAGCACGGCGCACAGTTCTTGTTGGTATAGTACTGGTAGGCGAGGAGGAGCTCGAGCGTGTAGACCATGAAGTTTAGACATGTACCAATGAAAATCGGCCTACAAGACAGTCAGTTCCTCATCGAATCGTGCGAGGACACCACGCACGCAAAGACCGTCTGCAGCGCGGCGGCGACTGAGCTCGCCATGGTAGCGCGGGCGAGGAAATCGGATGGAGCGTCTGCATCCGCGCGGCCCCCGGCCCCGTTCTATATATCCAAGATTCGAAGCCTTTCTGAGTCAGGTACATTCGATTGGTCAAATGCACTCCCGGCATTGAGTCGTTGGCATGGGAGGGGGGGCGTTATGAGCGCCGCTGGGTGTCGCGCAGCGCAGATCAGGTATTGAATGGCGACATCCGTGCCAACAGGCTCCTCTCGCCAACTTGGCGAGGAAATAGTCGCGCCGATCCGCGCGTCGCTGCATTAAGGAAAGTCTTCGATTGCAAGCGCTTCTGACGGGTGACGGAGAGGGGCTCAGGTCGAGTTGGCCGAGAGCCTGAGGGCGGAAGCATGTCTTAGTCTCCCCGGACAGGGTGCAGGTTCGTCGATTCAAGCCAAAGGGAACGTTCGAGTTGCGGTGCGGTACCTCGTCTGATACTTGTGGAGCTACTAACCTAATGTCATTTCGAGTGGGCGTGCGAGCTTGGAAGACGGCATACGTACCTCTGGATAGGGTTCCTCTGATTATAATCTTGCATGATTACAGCCCGGGCAGGAGCTGGCGGGAATGATGACGAAGTGGAAGAGAATAGGAGGTGGTGGATGACAGCGGGGCTGGCCGGATGTTGCGCTACAACGTTTATACTTACACGACACCCTTGACGACACCCAAGACGAACGACTGCCAGCAGCAAAAAGCTCCTAGCCTACTTGTAAGCATACCAAAGAGACGCGTAAGAGAAACGGGGTAACACACTCGTAGCAAGTAATGGATGAGGAATGCCGGTCATATCACGAATCGGGTCGGATACTCCGGCGAAAGAGCGGGAACCCATCAAACTGTTCTGATGTGCTCCCATTGTGGATGGCTGTGAGAAGGAAAAGACGTTTGATGTGACAGCACGCGTTTCCATCGGCAATCGTTCCCCGATCGGGCCTAATTTCGGGTAATTTCCGAAATATGATATAGGCACTGAAGTTGGTGCAGTGACTGAACAGAGTATCGCACAAGTTGAAGTAGATTAAAGATCAGAGTTTAGTGCATCGCGCTTCAAGGTCTCCAGCTCACCCCAGCTGGGCAGATCGAAAATCTGGGGCAGCCTCGCCCAGAGGCTTTCCCGCGCGGCCCGATGGGCGGCCCGCATGTCCGCAACACACAGCGGACACACTTGGGCTTCCAGCGAATTCCACGATACCGGCCCCCAGAGATGGAGTGGCAGGCCCAAGGGCTCCGCGGGCCTGGAGCGCATGAACTGGTCCACGGCCAGACGGACGCTGGCTCGGCTCTGTGCGCACTGCTCTTTGGACGGGCACCCCGGGTTGGGGGCTGCCGAGAGGAATGCTAGCACTTCCCACCGCTCTTGTGTGTCGAGCTGTCGCAGACCGACGACCCAGCGTTGCTTGTCTTCCACACTCAGCGGCGAGCGGAGGATCGCCCCTTCGTAGGTGGGCGAGCACATCCAGTAGAAGGCAACGGGAAGCATCCACTCCATTGACACCCGCCGCGCAGTGAGGATTACGGTCGGCCAGTCGACGCCGGGTCCCGGGCCGGCCGCCTTCTGGTGCCGCTGGCCGGATGTGTCCAGCGCAGCGAGTGTGGTCGGGAAGAGGAGCGACACATGATGGAGGCTCCGTTTCAGGAGAGAAGACACCTCGTATTTGTGGGCCATCCGCAGAATAGAGAGCAGCACCGCTATCGTGTTGTCCGTCGCATTGAAGCTGAGGAAACTAGGGACAGTGTAAGCACGCAAGTCGAGGGCGAGGTGGAGCACGCACTCGTGGTAGAGGAGGCCTTTGAGGACCTTGGTGGTGTCCTCGGCCGAGTCGGGGAGGCCCACAAGCGGACAGCCGTCAAAGGTCTCTGCGTCGGTGGGGGCAGGGCCCAGCGCCAGCATATCCCTGAATATCCGCGAATGTGTGGCCATGAAGTCCCGAGAGACACGGAAAACAGTGTTCTCTGCACGCAACACAAGCCCGCAGTCGCTGAACCAAAGCCCGTCCGCACGCGCGGGTGGTGGTGCCTTGACGGTGCGATCCACGTTCATAGCAGATGATGGTCAGAAGGACAGAGGGCAAGTGTTCACACGTGCGTCAAAACCCATCGGCGGTAAGGATAGCTGTATGGATCCGCTTTCAATAGACTATCATAGAGTCTAGTGTTGAGTGTTTGACTGTTGGTGCAAGTTATGAGGTGACGGTCAAAAGAGAAGAGTACTTTGGTGCCAAAATCAAGATTGTGTTTCATCCCAATCCTACCCGGTATGGCCCACTTTGCGTGCCCATCACCCGATCGCTTGATCGTAAATTTTCGCTCCCTCTTTCCGACGGCCATGTCGACCCGCACGCGCCGGGTCTCAGAGCGCGATGACGCGAGCCCGTCTGCCTCTGCAAGCACGCGCCCCAACCGCCGCCAACGTGTGGGTTCCGTAGCTGGTCCCTCCACGCCTCCAACACCGACACCTTCATCCAGTGCAACACTGAGGCCCCAGCCACGCCCCCTAACTCAGCCACGCCCACTCTCAGCACCGTTTCCCACCCTACTCCCACTCTCTCAACCGGCGTCATCGTCTGCCGCCCCCATTGTCGGCCTTGCCACGGTCTCAGCATCGACCCCCGGTTTTCGCGATGGGCATTTCTACAAGATGGATGGGAACTGTATAGTCAGAGTTGGCGACACGCTTTTCAAGGTGTGTCTCTCACGTTTTCTCGCCGCTGTCATTCATTCATTTTGTCGCAGATCCACAAACACCTGCTGGCGCCGGAGAGCGATGAGCACGCGCTGTTTGGCGCGCTGTTGGCGCTGGCGCTCGAGGACTCGGAGGGGGACAGTGACGAGCGGCCAATAATCCTTGAGGGGGATACGCCGGACGACCTGCGGGCGTATTTGCGATTCCTTTACTCCAAGTGCGTCAAAACCTGAAGTCCTTTCGGCTTACTCACGAAAGCCTACAGCCCATTGCAACTGCGCGACGAGAATATCACCGTTGCAGACCTCCCGCAGCTCGCCGTCGCCGGACGCTTCGCCAACAAGTACAGGATTGAGTCGTTCGAGGAGTGGGTCAAGCTGGTAGTCACCGGGAAGCTCTCCCAGCCTGACGCCCTGCGTGGCTGCTCCGACGAGGCGTTTCTCGAGCTTTTGCGTTTCAGCCAAACTTGCGCGGCCCCCATCCTCACCGAATCCGTGTTCTCTGCCTGGGCCCGTCACAAGCTTGGCGCTGGGGCGGATGTGGCTGGTGTGGTGGCCCGAATGTTAACCCTTAACGGCTGCACGGGCGATGTCAAAACGATGGTCGGCGTTATGCATTACGCGCAACTGCTGTCGCTCAACCAGGCCCGTCCCCTTCCCGAGCCCCGTGTCTCCGACCTCTACACCCCTATCCATATCTCATCGACATCGCTCGGCGATACTCAGCACCTGCGTCTCCTGCAGGCCCACCGCTCGCTGTCGCTTTCGTGGGCCCGCATCACCGACCACCTCCTCTTCCACATCCAGCTCTGTTCGAATCAATGTCCCACCTCTGCCGTATGCCACAACGCCTGGCGGACCGCCGTTCGTGTGGCGCTGCTCGCCGCGCCGGACCAGCCGGACTATGACCAGATGCTGCGCACCCTCCAGGAGATGCCGTTGCAGGCATGTGTGGACACGAAGAACCGCACCGCGGGGGTCTTGAGGGAGGTCGGAAGGGAATGGACCAGGCGGTTGGTGGATCATTTTTCGCTGGAGGAAGACGTTTAAACCGCAAATTTGTGTAGTGCCAGTGTCCGCTATCATACGTGTCGACTTAGCTGAATACACTTACAGTATAGCGCATGCACCTTCCGTTGTTATAAAATGCAGTCGCAAGAGAACGAGAACGCAGGCCGAGTTATGTACGAGACAGGTAACTCTTGGGTAACTCTCCGAGACAGCCGAAGCACGTGGCCAATCGCCAATTGCCTCTCGACCGCCATCATCCATCGGCTAGACCGTCCTCCTTTCCGCCAACGAGAGCCGCTAATGTCGAGATCGCCATTCCGCCTTTCCGCTGGGCCGAGTCAGCCCTCCGACGAGATGCAGCGCAGCCTCTGCACGAGTGGCAGTGTGCGGGAGCTATGAACTATCCAACCAATGCATCCTCAGCTACATAGGACGTCGACCACCCGGGTTCTTCGGGCTGGCCGTGTCCGCGCGACGGAAAGGAGTGGAAGCGCTGGAACATCAGTGATCGACGCCATTCAGTCGTGGATCACTAGTCCTTCTTTCCTCGCCGATTTTTCGCTAAGTAGTCAGATGGAAGAACCCCCGTAGCCTATGGCCGGCTGCGTCGCCACCAGCGGCGCATCGCGGGCGGACCCCATTTATAATTATGCAACGACTCAATGGACGACTGCATTAGTTCTAACCCCCAATCGAAGGTGCCTGAGGGGCTCTTATATAGATTCTGTTCCTTGCGCAAGCGGGCACTCTGGTCCCCCCATGGCGAGCACGGTAGCCGCTTCGCTGCAGAACATATTCGCGTGCGTAGCCCCCACTCGCTGCTGGTGCCAACGATTGACTCCTCTTTCAGGCCGGTGTTGCTGGGTACATGGTTCAACGCCATGGTCTTCACGCTGGAGCTCATCCTGGCGTACCAGTACTACTCCAAAAAGAATCGTCCGCGGCATCTTCTCTCGTTGGACTGGTGCGCCTAACCATCCTACGCAGTGCGGTCTCCCGGCGCAAATACAGCATTCGTGCGCTGCCTCGTCGCATTCCAGCTTTTTGTGGACACCGCGGGGACGGTGGGGAACTGTGCATACGCTTACCTAGTGAGCATCTATCGCATTCTTTCCTGGGTTTCAGTTGCTCACGGCGGCAGATGCTGGTAACCCACTGGGGGGACCTGTCGTACCTCGCCCTGAATCCCGTTGCTGGGGCAATTGACGTAAGTCCAGAAGCTATCTGGAGTAACGTCTCCGCTCATCAGGGTGAATGAAGTGCTTCACGTCCGGGATCAGCGGATTCGTCGTTCAGCTGTATCTCCTTTGGCGGTATAGCATTCTGTGCGCACACAACTTGCCCCATTCCTTCGGCACTGACAACTTAAACTCTTTAGGTCGAAGAACTATGTCGTGTGCGTTATCCTAGCACTGGGCGCGACGACCGCCATGGGCGGCGCCTTCGGGACGGGAATAGCGTCGGTTATTCACAGGGAAGTGAGCCAGAGACAGGAGATTGTCCCAATCACAATGTGCGTGGCCAGCAATGTTATAATAACAGCATATCTCACCTTATCAGGGTCTGGTTCATCGGCTCTGTGGCCACCGACATCGGCATCGCCGCGGCGCTGGTAGTGCAGCTGCGCAGCTACAGCGCCACCTTCCAGAGCACCCGCAGCATCATCCACCGGCTGATCGTCAGCACAGTTCAGACCGGCTCCGCCACGGCCATCGTCTCTACCCTCGTACTGATCACCTTCGCCATCTGGCCGAACACTGCCATCGCGCTTGCGCCCGGCTTCGTCGTCGGCCGCGTCTACGGCTGCACGCTGCTGTTCAACCTCACCACGCGCCGCATGGGCGAGGCGGGGAACTCGACCGACAAGTCCGACGAGCGCTTCTCCGGCTCGCGGGCCGGCGGCGGCGTGTCGGGGCCGCGCGAGCGTGCGACGCGGCTCGATACGCTGGGCGGTATTCGTGCGTGCCCTTGCCGCGGTCGTTTCCGTCTTCATTTCGCTGATGGTGTCGGTTTGCAGACGTCCACCACATCGTGCAGGTCGACCAGGACCGCGACATCCGCGGGAGCGACTCGAAGCTGGGGAGCGGCGGGGTCGAGTATCTGGCGGACGACCGCAGTGTGGGCGAGCATAAGGCACGGGTGGTTTGAGGCCGACTCGGTGAGGCGGAAAAAATTTAATCACAATATCACGGTATATAGTTTAGTACGAATTGAACGGCGCCATAATTTCGTTTGTAGGACTCAATGAGTCACCCCGCGGATTAATATTTAGAAGTTTGGAGGGAAGAGGATTAAAAGGACCCAATGAATAGAAAAAGGCAATCTTGATAGAAAAAAAAATCGATATTATAATACAAAAAAGCTCCTTCGACTGTTTTTTGCTTCAATCTGAGAAGCCGTATCGACAGCACTAGGTGAGTGGTAGAATTGGAAGGAATATCAGGCGAATCAATTGATTGTCTGATGCGGCATGAAACTGGCCATATTTAGCAAAGCAATGATGAAACATAACTTAATTTTGACTTTTGTCCCAAACCCCCCTTCATTGCCGACCATCACCTCCTTGCGCGATGGATGTCAACCGGCCACCCATCCGCGCGGCGGGTCTTTGGTTCAGCGACTGTGGGCTGGTTTTACAGGCTGAGCACACTTTGTTTCGTATCTCTCGCGACTTCATGGCGACCCATTCACCGATATTCCGGGACATGCTGGCGCTCCCGACGCCGCCCGATGCGGACATGTATGACGGATGCCCGCTCGTTTGCCTTCCGGACTCAGCTGAAGATATGACCCATTTTCTAAAGGCACTGCTGTACTACGAGTGCGTACTCGTTCTTTGCTTTGCCATATTTCCCTGACCTCCCGCAGTTACCTAGCGCCTGAGGTCCAAAACAATCCTGTTGACACCCTACTCTCTGTCCTGAAGATGTCCCACAAGTACGAGGTCTCCTCTCTACGTAAACGGATCCTCAGCCAGATGTCGCTGCTCTTTCCGAGCACCCTCGCCGCGGCCAGTCTAAGCCAGAGCGAGAAGTGCGCGTTCATCAACGACAGGAACGAGGACTTCAGTGTCGACGTCGTCCTTGCTGCGCGCCAGGTCTCCATGGATTGGATCCTCCCGTTCGTCTTCTACCAGATGTGCCGCCTCAGCGACGAGTCGTGCATCCTGGACTCGCCGCTCTCGATGGCGGACAAGAAGCGCTGGATCGTCGGCTGCCGCCGGTTGGAGACCGCCGAGATGACCCGCATGCTACAGTTTCTATGGGACCCCATACCGATCGCGTCGTGCACGCGCGATAATGGCCTATGCGACGGTGTGCGCGTGCGCCTCCGCCAGTTCGCCGAAAGCCGCAGGCACTACAACACCGAGGCGGCGATGCGGCTGCCGCTGGAAATCGTGGAGCCCGCCTACTGGACCTCGCTGCGCAAATCTGTCTGTGTGGCCTGTTTGACCGAGATGGAGACGCTGTATGCAGCCGCCCGCACGGACTTCTGGGCGCGGCTACCCCAGATCTTCGACCTGCCGGGCTGGGAGGAGCTGGAGAAGATCCGGCAGGATGCCTTCGCTCCAGATGTGCAATGGGATTAGCATATAGCCTCCCACTAATCCACATACCATGCTAATTGCGACCTGGAGAAAGATGCTGTTGCGGTCGTTACCCGCATTGCGAACATTTGCCTGTGTTCCACTTCCTCTCTCTCCTTGTTGCTTATCACATCTTGTGCTGCTGAGCTGATGAATTGCAAGCAAGACTCGGATGTGCTATCCTCTTGATTCCAACTGGCAACTGCTGCATCATGATCCTTCCGATTCCTTCGATATATCATATCGCAAAATATGCGGACTTGCTGTCACTCACAATTGCTGCACTTACTCCAGGTGGATTACTCAGATTCACTCCGAAGATTTAATGGCAAGTCATCGTATTGCGGTATCATAGAAGTTGACCTGCGAAGCTGAGGGAGAAGGTCAACCACATTTGGTCCACCGTAGGTGGTTCCTAGTGGTCAGTATAATTAAACTTCATGTGAAGATAAGTGTGCGAGGCTTCCAGCTGGAACTTCCGCAGACTTAGACATCAGGAAAAAATGGAGCTGCAATGTTGAGCTATATGTACTATATAGTAGTCCAAGTAATAGGGCAATTGAATATTAGACCAATCATTACCTACTGCCAAGCTTCACTAAACAATATACTACTACATAGATATATGTATAGCTATATTATGCTATTATTGTTCTACATAGCTAGCTGCAATGCTATATATGCTATATTGAACTTACATTTGCTATACAATGCTATATAGACACTCTATTAGCTATGTGTGCTATACTCTGCAATATAGATGTGTGGATTACTATATGGTGCTATATGTGCTATATTCCACCCCTCTTTGCTATCTTGATTTTGTTTTTCCCTGATGGAGTGGCAGCTAAATTATAATGGCATCTACCAATGATAATTCCAAGCTGAACACACTCTTTCAATGCTCAGCTCACTGTTGTTTTGGGCCAGCTGACTTCAATACTTCTGCGGTTATTGGATTGATTGTGAGAATTTAGAAGAGTATCTTTGGAAGAGAATCACATCAATGCAAATCGTTGAACCGGTGACATGGAGAATGCTGATCTTCTTCCATAAGAACTTAAAAGGGCGGTTCTAGTAGTTTTACGTGCTATATATCATTCTCTCTGTGTCTTGCACTCCCTCACTCACCTTGAAAATGGCTCACTGGGGCACACTGTCATGGCTACAACAATTACTAGTGGTTCTCATCATCCTCTCCACCCATTCAAGTTTCTCTACAGGTGTGCTTAAATGCTCACTTCCCCTTCGTCTCTGATTTCTTACTCTAGTGGCTGCCAATCTCCTATCGCTATCAAATCGGCTAACTGTTAATGTCAGTAGTGATCTTCAAGTTGCATCTTGGATTTGGCTCCCTCAGTCCAACCTTGCTACATCAGCCACCCCAGGAACCGTGGGATTCATATACACATTCTCCTCTCCTGCACGGAAAACTGCCTTCAGTGCTTCCATCATAGTGGCAGCTGACAACAACTTTACCATATGGGTTAATGGCCATCCTATTGGAGCCTCAGCATCGCCAAATTGGGCAGATGGACAGTACCTCACCACAAGCCTCAATTCCACCAGCAATACAATCTCAGCACTTGCTGTCAACTACAATGATTCACCACCAGGCCATACACCAGCAGGCTTTCTGGCTTTTGTTCGTGTATTCTATAATGATGGCTCCAACACTACATTTGCTAGTGACACAAACTGGAAGGTTTCTGGGAATATACCACTGGACTGGCCCCTTCCAAGCAATACTACTCAGTTCATCAATGCCCAAGTTGTGGCAAAGTTTGGTGGAGGGCCGTGGGGCACTGGGATTCAGATAACAGAGCCTGACCTGAGCTCAGCTGATCTCAAAGGAAGCAACTGGATATGGTCTACACTCAATGCCAATGCTAGTGCAGCAGTTGGGAGCGTTGGGTTTCGCAAGACTGTTACCTCACCCCCTGGGAAAACTGCCTCCTCTGCATTTATTGTTGCCTCTGCAGACAACTTCTTCTTGCTCTATGCCAATGGCCACTACTGTACTATTTAACTCAATTCGAATGCCATTTTTAGCGTGACATTCAATACGAAAATTTCAATTCGAATTATTGCCTAATTAGGCAACTGTTGGCGCCGGAGGCGCCCGGAAATGTCAAAAATTACCCTTTTGGGACGTCTTTTTGCTTAAATCTGCGTGACATGTGAAAAAAATTTGTATAAAATCGGCAGTGTGACGTGTGACATTCGAACTGAGTAAAATACTATAGTATGTATCATCCCCTGCAACAGACTCAGTTCCAGATAGTGCAGGAAATATCCTTGCATCCTGGCAATTTGCCTCATATGTGACTACACCACTGACTGCAACCACCAATACGTTTGAGTTCTTTGTAACAAATTTCCCCTTGGTCAACACTATAAGCACCCCTTCACCTGCAGGTTTCATTGCAGTTATTCAGATCAACTACTCAGACGGCTCTACAGATACTATCCACACTGATACAACTTGGCTAGCAGTGCCAGTAACTGATGAACTTGGCCTTAGCAGGATGCCAGATGCATCCTTCTCACCTGCAGCTTCACTTGGCATCTATGGAATGGCCCCATGGAATAGCCTGGGTACAGCAGACACTGTTGACACTAGTCGTATATATATATCTGGAAACAATGTGGGCTCAGGGGCTCCCATTTTGTCTCAATCAGCATTGCCAGTAGGTGGCACCCCAACCAATACTATAAGTGGACCATCCTTCTCATTTGGACCATCACCCAGTCCCTTTGATACAATACCAGGTGCTAATTTTAGTACCCACAGCCAGTTTTTGCCATCCCCCTTAATCCTCATCGTTATTTTATGCGTCTTTTTAAGTATATCATCCATGTAAAAAAAATTCCATTGCTTATAGTCCTATATGTTGTGCTTTTGAATTGAAAGATATAAACAAGGGCTTCTACTATTTTCTTTTTTGTTTGTCAAATTTCTTAAATAAAATAAAAAGAAAAACAAGTGATAAATGTTCAAAACTATTTATAAATCTTCTTCACATCAGACAAAATGGTGCAGTCTGTCCTCAAATTTTGCCATATATTGTGTCAATTTATATGTATCTACCAATGAGAAAAATATTCATTTAAGCTGCAATAGTCCTTTTTCAGTAGAAAATAGATAGCAAAAGTAAACTTCCCATTGATGATATTGCCAAATTGAGAAAGATAAAATGCTATTCAGTACTAAGGAGATGTAATATGAGCTTCATAGTGATGAAGTATTAGTTATAAAATGTGTCCAAGCCTTTCTGAGGTTCTAAAATACTTGAATAGCATTATTGATATTGATCTGACTGTATTTAAAGTGAAAACCATTTAAACTATTTATCGGCATTTAATCCTTGTTTGCCCAAGTTTACAAATAAAATAGGCATTTAAATAAGTATTCATTACTAAAAACTGAAAAGGGTTGGAAATATTTACAAATCCAAAGGGTTTAGAGTCCTGATAGTAACTAGTGGTCCTTGAATTTCATTTTGTAGGTTTTTTTAAGATATTAAACAATAAGTATAACAAGGTGTTTCCATAGCTTCTTAGTGTCATATAAAGCTGACATGCAGTAACTATATCACATCGAAGAACTTCTATATTTGTTGAGTATTGTCACATTTGTGACCTGATACTTCTGAGATTTACATATACTTGGCCACTTCCACAATCTTCCTTGTGAAGAATTAGCGAAAAGATTTGAACAATTTAAATAAATATTTTTCTGAGCAAAATCACCTGTAAATCCCAATTATCTCTTCTAATTAGAATGGCCCACGGGTGATCATTCTAATTAGAAGAGAGATGATATAAAAAGCCCTATGCTGCAATAAAGTGGGACTATAAAACTGCAATATCTCTGAGACCCAAGGCTCTAAGTCATTTCCTGTGTTATTGCACAAGGTCAGTGTGACATTTTGTGACATTTGTGACTGGCATGATACTATTCATGGTGATCTCATATTAGTAATAATAACACCTGTGTAGCCTGGTACGAACTATGAACTGTCAGGCTTACTGAGACAATAAGATGTGACACTGGTATGTCACATTACAAAGAAGCTATCATACAAGTGTATTCTGGTATGAATAGCAATAATATCAGACCTCCAGGACATAGCATTTGGCTCACACTATGATATATGTGACCTAGTGTGATACATTTCTCAAAAAAGGAAATTTTACCGTCTAGCTGTACCATTGTCAGAGAATTTCACAGATTGTCACAAAATTAAAGTTGGATATTTCAACTATACAAACATTTTTCATTAAGTGACCTATACTTACAGCTAAATAATTGTGCTAGCACTGGCCAATTCATAGCTGATCTACATCTAACCCAGTGATATCTCACTGAGTAGATGACTTATATAGGTAATTGAAGCACTACCAAGGGTACCTAGATGATAACATCAATAATGGCCATCATAGATATGGGAGCTCCCTATAATTTTTGATCTCATATCTACCTCTATATATGACATATATCCCAACACACCAATCTCTCAATAACTCACTTGGAAGTGAGGAATCCCCAATGGTATAAGGGTAGCAAGCATGAGAAGGGGTCCCCCTATAAAATTACACTTTTCACACCACATTATATGCATGAAAAATCTTGTTATTCCCCATTCTAATTGTAAGGGCAACCCTGGAGACTGTGACGAAAGCCTAGCAGGGGAGGATCCAAAGCGTGAATAAAAGCTACAGGAAATACATGGAGGGGCAGGGGAGGATCCAAAGAGAAGAAACTCCAAGGGTCCGCCTGCTAGCGCGCCAACTATAGTGGTTGTCCATAACTGCCGACGTAGAGCATAGAAGGTCTGAGTGGCGTCGCAGGCTCTGTCCCAAGGTGATTGTTGCGAGGGTCTTGACGGATCGGTGATTGCGCGGGCAAAGGAGGCCGAAGCAGGGGTTCCCCTGACACTAATGATGAATAGTACTGCACATCATATTGGCAATACAGCTGTAATCTGCTAGTTGACTATAGGTCAAATATGTGAAAGTTGGCAAATGAGGTGTATAAATCTACCCACATACTCCGATTGATCTCTATATACTCTCAGAGGATGCATTGGGGGTGAACATTCCAAGATGAGTTGAGTGCAGAACTAGTTTACATGAATCATGGGGTCTATACACTGAGTACTGGACATTGAGATGCATGTATGGGGATATTTGGATGTCTAGTAGGACCACATACTATAATCTATTATGGTTCTGGCAAGTGTTACGGAAGGTAGCTGAAGAGAGGGTAGGTACCTATAGAGCAAAAGAGAGTGTCTTTGCTATTACAACTGGTCAGAAATTAATTTCAAGTATGATCTAAGACATGAATGTAGGATTGTATGGACCCCTAAATGAACCTGTCCAGCACTTGAATCAACCTTATAGCTATTATAGATCTCTCACAGCACCATTATCAGTGTTATCTATCCCAAAAATGATGAGTTCACCATAGTATGGCCTTTGTGAATCTCATTGATTTGAGTACATTTACAGGTAGGGGTATCCTGCGCCTCCCAGAAAATAGTGCCCTGACCCTGTTAGCTGATCTCCATCCTAGAATATATGGCACCTAAGGTCTTAAGGAATTGACTGACCCTCACAGTTCCTGTGTGGTCACAAATAGGTAGAGATGTGGTAGACCATCCTATAGCTCCAGATCCACTCGGATCATAAGATTCCATGCATGTAGTCCCAGGATATCAGCAAAACACTGCTCCACTAAGTATTTAGGTATTCCGGGCAGTGAATAAATGAAGGTGATGATGACAAAAAACATGGCCGATGGGGCTCAAGGATAGTAGAATGATATACATTTCAAATGAACCCTCTCCCAGCTTTATCCACTAAGGCTAGCTGGAGATATGGGCTTATCTTTTAGAGGTTATGGAGATGAAAGGCCACTGATGAGTGAATGTATTGGATTTTTGGTGCCACATTCAGTGGTACTTATGAGGATACATACCTAAGCCTCATGTTGGAGTCACCAAACTCACAAGTTGGCCACCTTACATTTTTAAAGTATTAAATATGCTCTTTTCAATAACTGAATAGTCAATATGGTAATCCTATCATATGATAGTAATCAAAATACCTGATCAATCAATGGTCCTTTTGAGGCTCTTCCTGCTAGTTCTTAATTTATGCTTTTAGCTCAAGCAGCTATGAAGATAGAGGTCCATCAGTTATATATGAGTTAGTGATGGGTCAGTGCTAACACATTTATTAAGCTGCCACTATATGTTACTTAATGAAAGTGGTTTATATAGTCAAGATACACAACTTGGATTTTGTGACGATGTGTGACATCCTCTGACTGTTGAACTGCAAAAATTCCTTTTTAGTAAATATATGTTACGCCTGTAACCTTATATGATACAGCATAAGTATGCGGTAAGGCTTCTCACGAGTGTCACGGATAAATACCTGTACTCTACCTGCAGGTAATTTAGGCTTCAAAACCAATACCTGCATTTGTAGCATCCGTGGGAAACGGGTACCTGTACTCACGGATACGGGTACCTGTACGGGTTATCCACGGGTATTTTGAATAAAATATTAGGATACTGAGGTATATTGACAATATTAAGAGCTTATATAGGATATAGTATCCAGTAATATACTGATATGGACACCACAGGGCATAAGAAGACTGTAGTGACTGGAATATATGGAAGATAATGAAAATTGAGATCTTTGTAAGGGCAACCCCGGAGGCCTGAGATCAAGGTCCTAGCAGGGGAGGATCCAAAGCATGAACATTGGTAAGCGAATACAAATGAAGCTGACCTAGCAGGGGAGGATCCAAAGAGAAGAAACTCTGAGGGTCCGCCTGCTAGGTAGCTGACTATATACTGCTTGTCCGTAGCTGCCGCTGTCGGGCACAGAAGGCTTGGGCGGCGTCGCAGGCGAGGTCCCAGGGCGACCGTCGGGAGGGCGTTGACGGATCGGTGATTGTGCGGGCGAGATGGAGGGCCGGACCGGAGTCGGAACCGGAGTCGGACTGGAATCGGGCGTGTCTCCGGGCCGAAAGGGAGGTTCCCCTGACAATCTTCAAGAGTCATACCTGTAGTCTTGGTATCCGTGGGAAACGGATACCTGTATCCGCGGATGTCAAACCTGCGGATGTTTTCCTGCAGGTACCTGTGCAAACATCCGCGGGTGTTGACACTCGTGCCTGAGCGCCCCAGGCTGCACGCCCTCACACCTCCACCTCTCTGGAGACGTCCGGGCATGTCTCTGAGTGACCCTCCTGTTGCTACCCTCCAGTGGTCATGGCTGGCTAACCCATCTCACCCTCCTGCTTACACAATTCCGCTTACGAGCTTGGGCCGCCCAGCCCACCAACGTTGGCAGTGTTCTGGACGCGTTTCGACGTGGCTATGCCGGCACTTCAGGCTCCGGACGCCCTCTGGCGTCGTCCCAACTTGCCAGATGCGTACTCGACACGTTCCAAAGGCCCCCAAGGCCTCCTCTTGGTTGCTTGCCCTTTAGAGCGGAACAGAGCTCAGAGTGGAGCTCGGTCCGGCCTGTCAACCCAATCGGGAAACAGTTGTACTCAGGAAAAGTTGCATTTTGGAAAGTTGTCACCTATAGTGCCCGCTTATCCCCTCTAGTTAGAGGGGCAAGGGGGGGGGGGGGTTCTCCCTCTAACTAGAGGGGTTTAACGCGATTGCCTATGCTTTCTTAAACTTCCTTGTGAGTGTTAGTGGACATCCTGCTCAGCGGAGGCCCAAGTCCTCAGAGGTTAGTGGACTCATCATGAGTGTTGGTGACACCACACTCGCGACTATCTTCCTCAGCCATCAAACCTCTTTCCAGCTGTGATCCCGACACTACCCGACCCCCGCCCACTGTCCCGATCTGATGGCGCATCAAAAGATCAAAGTTGTGCGCTTCATTTAGATAAGCCTAGATGTATCAATAAAAATTGAATATCTAAAATATTAAGGAAGATATAAGACTTTTGATCTAATGATCTGCGATCATAAAATCAAAATTGTAAAGAAGGTAATTCTAGCCAGTAATGTAAAGAAATCAAGTTGAAATTCATTCTCTCTAATAAAATATAGGCTTATGATGTATGTAATATGTTCACTGAAGTTAGTGGACAACATATGTATATAGATAGGTATATAGGAAGTTTCTGGACATATATCCATACTATAGGTTATTATGACTATTCATATACCATATTGAAGCCCTTTCATAATGATTTCATTGAGCAGTTATCTACTAACTGTCCTAGGCGCAGAGCGAGAGGACATCTTACCTATATTTGTCAGTATGTACAGATACCATAGTAGTAGGTAGGTCTATATACCCTACCACATGATCCAGATGCCAAATTTAAAGAGGTAATGATGTTACAGATCCTATAATGCCCTTCCACTCTAATGAGAGGGGATAAAAGGGCATTATAGAACTAGCTACCACCACAACTACAAGTATACTTTCCTGAGTCCATAACTACTTACTCTATCATATATGCACAATACGTGGTAGTAGTGCACAATATGTGGTATATTATGTTATCCCAACCAGAGGTGTCTACTAAGCCCCTGTCCACTAACTTCTGTATTCGGTCTATACCAATCAGTGTGTATGAGGGTGTGTACCCTACTAGATATCTTGGATATCATGTACGAATAGTATATAGTGGTACACTACCCCACCGTATCATGGTGGTCTAACTTGACTAGTGTGTCCACTAACTTGGTATCTAGTGTCCACTAACTTCCAGGGTACAAAAGTTAGTGGACACCAGCCTATATTAATTAGTGTGTACAGAGGGTATGTACCCTACCAGATATCTTAGATATCATGTACAGGATAGCCTATGATGGTGTCCTACCTTACTATGACCTAACTTGAGTAGTGTGTCCACTAACTTCCATACCCCGGAAGTTAGTGGACACCTAGTATATTAATTGGTATGTACAGGATGTATACCCTACTAAATATCTTGGATATTATGTACAGGATAGTATATAGTAGTACACTACCCCACTGTATCATGGTGGTCTAACTTGAGTAGTGTGTCCACTAACTTACATACCCCAGAAGTTAGTGGACACCTAGTATATTAATTAGTATGTACAGGGTGTATACCCTACAAGATATCTTGAATATCATTTACGGGATAGTATATCATAGTACACTACCCTACTGTATCATAAAACTTGAGTAGTATGTCCACTAACTTCAGTATCTTGTGTCCACTAACTTCCAGGGTACGGAAGTTAGTGGACACCAGTCTATCAATCAGTGTGTATAGGAGGGGGTGTACCCTACCAAATACCTTGGATACCATGTATGGGATAGTATATAGTGGTACACTATGCCACTGTATCATGGTGGCCCAACTGGAAATATGTCCACTAACCTTCTGGGTACCAAAGTTAGTGGATCTCTCCTCAGAGTTAATAGACATTACACCCAGTCAGTTGACCATATAAGGGTTCAGGTTTGGCTAGGTTTAGACATTGATGTATTCTGACCCTGACCCAGACAGAACCTACCCTGAAATTCTATGAGTTGACTCTGACCTACAGGGCTATGAGCATCTATGGAATCCTGTGAGTTTCTTCCAGGGAATATATACCATACTATGTTATTGTGCTTGCCTATTTCAATATGGCTAGAGAATCGGTTAAACCCTCTAAGCCTGGATAATGTCTACCAACTCTCTAAAAGTTATTGCATATTAATTGTGTAATAACAGAAGCAATAATACCTTAAAATACATAGGCCTGGTGGTATATCCATAGGTGTATGTGTACTATACCCCAGATACTTATTCTGGAAGTTCAGATGGACTCTGAGACATTATTCATGTGCCAATAGGTTGGCGTCCACTAACAAAAATGTCGTTGCACATCAATTGGTTAATAACAAAAGCAATACTGGGTCAAATCATATGGGGTTTGCAGCATATTGATTCGAATACATGCCCGATGATGTGTATCAATTTGTAAGCGATTCCGAGAGATATGTGAAAATTAGTGTGAATGCAATATGCCTTTACAATTCAAGTTCTGAACCAAGGTAAAATCATGTATCTATTTTCTTGACAAAGTCAGAATCGAAATAGATGTATGTAGTATACCTAGTACATCTGTTTTGAGAGTTTAGATGAGCTCTAAGACCATTATTTATGCACCAATAATAGTTTGGCGTCCACTAACAAAAATGTCGTTGCACATCAATTGGTTAATAACAGAAGCAATACTAGGTCAAATCGTATGGGGTTTGCAGCATATTGATTCGAATACATGCCCGATGATGTGTATCAATTTGTAAGCGATTCCGAGAGATATGTGAAAATTAGTGTGAATGCAATATGCCTTTGCAATTCAAGTTCTGAACCAAGGTAAAATCATGTATCTATTTTCTTGACAAAGTCAGAATCAAAATAGATGTGTGTAGTATACCTAGTACATCTGTTTTGAGAGTTTAGATGAGCTCTAAGACCATTATTTATGCACCAATAATAGTTTGGCGTCCACTAACAAAAATGTCGTTGCACATCAATTGGTTAATAACAGAAGCAATACTAGGTCAAATCATATGGGGTTTGCAGCATATTGATTCGAATACATGCCCGATGATGTGTATCAATTTGTAAGCGATTCCGAGAGATACGTGAAAATTAGTGTGAACGTAATATGCCTTTGCAATTCAAGTTCTGAACCAAGGTAAAATCATGTATCTATTTTCTTGACAAAGTCAGAATCAAAATAGATGTGTGTAGTATACCTAGTACATCTGTTTTGAGAGTTTAGATGAGCTCTAAGACCATTATTTATGCACCAATAATAGTTTGGCGTCCACTAACAAAAATGTCGTTGCACATCAATGGGTCAATAACAGGAGCAATACTGGGTCAAATCTAATTCCAAATAAAATCATGCGCCCGGTTTCTCAACAAAATCACAATTGACTTAGATGTATATGATACACTTAGGACTTCCAACCTGAGAGTACATCTTGAGCTTTACAGAATTATTTATGCACTGCTAATTGGTTCTACTGACTTTCAAAAGTTATTGTGAGCAATACTATATTTATCCTCAGGAGAAACTCACAGGATTTAATAGATGTATATAGCCTGAAGCATACAGCCGGTGTCCACTAACTTCCGGGGTATAGAAGTTAGTGGACACACTAGCTGAGTTGGGCCATATGATACAGTGGGGAGAGTATACCGCCATATATCATCCCGTACATCATATTCCAGATATTTGGTAGAGTACACACCCTATACATACTAATTAATATAGACTGGGTGTCCACTAACTTCTAGGGTATGGAAGTTAGTGGACACTAGGTACTAAAGTTAGTGGACACCTCCAGTTGGGATACTATAATACAGTGGGGTAGTATACAGCCATATACCATCCTGTACACCAATTGTATACCAAGGTATGTGGTAAAGTACACACCCTCCACACACCAATTAATATACTGAGGTGTCCACTAACTTCCTAGGTATAGAAGTTAGTGGACACCATACCTAGGAAGTTAGTAGACACCTCCAGTTGGGATACTATGATACAGTAGCGTAGTACACAACCATATACTATCCTATACACCAAGTATCTGGCCAGGTACATACCCCAGTATAGACCAATTAATATACTGAGTGTCCACTAACTTCTGTACCCTGGAAGTTAGTGGACACAGTAGCCAAGTTGGGCTACTATAATACAGTGGGGATAGTACACCATCATATATCATCATGTACATGATATTCAAGGTATCTGCTAGGGGTATCTCTGTACATACTGATTAATATACTGAGTTGAGTGTCCACTAACTTCTGTACCCTGGAAGTTAGTGGACACACTAGCCAAGTTAGGCCACTATGATACAGTGGGGATAGTACATCATCATATATCATCTTGTACATGATATCCAAGATATCTAGTAGAGTACATAACCTATACCTACTGATTAATATAGATGGGGTGTCCACTAACTTCTGTATCTAGGAAGTTAGTGGACACCTTCAGTGAAGATATTATGATATGCTACATCTCATGAACTGCTACTACATATAGTGCCTGCGTGATAGAGTTAGTTATAGACTCAAGAAAGCATACTCATAGTAGTGGCAGTAGCTATTTCTATGGTATTTTAGAGAGGGAAAGGCATTATAGAATCTATAATCTCATTATACCTCGTTAAATTTAGTATCTAATATCCGGATCATTTAGTAGCATATATGAACCTACCCTACCTACTACTATATATGACATCTGTCTACCAACTTGTAGCCTGTGTCTAGAAAAGTTAGTAGATAACTGCTCAATGAAATCATTATGAAAGGGCTTCAATATGGTATATGAATAGTCATAATAACCTATAGTATGGATATATGTCCAGAAACTTCCTATATACCTATCTATATACATATGTTGTCCACTAACTCAGTGAACATATTACATACATCATAAGCCTATATTTTATTAGAGAGAATGAATTTCAACTTGATTTCTTTACATTACTGGCTAGAATTACCTTCTTTACAATTTTGATTTTATGATCGCAGATCATTAGATCAAAAGTCTTATATCTTCCTTAATATTTTAGATATTCAATTTTTATTGATACATCTAGGCTTATCTAAATGAAGCGCACAACTTTGACTTGTTGATGCGCCATCAGATCGGGACAGTGGGCGGGGGTCGGGTAGTGTCGGGATCACAGCTGGAAAGAGGTTTGATGGCTGAGGAAGATAGTCGCGAGTGTGGTGTCACCAACACTCATGATGAGTCCACTAACCTCTGAGGACTTGGGCCTCCGCTGAGCAGGATGTCCACTAACACTCACAAGGAAGTTTAAGAAAGCATAGGCAATTGCGTTAAACCCCTCTAGTTAGAGGGAGAACCCCCCCCCCCCCTTGCCCCTCTAACTAGAGGGGATAAGCGGGCACTATAGGTGAAAGTTGTATGTAATGACAGGTTGTCTTTGCCCAAGTTGGACTTGTCACAGCCAGACTCAAGTTGCCCCACCCAGGAAAAAGTTGTACCTGAATTAGGGCCAAAGATGTCTTATTAGAAGTTGTAGTTGTCTTTGGCCACATGAAAAGTTGTTTCTGGAAAAGTTGTGATTCTGGCAGTTGTACATGCTTCCAAAAAGTTGTATCCCCCAAAGTTGTACATGCTCTCAAAAAAGTTGTCTCATGTTGGAAAGTTGTACTCAGACAAGTTGTATATGTTATTGGTGAAGTTGTATCTGACAAACGTGTAGTTGTAGTTGATATAGAGTTGTATCATATTTTGAGCTGTATTTTACCTAAGTTGTCTCTAATCTTGTTTTACAGTATGTCTCCCATACTCCCACCATCATGGTGCCTCCATATGCCCACACCCGCCTCCTGTGTTATCATTTTCTCATCAATAGTTTGCATTCATCTCTTCTTCTTCAAGTTCAACCGTTCAATATGCTAAGCAGCACTGTTCATGATCAGCCACCATCCCAAAGTCTCTTCTCGGCCGCCACCCATCACTGCCGGATCCATAAGTATACGTCGATATCGACATGCTGAGCCCCTCCGCCGCATATGGCTCCAGCTCCGCGATCCCGGCGTCGTTCGGCAAGAAGGGCCGTGCATCCGAGAAGTCGGGACTGTCGATCTCCTGGAACAGTTCCATCGTGACGGCGGCGAGCGGGCCGTGAGGACCGCGGCGCTGCTGGAGGACCGCGAGAAGCACGGAGTAGCGGAGGTCGGCAAGCCATGTGTTGATGGCGAGGCGTGCGAGCCGCGGGGAGGACGCCCGGGCTGACGAAGGACCCCTGATAATAGGTGGGGAACCCTTATATCATCCGGAGAAAAAGCACCTCATCTGGCCGGCCTGCCCATGTTACGCGGTCCGGAGAAGACTGCCCGCCGCAGGCGGAGCCAAATTGGGGATCCGGATATGAATGGATTTCGGCCCGGATATGCCATATTAAGCGTCCGGAGAAAAATTGGGTCCAAAGCCAAGCCACATGTGGTATCTGGAGAAGAACCGGCCGCGGAGCGTCCCGGAGAAAAACGGCCAACGCCATATATGGGTCCCCCACCTATTATCAGGGGTCCTGCTGACGAGCGTGCGGAGGGCCGGCTGCCCGCGGCCCCTGATGTGGCGCGACCGGTTCTCGTGCACGGCGAGATGTGTCAGCATCGGGACGGCGCAGAAAAAGCGCCGAGAGGTCGGCGTCCGGCGTGTGTCGGCCCATGTGTAGCGTCAGGTGCGTAAGCGTCGGCCCACACGCCGAGCGGAACGACGAAGTTCGCGAATGTCCCTCACGTCTGTTGTCGAGTCGAGGCTGTGTAGGTGCGGGGTGTGCAGCCAGTGCAGCGTCGGCTCGGCGTTGACGCTGCAGGAAGCGATGTCAGGCTCGGGAAGGGCAGTCCATGCATGCCGTCAAAGTCCAGACTGACCACATTCGGGAAGTGCCGCACGAGATCGGCCACCATCAGCGGCGGGAAGCCGCGCAGGACGAGTGTGAGCGGCTGGCTTCCGGCCCGTGCGAGCCACGCATGCAACAGCGGCTCCGGCCCCGTGTCTAGACTCCGACAGCGAATTTGCAGGCGGCACCAGAGGAGCGCCGTGGAGTGTGCGACCGCCCGTCACGCGCTGCAGATGTGCGTCAACAGCAGTGGTGCACAATTGGACGCACACTCTGGCAGGGGCGGGCGTTGGGTATGTGAATATGGCTGCCATGAGTTCCGGCGGGAGATCGACCGCTTGTGCGAGTTGCGATGAGAGGAAAAGGAAAGAAGGCTTTGACGTGTGAACAGTGATAGATGTAATTTTTCACAGGCGTGATGCCCCCCCCAGTCTTGCCCCCAGTAGAAATTCTGACGAACGCAAACAACTTGGAGCAAGACCGGCCCAATACTAGTATCTGTGCAGCTGCTTTACGAGTGGAGACAAGGCTTGAAGGGAATGGGGTGAGGGATCCCAACAAGACTCACAAGACAGGAGAATTACGTAGACGAGTCTAGCCTGCTGTCTGCCCGGGCCGGCCGGCAATAATGAAATAAGGTTTGTTGACGAATTGATTTGATTGAAATGTCACATCTGGTCACTCTGACACACTTATTCCACGTCATCTTCTTCTCTCCAGAGAACCACCACCGGTAGGCCTCTACGCGAAAAAGATGGAGTGATACTATCTGTTCTCACTTCTTTATTCAGATCTTGCTCACATGCCCTGCGATAAGCGCTCGCCGCATCCACGCTTGACACGGTCGTTCCCGCGTCCGTCGCACGACACGCCGACATGCTCTTCCTCCTCTCCCTCCCGCTGGCCTCCCGCTCGACCGCCAGTCCCGACGTGTGCGACAACATCAACGACTGTCAGCGCCTTTTCGACATCGTCTGGGGCTGCCTCGCGACCATCTTCGCGTGCATCTGGGTCTCCGTGCACCCGAATGCTGTAGCATTTTATTCAGTTCGGCGGTCACGCGTCACACCGGCCTCAAAATGCCGAAATTTTTTCGGCGGTCACACCCCACAGCCCAGATGCCGAATTCCCTTGGCTGATTTACCATTTTTGGGTGGCGCGGCCCTGCGGGCCGCGCCGTAATATGCCGAAATTTTTCGGCAGTCACACTCGGAGCCGCCGGACGCCGAAAATTTCATTTCGGCGCCGATGTCACACCCAATTTGGGTGCCGAATTGAATAAAATACTACAGTGTCCCGCCCCCAGACCGCCGCCGCCACCGGAGGGGTCTGCACTGCTCGTCCGCGCCAAGTGGCACCTTTTTGACACCAAGGGCCCGTTGATCCGGCGCCTCAAGCTTATGCTCGTCGCCCTCCTCGCGCCGGAGCTCATTTTTGGCTTTGCGGCGCGGCAGCTGCTAGTGGCGCGCTTCTTCAGGGCGAGTACGCGCACTTGCTTGCCGGCCTTCGCTCACTGATGCTGGTCCATGTAACAGAGTACAATATTTCCCTCATGCACGGCTTCTTCGTCGGGATGGGCGGCTTCACCGACGCGAACGAGCATCCAGTCGTCACCTGCGAGCAGCTCTCCGACCCTGCGGCTCTCGCGGAGATACGCGGGGTGTCGAGCTACACCATAGAAGACAAGAGCAAAGGGGACCTCTTCTCGAAGGGCATTGCGCTCGTCCAGGGCATCTGGTTTATCACGCAGTGCATTGTGCGCCCGCGCACAGGGCCTTCCGCTGTCCCAGCTCGAGGTCGCCACCCTCGCGTTTGCAAGTATCAATGCGCTGACATGGCTTCTCTGGTGGAGCAAGCCGCTAGACGTCCAGGAACCAATCCGGCTCCGCGCGGCCCTCGACGAGCCCCCCATCGGGCAGCCTCGCCCCACGGGCCTCCCGCTCCAGCTTCAACAGAATGTTCCTTCTTTTATCTTTTATCTAGCAGCTACGACAAGCAGTCGTTCATGCCGCTGTCCGCGCATTCCGTGCCGTCGCTGTGGTGCGCGTGGGACGAAGACATGCCGCGCGAGCTCGTCCGCGGGGCCGTCGGGCTTGAGATCACGTGCGGGTCGCTGTTCGGCGTGATCCACACCGCGGGCTGGTTCGTGCCCTTCCCCAGCGGCGCCGGAGACGCTCGTCTGGCGCGTGTCCGCACTGGTCATTGCCATAGCGCCGCTGCTCGTGTTCCTCCACCCGCGCATCCTCGACTGGGTGCTCGACAGCGACGACCGCGACTACCCGCCGCTGCTTGTCCCCGCGGGCGACCCGGGGCGCGGCGAGGCCGCGGTCCTGAGTGCATGCTTTGGCGTGTACTGCGTCGCCCGCGTCCTGCTTCTGCTCCTCGCGTTCACGACCCTCCGCGCGCTTCCCCCTGCTGCATTCAGAGATGTAAACTGGAGCGTGTACATCCCCCATTTGTAACCAACTTGACAAAGTTCAAGGGAGTCATTGACTTTGTTGCACGAATTTGCAGACATGTATTAGAGGTAGTTATGGCTGATATGAATCTAGGCAGCTCGAGCAGATAGTGAAAGTTTCACTGTACATATAGCTCTTCAAGTTTCTGTCAAAAATCTCAGGTCAACGAGACCCACAAATATACATGGTAATAAGAGTCTGTGCAAATGCCCTTATTCTGGAAGCCATTTATATCATAATACAAAGCACTGCAGCAGTTTGTAAATATACTGCATTATATGTATAATTACTAAGTACAAAAATGGACAATCACTTTTTGAGAGGAAAATTTGCACCTTTTTTTTGGCTCAAATTTGCTGCCAGACGGTGTCAAGACTCAAGATTTCAGGCCTGATAGTAAGTAAGTCAGAGGTCTGTTATGCCACAATCATACCAAAATGAGGCCTTGTTTTATGCTAAATCAAATAGGGCTGTAGGCCGGCGCTGTCGAGGGCGGGACGCGTAGGTAGGGGGAAAAGAGCTGGAAGTGGTGCTTAAGGGTGCTTTTGACCCCCAAAATCACTCTGGAACACATTCGGACCGGGCCGTGACCAGGCAGAGGCCCCGAAACGCGATATGGGACGCATATAAGCTCAAACGCTTGCTGAAGCAAAATGTGAGAGACTGATTGATGGCTTACGTGAGAGCCGACCCATAGATAGTCGTAGTTTGCACCTCCTAGTAGTACAGAGGCAAACCGTAAAGACCGTTACCCGTTACTGCCCTATCTTCTAGCCTGACAACCGCCGGCCATACTGGCCACAATCTGTCTCATCAGCATCAGCCACATGCCTCGTCGCACGCCAAGCCACCAAACGCTAACAGGCGCCATAGCTGTACCGTAGGGCATACGGGACGGTGATGGGATGGCCGTGACACCGTAATGACCGTCCCGTATACGGTGACATATGGTGTAAGCTCGGCTAACCATGAAATTGATCCGAAAAGGGCTGATCTGCAAGGTATCGGCCCCCGGTTAGTCTCCGGCAACCCATTGCCTAGTGATGTCTAGGGCAGGGCTGCCCTGCCAAGCCCTATTTTAGGGCCGGGCTTCCCAGGGCTCGGGCTTAGGAGGAAGCCAAGCCCCGGCGCTTGGCTAAGGCAGGGCTTCGAGGGCTTGGGGCCTGAAGCCCTCCGGCCCTACCTCCTAACACAGGAGGGCTTCGGCGACCCCAAGCCTGAGCCCCCGGCCCCGGCCCTGGCAAGCCCCACCCCAGGGCCTGGGCCGGGCTTCCGAGGGCTTGGCTTGGCCGGGCTTCAGGGCTTGGGCCCGGCCCTAGTCCCACTACCATTGCCAGGGTAGCCAGTCACTCATTGCATCCACATGAGCTGCCCAATACTGTGGGATGTGTTTGGCATCCCCACCCGGCGTAGCCCGGTCACTTGCAGGCAGACTTTGGCCTGAGTCACATAGTGTGACTCAGGAAGCCGTCCCCGTAGCCATATTACGGCTGGACGGCACCGTACTGTACCGTAAGTGCCTGCTTCAGGGTGTCAGGGGAACCCCCGCTTCGGCCTCCTTCGGACCCTCCGAACGCATCCGAGGCGCATCCGACCGGCGCCCTCTCGGACGCTCCGACCCACCCCGACCATCGTCCACGGCCTCCTTCGCCCGCACAATCACTGATCTGTCAAGACCCTCCCAACGATCACCTTGGGACAGAGCCTGCGACGCCGCTCAGGCCTTCTGCGCTCTACGTCGGCAGTTACGGACGACCAGTATATAGTTGGCGCCCTAGCAGGCGGACCCTTAGAGTTTCTTCTCTTCGGATCCTCCCCTGCTAGGCTTTCGTCGGAGTCTCCAGGGTTGCCCTTACAGCAGAAGAAACTCTCTACGGGATTAACCGGGCAAGATTGCCAGGTTTGGCGCTGATTCAGGCTCGGAGTACAAGTCCGTACCCCCCTCGTCACCGCCCCTGCCACTTGACCCCTCCTCCTCTGCTCTTGTTGTCTTTACGTCCGCTGATAAGCTGCATTTTGGAACACACATAGAAAACCACTGTTTTTGTTCGTTTCATGGGTACAGCGCACGTCTAGGAACTGGCATGAGTCCCGAATGGCCAGTTAGGGAGATATCTGCGAGGAGGCGTTTCGACTTGACCGTTGTTGATAGCAACTGGCCGTTCAGAACGACTCTTACAACAACCAAAAACAACAGCAGAGCCCAACCAACGTAGAGGATCCGTCCAATCCTTTATATATACCAAAAGGGAGTGTAAACTAAAAGGCATATTCGGTCTGGCACGCGCTGGGACTCGAACTCAGAACGCTCCGATGAAGGTTCAACCAGGCTTCGAACGGATCAGTCCCTGACAGTATTGGAACGCGGTTTCGGAACTTACGCAAGGACAAGGACATGTGGAGGTGCAGTTAAACGGGAAACATGACTCAGTGGAAATGAGGGCTTGGCTGCAGATCGCGGTGACCTTAACCCGCAACCGTCCAACCAAACAACTCGACAATAGATTGCGATTATCTCGTTAAGAGAATTGCCTAACGGTGTCTGGCGGTTAGCCTCAAGTTATGGGTATCGATGGAAAGCTAGGAAGTGGAGCAACATGACGATAACAACAACGGTTAGTGGACCGTTCAAAAACGCATAGACAGTCGCAATAAAGGAGGATTTACAAAGGTCATTGACACCAAACACGCGCTACCGGTCATCTAGACCTGGATTTTCGACTCTGGGCCTTATGGCGAAACGATACCTTACAAATTATGCATATGGACCATCATTCTGTTGTGGCGATTTACCTAATCTTATCATTTTCTGTTTTAGTATTTATATCTCTGTCCTGTATTTGAGCGATTCACGGATTGCCCCGCGTTACTAGGTGCATCTGGGGATATAGCTTGTCAATATCATCCTGCTAGCTCTTTCATTCAAGTAAAAAGGCGTTGTGATCGAAGAGTTGAGGGTTCCGGTTGCCGTATAAAAGAGTTTCGGTTGGCGTACACTTGGTTTCGGTTGGCGGTCGAGAGTTTAAGGCAGTTAGTTCCTGACTTGAGACGACTCCTTGGGTTTAAGGCAGTTAGTTCCTGATCCAAACGAGTATAAACGGTTCTGGGCATCATATTGGCGCTTTCCTATTGCGGGTTTTCGTCGATAGTATGCTTAAGGACAACCACAAAACGAATCTTTAACAAGATTTCATTCGATCTACCCTACAACCTTGCACACCCGTGTACAGGCTCTGTTCCCAGGGTTCTGCACTCTTATTAGGAGACGGTTATTGGTGGTTGTTGGACGTTTGGAACGGTGTTATACGGTTATCGCTCAGACAGAACGACTATTTGTTGTTTTGTTGTTGGGTTTTAGTTGTGTAGTGTCGGTCTCATCTCCGGTCTCCCCACCCGTCATCCACCCTCATCACCGCTATGTCTACCGGAGCTGCTCCGGACGCTGACGTGCGCATGGACGGACTTGAGGCGAAACTAGACAACCTCACCAACATCCTCACCCACCTTGCTTCCCAGGCTTCCGCTGCCGCACCACCTTCGGCAGCTCCCGAACCGCCTTCGGCATCTCCGAATGCCCCCGACGGGGATGCGTTATTTGGTGACATTACTGTCGCCTCAAAAACTGGTCTTATGACCAAACCCCCCGTTTGCGTTTAACAGAGATCGCAAACGCGGCCGCGCCTTCCTATATACACGGTCAGGACTTACGCCTGGCTTGCCCCGGAGGCCTTCGTGGTCAACGGAGAGCTGAGCAAAGAAAAGGCCGTCCACTACGCCATGTCCTCTATGGCGGAGGGACCTGCCCAGCAGTGGGCAGAGCATCATGGAAGCAAAACCCCTTTCCCCTTCCCTCGGTGGAACCTATTCCTCTCCGAGTTTCGCCTTCGGTTCGTTGAGGAGAATGAGCAAGACCTCGCGTTCCCCATCCGCCCGGTGGCTGCACCAGCGCCACCCGCGGCCCGCGCCCCCGTCTCGGTACCTCCGGCTCCCGTCCTATGGAGTTGGATCATACTAGGGCTCGGGGTTCCCCTCGTCGAGCCTGCTTCAGATGTGGCGACCCCAACCACTTGGCTCGGGATTGTCCGCTCCCCGCCGATGTTTGCCATGCGGACATCCTTGACGAGGTAATCCAGCAACTTGGCGACGAGATGCTAGGAGAGCTGCTTGCGCGGTTGTCCGATACCGCGGCCTTAGCGGAGGCGCATTCGGAGGCTCCGGCAGAGGATTTTGTCCCCCGCGACGAGTGACTGGTGTGCCCCCGTTCGCGTCCATAAATCGTTTCACTTGTTTGTATGATGAATCAACTCCCTTGCCCTACAACGAGCCTGAAACGAAAGACGCACCCTCTGCCCCCTCCGAAGCCCCCGTTCGGATTCGCCAACTTGCCTGGGAGAAAAAGCTACCTGGCAGCTATACCATCTCTGCCGCTCCTGGGGTTAACTCGCTCCACCTTCCTCTCGAACTTGAGTCCACTGCGAACGCGCTCAAGCTCTCCCTGTCAGGCCTGGTCGACTGCGGAGCCACTTCGGACTTTATCGACACAGAATACGTCAACCGAAATAACGTGCCAGTCCGAAATCTCTCAGTACCCATACCGGTCTACAATGTCGACGGCACCCCCAATGATGCTGGGTCTATTCGTCAAATCGCGGACCTCGTTCTACGGTACAACGGACACTCTGAACGCGTTCAGCTGGCTGTAACCCACCTTGGGAAACAGGATTTGATACTCGGATACTCCTGGCTCAAGAAACACAACCCCGAGATCAACTGGGAAACGAAAGAGGTGAAAATGAGTCGCTGCCCCCGAAGCTGCTCCACTTGCCGCGATGAGGAACGGACCGAGCGCACTGAGGTTCGGCGCCTCCGACTCCTCAAATCGCGCTTGCTTGCGGGTGCCTTCCCCACCGTTTGTGCTATTGATATCGCTGGCCCAGACGATGCTGACGACGAACTTGGAGCTACTTCGGACCCTCCGAGTCCCTCACCAGATCACGACGACGACGAGCATCTTGAAGACGGCGACCGCATCTTCTACACCTCCTTTCGCCCAATCGAGGAGATTCGCGCTGGGAGCACCGTGTCCCAACGCCTTGCAGAGGCCTTCGCCCGTAACTCGGCCCCCCCGCCTTCGGAAATTCCGGACTGGGCCAAGGAGTTCCAAGATGTCTTTGACAAGGAGTTCTTCGACACGTTACCAGAGCGGAGGGCTTGGGACCACGCTATCGAACTCGTTCCCGATGCGAAGCCCGCTAATTGCAAGGTGTATCCGATCTCCCCCCTCGAACAGCGCGAACTTGACGAGTTCATCGAAGAGGGACTTGCCACCAGCCGCATCCGCCCTTCGAAATCTCCGATGGCTTCCCCCCGTCTTCTTCGTTAAGAAAAAGGACGGAGGACTTCGGTTTGTCCAGGACTACCGCGCCCTCAACGCAACGACGATTAAGAACCGGTACCCCCTCCCGTTGATTAATGACCTTAGTACCTGGGGGTTATCATCTCTCACAACCACGTCGAAATAGATCCCGTTAAGGTCACCGGAGTCTCCGCATGGCCTCCGCCCGAAAATAAGAAGGACATCCAGCAGTTTCTGGGGTTTGCTAATTTCTACCGCAGGTTCATCCGGGATTTCTCGGCCCTCGCGCAGCCTCTCTTTGCGCTCACCAAGAAAGACCAGAAATGGGCCTGGGGAGACGCCGAAGCTGCCGCCTATCAAGCTATCAAAGACGCGGTCGTCTCAGAGCCCGTCTTAGCGATCCCGGATGACTCTCGGCCTTTCCAACTTGAAGCAGACAGCTCAGATTATGCGACGGGGGGCGGTTCTTTCACAACAATCCGCCCCGGACGGGAAGTGGCACCCTGTAGCGTTCTATTCCAAAAGCTTAAATGATGTCCAGCGCAACTACGAGATTCACGACAAGGAGATGCTTGCGATCATCCGCGCACTCGAGGAGTATTGGCATTTCCTCGAGGGCGCCGCGCATCCGGTCGAGATCTGGACTGACCATAAGAATTTGGAGTATTTCCGAAAGGCACAGCACCTTAACCATCGGCAAGCCCGATGGTAGTTGTACCTTTCTATGTTTGACTTCACGCTGCACCACGTCCCAGGTTGCCAGATGGGCCGCCCCGATGCTCTCTCCCGCCAGCCTGACCACGGCATCTCCGAAGACAACTCGGACGTCACCCTCTTGCGCCCTGAGCTTTTCCACGTTCGCACGCTTGAGGCCATCACTGTCTCTGGGCCTGGGTCCGAACTTGTCCGCGACATCAAGGAAGCGCTATCTGGTGAGCCTGACCTAGAGGAGCCCGTCGCGCTTGCGGCCCAGCAACTCTTGAAGGTCCGAGGTCAAGTTCGGGGCCCCCGCTCATCACGTTCGGACGAGTGGGCCGTCTTGGGCGATCTCTTGTACTTCCGCGGCAAGGTCGTAGTCCCCAAAGACAAGGACCTAAGGAGGCGCATCATCGAGCTGTGCCACGATACGCGAGTCGCCGGACACGCCGGGCGGTTCAAAACCCTAGAGCTGGTTTCGCGCAACTACTAGTGGCCACAGATGTCCCGCCATATCGGACGCTACGTCGCGACCTGCAACTTGTGCTGCCGCACGAAGGCCCTCCGAAGGCTCCTGCACGGAGAGCTACACCCGACCGAAGTCCCCCCCGAACGCTGGCACACTGTCACGGTGGACTTCATTGTCGAGCTGCCCGAGGCCCATGGGTATGACGCGGTTATGGTAGTGGTCGACGCCCTCGGAAAGCGCGCCCACTTCACTGAGTGCCATACGACAATAGACGCGGTCGGAGCTGCCCGCTTGTACTATCGGAATGTCTGGAGGCACCACGGAACCCCCGAGAAGTACATTTCGGACCGTGGCTCGCAGTTCATCGCTGACTTCACGCGCGAACTCTGGCGCTTAATTGGCGTCAAACCGGCTACCTCCACGGCTTACCACCCGCAAACCGACGGACAAACCGAGCGCGTTAACCAAGAGCTCGAGCAGTACATCCGGATCTTCACCAACTACCAACAAGACGACTGGGACGAGCTTATCCCTGCCGCTGAGTTCGCCTATAACAACCACGTTCACTCCTCCACTCAACAGGTACCCTTTATGACTGACACTGGTCGGCTCCCCCGAATGGGTTTCGAGCCAGGCGCCCGCTCAGAGTTGGAGTCGGTGAACGAGTTTCGCGATCGGATAGCAAACGGCGTCTCCGAGGCAAAGGCTGCGCTCGTTAAAGCCAAAGATGAGTATAAACGGTACTACGATCGGAAACGTTCGGACGCTCCGAATATTCAAGTTGGTGATAAGGTTTGGCTGGACGCTTCTGACATCAGAACGACTCGGCCCTCCGAGAAGTTCTCCCACAAGCACCTCGGACTGTTCAAGGTGCTCGCAGAGGTTAGCAAAGGTGCCTACAAGCTCGACCTCCCCCTGCGTTACTCCAAGCTCCACCCCGTCTTCCCCGTTGTTAAGCTCGAGCCCGCTCAGGATGACCCTTTCAATCCCCGAGCTAGAGGACGGAGTCCCCGAATGGGAAGTCGAGGAAATCTTGGATACCAGGATATGTTACACTTTCTAGGCTGATCACTGATGACAGTGGCACATTTGATCCTATCATCAATTTCTGATGATATCATCAACCTCTACCACATCACACCAACCAACCCCAAACGAAGGCTAGCACAGCCTTACCATATTTGGTTAGATGATATCACCCATCAATCCATCAATGACTCAGACTGAGTCATATCAATCCGGAGTCAGAGTGAGTCATGAAGTGAGTCAGGGTGAGTCGGTATGAGTCAGAGTGAGTCAGTATTAGTCAGCCTGGAATTAGAATATAAGTAGGACGCTGGTGGCCTTCTGCCCCCAGCGCTTTTATTCTCTTTTCCCCTCCTACCTTCTGGGAAATAGTCATCCGGTTGTATCATACCTATCAATACAACTTGATCTCATCATCAACCACTACGAAGTTAGATCATTTGATCATCCATTAAGTTGGCCCATCATCTGATCCGGCTTTGTTTGTGACAGGATAAGGTATAAGCGTCTTAACTATTTCGTCAGGTGGAAAGGCTACGATGCTTCACACGACTCGTGGGTTTGGTTCGACCGTGTCTTTGCACCAGACAAGATTGCGGACTTCTATCGGAGGTACCTGGGTAAACCACGGCACATCGCCTCAGCGACCTTCGACTCCTTGCCCTTTCGAACTATGCGTCGGGACGCTGCATTCAAAGGGGACTGGGGCCGTTCTCTTGCAAGAGCAGGACGGGAAGTGGGTGCCAATCGCGTTTCTCTCTCGGGCCATGAATGACACGGAGCGCAACTACAACATCCACGATAAGGAGATGCTGGCGATCATGCGGGCCCTCACTGAGTGGCGGCACTACCTCCAAAACGGGGGAGAAAAGCCTTTCGAAATCTGGACCGATCACAAGAATCTGGAGTACTTGATGACGGCTAAGAAGCTGAACCGGCGACAAGCGCGATGGTCGCTCGAACTAAGCGAATACCACTTCTCTTTGTTACATAAACCGGGGAAAATGAACGGGCGTGCCGACGCATTATCCCGAAGAAACAGGTATGACAACGGGAAAGAGGATAACCAGGACATTATACTACTACTGGCAGGGCTGTTCAAGGAACACGCGATGCTTACATTGGAGCATACTGAGGGCGACGGGCTGATGGATTCGATCCGACAGGCCGAATCGGCCACGGAAGAGAAGGTCCTCAAACTCTGGGAAGGAGGAGTGCCGGACAGCTGGGAACAACATGGTGGCTTCAAGACTCGAAACGGACTCATGTATGTGCCCCCAGCTATGGGACTGAGGCATCGGGTGCTGCGACAACACCACAACATTCCTATCGTGGGCCACCCAGGCTGGCATCGAACCCTAGAGCTCACGACCCGCAACTACTGGTGGCCGTTGATTCAAACCGATTGCCAGGCCTACGTACGGGCCTGTCCGTTGTGCCAACAAACGAAGATATTCCCGAGACAGCCCGTAGGGACCCTAGTCCCGAATAGCGTGCCGACTCGAGTGTGGCAGCGCATATCAATTGATCTGATCGTCCAATTACCGGAGTCCTCCGGGTACAACGCAATTCTCGTGATCGTCGACCGGTTGGGTAAAGGGATCCGTGTACTCCCGTGCACGGGAAACATCTCCAGGGAAGGAGTCGCCTGGCTATATCGCGATCACATCTGGAAGGATTATAGATTCCCAGAGGAAGTGACTAGCGACCGGGGCCAACAATTCATCGGACATTTCATGAGCGACTTGAGCAAATTGTTGGGGATCAAGGTCCGATCCTCATCGGCTTACCACCCGCAGACGGACGGGCAAACGGAACACGCGAATATGGAGGTCGAGCAGTACCTTCGAACATTTTGCAACTTCCAGCAGAGCGACTGGTCCGATTGGCTCTCCTTAGCGGAATTTGCTTTCAACAATAAAGTTAACTCCTCAACGGGGTTCTCACCCTTCTTCCTCACCTTGGGATTTCATCCGAGAAAGGGGTCCGAGGTGCCGCAAGAGGTCCCAACCAAAGCCGCAACGGTGTTCGCCGACCGGATGAAGGAAGCTCGGGCCGACGCGGCCGAATCTATGAGGGAGGCCCAGGAAACTATGAAGAAGTACTATGATCGGAAGCGAACCCCGGACCCAAACTACACCGAGGGAGACAGAGTATACCTGCAAGGTACAAACCTTACCAGCGACCGACCCTCAAAAAAACTGGACGACAAAAGATTCGGGCCGTTCGAAGTCAAGCGTAAAGTCGGCAAAACTTCCTACAAACTGATACTTCCCCCAACTTGGCGTGTGTGCCCTGTGTTCCACACCGCCCTGTTACGGCCTTGGAACGCCCCAGTAGCAGATCACCAACGGGCCGCCCCGCCTCCCCCGGCCGAGATGCGGGACGGGGAACCACACTATGAAGTAAACGGGCGATGGAAGATACGGAAGGAAGACCAGGGAACGCGGACCCATAAGGCGTCGAGGCGCCGCCCGCAACGGAGGGGGGGTGATGTTACGGTTCGGGTCGGGCCGTCGGGCCACAGGGCTGCACGGGGCCGATCGGGCCCACACTAACTCCATATCCCTCGCCACTCCCCCCATTCTAGTATTCCAACCCCTTCCCTTCACCCCTGCGTCCCTACGCAGCGCCCATCCGATCCGCCCTGGGGCCTGATGCCCATCCGATCCCTCCCTAAATACTGTAGCGTATAAAAACTGTACTTACAAGATGTAGTCGCTAGGCTAATATCGTCTATTCTCCGGGCTGACACCCATCTCTCGTGCTTCTCAGACCCGCTCTAAGGCGGACCCCCCGACGCCCCGATACGGCCCGAGCCCGACGCTGACAGGACCCATATCATTTCTCGTTGGATCCTCCCCTGCTAGGTCCAGCTTACCTTGTATTTGCTTACCATTATTCACTCTTTAGATCCTCCCCGGGTTGCCCTGGAATATGACAATACTATTGTCACTTTAATTTTTCTTTGACATTATATGTATTCTTAGGACCCATATCATTTCTTTCATATAATTTGTATGAGAATTAGTCAACAAATAGGTATGGGTGTCCTCTTTGGACTAAAATAAATGATTTTGTAAGCATCAAATGTCATTTTGTTAAGTTGTGACTGGTAACTCAAAATCAAAATCTTTTGTTTGAGCAAAATCTCTCTTGAGGCATTAGAGATTATCAGCAGCGGCCAGAAATGAATGGCCTTCAAAACTTTTTGTAACCTTCCCAAAAATTTCAATATAATTTCCAAGGGGGTGTCATTATTCGAAAATTGGATATACTGTCAAAAGGATTTTTAAGGACCTTCTGGGATCCCCTCCCCCCTCTCCCCCATTACCAGATCAGGTAATATATTCCCATGATCCTATATCCATGATTCGAAAGTTGAACCCCCCTTGAACGAGATCATTCAATCAAGGTGCAAAATAGTGGTTTTTCAACTCGAGTTTGGACATACTAAGTTGTACTGTTGTAATGTGCGCAGTGGAGACTCGGAAAATCAGAAACGAGGACTAAGTTTGCTGAACCCTTTCGCGACTGCGAATGCGCTAACATCGCACAGGACGACAAGGCACAGCACGCGCAAGGAGTTGAAGGGGTGTTCGGCCACAAGCTCCCCGTCAGCGAAGACGTGTCCTGTGTGATGGTCAGCATGCCAGGCGGCGGCTGACAGCACAGGATCCACACCGCAGGAGAAAACAACGATCAGGGCCATGAGACATCCCTGCAAAACTCGGTAAACATCTTTCGTTTCCTCCGCTTGACGGCTCTGTTTGGTTTCGTGGTCCATTTTCGTGCGCCATTCGTCTATCTGGCGGGCGTCTTCTTCCGGGTCAGTTGTGGCAGCCGGAAGTGGAATTTCAGTGCGTTCCGTCGGTAGCAAGCCGATGCGCCATGCAAGGCCGGCAACACCCGCGAGAAACGAGAGCTTGCAGACGACAACGAGGTAAGACAGAGGCTGGAAAGGGGCCTGGACGATGTAGGTGACTACATTTGGAAGCGAGCACAGGATGACGATTGCCGAGGCCCCCGAGACCAGCCGGCTGGTGTTCTGCATGGATGTCCAATATTAATGAGTGTATGGATCGGACGCATGCTCGGCGTACCACTTCGCGTTGCGTATACGACCGACGGCCGGAGGAGTTGCTTTGGTCAACAAGGAGCATAAAGAAAGCAAAATCGCCCACGGCTTTGACCACTCCGAGAAGTGCAACGAGGCTTCCACTGGAGGGGCCGAGCCATGTGGAAAGGCGCGAGAGGCCAAATCGGACGGCCTGTGCTGTGCCCAGGTGAGCAGCGGGCGAGCCAGAAATTTAGGGATGGACCTACAAGCGAGGATGCTGACAAACGCCATCATCAACGGTACTTGGACGACCCGCACCTGCACCGAAGACACAAACAGTGGTGCAGCAGCCACCAACATCAGGATCGCGAATGCGTCAAAGGCAACGCCGTTGAGGCTCGAAAAAGGGATATCCGCCAAGAAGATCGCAAGGTAGCCGCCGAAGGCGTACAAGGCGTGGAGGGCACTAGTCGCGAATATCACGACTGGATACAAGATGGTGAAGCCATAGAGAACGCCGGGGGCGTGGTCGTCGTTTTGAGGCTGTCCAGCAGCGAGCTTGCCAGTGGACTGGGCGTCAGCTTGGGCGGGGGGTTTGGTGTCGGTCATGGAGGAGAGGCAAGCGTTTCGGAGCCTCAGGGGATGTGTCGAGATGTCTCGGGAACAGTCTGGGACTCCTGTTCGAGCCAAGGTTATGGGTTATTGTAGCATTACGTGTGTCCAAAACAATGGGGGAGTCAGGCTGAAGGATTTGGTGGGGATGATGTGGCAACGGTCAGAGAAGTAGGAGACATCATATCACCATGCCATCATCATCCTCGTCATGTCATCAACGCTGATTGGCGGAGTTGGCTGGCCAACCCGCATATTTCCGTCACCGAATAAACCGAAGTGAGATTTGGGGTATGTATGTAATAAGTACAGCCAATCCTTTACATTTCCCAAATGATTTATTTGGGAACCGCACACCCGACTCAAAGACTCGTCGGCCTATCCGGGTCTGGCAGATTCACGTCTATCTTCGGCAGCGGAGGCTTCACGCGCGGGATCCTGGGCAGCGGGCGGCGCGGGGTATTGAGGCGGCGGGGTGGGTGGAACAGGCGGAGCATCGTCGTCAAGTTGGAATCCCGAGTCGTTGCCCTGCGGAGAGCGCTCGACGGTGACGTATGTCGGCGCGCGCGAGCTAGTGGGGGACGCCGCCCTGATGCTGGCCTCTTCGCAGTCAGTACCGGTGTTGGTGGGCGGTGCATTTGCAAGCGGCGTGCTGTTTTCGCTGAAGCTTAATGGTAAGCTGGTGCTCGTAGTCGTGGAAAGATGCTTTTCCGATGTGGTGGTGCTTGGACCGCCAAGGAGAAAGACCTCCGACCCGTTGGCGCTCGCGGATGTTAACTCGCCGTCCTTGAGGCTGGGTGCCGAAGGCAGTGTCGGGCTCCATCCCGTGTATGTGGCAAGCCTCCCATGACCACCCGACAAATATTGTTGTCCCGTTGGCAAATGCCACTGAAACCATGAGCCACCGTCTGCGCCCGGGAGGGGTAAGCGACGCGTCTTTGCGGGGCCGCCGGCATTTGCGGAGCAAAATCCACAGTACGACGAGGACAAGCAGGGCGCTCGGAATGATGGCCGCAATCATCGTGGCGCGTGCGCCGCGAGAGCCCGCGAAAAGCTGTAGGTGCCCCGGTATTCGCCGGCGCATCTGTTGCAATCGTAGCAGATAGATTTGAGGCTGAAAGTGTAATCGTTGAGGAGATAGGAATGAGTGGGATAGTCGTGGATATGCCGCGGGACAATGACGGCGAGGAGGACGGCGAAGACGACTGTGAGGGCGAAGATGACGGCGAGTGGGACGCGGCGACGGGAGCGTGAGTTGTCGACGGCTGACTCTTGGCAGTGGTCACCGCACTAGATATAATGCTTATGTCCGGGGGCAGCCGCGACGAAACCCCGGAGAATGTGCTAGAAGTCACAATAACTGCGTTGCTCGAGCCTTGATCAGGGGGGAAAATAGGTGAATGGCCATGATGATTCCTGTGTGGACTGCTCGTCAGACAAGAACCCCTCGTCTTGTATAGGACGCACCTGTCTGGATCAATCGCAACGACCATAGTATGCGCACTGAAGAAAAGAGTGAAGCAAAGGAGTGGGTGGGGCGGAGAACGACAGGTCGTCCCGCATGGGATGGGTCAAGGGAAAGGGTGCGGAAGGTGGCGGCGGTGAGTCGTTCTTGTTTGTGTGAGAAGTTCATTCGACATGTCGCTCGGTGGTGATCTGAGAACTTTCAACGACCAGCAACAGATTCCGAGTAACGGCTATTTCCAGATGATTGATTCCAGACGGACATCCAAGTCATGATATGATGTGCATGGCTTTGTGCCTCCGCTCAAGTGGGACCATGGATTGGCCAGTGGAAGCGGCGGGCGTGCGCGCGAAAAGCTTCGTTACTCATCGAGAGCCGACTACTAGTACGGGAGATGATCGATCATCAAGGAGGGATACGTAGGTAGGGACACGCACGGTGCGGGCTGAAAACCGGAATGGAGAGAGCTTCTCTTCTTCAATCCCATCTTGATTGACCCTTGCCCGTTCGTCTCCCGCTCCACCAGTAGGCTTGTGAGAGACCCCGCGCCGGCACAAAGCTGTCCACGAACTGCATGCGATAGACCGGGCGCCAGCTCGTCAGATCGGGTTTTGCGTACATGTGCCGTTCGTGAGGCGACAGATGATGGAAGACGGATAAAGAGGTGCCACGTCATTGTGACCAATGTGACACTAGCGTTGACGGAGCAGCGAGCTCAGGCTCCGCGTGGAGACAGGTCCGAGTTTTGGGTGCGGTTGGATTAAGGACGAGCTATGTACACCAAGCACAGCTGCAATTAGGTATACTTATATATATATCTCACTGGTATAAGCAGTGATTGCGACCTCCGTCACCGGCCCCGGGCCGGGGCCGCCCGGGCCCATCGACGACGGGATACGGGGCAATGGGCGGCGGGGGGTAGGACGGGGGCTGTGTGTGCGCCGTAGTTAGGCTTTCGGGCCTCACGTCTGCGACGCTGTTTAGCTCGAGCTCAAGGGGGTCCGTGACATATGTCGGGGCGCGGGAGGCCGACAGCTCCGGTGTCCCCGGACCCTGTTGGAGAGGGATATGGAAGTCGCTGCTCGTGGACGCGTGAATGCTGTTCTCCCGGCGCGGGTAAGAGGGTCGGAGTACACGCACGCACCGGGAGAGCCACGTTCCGGTATCGCGCGGCCGGCCAGCCGAGTCCGAAGTGGGAAAAGGGTGGGTGCGGCGATTTCGCTGCCGGCGCTGCCAGAGCAGGAGAAATAGGAGACACCAGAGAAGTATGACGGCTGGGGCCAGGGCCGCAACTAGCGTCTTCACGTGGCTAGCGCTGCCTATGGCCGTCGGCCGACTCGGCCCGGAGTTCCCGGACGGACGGCTGCTGGACTGGGATGATCTGGTGGTCGTGGTAGCAGATACCAGAGAAGAGGCCGAAGATTGGAAGCTGTCGGTCGTACTGTTAGCATTGGCAGACTTGAAGCCTGAGGATGCGATAGCTCCGCCAGCACTGCTAGCGTGCGACGTTGGGCGAACGATTAATGTCACGGTTGTTGTCGACCTAGGCAACGTTGTTGTTTGTCGTCGTGTTGAGCGAGGTAGTTAGCGCTACTGACCTGATCACGGTGACCACCACAGTGTGCGTCACCACTGTCATGCCGGTCTGCGTCCGACGTGCAACGTCGGCGTCGGCTGCCGGTGTGTTGAAAGATTGGAAATTAGCCTGGGCCAGCTGGCTGACCCGCGGGCGAGCGTCAGAGGGAGAGTGAGAATCGAACAACGAAGGCGGCGACTGCGTTAAACTTGGGGGGGATGTGGCGGCGTAACATCTAAGTATGCTCGCCGCGACATCCGATCTTTGGGACAGGTTGCGAATGTGAACTTGAAGGTGCCACAGTGCAAAAACATGTGCGACAGTGCGATCGACACACACTCCTCGTGAGTTTAAAACTTCATCATGACGTCTGCATCTATCGCCGCTTTGAAAAGCGGTGGTCACCCCAGTACTACTATTGGCTGCTGGAGACTCGGATAGAGTGGGGTGGGGGTGACCGTGCAAGTGCAATCGTCGAGGAGGTAGGAATGACTGGGAGGAGTCTTGGATGTTGCGGCAGGACTGCTGCGAGAAGATGATGTCGATAGCTATAGAGAGCAGTGTAACTGCTCGAAGCACTCGCTTGATTGAAAGACGGTCGTCCGCTGAAGTGAGCCTGTGAAATCGCCTGTGGTAGCTCGGCGCATCTGCTGGTCTTTCCTTGGAGATGCATCAAGGAGAGATACGTAGGGATGGGGAAGGACACGCACGACGTGGATTCCGAGTCCAAACAAGATTGGAGAGCCTCTCTGGTTCAATCCCATCTTGATTGCCCCATCCAATGATCCAACCCCCCACCTGCACTGAGCTCGTGGGAGCTGTGCAAGCGATATCACGCCGGAAGACAGCTCGTCAGATCGGTTCCAGGGGGATGCATCCCTCGTGAGGTGGTTGGTCAACCCCCACAAGCTGCGACAAAAGGCTGAGATGGTGGAAGACCACCAGGCGAAGGCCACGTCAGTGTGACCCGGCGTGACAGAACGATCAGCAGTGTAACGAACCATTCAATCAACCCTAAGTGCACAGGTACATACAGTGTCCAGTGTCAAGTTGACATCAAGCATGAGGTAGCACTTACTAGTAGACATGATCATATAGGAAGTATCTATAAGTATCTCTTGCAACTTACTGTAATACTAGCACCACAGTATAATTATATCGCTCTAATTAGATTGCATTCCTCTGAGTCTTAATCATTTCTCATCATTCAATCTGTTGTGTAAGATAGTTGACCAGTATCGATATCAGATTTGGGGAAGCACATCTTAGAGATGGCATACCTTAAGGCCTTTATAAACAAAGTTGTCACCTAGCAAAGGCTAGATCCTGGATCCTTGAATATTGGTAGTATGATAACCCCTTTTGATGCTGGGCCAACCATGGGTGAGAAATCTATTCATAAGAGTTTTTTGACTTGAATCTGATTTAGGAGCCCTTCTTATTGGACTTATAGTCTCTAGTGTTCTATTTGGCATTGCTACACTGCAGGAATATGTCTACTATAGACAATATTTTGAGGACACCTGGCAGTTGAAAGCATTTGTATGTATTGCACATTTCCTCCTTGGTACACATTTAACTAAGAGAAACTAGATGGCAATTGTATGGTAGGATACTAGTATCTGCTCAGTTCAGGTTTGGTATTCTGAAATTTTTAGGGTGCTGCAGCTTGCTCAGCTCATTTTTACTACGCAAACAACATATCTATATACAGTTACCAGATATGGTGATCCTGCAAGTCTTATGGAGGCCATACCATCCCCTCTTGCCCTTTCCATGTTTCTGGCAACTTTTATCACAGCAATAGGTTTGTATTCCTAAATTCCTCCCACAAAAGCTATATGATATCTAATATGTGTCACACAGTGCAGGGATTCTTTGCCTTTCGAATATGGGTAATGGCACCAAAGAAAATATTCAAGATGATATCTATTTTGCTTCAATTTCTGGCATCAGCTTTGATTATTGGGGGACTAGTCGATCTACCATTCTGTTTTAAGAGCCCCAGCATTTCAGCATTTTTTCAGCAGTATGATCTACTACTCCTTCCCTTTACAATTATCAACCTCATCAATGATGTGACTATCACTGGATCCTTGGTTACAATTCTGGTTCTAAGACGTAGAACTGGTCTTGTGAAGACTGCTGTATTGGTGGATCAATTGCTAAAATGGACACTTGGTACAAATTTCTAGAGTTTTGGGATAGGATCATGCTTACTACCTCTTCAGAAACTGGTTTTATCACTAGCATATTCAGCTCCCTCACCTTAGTGTTTGTGAGTTCATATATTGATCTTTGCACTATCATTCACTTCTATTTTAGTACATTATTCAACCAACAAACTGTAAAGTTCTATTTATTCTATTTCAATGGATAAAAAAATTGACGAAAGTTCACTTTAAATTCATTAGTTATTTGGATTTCAGTTCAGATTATCAAAGCACATTGTGGGTCATTTCTCATCTGCAACTGATCATCATGCTTATTTGAGATGATTTAGTGTTTGCAAACTCACTTCTTACTTCTCTCAACTCTCGAGCAACCCTGAGAGGTATGATAGGGCAGAGGACATATTGAGCTGGCCCAAAAACCGAATATTCTGGCATTTCTAATATTATACGAGTATCAGAAGAAACGGACACAAAATAGGACAAGAATATTATATGACATGTTATTGATATCTATTCTTATATGATTCTATTGGGGATGTATATTAGCATTTGATCTAATGATCTCATCAAATATTTGACTTGCTTAGTGACTTCCCTTTATAGAGTTATTGTTTACTGTTGAAGCTAGATTCATGCAGATAATATTCCCTTATCTAGTACCTCTTGATCTGTGCCATAAATGATGTTTGCAATTGCCTGCTTATAAAGCTTAGCATAAGTGTCAATACCTGTGGATGTCATCACAGGTACTGTAGGCCATCTTTTGGAGGCACAATACCACGTCAGCGGCAGGTGACCAAGAAGTCACCACAACGAGCACGGTCTCCTGATGGTGCCCAAGCCCATTGCCGCTGGGTTGTTTGACGATCGCAGTGAGATTCATCAAGGAAGACGAGGGTCTCGGCAGGATAAAGGTTGCCAATGAGTGTTTGATACTCACTCCGCCGGTCTTCATTTCTAGGGATGAGCACGGGTCAACCCCGCGGGTGACCGGAGGCTGACTCGGACCCGGACCTGCACAGCCACTGACCTGTGACCCGCGGGTCCGGGTCACCCGCCGGGTTAGAAGGTGAAGGGCGACACAAATTTGTCGGGAAAAAAGGAAAGGAGGCAGAGTTGAACCAGGGACCGCTTGATGAAGTGCAGACTAGCAGGGCGGCGGAGACTGAATAGGCACGGGTCAAGTGTAAGCTGACCCGTACCCGTACCCGTGTGGACGCGTGAATGCTGTTCTCCCGGCGCCGGGTAAGAGGGTCGGAGTACACGCACGCACCGGGAGAGCCACGTTCCGGTATCGCGCGGCCGGCCAGCCGAGTCCGAAGTGGGAAAAGGGTGGGTGCGGCGATTTCGCTGCCGGCGCTGCCAGAGCAGGAGAAATAGGAGACACCAGAGAAGTATGACGGCTGGGGCCAGGGCCGCAACTAGCGTCTTCACGTGGCTAGCGCTGCCTATGGCCGTCGGCCGACTCGGCCCGGAGTTCCCGGACGGACGGCTGCTGGACTGGGATGATCTGGTGGTCGTGGTAGCAGATACCAGAGAAGAGGCCGAAGATTGGAAGCTGTCGGTCGTACTGTTAGCATTGGCAGACTTGAAGCCTGAGGATGCGATAGCTCCGCCAGCACTGCTAGCGTGCGACGTTGGGCGAACGATTAATGTCACGGTTGTTGTCGACCTAGGCAACGTTGTTGTTTGTCGTCGTGTTGAGCGAGGTAGTTAGCGCTACTGACCTGATCACGGTGACCACCACAGTGTGCGTCACCACTGTCATGCCGGTCTGCGTCCGACGTGCAACGTCGGCGTCGGCTGCCGGTGTGTTGAAAGATTGGAAATTAGCCTGGGCCAGCTGGCTGACCCGCGGGCGAGCGTCAGAGGGAGAGTGAGAATCGAACAACGAAGGCGGCGACTGCGTTAAACTTGGGGGGGATGTGGCGGCGTAACATCTAAGTATGCTCGCCAGGACATCCGATCTTTGGGACAGGTTGCGAATGTGAACTTGAAGGTGCCACAGTGCAAAAACATGTGCGACAGTGCGATCGACACACACTCCTCGTGAGTTTAAAACTTCATCATGACGTCTGCATCTATCGCCGCTTTGAAAAGCGGTGGTCACCCCAGTACTACTATTGGCTGCTGGAGACTCGGATAGAGTGGGGTGGGGGGTGACCGTGCAAGTGCAATCGTCGAGGAGGTAGGAATGACTGGGAGGAGTCTTGGATGTTGCGGCAGGACTGCTGCGAGAAGATGATGTCGATAGCTATAGAGAGCAGTGTAACTGCTCGAAGCACTCGCTTGATTGAAAGACGGTCGTCCGCTGAAGTGAGCCTGTGAAATCGCCTGTGGTAGCTCGGCGCATCTGCTGGTCTTTCCTTGGAGATGCATCAAGGAGAGATACGTAGGGATGGGGAAGGACACGCACGACGTGGATTCCGAGTCCAAACAAGATTGGAGAGCCTCTCTGGTTCAATCCCATCTTGATTGCCCCATCCAATGATCCAACCCCCCACCTGCACTGAGCTCGTGGGAGCTGTGCAAGCGATATCACGCCGGAAGACAGCTCGTCAGATCGGTTCCAGGGGGATGCATCCCTCGTGAGGTGGTTGGTCAACCCCCACAAGCTGCGACAAAAGGCTGAGATGGTGGAAGACCACCAGGCGAAGGCCACGTCAGTGTGACCCGGCGTGACAGAACGATCAGCAGTGTAACGAACCATTCAATCAACCCTAAGTGCACAGGTACATACAGTGTCCAGTGTCAAGTTGACATCAAGCATGAGGTAGCACTTACTAGTAGACATGATCATATAGGAAGTATCTATAAGTATCTCTTGCAACTTACTGTAATACTAGCACCACAGTATAATTATATCGCTCTAATTAGATTGCATTCCTCTGAGTCTTAATCATTTCTCATCATTCAATCTGTTGTGTAAGATAGTTGACCAGTATCGATATCAGATTTGGGGAAGCACATCTTAGAGATGGCATACCTTAAGGCCTTTATAAACAAAGTTGTCACCTAGCAAAGGCTAGATCCTGGATCCTTGAATATTGGTAGTATGATAACCCCTTTTGATGCTGGGCCAACCATGGGTGAGAAATCTATTCATAAGAGTTTTTTGACTTGAATCTGATTTAGGAGCCCTTCTTATTGGACTTATAGTCTCTAGTGTTCTATTTGGCATTGCTACACTGCAGGAATATGTCTACTATAGACAATATTTTGAGGACACCTGGCAGTTGAAAGCATTTGTATGTATTGCACATTTCCTCCTTGGTACACATTTAACTAAGAGAAACTAGATGGCAATTGTATGGTAGGATACTAGTATCTGCTCAGTTCAGGTTTGGTATTCTGAAATTTTTAGGGTGCTGCAGCTTGCTCAGCTCATTTTTACTACGCAAACAACATATCTATATACAGTTACCAGATATGGTGATCCTGCAAGTCTTATGGAGGCCATACCATCCCCTCTTGCCCTTTCCATGTTTCTGGCAACTTTTATCACAGCAATAGGTTTGTATTCCTAAATTCCTCCCACAAAAGCTATATGATATCTAATATGTGTCACACAGTGCAGGGATTCTTTGCCTTTCGAATATGGGTAATGGCACCAAAGAAAATATTCAAGATGATATCTATTTTGCTTCAATTTCTGGCATCAGCTTTGATTATTGGGGGACTAGTCGATCTACCATTCTGTTTTAAGAGCCCCAGCATTTCAGCATTTTTTCAGCAGTATGATCTACTACTCCTTCCCTTTACAATTATCAACCTCATCAATGATGTGACTATCACTGGATCCTTGGTTACAATTCTGGTTCTAAGACGTAGAACTGGTCTTGTGAAGACTGCTGTATTGGTGGATCAATTGCTAAAATGGACACTTGGTACAAATTTCTAGAGTTTTGGGATAGGATCATGCTTACTACCTCTTCAGAAACTGGTTTTATCACTAGCATATTCAGCTCCCTCACCTTAGTGTTTGTGAGTTCATATATTGATCTTTGCACTATCATTCACTTCTATTTTAGTACATTATTCAACCAACAAACTGTAAAGTTCTATTTATTCTATTTCAATGGATAAAAAAATTGACGAAAGTTCACTTTAAATTCATTAGTTATTTGGATTTCAGTTCAGATTATCAAAGCACATTGTGGGTCATTTCTCATCTGCAACTGATCATCATGCTTATTTGAGATGATTTAGTGTTTGCAAACTCACTTCTTACTTCTCTCAACTCTCGAGCAACCCTGAGAGGTATGATAGGGCAGAGGACATATTGAGCTGGCCCAAAAACCGAATATTCTGGCATTTCTAATATTATACGAGTATCAGAAGAAACGGACACAAAATAGGACAAGAATATTATATGACATGTTATTGATATCTATTCTTATATGATTCTATTGGGGATGTATATTAGCATTTGATCTAATGATCTCATCAAATATTTGACTTGCTTAGTGACTTCCCTTTATAGAGTTATTGTTTACTGTTGAAGCTAGATTCATGCAGATAATATTCCCTTATCTAGTACCTCTTGATCTGTGCCATAAATGATGTTTGCAATTGCCTGCTTATAAAGCTTAGCATAAGTGTCAATACCTGTGGATGTCATCACAGGTACTGTAGGCCATCTTTTGGAGGCACAATACCACGTCAGCGGCAGGTGACCAAGAAGTCACCACAACGAGCACGGTCTCCTGATGGTGCCCAAGCCCATTGCCGCTGGGTTGTTTGACGATCGCAGTGAGATTCATCAAGGAAGACGAGGGTCTCGGCAGGATAAAGGTTGCCAATGAGTGTTTGATACTCACTCCGCCGGTCTTCATTTCTAGGGATGAGCACGGGTCAACCCCTGGGGTGACCGGAGGCTGACTCGGACCCGGACCTGCACAGCCACTGACCTGTGACCCGCGGGTCCGGGTCACCCGCCGGGTTAGAAGGTGAAGGGCGACACAAATTTGTCGGGAAAAAAGGAAAGGAGGCAGAGTTGAACCAGGGACCGCTTGATGAAGTGCAGACTAGCAGGGCGGCGGAGACTGAATAGGCACGGGTCAAGTGTAAGCTGACCCGTACCCGTACCCGTACGGGTCAAACCCGCCAACCCGCGCGGGTCAGCCGGACCCGTGCTCATCCCTATTCATTTCGTTCTCGAGCAATGGGAGAAACCTGAAAAATGTTCAAGTCTGGCGTTTTTGTCTGACCGCGCTCTGCGTCAACCAACTACGCAACATATTGAAGGCGGAAGTCATCCAAGTTCCATACTCGCCAAGCAACCGAACGAGCAGAACGCTTCCTGACAATCACAAACATGGAGCATTTATGAGGGCGCCGCTACGGCCAAGAGACTGGAACATTTAACTTCTCTCGTTCCCCCAGGGAGTTCGGCGGTGGTGGTATTCCGATCCGCCTCAGGATAATCCTCGTTAACCTTGCCTCAGAATGTTTAGAACATCCTTTGGCACCCCTCTTGCCTTGATTCATTCTGTGTACCTCGGCTTGCTTATGTCATTCACTACAATGCCCCAAAGTTGCGTAATCCACCCTTGATCCTTTGATCCGCCGCCCGTCGAAGGCCTGTCCGGTAAAGACGGAGGGATGAGGTGGTCGTTATGGCGGCCTATTTGATTCCATGCATGCCTACTTGCCATCCAAGCCATAGGAACTAAGTACAAGAGGAGGGTGGAGAGTTCAGTGGCGTATGACGGCCGCGTCAATGAAGACGGTGGAAGTTTGTCAACCGGCCGGCGATTGGGCAAGATGCGATGCCGATGGGTTGGATTTTGGTCAGTGGGACTGACTGAGATTGCTAGCATCAACTAGTATACTAGTATCATAATTTGCACTTTACATAGAAGATAACCCAAGCTGAGCTGTGGGGTAGACCTAGGGTATAAAATAAATATCTTATTTCTCTCAGACTTTCTGTATCTCCAAAAAGGCTATCTTTTGCTGCATTAGAAAGGTGCAGGGAAAGATGTTCTTTCTCTTTCTCTTTCTTTTAGGAACAAAGAACATCTTTGTATGGCAACAAAAGAGAAAGGGAAAGAACATCTTTCTGAGTGTCTTTCTGCATCATTGAAATCAGTTCTTTGTGCGGCTTAAAAAGGAACACAAAAAGAGGCAATTTCAAGTGATCTTTTTGTTTTTACACAAAGGTGACCTTTTTGTATAAACAGAAAGAAGCATCAAAAGCCCATCTTTCAAATCGTCTTTCATGATCAGGGAAAGGTCAGCTTTCTGTCTGTCTGAAACACAAGCAAAAAGGCATTGTTTTGATATCTGTTTCCATGCAATTAAAATTCAGTATTTCTTTCACTGAGAAATGTATATAAAAATGTGTAAAATTAATTCATGTTTTTACTGGGAAAGAAATTTTTCAATTTGCCGTGTGTATATTGTGGCATACTCTGATGCGCTCGACATAGATCACAAACGAATTTGGTTTTTGGTCTCGTACCTTCGATCCGCACATGCCTCTGTGTGTTATAGGCGACAACCTCCATTTTTTCCTGGCGACCTCAAGGGGTTCAAGATCCTTATCAGGCACATGGGGTAGGGGGCCCTGGGGGGGGTAAAAAAAAGCTTTTTGTATATGAAAGATTTAGGCCTTTCATGGGTGTAAAGACAGTGAAGATATAGTGTATACACTCCAATTTCTATAGTTCACAACTCTCATACTTATATCTATATACTTTCAGGCCCATAAGCTTGGATAGCCCACTCTGTTATAGGTCCATGGACAGGTAATTGATGAGAGGTGAACATGTTGAAGAGTTGATATGGCCTGCCATGTGTGTTTGAAGGTTCCAGGTACATACATACATACACATATACACATACACACATATACACATACACACATATAAAAAATTTTGCAAAAAAAAGTTGCACAAAGATTGAATTTTTTATCCCACTTTTTGATCGCATCAGTGGTCACATGATGCGAATCGTGGGAACATATTACCTGATATGGCAGGAGGGGGGTTCCCCAGGGGTCAGAAAAAAACTTTCCAACCCTATGTATATGTATGATTCGAGACTTGAACCCCCCTTGGGCAACCGGGAATACAAGTTTGCGAAACCCTACACTCCACCTGTCTGTCAAGGTGACTGATCCTGATGAGGGGTTGGTGTAAGGGATCATGTGATGTGACAGCTGTGACTGATCATCTGACTGGTTTGTAGATAGCCCTGTACTTAAGTAGTTGGCCCTGGGACTGTTCCCCCGGCTTTGTTATCAACTTGGCACTTGCACTCTCTTCCCCTCACAGTGCTCGGGACCCCGGCAGTGACACAGAAACCTTCGATGGGGAGACCCTTGTTCTCTGCATTGCCCTGAGTCCTAGGCGCACTTGCCTTTTTGAATGCAGGCCAGCAGCCTGAGCAAGATGCCAGCTCGACCCTGCCCGCGGCCCAGCGCCTCCATCATTGAGCCTCACCCGCCTGTTCTGTGTATAAGGGAAAGAGAAAAATGATGTCAGTGTTGAGAGGGAAGAGTAGAGTGCTGTGATCTGTTGATCGATTGATCGCTCTTGCTTCCATGACCATCCGGCTGGTTGTGCATGTATTGAAGAAAATTAAGCCAATATCATAGCATACAGCGACAATTTCTTTTTTGTCACCCACCCTGAAACCATTTGTATACAGTTCCTATATGAGAAAACATGTGCACCATCCACGTATTGATATAAACTAGATGAAAATGATAACTGTGACTACGATATGTTGGTTTCCAATTGGACAGTGTCGCTTTGTCAAGGGTGGAACACTTCACACGAACAGCCGGATATTGGAAGATGTAATGAGAGTCATTAGGGCTCCAACCATTTCCATTTGCAAATGTTTGCAAACGGAAAAAAAACAATAAAAAAACAAACAGTTTAAATGGTTTTCAATTTTTTTTTTCTGAAATTTGCTGTGATTTGATCCTAATTAGGCAGTCCCATCTCAGGCCTGCCAATACCAGTGCAGAAAGACTGTTAAAAAGCAAGATGCATAAACCCTGTTGATAAGCAAGTGGAAAAACCAGCTGTATGTATCAGTGTTAATGCTGGCCATTGCTATATTGTAATTTATTATTATACCATATGATTATCATTATTACTACAATATTTCACGTTAATATTTTTATGTTATATAATTGATATTATGGATATATTATGGTGCAGAGGACTATATTACAATATTGTTATATTATTATTCTGCATTTTGCATGATAATATTATAATAGGCTAGCCATATATGTCACTAATAATGTGAATCTTGGCATCCTTGCATAGATACTCAAGCGTTGATGCAAGCTTTGCTTACCAACATGTGCTTCAAGGCTGGTCATTCCCCCAGCATTGACATGGACAGCCTTAGTAAGATGTAACCCTTTATAAATGTTTATCAACAGTTTTCAAACATTTTTGGACCGTTTGCATTTATTTTACAATCTGGTTGGAGCCCTAAGAGTCATATATTACCATTTTTAAATATTTGGAATGGAAATGAGCATTCCGAAGCCTATAAATCAATGAACTGTACTTATTACGGCTTCCAGATCCTCCGAATGCTCGGCGTGTAGCTCTCCCACCACTCGGTAAACTCGCGGCGCTTAGCCCTGGTACCTAGTCACATCAGTGTCGTGCCAGTGGGCATAGACAGAACAGCGCGCACCCTTGTAAATCTGCCGCTCCGTGCCGCTCGGTCCCGCCCGCTCCCAGACATACGTCCCGCCGTCGGCGCCGGCGGTGCGGCCGACGGAGACGTCCAGCCAGAGCGCCGCGAGCAGAGGGCACTGCGCGACGATGGCCGCGCGCAGCTGCGCTGTCTCCGCGGGCACACTGCTGGTATCGGCACCGCGGGCAGCGGAAGACTCTGCAGCGCGATCCACCGAGCGCCCCGGCGCCCTGTGTCTGACCGCGAGCGTCTGCAGCGTGGGCGCCACGGTGCGGAGCAGGGGCTAGAGCGCGGAGCGGTGAGGAACGGGCATGGGGGAACAGAAAAAGCGCGACGCACCGCATCGACGGGCGCGAGGGGGACGGGCAGCTCCAGGCACAGATGCCGCAGGCCGGAGAAGGCGCCGAGCGGCAGGAGCGCGTGCCGCCAGCTCGGCACGGGGAGGATCTTCAGATGGAGATATCGCAGGCGCGGCGCGAGCGCCCGTATGCCGGGATCATTGGTCACGAGATCGCGGAGCTGCGCGGGATTGCACGGCGGCAGCGTGACGGCGGCGAGCGCGCCAAGATGTGCGAAGAGCGCGAGGAACGGCGGGTGGTCGAGCACGACGTGCGCCAGGCGCGGGAGATCGGGGGTCTTGTTGCTGTCGGCGGCGTGCCGGTACGCCGCGCCGGTGTTGAACAGCCTGACGGAGAGCGCGCGGAGGTTCGGGAACTTGCGGAGCAGGGCGAGGTTGGCGCGCATCGCGCTGGCCGACCAGACGCAGTGCAGCGTCGCGAGGTGCGGGTTGGCGGGCATGGCGTCCAGATGGGCGGACCATTCGTGCGGCAGCACGCCGAGATAGACTTCCACGAGCCGCGTGGATTGCCCGGCGAGGAACGGCGCCCAGAGCGCCTCGGACGCGGGCGGGTGCAGCGCGGAGGACTCCGCCACGCCGAGTTTCGTCAGCGCATAGCGTGGGACGCCCGCATCCCTGACGTCGTCGAGCGACGCAGTCGTGCAGTCCTCGGTGAAATAGAGCTCGGAGAGGGTGCAGTGCGCCGGGGCGGGAGTAGAGCAGGCGGAGCGCATCCACGTCGAGGTGGATGTTGCAGAAGACTATCGTCTGCAGCGCGGGGAAGTGGTGCACAGAGGCTAAGAAAAGCAGCAACAGCGGACAGGGCGCCCCGCTGACGCGCACGCGGCGCACCCACGGCGCTACGTCGGCGCGCAGGGCGAACCCGAGCCGCCCCTTCCGCGCCTCGTGGCGCCGCGGCGGCCGCAGCTGCGAATGTGCCTTGGGGCACAGGTAGAGATCGAACTCCGCCAGTCGCCGATGGCGTGTCAGGCGCGCCAGGTCCATGCTAGCCAGGGCCAGCGCGGCGAGGGCTGTGCTGTCGCGCGACAGATGCTCGAGGATGGCCAGCCAGAGCTCGTCGGGGAGCGCGCTCATGCTGGGAAAGAGGCAAGGATCGACCGCGGGAATGGCTGGCGGCTTCGATCAGCTTCCGGGCCGGTAATTACCAAATGAGGCCGTTGACATATCATAGCACGTGGTGACTTTGATCTTTCCTCCGCGCCACGAGGCAGCCGGACCGCATCGGTCCCTGTCGTGTCCTACCCTGCGCGGCCGTGGCCCTGGCGATGGACAGAGACACGCGGCGCGTGCGCAGGGACGGTGCGACATGCGTCTTGCACCCTGCGCACTCGCCTCGCCTCGCCTGCGCCAGGCGAATCACGGCCTTTCCACCGTTGCGGCCTCATGTTTCCGGCGCGGGTCATAGTGGGGCTGGGGCTGGGGCTCAGGCTCGCGGCGGGCACGCCCCCCGCGCTTATTCTTCATCCGCACGCTCATGTCCCTGGCCCCCGCTGCCAGCGCATTCACGCCTGCAACGCCTGCGACTGGGACGGGCACGACGAAGGCGACCATTGTGGTGGTGCTGCTGGCGATGACGACGGCGGCGCTGGGGTTCTTCCGGCGGTCCTCGAAGGGCTCTGCCTCCCAGGCGGCGAAAGAGAAGAAGGGGAAGGAGCGGGCGAACGGACACGGGAAGGCGACTGGGACGGCCGAAGAGGACAGGGAGGAGCTGAGAGCGGCGCAGGCCAGAGTGGCCGCGCTCGAGAGCCAGTGTCAGGCCTGGCGGGAAAGGGCAGAGGAGGGTGAGCGGGAGCGGGAGCGATTGGTATGTCGCCCGCTACGCAGGCAAGGGTGTGGGGCTGAACTCGGGACGACAGACGCTCGTTGTCCAGGAAAGAGACGCACGGGAGGAAGATGCGGCCCAGCGGCTGGAGGCGGCGGAGGCGCGGCTAGAGAGTGCAGTGGATGCCGCACAGCGGCGGGAGGTGGAGCAACAGCGGGCGATGGAGAGTCTGAAGGCCGAGCAGGCCGCACTTAACGAACAATTGCAGGATCTGCTGGCCACCAACGCGCAGATTTCTCAGGACCACAACGACGCCCTGCAGCTGTTGGACGCCGCACGTGCCCGCCTCCCGCCCGACGACAGGCTCACCGACCACGCCGTCCTCGTGCTCGTGCAGGCGCTCAACACCGAGCTCGCCGAGGCCGCCGCGTTCTTCGCCGACGCGTTCGAGTTCGAGGACAAGGCGCACGCCCCGCCCGTCGACTACACCACGCCCGAGCTCGCCGACGTGCTCGAGCGCGCCACGGAGATCCTCGGGGCCGAGATGGTCGCCGCGCTCCGGTCCGCGTCGCACCACGCCGACGCGCGCCGCGTCCGGCACGCGGTGCAGGGCGGGCTCGCCGAGTACGCGCGCTGGATGAGCGCCGCGTGGTTCTTCGCGGACCCCGACGACGAGCAGCTCCTCGCGGACATCTACCAGCGCATCCGCGCGACGCCCGCGCTCTCCCAGGCCGCCGCCGGCCGCTGGCGCGCGCTCACCCACGCGCACGTGCAGGCGCTCGTCCTCGGCCCGGGGCCAGGGCCGGGGCCCGCCGCGGAGCCCGCGCCCGCGCTCGGCGCGTACTTCGTCGACGCGCTCGTGAACGTGCTCCTCGCGGCGGGCTTCCGCAGCTCGCCCGCGGCGCTGCACGCGCTCGTCGGCGACCGGCCCGAGTTCGGCGCGCGGATCGCGCGGCTGGTAAGCCTGGCCCGCGGGCTGAACCGCGCGGTCGGCGCGGAGGTCGCGGCGTGCGAGCTGCGCACGCTCGCGGCGCTGCCGGGCGGGCCGTTCGACGGCGCGACGATGGTTGCCGAGAGCGAGGAAGAGGCGGGGGGAGAGGGAGGGGACGGAGACGGAGACGGGGACGCGGCGCTGGTGCTGTGCACGTGTGCGCTCGGCCTCGTGCGCCTGGATAAGGTCCCGGGGACGGGCACGTGGACGCGCACGGTCCTGCTCAGGTCGCGCGTCCTGCTCGAGCCGGGGGAGCGGACGCCGACGACGGCGAGCGCGGTGCGCGCGGCGTGACGAGCGGGCGGCGATGGACTGTCACTATGTTCTTATGTCTCATATGCTCTAGACGTATGGTATTGTATCGCTGTGAGTATTAATAGTGCGATGATGTTCTCCGATTGCTGTTCGATATTACTATCCCCTGAAGAATGTCGAGGTTCGATATTCTCATTCGCAGTACTCTTCCCAAGCGCAAAAGCAAGCGGGTTAGTGGGCTCTACTAGTGATATCTTTATTGTGCCCATCATGTTCCTAATTTCTTTTTCATCTACACACTGGATACTACCATATACAGCTTGAAATCATGATTTGAACACAGTCTTCCATATACACATGATGTGGTCGCCCTCTAAATAAACGGATATAGAAATTGTGAATCCATTAACAATTTTTCTTATAGCCTGGGTATTGCCATCCCACCACTTTTCATACTCGGTGGACACCATGATCATTAATATCTATCAAGGGGTACGCGCCGGCGCAAGCCGAGACGTCAGGGGGGAGGGGGGTGGTCTGGTGGCCTTAATTCACTTTTCTTTTGTAGGGTACAGAGTGGCTGGGAATGCTATTAATGGTCTAAGGCATGTATAAGCATTTTGATAGGAATTTCCTATTTAGGTGGTGATGACATGGCCATGTCACACCCACGTCACACATGCCAGCTATGCCTGCAGCCAAAATTGGTTTTATAATGATATCTGCAGGGTGAATGTGGGTAGAGGGCACAAGAAGGGACACTATATATAGAGGAAATTAGTAGTACTGCAGGGCATTTTCACCAGTTTCTGGCACCCATCAAGGAATTGCCTTTTTGGGACATCACGTGCAATCACATGGTGTGACGTCACACAGGGAGGGGGGTGTCCAGTGGTCGCTAATTCACTTTTCCGACCTGATGTCGGGGGGTTTCAGGTATGCATACCTCTTGATATCTATTTGACACGAGGATGATCTGTGTCAATCATTTGGAATGAGCACACACAGCCGTGATTTAAAAATGTTTAGGTGGGAAACGTTAGTGGGAATATATAAAAATTTTTCTTGGCCCAAAAACTCATTGTAAAACATTACTGTAGCATTATATTCAGTTCGAATGTCACGGGTCACAAGACCCTCAAAATTCGAGCAACTTCGAATGGGTCACAGGTCACCGGCCAAATTTTCGAGCACCCCAAAGCTCTCCAAAAAGGTCACATAATTTGCCGGAATTGTGCACTGCTTCCGCGGTCCGGTCTTAGCTCTGCCGATCTACTCACACGATGTCATGTCAGTTCATTTTGAGCTTCGACACGACCGCCATGCTGGCAGTAACTGTAAGGACAGAAAGCGATGGTGCTGGGGTGACAGGTACGTGGTGTATTGCCTGAGCGGGCATATCAATGAGCGGGCATATCAACTACTCTACTTACTGGTCCTCTGGTAGGTCTTCGTTGCGGTCATTCGCGTGCCGCCAGAAAAACCTGTATCGACTGGCTGTGGAGTGGCGTACACGTTTGCCACGACCCATCTCCTGCTCACTGTTGCCATCTCCTTCTCCATCGATGGCACCGATCGACTCGTTGTCTGGATCTTCCGCTTCCCCCAGCGATGCAAGGCCACCTCCCTCTGCCTTTGCCCTGACTTGCTGTAGCCCTTGGGTCTTGCGACTGACAACGTGCCCCACCACCTCCCGCGTTGGAATCTCCGAATCGTTATCACCCAGCTCTGGGTCATCATACACTGCCTTGTGCTCTTCCACTTTGTCATTATCACTGGGTCGGAAGTCGTGGGTGGATTTAGTTTGGAAGTTGTGCAAAAGTTGAGGATTGGTTGTTCGCAAGTTTCAGAGAAGCTCATGTGTCTCAAACGAGGTGAGGCACTCATATGAGAGGTTGTGCCCGCGACCCGTACACATGGCCCAAGCCTAGGAGATATGAGATTATGTGCGAACGAGTTTGACAGTATGCACCTTCTTGATCATGTCCTCACACTGAATTGCCTGAAAGCCTGTCCAGAGCCAAGCTACGCTTGCGTCGCAGAGAGTCCCGATCGATTTATCTAGAGTCATTGCCTGCCCTGCTCCCCGCTTCTCCAGTAGCGAGTTGATAAGCCACTCATGGTAGGCCACCTTTACTGCATGTTTGAACGGTCAATTAATCCCTACATCCAGTGGTTGTCCGACGCCTGTACAGCCTCCAGGTATAAAGTCGATAAGAATATTTGGATGGTACGTCCGCATATAACCCAAAAACTCTGCTGACCGATGAACAGACCACACGTCAATGAGCCAGAGTGCCTTTTGTCGATTGCCGAGCTTCAATTCAGCCCTCTTCTGCGCAATGTATGGAACCAGTATGTTTTCCACGTGCTCGCGCATTGACTGCTGACTTGACCAGTGATTTCCCTTCTTCCCAGATGGCACGAATCGAAACCCAGCCTTGTCGCAGTCAGCGCGATGAGGTGCATTGTTTGCTGGGGTAACACAGTCCGTGGTACCACCGTAAACACATTGAATGCCGAGGGTCACACCAGCTGCGGTGACCGAGAGTAGAGCCATGAATGCGCGCTTTTCTCTTCATTCCCAACCACTGGTACCTGCTTGGACCCTTGAGGTGCCCATGTCATTCGTGAGCCCGGTAAGAATATAACGCCCGTCTGGTCGGAGTTAATGATGAGCTCAGCAGGGATTTCGTATTCTTTGATTGTGAATGCCCGTCAAAGGAAAGCGGTATAGCACTGCTCTTCCCAGTTATCGGGTAGTTTCTGTGCTGCCTTTGTTCCTTTCCTGCTTGACCATGCCAAATTCCGATGGAGATATTGCCGACAGAACTCGTCCGAAGCCCGGAAGCATGATCCATCTTTGAAGCGTTGCTCAAACAGCTCGGGTTTCCGAAGCCGAATGATCGCAATGATAATACATTGGACGGAGGCGAGACTGAGGGGAGCTCCGGCGGTGCGAAGTGCGATGAGCTGCTCGTTGATCTCATTGACGATTTCCGGGTATGGGGACTGCAATTAATCAGATGAAGCCCGTTTTAACAACGGATAGCATACCAAGATACCTCTCCATCCACCTTTCTCGTGACCAGGCTCCGCTGCCGCCGCTCTGTCAAGAACAGCCTGGGTCCATCGTTTGCCCCAAACGCCATCCTTGATCCATCCAAACACGGTGCTCGGCTTCAAATATTGGAAAAAGTCGTAATTTTGGCCTTGGAGGTAATTGCAAATTCGTGTAACACTCCATCCGACTTTCCTCTGAGCAGCCATTATCACAGACCAAGCAAACAGTGTCTGCCAGAAGATGTTGCGTGGTCGCCGCTCTGCCTTCCTCTTCTTTGCACCAGAAGGTTTCCTGGTCTTCTCCTTCAGTCGCTTCATAATCTTTTGCCCGAGATGTGATGCTTCTGCAACATCATTTCGAGAAGGACCTTCACGATCTTCCAGATGTGCTGCAACCTGCACTAGGTCAGTTCTGCTTCATTTCTTCTGGCTATTCAGGCTCACCTTTTGTCGCTTTTTGTCAGGGTTCAACCGTTCCTCCTCCTCACGCTTACGCACTCTCGACTTGCGCTTGCGCTCATTTTGGTTTTCCTTCCTGCAGGCATCTGCTTCCGCCTTCTTCCAGTGTTCGGCTCTTGCACGTTCTTTGGCCATATCCTTCCGTTTTTCTGCCTGTTTAGCGGAAACCATGCTCTTTTCCTCTCTGGTCAAAACTTTTACATCGGTCCACCCCTTCATCTGGAATAGGATGGGAATCGTGGTCTTCGCTGCTTTTGAGCCCTTTTCTGCCACCTCCTTGCCTTTTGCCAGTGCTGCCAGTGCCGCCTGTGTGGCTGTCTGGCCCTTTTCTCGTAGCCGCTTCTTCAGGGGACTCTTGCTCGGAGTCCCAGTGGTTCTCTCGGAATGAGACCGCTTCCCTGTTTGGGCCGGTGGTGTTTGTGGTCGGGAAGGAAGTGAATTGAGATCGTCCGACGACTGCGAGTGCATTGATGCAGGCGATGGGGATTGTGAAGGCGAAAGAATAGCACAAGATTTTACTTTGCGGGATGGAAGAGGACGGATAGGATGTGGTGTTGGGGAAGTGGACTGTCCATCATGTCCAGTCTCGTTGTCTTCGCTGTCGCTTGGATCGTCGTCATTGTCTTCATTGTCAGACATTCCATCCCCGCCTTGAGGCTCATCTGGAAACTGAGAAGAAGCACCTCAGTCTACCCTGAACCCAAACCTCTTAGGGTTATCAACCCCCCTCAAACCCTCCACCTAAGAGGCCCCAGAGAGTGGAGCCCTTCCACTGGTTGGGATTTTGCCACTGGGGGTGGAGGGTTCCCCACCTGTCACGTCACAATACTGTGGAGGTTACCACCCTAGCTGCCCCTTTCAGGCCTTTGGTTTTGCCTGTTTTATAGCTTCTATAGTGGTAATGAGCCAGTCTAGCTAAGTGATAGACCTTGTATGATCTAGTAGCTACCTAGGGCAATGAACCTGACCCTGTGCACTGCCAGTAAGAGAGCCTGATGATAGCCCTAGTATCAGCTGGTATGAGCTGATTGAATGAATAGCTTCTTCAGAAAATTAAATGCTACTATTAATAAACTTAACTGAAGCCTTACTTATAAGTAAGCAGTCTCATTACATGTGGACCTGACTCTATTCACTACCCTAGCCAGCAACAGAGCCTAATGATAGTCCTAGTATCAGCTCATTAAATACATTGGTTATTTTAAAGAAAATTAAATTCTTTATAAAAAGACTAGTAATAGTCTCATTACATAATCCTATACCATTATACACATGTGATTAATAACTTATATTTTCATAGCATTAATATTGGATGGTCTTGCTCATGAACTCTGTCTTGTGGCTTTCATTTATTTAGATTATTGATTGCTGACCATCAGACTGTGTTGTTTAGAATGAACAGAAAAGAAACCAGTAGCAAAAGGAAAAAAAGTGCACCAAGTAAGAATTGAACCCAAAGATATCAAAATGATGCCTAAAGCTTCCATAAGCCACAACCAGACAGAGCAAGATACTTTAACCAAAGTCTTGACCGGGTCTCTATCATCATTTGCCCTCCTGCCATAACAGGAAATTGAACACCTCACATGATCATTGTTGATCAGTGGAGGGTTCCATTGTGCTGGCAGGAGGGCTGGTGGACAGTTCCACCACCAGGGGTGGAGGGCTGGTGGGGGTTTCCATGGTGGAGCCAGCAGGGCTGATGGAATCATCTCCAGTGGCATGATGGATAGAACCATTCAGCTAAAAGAAAGGGAATGGAATCATCCAGAGGGCAATGGATAGTACCATATCAAGAAAACCCAGGCTATGGATATTGCCATTGGTATGGTTCAATCCATTGACTCCCTCTCTACCCTATGGCATTCTCCACTCTGGGCAGATACACCTGGGAGCTCTATCCACTCAGCCTTCTTCAAGCTGGTGGAACAATCCCTCTCCCTCCCAGCTGGGATTGTGGCTCCCTCCACGTCGCGTCGCGGTCACGAGACCTGTCACGTCGCGGTCATGGGAGCTCAAGAATATGTTCACTAACTCCCAACATATCTTCTTGTCATCTCATTTCATTTATCTGAAGAGTGTCTGTTAGATATTGTGTTGTTTTATCTGGCAGAGAAAGACTATAATAAGAGCAGATGCAAGGAGCCACCCACGTCGCGTCGCGGTCACGGGACCTGTCGCGTCGCGGTCATGGGGATTCAGGAATATCTTCACCTTATCCACTCTGAATGTGTCTTCTCCCTCATTCATTTCAAGAGTCTTTGTTCGATGAGTCTTGATGCTGTGTTATTATATGTAGACAAACTAAGTATCAGACGCAACGATGACTCCATCCATGTCGCGTTGCGTAGCGGTCACGGGACCTTTCGCATCGCGTCGCGTCGCGGTCACGAGTACTCGGGTTCTCTAAGACTAGATTATCAAAGGCAAGTGATCATTTCAAGTTGGTACTGATATCGAATACAAAGCAGGGGGCGAATACACAGCAGCAAATATACAGCAAAGAATACATGAGCATTATTCAAAACCCGGAATATCACGAAGCACACCCAATCGAATCTCCTTCTGCAAAGACGACAACGCAACCCGACAGTCAGGGAAAGTTCTCCAATCGTCTATGCCCCAGCAAACCTCAGTGTGAGGATCCGCCTCGGTCAGTTCCTCTCCGGGGACCTCGAAGAAGCCAAAGGACTTGAACTCGCCAGACACAATGTGCTTGCTGCCTATGTCCCGGAAGAAGCGGCACTGAACGCTCCGGCGGCCCGGCCAAGGGGTGGCTTCGACTTGGGCCAATTCAGGCTGCATGGAGGAGGATTCGATGGCGTTGACAACAACAGCAGGGCTGGGCTTCGCGACGACAACAGCAGGGCCGGGCTTCGGCGACGACAACAGGGGGGCTGGGCTTCGCCGGGGACTTGGCCACAATAGCGGTTCGGGGACGCTTGGCCTGAGGTGGTTCATCGTCATCCTTGTCCTCGTCCATGTTGCTGACATCGGTTGGACGAGCGCGCTTCTTGCTGACAATAGCCGCTTTCTCCTGCTCCTTCACTTTCGCACGCAGAGTTACGAGCATGGTCTTGGAGGCGCTTGCTTGCAAAAGGACGGAGTTATCGTCGGCAACGACAACGGGGACGTTGCTGGGGTCGGTCATGGCAATTTCATCTGATAAGTAGATTAGTTTCCTGAAATCGACAACAATAAGCGCTTACCTTGCGTCCACGCCTCGATGCGAGGAACATTTGCAAACTCGTCGTCCAAAACTCCACCCACATTGTAGGCAGCCAGCATAGCGTCAACCATTTGCGCGAACGCCTTTGTTTCAGTCGTGTCCTCTCCTTCGGCAGGGGCCTGATTCTTGATGTTCTCCAACCGGAAGTTGGGACCAGGGAAACACCCAGCCCGTTTAAGCGCTTTAGGCCAGAAAACCCATCGCAAATGGAGGAGGGTCGCTATTTCAGCCCAACTTTGCCATCCCATTTGACTTAGGAGTTCCGCGGCCCAGGTGCTGGTGATATCAAGAAGTTCCATTAGAACGAGACCTATTAAAGCGTTAGAGAAGAGGTGGGGATTAAGCGAGACACGCACGAGCGCAATTTAGAGCCAGCGCGACAAACAGCTTTCGACGAAAAATCGCGAGCCTTCTGCCCGGGCTTCATGGTTGGGAGGATCACTGGGTTAGTGCGCGTCTTTTCTCCGCTAACCGAGGTTGACTTCGCGACGAGTGGCACTGGTAAGGAATCAATAAAATCCAGAGCAGTGGAAATTGACAAACGCGAATAGATCCATCAGCGCGACCGTATGTTTTTCCAATTCTTGCGGGTGTCGCTCCTTCATTTCATCGTAGAGGGGACTGCCGCCGAACATCAGCCCGCGATTGTTGACTGAAGCCAGGTCGACGCATAGGCCGAGGACCTCCCAGCCGCGTCGCAAGCTGAGTTGTTGACTCTGTACCAGCGTCAATAAATGGCGGGACGGCGGAGACGGAAGCATTACCTGGCTAATTAGAGGTTTGAGGTCGTGTTTCATCATAGTCATGGCGCCGGTGTTTTCTTGATCTCGGTGGCGCTGCTGAGATTCGAGTCCAAAAAGAACTCCACATATTCTTTCATTGCCTCTCTGCGGGGCTTGTTTGTCGTTTCGTTGGTCCTCGGGAATCTTGTCGAAGATCGCATAGTAGGCAGCGCGTGACGCGAGCGATATTGAGCATTTGATTCTAGAAGGAGAATGAGACAGAGCAAGATATACTAGCCATAGCGACAAACCTTCTTTCTCTTTAGGCATGTTAACCCTTGCCCACGCCTGGAATGCAGCCCAGGGGTTAATCCCACGAGCCCAGTGGTTGTCCACGCCGCCCGCCCTTGCTACAGTCGCCACGCTCTTGTTGTTTTCGCGCGCGATATCTTCCAAGTCCGCGTACATCTGGGCCACCGCCGTCTGAGCGATCTTAGTCGCAGCGGCAGAGAGAGGGCCTGGAACAATGGTCCACGTTTCGCCATCTCCTTCCTCTTCAGAGGGAGACTCGTCTCCAGAGTCGATGATATCGTCGAGGGCGCGTGGACGGCCTTGCCTTAGCCTTGCCCTTGGCCTTGGCCTTGCCCTTGGCTTTTGAAGGGGAGTCGCGCGGTGGAGGACTCGCACGGGTGTCTTGGTAATACTCGCGTAGATCGTCCTTCTCGATTTCTTCGTCGGTCTGCGCGATGCGAGGCTTCCCAAGTGCTTTCGCCAGACGATTTGCTTCCACCAGCTTGAGATGCTCCTGCGCCCGCACTGTAATGAAGTCGGGATCGCGGTCCGAATCGTCGCCGTCGTCATGATTGTCATGCAAGCGAGGCCGAGCAACAGGGGACTCGGGAGACTGAGGAGAAGTCGTGCCGGCGCGATGTACGAGGGGAATAGGGGACTCGGCAGACCGAGGAGAAGTCGTGCTGGCGCGATGTAAGAGGGAACGTGGCTTTGGAGACACCGAAGCTTCTTCGCGATTTTGGGTGCCACTCGGGCCAGCAGTAGGGGGAGAACTCGGGCCAGCAGTGGGGGCAGCAGTTGGACGCAAACGAGGAGATGTCGGAACGAACCGAAAGCCTGAATCCGTTGACCAAAACGGCTTGGTGGGTCGACGCGGTATGACCACTTCTGGGATAAGCTGAGGGGGAGGTGGTGGCTTGGTAGATCGATGCGGTAAGAGCACATCTCGGAAAAGCTGAGGCGGAGGTGGAGGTGGAACCGCCCAGTCAGTGGGGATTGTTAGAGACTCTGAACGTTTGGTGGTAACGGCGGGTTTGCTGACAACGGCTGGTGGTGGGGGAGTGCGGTCATCGCCGCGAAAGTACCTCACTCCTGGGCGAGGGGTTGGAGACTTTGCGTTCATGGCGTCCATTTCATCTTCGATGGTCGTAACTGGCGGCACGTCCTCAGCATCCTGCTCTTCCTCGAGGATCAACGCGTCTTCATCGCGGATTGTCTCTCCAAGCGGCTCGAGATCAAACTCTGGGTCTATCGCGTCTGCATCCTCAACGTTGCCAGTCTGGGCAATCGAGGGGTCTGCGGGATCTGCCGCGGGTTCTACGGCGGGGTTGCCGTCTGCGAAGCGCGGATCGTCAGAATCGTCGGGGTCAATGACGGCTAAGTGGCGCTGAGGGCGCTTTGCACGATTCTATGAAGATCGTCAGTGGTGTTGGCGGTCGGGAGCTGCAGTCGACGGACCTTCTTCCCCCGTTTTTTCTTGGGCGGAAGGGCTATCTCGACGTCCGAGGCGGTGGCAACATCCTCGACAACGTGCTATAGATCTGTCAGCAGGTGATCGCCAATGCTTGGGCCCAACACACCTTTTTGCCTGGGCGAGGGGCCTTTTTCTTAGGTGGTGGGGGCGGAGGCGTTGGCGACGGCGGGCCTCTGAGGCGGGTACGAGCCATGGTGAAGGAGGAAAATGCCACCACAGTGCCAGCGCAGCGAACTTATACTCAATTTGCGTGTCGACAATGCGCAGTCAATGCACATAACTTCCACAATACAAAGCGTGTCGAATAAGATTTCTACATTCCAGAAGCTTCGCTATCGACTCCAGGATCTGGTGGTCATCCGTGCGAGAGGTAGATCTGTAGCTAGCGTTAGTGACTTTGAACAAGAAAAGGAATAAGTCAAAGCACTGACCGTGCGCTCCCTCCCTTCACGCAACGCGCGACGCGTTTCTCTCGCGTCATTCCATCCAAGTCGCTCCAGCGTGGCCACGGGCGCGACCGCATCCCATGCTCCGGGATGCAGTCGCGCCTTGCGATATGGGCGGAGGCGGTGGGCGGGAGGGGACGACGGCGGCGAAGGTGGGGAAGCGAAAGAAGGAGGAGGGAAAAGTTCCCACGCTCGGCCAGCGGGGTCAGTCGGAGCGTTCGGAGATAAGTCCAAATTTGGACGCGGGTCTATGCGGGTCCATGCGGGCCCATGCGGGTTCCAGGCCGGGACGGGGTCCAGCCGGGTTCTATTCGGGTCCATTCGGGTCGTCCCAATTTGGACTTATCTCCGAGCGCTCCGACTGACCCCGCTGGCCCAGCGTGGGAACTTTTTCTTTCTCGGCAGCGCGTCAATACCGACGCGCCCCTTCGCGTCGGCCGCTAGGTGCGCGACGTCATCTTCATCATTCTTGCACTAACTTCGTTTCAGTCCACAAAACTGGGCTATTTGGACTGCTGCTGGAGCGTGTTGTGGACCGTATCACACATAGCTACTGCCTTACGCTGATTTGCAATGGAGCCACTTTTCCTGCCTGATTCTGACGATGAGATGCTAAGTCCACCACCGTCTCCTAAACCGCGGGGGCCTGTTGATAAATTCCTCGATGTCGAAGCTGGCGAATCTGGTATTGCTGAAGACGAAGACGAGTCTGAGGAAGAAGGCTGGATCGACGACCGCTTTGTCGATGAGGCGGACATGTCAGCGATGCGCCAGCCGCGCAGCGTTAACTTCGGAGTCGACAACAACATCGACTTCGGGGCTGTTATCCACGACCTTATGGCTAGAGCGCCATCTTATGCCCAACAACTCCGACGAGAACGCGATGAGGACGGAGACTCCGTTATGGACTCTGCTTCATCTTCATCTTCGTCGACATCGACATCCCCAGAAGACAAGACACTGCGGGCAATGGAGCATATTCCGCCCTGGAATATGTTGAGAATATTATGAATATTACAGGGTGTATTCATTCCATCTTCTAGGCTGGAATATGACAGGAATATCCGTGGAATATTCTCAATTTTCTCACCATCTGTCATATATATGACAGCCCGGAAAATGTTGGGCAGATCCGTGGAATATTCTTAATCTGCCACATGTTTTCATTCAATATTCCGGCCTGGAATATATCACATGTTCCAGGCTGGAATATTGTGACCAGATTCTGGGACTATCATTGATTGGGATTCTGATTGGGATTCTATGATTAACTCCATTTAAGCAACCACATACTACATGACTACTTACATGCTTAGTACGTACTTAGATACCATGAAATTTAACCTAACCACCCCCACACATAGTCCACAAGCAAGAACTTACCTGGCTCGTTCTTGTGCGAGTCGTTCTTGCTCGTTCGCGGCAACAGCTGGCTGCAACAGTAGATTTCAGTACAGCAAGCGATACAACAACACAACAATACGATAGCAAGTCGTCAACACAAACAAGCAAACAAACACAATTTATATGTCCGTCTCAGAGTCGCACGGAGCTAGCACTGCCTAGCAGTACATCACACCCACGGGCATACTTCCCCGCCACCAATCAAGGTCCATAGGTTGACTGCAACGACGAAGTACGGCCCAGGTGATGAATTTGTGTTCCGACAAGGGCAAAACGGCCAAATCGACGGCAATTTTTCCGGTTGCGTAGTCCAGAGTCTCGATCGGATTCACTTCCCACATGTCCATCCCCTGCACTTCCAGAATATTCTCAGCCCAGACGCCCTCAATCCGGAGAGGCTCGCATTCAAAGTGGTAAACCACAGATAATGGCATCAAGCTAGTCTCGATTGCCATTGAAGCCATCTCCTTGACTTTTGTGAACGCAACACTTTCGAAGTAGTGCTGAAACACCTGACGCATGTACCTGCGCTCCAGGTTGGCAATGCCCCAATGTTCCGCATCTGGATCATGGTCAGCAACATGAAGGACTGTAGGGTAAAACTAGACGCACGCTGCCAGTGCTGCGACAGCGTCGGGCAGCACAATCTATGTGCTCGTAGTCCCCGCCGCTGGCACACTTCATCGCAGTAGTACATTTGTAGACAAGCGGAGCAAGCTTTCAGATCGTTTTCGATTTGACCGCCTTGCACTGGAAGCTGGTAGTAAGATCCACGAAACGCTGACTGACACCGACACTCACAGATTGGCAAATTCCTCTTCTATTTTCAGCGCTATCCTTCGAGCCTTCGATGAGATTAAACAATTGCATCTGAGTCATCGAGCTGTCAGGTAATGCCGCCTGCACCCCAAGGATAGTCCACGTACATTTTGCTTCACGTGTGAGCACAAGCGCCTCAAGACTGCGTTTGAACCGTTGTAGTTTTCGAATATTGAAGATCTAGCGTTGAGAGCTTTCACGAGCCGTGGATTCCATATCGACATCGCCAACGCACAGTAAATCACCTCAACCAGGTCTTCCCTTTGGCTGTCGAAACACGTTGAAAAATCGAGGTAGCGCAGAAAAATCTGGACCCCTGATGCGACGCCAGTACCAATAAGCATCGGAATGCCGGATGAAGGTAGGACTTTTGCTCTTCCGCTAGCCTCAAGAACGTAGCCACTGCAGCATCCATTGCCAATGACATGTCCGGTTCGCTGATTTGCGCGGGTCGGAGTCCAGCAGCGCCACCAACATATGGAACAGCCTTTTGTATAGATTCTGGGCAACCAACGCATCATGCAGTTGAGGGTCGGAGATCCCTCCGTCCTTGTAGATCCGGTATGTAAAGCCCAAGACCTGCATAATCATCTCAGGCAGTCCCCAGTGGTGTTCGGATTCCGGCGAGGCACAGATAGCTAGCGCAATATCGATCGCCTGTATGAGACGTTTGGCGAGCACGGTAGGTCCCTTGTGACTCAGGAGGCCTGATATGGCGATTATGTGCGGTTTGGCCAAGTAACCCATCAGGCGCAGAGTGCCTAATCCAAGTACAGTGATCTTGTTGTCGGTCACCCCGTTGTCGCGCGGGCGCAGTGCAACAAGAATTCAGCGACAAGCTGTATGTCAGCTAACAAAACTGCAGATAAACCAGATATGAGTCGAACAGCCCTCTTCTGAGTCTCCGACTCCGCCTCGCTCTTGAAGTTGCTTTCGTCTGCAATCGGCGCCAGTACGGCTGCGATATCGGTGAATCGTATGAGCGCACAGCCGGTTACGGTCTGGATTTCTTCTCGAGACGCAGGACCTTCGACAGCTTTACCTTGCGAGTCCACAGCATGCGTCGGCAGTTCCAGATCGGCTCCAAACCATACCAAGTTGAGTCTCCACTTCCAGAACGAGGGCCATGCTTCAACTGCCTCTAGCTCTGGCACGCACTTATGTTGGGCAATGAGACCCATGAGCTCCCACACTATCGCATACTCTGTCTGTCGGGCGGCCCAGATGGCGTTCGGAATTTTCGAGTCAGCATCAAAGCCTGGTTCGTTTCTCTTGAGCGGAGCGGTTGCTCGGCATGTTTGAGGAGTTCAAGTAGGATTGAAACCATGGCCACACTGAAGTCCAGGGAGTCCCCGAAATTTTGGCGCCGAAGTTCTCAGTCGGCTGTATTCTGCATAGAATAAATGAAGGCGAGTATTGAACGGGGAATTCTAAGGAAACAGCAGCTGAATTATGGCACTTCTATAGCTGTCCAATCGTATTTCTTACCCAGAGTGGCTCAGACATGAACGAAAAAACTCAAGAAAGTCACTCGTCACACCATCAAATTACATAATTTGATTGGAAGACTCAACCACAAAACTTTGAATCAGTAATTCATTGTCTGTAAGTCCATCGAATGCACCATTCAAAACACCTTCATCCTCCTTGACACGCCGAACTTGAATGCTTTTGGTTATATAATTAAGGTGAGTTCGTGAACTTGCTCGAAGAATGGGATACCTTACCAAGATTTGAAGCTGGCAAGCTGCAGGCTGCAACAATGACGATTCCGGCCTGCTAAATGTGCCAAATGCTTTTGGTAAAGGTGAGCTCATGCATCATGAACTTGCGCAACTGAAAAAAATGGGATAGCTTACCAAGATTTGAAGCTGGCAACTGCACGCCTCTGCGGCAATAACTGCCCGAACTAGCCGACACAAATAAACAACGGCTAGCCCTACCGGAAGGTGAGGCACCTTGGATGGGGATGGGATCCTGGAGCCCGACATGGCTGGCGGTCAAGAAGAGAGTAAATGTGGTTTGTGGCATCTTGGTGATTCTGACGCCATACTCATCGCTCGCAGGCCCATCTCGTCTTCGTCACTGCCCACCACACCCGCAGAAACCGCAACAGCATTGGTGAGGAAGAGCAGAAGACGCGGCATGGCATTTCCCAGAGGTTCCGCCTAGCCAGTCCGGACACAGACAAGGACGCCAGCTTTGCGACAACTAGCAGAAGCCTTGGCCACGACCCAGCTTTGCGACAACTAGCAGAAGCCTTGGCCACGACCCAGCATGTGCATGACAGGAGCCTAGGGCTGGTGGTTGGTGGGGAGGAGAACTTGGGCAGATGACTGGCTTAGTCAGAGTCTTCCAGTTAGACTCTGACAAATCACTGATCATATGACGCTGTGCCGTCAGCGCCAGGACTTTCACCCCAACACAAGGCGGACGACAACCTAGGTAGAGAGGACGGCGGATGCGGCGGGGATCCGCGTGTCCGTACCACCGACTTCAATGTCCGGCAACTAAACAGCTCTACTCCTTGCGCTGAGAACCATTTGCTGGTTTGAACATCCAACTCGACGAGCCCTTCAATCAGCGCGTGGCCTCGCGTCGCTATGTGAAGCTTAGCGATGAATATTTCGAGCTCTGGTCCCCGAATGAGTCGGTGAAAGAGTTTCTAGCTGGGCTACCGCACCCTATAAACCATCTCCGTATGGACACCAACCCAGACTATCGACGACTCGACGGCTCCTGGGGACGCTTTGACTACATTAATCATCCACAGTATCTCGGTTCCAACCCTCCTTTCATCCCCTATATCCGTCGGCTTATACTATCAAGAAAACGACTACTTGTAATTATACATCGTATATGCCCCACTCATGGATTTCTGGGAGAAATCGACGAATCACCTAGGACGGGTTACCGCCAAGGGTATTCAACTTCTCCAGCAAGTCGTGAAAGCAATGCAAGGCACAATTCAAGCGTTGCTCAAGAAATCTACTACAACGAAGGAGGCTTCTTCATGTGTTCCGCTACCACCTACAACGGATATGTTGGAGAATTTGTCCCGTATTCGGTGGTGGGACGACGTCTTGGATGATTTTACGACTGTCCAAAGGCATTTACGACTTGATCATGAGCTATAGTAATCACAAAACACATTATGCTGCCTCCAACCAATAATTATAATTAATGACACGGCCAGCACCAGCGGGCACACGGAACTGCCCCAACCACCCCATCACTTCTCAAAGCGGACCAGTTCTGCTGAAGTGATCGACACCCTGCACTGCGTAAAGCAACAGACCGTTGGGTCCCTACAAAAGACGTCCGGTCCACGTCCACACTCTTGGACTTCAACAACCAAGCTCGGACAGGTGACCCTTGTCCATTACGCGTCCTTAAGTGGGCTCGACATCTCCGCGCCACACCTATTGTCTATCTTCCTTCCAACGACAGCCGACTTCTCAATGATGGCGAAGTGGGACATGTACATTGTCCGATGGGGGTAGTTGTCAATGTTCCTGCAAGCCTGATATATTCTTGAAGAAATGCATTGATTCAGCGGCTTGCATGACCTATCGGCCAGCCAGAGTGAGTGTCGCATGGCAAGTCTCTACATGGCGCGTGTTCATGGAAAGGTCCATTCTCCCGGCCCACGGCGCGTCCACAACCTCGTCCCACGTCACACCTTATTCAGGGACTTGGACAACGTGCACGATCGACGTCCAAATGGATGTCCATATGGACGTGGACATCAGTAACCCCGACGCTCTCAAGAGTCGGGAGGTAGTGGACTGGAAGGTTTGGTATCGGCACATGCTGGAAGGGACCGGGTCAACGGGGTGATGATCATGAAGAATATGTGCTACGGAAGATGAAATCAATTAGCATTTCCGCAGAGCCTAGCAGGGAAAACATACTGGGAGCGGGAGGGTAACGAGAGATGGACGGCGTCGAAGGATACATCGGAGTCTCCAACTTGTCGTCACATCAACACGGACCAGCGATGTTGGAGCCACACGGGAGGCATTTGGGGGAAGAAATGCTGCATTGGGAGATATTAGTTGCTTTCTGGGACCAGAACTGCTTTATACCTCGACCTCCAACGGCTCCGTTTTCATGTATCGCCCCCACATAGTATCACACAGGAGAACGCCAGTGGCAGACAGTGTCGGCAGCAGAATGGCCAGATGTTGCTGAAAAGCGCTGGCACGGGTGCGAAAGAGGCCACGGGTGGCGCGTGTGGTATGTGTTTTCCGAGCCTGGAGGAGTACACAAGGAAGTGGCCAGCGATGGCATCCCTTTGGGAGCCAAATCAGGGCAGCTCCTGAGTCAACTCGGTCTCTTGTCAGAACGAGGGAACTCGGGGACACCACTTGAATAACGGGGCGTTATAATTAGTGTCGTAGAGGGGAGTCCGACATCGATGGAAACCGGAGGAGGCAAAAGGCGGCTCCATATAAGGCGGCTCCATATAAGTATGCTCCCTTCGGGCTCTAGCGGTCAAAATTAGACAAGAAAAGTTCAATTTTCAAAGCTCTTGATGACGCACAATAAGGCCGCATAGCCACGCAATAAGAGAGCCACCAAAGGTCAGCGGCAACGAGAGCTCGAGTAAAAATCCAGACCCAAGGTGGAGAGATGTGGGTGTCAGCTGGGTCTGTGTGGCCATGGTTTCGATATAGGATCCATGTGGGAAATGATGCATTGCAACCCGTGGCCAATTCTGTGGACGGCAGCCCGCAGTCGTTGAACCGGCCGTTTCTGAATGGGGTAGAATGTTGAGTGTTGAGAAGACTGTTGGCTAGAACCAAAGGAAATCGAATCTTACCTGCCCACAGCTTGTTCCAAATCCTTGCTCGGATGTTGTCGTATGCGGTCTCGGACGGGGTCGTGCTGAGGCAACCCCGTATATAACCAGACTGTCGGTCATGCTGGGGAAAGCGCCCGGCCTCTACAACCAGCCGAGGCTGGCCCGTGAGTCGGTCATGGCTGGGGGAAAGCCCTCTACAACCAGCGGGTCGTGTTGAGGCAACCCGTATATAACCAGATTGTCGGTCATGGCGGGGAAAGCCCTCTACAACCAGCGAGCGGTCGTGCTGAGGCAACCCCGTATGTAACCAGACTGTCGGTCATGCTGGGGGAAAGCCCTCTACAACCAGCGAGAGCGGTCGTGCTGAGGCAACCCCGTATATAACCAGACTGTCGGTCAGCTGGGGAAACGCCCCGGCGCTGGGGAAGCCCTACAACCAGCGAGAGCGGTCGTGCTGAGGCAACCCCGTATATAACCAGACTGTCGGTCATGCTGGGGAAAGCCCTCACCCCAAACCGGGGCCGGTCGTGCTGAGGCAACCCCGTAGATATAACCAGACTGTCCGGCCATGCTGGGGAAAGCCCTCTTTAACCAGCGAGAGCGGTCGTGCTGGAGGCAACCCCAGTAGTATAACCAGACTATCGGTCAGCTGGGGGAAAGCCCTCCACAACCAGTTTAAGGAGAAGGCCCCACGGATTCTAGGGAGGGTCAAAGAGCCGCTGGCTGTGATATCGCCTTGCTTACTGTTTGCGGATCGCTCAGTCAATTGTTGGAAGCCGCGGGTCGACTTCGACAATTGGGAGTGCATTTGCGCATGCGCATACGCAGTGTAACTGCAGTTGACCGTGCGTGACCTGACTTCCCGGAGTGTGACTCACGCTTGACTGAGACTCACGCACGCATGGGCTCCTCGTAATCGCCTGCCTCGAAATCTAAAAATCGCCACCAAAGGCAGCAAAAACTCAAACTATCGCATACTGAGGAACAAGCTGCTTTGCAGAAACAGAAGGATGCGGGCAAGAGCGCAGCCCGGAGGTTGCGCTGCATGGCCAGGAGGTCGGCAGAGGTGGCTCGGCGGTCGACCTAATAGCCACAGCTTAGCTCCAGAGTGCGAGAGTCAGGTCGGCCGGGTAGTCCGCCGTCTGGAGAGCCTCCTCATCAAGACTGCCCACGCACAAGTAAAAGGCTCGGACTTAACGGGCTCTTACCTACCCAGTGCCTCAATGACGAGGTTATGGACTCTGGCTCACTAATCCTGGCTCGCTCTTCCTCACGCCCTGGGAGTGGCATATTGAACGTTTTGGTGCTTTGGTCTTCTTTTGGAAGGCGTTGATCGATGGGTCGAGCAAGGTAAATCAATGGACTGATCGTTAATCGGTGTGTCTATCCTTCGCTCCATCTCGGAATTAACACAAAACTCCCCAGGTCGACATTTTTCAGCAAGGACGCCATCCTCCTTCCAGTTCACCATGTGTCTCCTCCGCACTGGACGGCAGCGTCTATCAACTTTCGGAAAAAGAGGGTTGAGTCATATGACAGCTTGGGCAATGATCATCCTCAGGTTTATGAGGTTCGTGGATTGAGATAGAAAGCCTCGACTGAACCACTCATTATACAAGCTTTGCGTGGATACATGGATAAGGAACATCTCCGGAAGAAGGGCGCACCCTTCAACTTTACGGGCTGGGTAAATCATACGCGCCGGTGCGAACCTTTGCCGTAGTTATAGAGGAAAAGGAATACTGATCATGGGTCTCTCTTTGAATTTACAGGATCTTCCCAAACAAGATAACTCCTTTGACTGCGGCGTATTTACCTGCCAATACCTCGAGTCACTCTCCAGGGCACAGATGATTTCGACTTCACTCAGAAGGACATGCCTTTGATTCGACGACGGATGCTGTGGGAAATCAGCTTTGTGACCCTGATCAGGAGGGATTAATCGACATCACGACTGGCCCGCCCTGTTTGTAAATGTGACTCCCCCCAAGGCTATTCATGCTACCTTGGGTGCTGTAGTTGGTATTAGGCCATAAACTAAGGGTACATCACATTATTTGCAAGAAAACTCGAGTTCCGTCCGTTAAGGATATTTAATACCACTGGACGGAAGATACTACTGTCCGTTAAGGATATTTAATCTGTGTCCGTTAAGGATTCTTAATATACTTGACACTATATATATGCTACTGTAATTCTGTGTCCTCGGTCACCTGCATCGGTCCCTCCATCGCTTCCACCAGCATATCTTCATCGTCATTGTCATCATCGTCCTCATCGTCATTCTCTTCCCCATCTTCATCCCTCTGCCTCTCGTTCACCTCCATTCCCAAAGATGTTGATTGGGGATTTGCCTTTCAGGTGCTCACTGCCTTACCAGGCAGGATGGAGCCTGTGAATCCTTGACGCCTGCTGAGTTTCTGTAACCGCGCCATGTGCTGACTGTTGTATCTCCCTGTTGATTTCGATAGACCGCTACTTGATGAGCAAGCACTGGATTGCCCTGCTCGATCAGTTGCCGCTCGTGGTGTTTCAGATAGGTCACAAATCGTCGGATTTCTGCGTTGAGCTTCTCTAGTTCTTCGTCTGCCCGAATCAGCTTGAAATGCATATCCATCGCGGCCCGACCCTTTGGTTGGGCCCATAATTATCCGAATATCAACCCGACCCCCTCGGAGAAGATCGAAGTCGGAAATGAAGGCGTAATTGACCACCTCATCCCAAGAGAGCTCCCTCTTTGCTGGAGTCATCATACCCGCCGCTGCATTGTACCATTCAAGGGAGGATCGAACCGCCTTGGACCTTGCCTGGAGAGCTCTGGCAATATGCATCCTGAGCTTATAGCCAGACATGTGGCACTTGTTCAGCTCGAAGATTCGGGAAACAACCAAGCCTTCGAGCTCATCTAGTGCCCTCTGGTACCGTCGTTTGCTGACCAGCTTGGCGGCCTCTTCCCACTCCAAATCTCCCTCGTGCCACCGTGTCATTATCCCCAGTTTTCGCTCCAGTGAATGTACGTTGTCCAGGTACTTGGCTAGCTTTTCATTTGCATGCCGACGTTGAGTTTCAAGCTTTAGTGTCTCTGCAGCGTCGTTCCGGTAGGTCCAGCCGGCTCCTGACAGTTGGGGCGGGGGAAGGAAGAGTCCATTCATTGCATTAACTCGGTCTCTGGTATTCAATTTTAGAATCATGTCTTTTGAGAAATGTAAGACTCAACTGTTGGTCATAGAATACCACCAGAGCTTGATAGTACTCCATCTTGATTGTTTCTTCCTGAGGCTCCTTGGTAAGGCCTTCCAGAAACTCCGCCTCCTTCAGCAACCATTCATCCAGTACCGCCCGATTCTCTACCCCCATGGCGGCCAATGCTTCATCAAGAGCAGTTTCTGTCTGCTTAATTCGCAAGGCCTCTTCATACTTGCTGCATAGCAAGTTTGCTGATAGATGGATCAGTACCAGCCTTTGAAAGCCTTTCCCACTTACACAAACCCGCATATGCATCTGCGATATTGGCGTGCTCGATGTAGCCGACTATCGTCTGGTGCCGATGGAATCTAGAGGCATATCTTGTTGTGGATGCCAACGCATTCGACTTTGAAAACCAAGTCTCGCAGTTCTTCCCCGACTCCAGGCCAAATTCCTTTCGATATCGGGGAAGATGTTCTACCTGGCGCCTTCGGGAGTGGCCAGGGCCGTGGAATGCGCCGAGGAGGCATTGAAATCGGTTCCGGCGGGCCAATGGGCCTAGAATTGGATGCTGGAGGACTGCTTTATTGAAGTCGCAGCCGACATCGTAGGCGAGGGCCAATTCTTCCAGAACTCGAATGACATAGTTGATGAGAGCGAAGCCGTACTTTTTGCCTAAGCTTTTGTCAGTTTAAGTCGATGTCCGTTAAGGATATCAGCTCACATTCGCCACTCCTCACCATGTCAACGATAAGGAAGCCAAAGCTATGCCTGCATATGACGGGCATAACACCAGTCTCATCGTACATTGAGAGGGATTTTCAGGTGGACTCCTCATCCATATTCTTCCGTCGCTTCTCCTCGCAGCCCTTGTCTTGGCCGGGCGGCTCTTCTTCCTCTCCCGGGTAAACCTCCTTGAGCTTCTCCATGGCCCCCTTGTCCCGCATATCCACCTCTTCGAGAGACAGATGATAGTCTCCTGGTGGGGGTCGACTGTCCATTCGTTCGGAAGATCTCCCAGACACAGCGGTGCCGTCGTTGGGGTTGTAAACCTTTGGGGGTTCGCCGTTTGAATCTCTTCAAGGAATTGTTCCCATCTATGGTGAGCTGGATGGGAATCTCCAGCTTCTTCTCCCCTTCAATCTTGTGAAGGCAAGCGGGGCAAGCATTCCAAGCCGCCAATCCTTGGAATCTCGCTTCAGCACAGCCTTCACTCGCCGCCTTCCTCCAGAATGGCGAGATAGACTGTAGGCGATGCGGAACTGGCTAGCCAGATAAGGATGAGGTGCAACGCCTTGAAGATCGAAGAGAGTCCGAATGTAGCTCTGAACCCCAGTCGTGGGCAGCGTAGAGCGATCTGTCGAAAGACTTCAAGAGTTCGGATGGTGAATACGAGGTTGCATTTGAAGGCGGATGATGGGATGAGGCCCTGCCGGCGCAGGACGAGGCAAGTGTGCCTCGCCATGAACCAGAGGTATATCCATTCGTCGAGTTGCTATCGGAAGAGAAAGTTAGCGGGAGGACGAAGGGCCAGGAGCAAAAACTCACAAAAAATATCCACCACCACCGTATCCATCCAGTCATCCACTTCGACGACTCTGGGGTACGAAAACACGCTGGCCAAGGCCTTGTGCTGCCGTGTCGTAGGCCCATTCCATATCTCGGGTGGCCATTCCTCCCGCTCCAATGCAAACGCCTAATCGTTACTTGATTCCGGTTGGACTGGTTGCGTGTGTCTCAGGGAGGGCGGTTGTTTATTTTTCTGAGATTTTGTTGGCTGGAGTATGCAAGAAAGAACGGACAAACCGTTGGTAATCCCAGAACCAGCCAGCAGCGATCCTCTGCTCCATCGCCCTCCTCCTCCTCCTCCTGTGAAGCCACTCGTGCTTCACCTCGTCCAACTGGGTTTGCCCTCTGAGCACATCTTGCCCAAAGTCGTCGTCCACATCCATATCGACCCAAGCTCTTTCTTCGGCGAGCCATCTGTTGCGGAAAGGCCTGGATACTGGTTCATCAGTCACTGTGCCATAGAAGATGCGTTGCAACGTACGTGCAAGGCGCTGCTTTTCCTCCTCCCGCCCCTTCTGTTGGAAGGACGACTTGAGCGGTCGACATTGACTCCGTACGCTTGCCGAGCGGTCAATGCCGCTGCCAAGCCGCATACGACTGGAGGAAAGACTGCCGGTCACTCCACCCTTCGTTCTACAATCTGCGCCTGGGAAGACTGCACGAGCAGTCACGCCGTGACACGACGTGTTATCAACAAACCACGACCATCAGGTCAGTTAGTCGTTTCCTCCCCTGCCACAGCGCTGTCAGCTGCCTTGAAGACTCAGCCATGGGACTCTGGCTAGTCTGACAGTGTCGCTGTGGCCAAACGCCGTCTGTTCCCGCATTGCACAGCGCTAACCTAGCTCACAGAGCCATGCTGTGGACCGTTTCCTCACGCCAGGTACGATTCACTAAACCGCCTGCCATTTACCTGACACAGCATAGACGCGCAGTGGTGCCAATTTCGCCTCCTTCTTCCAAGAGGCCAACTTCTCCATCGCGACCTCTCCTCGCGCTCTCTGTGGAATCGGATGGCCAAAGGGATGAAGAAGAGGGCGACGACCAAACGACCAACAAACCCCGACCCTTATTCACCAGACGTGGACGAGACGCCCCTCCGCTGAAGAAACTGAGGTTGGACCCCCGCTCAGCAGCAGCCAAAGCTGACTGGCTCCCACCAGCGCCGCCGCAGAAAACGGGAGACGGAGATTATTGAGAACGGACACCACCCGCGGTCGGCCACGGCAGCGAAATTCGTCCACCCTGCCCAACGTATTGAGGCCGATATCTCAGCAAGCTCCTCCCTGCAGCCCACGGCGCCTATTCGACCAAACGCGAAAGCTCAGACGAGCTATCCGGCAAGAAATCGAGGAAAACCAAGGAGCAACTGCTCCAGCAGGATTCCAGCTCATCCCTGGGACGGAATGTGCGTCTTTCTTGTTTTTTTTGCCACTTCTAATACCTTATAGGGATCCGCGTCCCTTAGTTGACTCCGCTGGTGAATCTTCGCCGTTCTGGCTGGTCAACCTAGAAGCAGCAGCTATGCCACCTCCGCCAACTCGGTGTATGAGGCTGTGGCTCGGGCAGCGGTGAGCAGCGATTTCCGTCCCCACCGCTGGCCACAGGCGAGGACTCTTCGCCGCGGTCACTGTCGGATATCTTATGGCCAAGGCCAAACCGTTCCCGCCTGGTTGGACGACAAGCACCCCAAATTTCAGAAGATTTACTGCAGGATCCCCATGTGGCTAGGGATGGTGGCCTTCGGCGACGGTATATTTAGAGACGGGCTCATTCACATTCTGATACCATTTTCAGCCGCGTTTTCTCTCTGGGCTCCTAGATTGTATGCGCATTATCAAGATAATAGCAAGTTACTCCATGAACGACTGCCTTTCCTCCGAAAAGCCTTCCCGGTCGGTCTTCTCCAGCGTGGCCTTCAACCTGGGCACGAATGTCTGGACGTTCGCCACCGAGATATCCTCAACCTGGCCTTTGGCTGGTGCGCCATATACGCGCTGGGTCGCTTGACCCGAAGAAGGGCGGACACCTCGTTCTCTGGGACCTCAAACTGATCATTGAATTTCCAGCAGGCTCGTTAATCCTCATTCCCTCGGCCACTGTCTCTCACTCTAATATCCCGGTACAAGAAGGAGATGTTCGAGCCTTCACACAATTTACAGCTGGAGGCCTCTTTAGATTTGTCCAGAATGGCTTTCGAACCGAGAAGCAATTGTTGAAGCAAGACCCAGCAGCTTACTCCGCTATGCTTTCACCAGGGAGCGAGATGGGAAGCTACATAGAATTTTGACGGTTGGGAATTAATATCCTTAACGGAGAGAGTACTCAGACGAGGGATTGGAAATTAATATCCTTAACGGATGGAGTGCTCGGATTTTATATCCTCAATGGACATCCCATGGCCATGTGCCATCGTTTTTGCTCGCTGTGCTTGAAGTCCATTGCTGTTAGCTTGTGGCTTCCACAAACTGTTCATAGACAAGAACCGCACCTTGAGGTCCTTATTTGCCTCCAAACATCTTCTCCGAAAATTGACACTCACGACATGGTGATGGCCATCCCCTTATAATTGCTACACCCAGTTATATATCGGGCTTGAAATTTGGCACAAATATGAACGGCCGATCTCTAACTCTTCCCAAGGCCACAGAGTAATCGCTCATTTGATCCAAAACAAGCGTTATCACCTGAAGAAGGAAGGTGAGTAGAAACAAGTTCTGGAGATCGTGTTGTTCTGATTAGACCAAAACTGCTTCATAGTACTTGAAAGACGCTGAGAACGATGCGAGGACCATTTATATGCGATTGTACTCGGTTTATTGTTATATAGCAAGAGGTAGTATTGAAGGCTAAATTCTGCTGGATTATGGCTCAAAACCATAAACATAAACGTATACCTAATATTTCCAAGAATTTTCTTTTGCTTGTCCTTGCAACTAGAGAGGAGAGGACGATGAGCGAGGCCATTTCGAGGTGTGTGACACATCGGCCGGGACTCTTTCACTTCTGACTATCGCTTCGCTCCACGCTGCTCATCTTGGCCTGGTTGCCTTCCCGAGATGGGAAGCGAACACGAGCAAGGCAGAAAGTCGCAGAGGGTGCCAAACGCGGACGGGGCGACCTGCATGGACCCGGGAGGCGGTGGCGGAAACCAGAGGATAGCCGGGCGAGAGATGGCAAGAGAACAACAGGGAGCGGTAACGGGAGATGTCGCTATTTTCCAGTGTCAATGTGAGTCGCCCTACAACAGCTAACCTTCTGGGTCTAACGTTATAAGAGGTGTCGGGCTAGCAAAAGCCATTGGAGGGAGTTGAAGTGGCTATGGATGCGGGAGAGGCGGAATATCACGGGATCTTTCCCTTCCGCAAAAGACGGCGAGGTCATGGTTATTGGACGAAGACCGGGAACACGAGCCCAGCGCAACCCCCCATCCTCAACCCACCTTCATCCCGCCCCCATCCCCTTCTCCTACGGCCTCTTCAACGGCCTCCTTCCGCCGCCTCTCCACTTCAAAAGCACACAGGCGCGCGCGTTTAGTAAACCGCGCCAAGCTCCGAGCGCCAAGTCGCGCCCAAAAGAAGGCTCCTGTCTAACTGTGCCCGCTGCAAAACGCAGCCAGCCACTAACAACGCAAGTTCTGGGCCAACGTATACTACACGCTGTAGAGCCAGGTCAGAATGGCCCCCGGATGAAGACATCGAGGCTTCGATGGAATCGACGGCCCCAATCCATCCCTCAAGGCCCTACTGAGTTGGAACACCCACCCACCCAACGTCTACCCATACGAATGCCTTTATTCTTCCCCCGACACCCAGACGGAAGATCCCTAGGGCGCTGACGAAAATGAAGACGCCAAATGAAGGATGAGGGGCGGCGAGGGACTACCCTCCAACTCACCCCCCGCAACCTTCAGGGCGAGATGTAGAAGACCAGGCCGGCCGGCCCCTCCCTTCAACGAGGACAAACCCCAGCTTTCAGCAGCTCAACGAGTCTTCGGATGACGAACCCGCATTGATCTCCACTTATCTTTCAAGAGCCGAGCCCACCCCGCTCTAGCCTCCGGCACTTTCGCTGGGACCGGCCTGCCTTCTAAGCAGGCTTGGAACGAAGGAGGAGCCCCCGCCTGTACTACCTTTGGAACCCCACTCATGCGAGACCCCTTCGATCTCAGTGGAACGGCAATGGGGAAAAAGGAAGGGGCCCGATTTTGCGCAGAGGGTTACAGAGGCCTAACCAGTTTCCCGCCCGGTTTTTGGATGGCGTTTATGTTCGGAGTAGTATTTAGCACTCCACCGACATCCCGGTGGACTCGCTGCTGTACGACTCAGCAGTGGGTTTGGTTGCCTTTTGATCGACTTGGTCGGGCATCCCTGCCCTGGACCCGCCTGCAGCACTTCCCTTTATCAATCAAGACCGGATCACAAGAATCAATCAAAATACGAAGCGTTGTTGGGAGGAGCACTTGGATTGGCTGGAGTGGGAGGTTAAGGAGCCTGGATTATAGCCGGGAATTGACGCACTGGGAATTGTCTAATGTGGAGGAGGAACAGGCCAGCGCTTGTACCAGAGGGTTACGACGATTGGGCGGTGGTCGCGAAAAGCTGGGGTTTCTCTCGACAACATAGAATCCTACATTATAAATTGAGTCGAACTACGCACTGTATATGATGCTTTAATAGATGTACTATGCTGCATGAGTTCACCACTGGGACGTTAGCTTTGACATATCCTTAACGGATAGCAAATTGACTTGTGCCTTCGTGTACACTTTAATATATATCCTTAACGGCCACAGAATGGCCTGCGTGTGGGCTAATCCCTGTGCTCTTTTGGTGTTAGCATCTGTGACCTCCTTCCCGATGGACTCCTCCCCCTTTGCCGTCCCCTGCCCGCCGACCGCGGGGCCAACTCTTTAGGCCACCCTAAATGTACATGCCCAGCTAATGGGATCAAATGCTTTGTCGGAGCTGATCGTTGGACTCTGACAAATCCTGGATGGCATTCTAACTGCGACTTTTAATTTGGTAACCGATCAATCATGGTTGGAATGCCGTGCCTGCACAAAACGCCTGCAACGCAAAGTGTACGTACATGCCGAGAAGCTTCCAGTACACTAATTCAAGTACCCCAGGTTTCGCCACTCCACCTTTCCCGACTTCTCGTGATGCCTCCAGAGCTCCGTTGACGCCAGATTTTCCTTTACTATATCGCGCATGGGACTCGAGATCCATATGGTCTTGTTCCGGTTACCCTACTTCCCGGGGCGGTACAATCAAGTATAACCTGAACACTCTGGGCGCAATCTTTACAGGATGACAGCCGCTCGTCTTGGAAATAAAAACATCTCCGCCAATGTCCGCGATTCAAGCCTTTCCCAGCCTTGGGACCTATCTGGACTTCACCCATGACTCACGACAAGGTCCTTCCCGAACCCTACGTATCGACCAATACTTAAAACGTCGGGCGGACTTTATGGGTTGCGACTTTGTGTATTTCTCTCACGTCCGAACACTTACTCAAGCCATTGGAGGCCGGGACATTCTCTGTCGACTTTGACACTATACCGGGATCACAATTATCGCCCTGAATCGCACCCCATCCGTGGTTTGTTCTCACCGCTTCACTGACATGCTACAACTCCACTCTGCTGTGTTAAGGGTCCATTCTTTCCAATCCTGCGGTGGTTAACCTCCCGTGGAGTCAGATCCATCGGTTGACGCTACAGGAACAACTCCACAAGTTCTCGCCATTCTCGCCATAACCCCTCAATTGACTAACCTGACATTCTATCGCTAAGAGGATGCGGATGATGACGCTGAACCCACTGAACGTCACATAATACTTCTTCCACTTGGCCAAACTTGTAACTCGTGATGCGGAAGTCAAGCTTCAGCCTGTCTGACAGCTCCAGTTCTGTCCGCTGGAAGTCGAGTACTAAGACAGACCCGACTACCCTTCCACGTCATGCGAGATCTTCCGTATCCAGTCACAATGCACACTGCAATCGCTAAACTCGTGACCCTGAATGGAGCTACCATTTATACGACGTTCAAGAACAATCCACAAATTATCGACCGCCTAGAAATAAGCTCTGAATTGGACAACTACCTAGTGCTTGGACGGCCTTAGGAGATTATGAGCTGCTTCCCAATCTTCAGCAACTTGTGGTCACTAGCCACTCCTACGACAGAAGCAACTCTTCGTAATCCTGACGCCATCTGATCAAGGGCCGTAACTGTCGCTCACCAACTTGTATTTTGCATGTCCCTACTTTTGGTCAGTTATTGAGTAGCTCTCCCCCAAATGATCAAGTGAACAATCATAGAAAATGTCGAAAGCTCTATGAACGAAACCCTTCGAGACCATCCAAACACTCAGTGACCTGGGAGTCATGCAGAACAACAAGCTTACTACTCAAGCTACGACTTGAGAAGCCGGTTGAACACCCCACCTACACTGTTGGATGCCTCATTATACCTAGATCGGATCGGAAGTGGAGTTGCTCAACAATATGAGTAACTGATGGATTCGTGGCCCTTGTTTACAGGCAGTGGTAAGTTGGTCTTACAAAACCTATTTAATTCTCTCGGAATTGGCCCAGTATCCTTTTCTTCCTGTATGCTCTAATCCACCTACTTATTGCTCATATATTCTAATAGTTGACACCCTTGTACATTGGCTCTACACTAGTAATCGGCTAGTACGTGGCAGGTACAAGGCCAACACATACTTTTACTAACTATTTCTTACGCGCTTCACCGGTGCTGCCAGTGTATGATTTTGGTGATTCTGTGCTCTTTTCCGCCTAGACGTAGAATCTGTGAAGGTTGTAAGGAAAGCCCTGGACGGTATGCCAGTGAATAACAGTCAACATGTACATCGAAGCAGGCACCGCATGCACGTGACTACCGGGTGGTCACTGGTGGCCAGCACTACGTCTTCTGAATTTCCCACCGAGATTAATATTGTCATACCCACACTTAAGTATCGATGGCGATCCTGCAATGGGCTTCAATATTCGTCCTCCCAGAGGATTCCACAAAGATGAGCTTAACTCCAGCATTGGTTATCTGTCTTAGGTCGTATGATTGGGTAGAGCCTTGCCTGGAGCAGTATCCAAGTGTGTCAAACTTCTACTCCTCTAGGCTTCACTTACTTGAAGCAGAACTGGATTCGGAGGCTGGGGGATTATAACGTATCAACTCGCCTCATTTCACTCCACTATGTCCACTTTCGACCCAAAGGACATCAAAGGCCTTTGATTCTTATCTGCAGAGGGCTCAGACGGGCAAGTATGTATCTCCTAGGGAATTTATCCCCATGCTCTCCTGGCCCTTCTGGCAGGAAGAACCTTTGCAGTTGCAAGTTTGCACCTCACGACAGCATGGCTTCTGCTCCTCCTTGAGTCACCCGTCCTTTGGGAGGGGACATACAACTATGCTTCTTCGGAATCTCCTCCTCCCCTCTAGATCTTCCCATGTCGCCATCCATTCCAAAGCTGTTCTTCCTTCCTCACATGCCAGGCGCCTTCAAGCTCCAATCGAGATCCAACTCGGCCTTTCTCCATTGTCTCCCTACTATCCATTTCGCCCCCCATTGGCTTCAAAAGTTCTGCTTCTTAGTCCGAAGCCATATCAACCTAGATCGCCACGCTCAGATTATCAAAGATCCCCAACCTTGTTTTTACAAGACGATGATGCTCGATCGGTAGCCTTCCACGGGTCTCCAAGGTATGATCCTCACCGGGACAAATCCTTAGAAGAGGTGCTTTATGGTGTCTGCCCCCAATAGTCCAACTTCCTCAACGGGGCTCCATCCAGATGTTCTTCTGGGTCAAGCCAGAATGCATGAATATTTTCGAGTGGGAGAGAGTATTATCGTATAATTTGGTCAACCCTGTTGTTTGATTCGACTTTTGGCCTGAAGATTGTAGACAGAGAGGCTGAAGCTTCCCACACTGTGGAGCTCTTTTGCAAGGTCCACCTCCAAGTCCCAGAAATGCCTTGCAGGCCAGCTTCTGCCATTCTATGCTTATCATATAGACCGTGAACTCACGCATGAGCTGGAACAGAACCAAGATCAAGACTCTGCCAATGGAAGCAACATTGTTGTAGAGTTTCTGTGCTGTAAAAGATGCGGAATTGGCCTCCCAAATTTCACGATGGAGGAGTATCACCAGCGCAGTGTTGCTGCTTGTGGGGTCGGGAGAAGATTTGCCTCGGTGACCTTGTTGCATTAACCCTGCGCCGAGATGACCTAGACAATCACAATTTTCTATGCGCCTGGCTCGAAAATGGCGCCAAACCATGGAAGCACATCGACGATATCAAGAAGCCTCACTCAAGTTGAGGTAGACCACAAACTTGGGGCTGAAAGAAGATCCGTTCATGTACACGGAGCACTTTACATGCACAGAGAAGTCCTTCGGGGAGCCGAGTATCCTCAGGAATTGGTATTCGATACCGACCAGAAGGATTCAGATCATCGGAGGAGCCGTCTTCATGCACAAGGCCCTGTGTTTGAATTGGCCCGGGAAGATTGGCAGGGGAGAGCTCGACTCAACACCGACCTCAGACTCCCATTGCCCCGCCTCGCTTCCGATTGGGCCTATCATTCACGACACACCAGACCATGATTGCATCCATACGCCTGATTGCAGGGAGACACTTATCCCGCGCTCTACAACATCCGCCTTTTGTTTCCCCTGAGTAGTATGACGTATATCAAGGCCCGACAGCATAAAAATACTATTTGTTAGCTCTTGGCCGGATTTGCTTCACTTACCAAAATTATGGACAACGACTAGGGGCATCGGGAAACTTGGGGTGGTACAGAGTAGTAGCCTCATCTGAGAGATAAACCTGCAGAGAGCTTCTCGAGAACCATACAGCACTCACGCATGTTTCACATATATACTTTTCAAATATGGTTTAGTCCGCTGAGTGACAACTGCCCAGGGGCCATGGTATCAGAGGAGCAGTGGAAAGGTCAGCAACAAGTATGCAGATCTGTGCTTTGATCCTTTCACGCAAGCACGCTAGAGACATGAAGGTATTCCTCGACACCCTCGTCAGGGGCGGAATTTACTAGGATTATGGGCGGCGACCACAAGATTTTGCAGCAACTATGGAGGTGATGGTGACATGTTAGGCAGAGCGCTGAGTTTGTTGGAGTATATATACACGTAGCGGTCTCTCAAAACAACAAGGAGGCGCAAAGAGTCACAGGCCTCGAATGCTATCACAGGATTTGTCAGAGTCCAACGGTCTAGCTCTGACAAAGCATTTGATCGTAGCCTAGAGCCTCCAGATCTGCTACGATACACCAAAGCCGCAAACACTGATGTGTCTGCCACTGTGGTCAGTCGATGCTGTCGGGCGCTGGTTATGCCACGGCGGAGACCCAGGGAGACCCAACCTTAACTACGACACTGGCGGATACACTCTGGTTTCTTTCCTCGTTATTACTCAATATTGGGATAGATCATGATACTACGAAATATTGACCCTCGGAAAATTCCAGTGCGCCAGACGATTAGGAGGGACCTCGCGCTTATAAGGGCGTTGACTTAGAAATTCCACATATGTACACAAAACACTCTTGGGCACTGTGACATCGCAGGGAACGAGCTGGGCGGATGAGCTGCAAAACAAGGGACAGAGACGGCGCACAACAAGCAATCGGGACAGCCAGGCAAACGCGTCGAAGGGCAAAGGAGAGGGTCCAGAAGAACGGGTCAGAGAGGAAGTCGATACACTCAAATATGACACTACGCGATCAAAGCAAACAGGTTCCCACTCCATCACCAAGCCTACGTAAGCAATTCATGGTATTGAGATGGGAAAAAGAGAGGTGTTTGGAGAGTACACTGCCGGACAGGCCAATGTTTGTCAGGCGAATACTATTCCGGCCATGGCCCCATCCGAGAGCGCTGACTGCTCCTGCGGCAGCCCGAACAGACACGCGAGACATCCTATGCAGTGCCTAGCCGATATGAGCAGTACCGCAACATTTTATGTAAAGGCGCAGAGTTTGTCCCTTCCCACAACTGCTCGGACACAAACAGGCATGGCAGCATTGGCTGAATTCTCTGGAGAAGAGGGCGCGTCTCACCAAGACTGGCCGGCCAGCGAGCCCCAACATCCCCCCCACCTTCGACAACGAGAGCCAGATCCCCCAAACGGACGACGAAGATGAACAAGAGTAGCGCCGGGCCAACACGCTTGGGCCCAGCCCCAGCGGGACTCCCATTTATTTATTCTGTGTTACATGCCCATGCCTTATGGCTCGACGACATCAACTCCGGGCTGACCGCTCTAGTCCAGCCCGCTGGCTCACATCCTCCCCCGCCATTCGCGCACTACAAATCAGCTCCGAACCAAAACTCCGCGCAACAACTCCATCGAGCGGCCAGACAGCTCTATTAAGAACTGGCCACCGTCCTTAGTAGTTAGTGTGCTTGTAGCGGTATATAAATGCAGATACAAAAACAAAAAAAAAAAAAAACTGGACTACCCCTTGATTATTGGAGTCACGTGTATGTACTTAAAAAGAGAAAACATGCCACGTACTGTTCAACGCTTGAATTTGACCTCTTGAACTGTAATGAAGGATTCCGGAGTTGAAGCTTGCAGCTTTTTGATCGGCCCAGTTCTGATCACAGACGATGTCCTCAGATGGCAGAGGCGATATATTGGAAATAGAATCTTCGATAAATGACCATTGGTTGCACAACAAAGTTAAAAGTAAATCTCACCATCTGAAACTCATTGGGCCTCAGCAATGGACCAACTTCTTGAGATCAGCAGGGCATCAGCCTTGGGAGGCTAAATCGGTGTTCAAAATACTACGCTGCTCAGCTGTATCCCTGGCTACATCTGATTTATCAAATTTCTATACAAGGTTTGACATTGTCAAAATCTCATCCTAGACTCTCACTTCACCCAAGAATGTGAAACAAATATATTATGAACCGCGAAAAACTTGATCTTGTTATTCGTCACTGTGGTAATGAAATAGACTGGAAATCGTGATTTAATAAAGTCTAGAGAGTTAAACTGTATGCACCAGAAGAGTCACAGTCTCTATAAGCCTCCAATGCTCTGGGCCTTAAAACCCAAAAGGATGGGCGAGACGAGAGTAATAAGTAAACACAATCCACTCAGGCTTCAAGAACCACCTTCACCCCCTGCAGCTGAACTTTCATCTCAATCTTTAAAGGATGACGTCGGTGAATTCTATTTGATGAGCCCCGAGGTAACAAGGAAGCTATTGAGCTACAGTCATGAAATTCCATGAATTGCAGCCTCACTTAACCTTTACCTGAGAACTACGGACCCCACTCCTCCCCACTGGCATGAATTGTGTCTTCTCCGATTAGCTGAAATTTACATCTGAAACAGTTGCAAGGAGTCCAATGGGCTTTGATATTGAAAGACCTGCACCAAGCAAAAAGCCCAGCTATCAAAGGCTTTGGACCAAAATTCGGAGGGTATCGGAATGAATATGATCCATACGGTGGATCCGGCCTTCACTCCTCATCATCCTGGTCTTCTTGCTGATGACATGGTTTGTGTTCAGAATTTCACCTGCAGCCCCTCTACTATAATCATCATAGGGTCTGAAAAACTCTGACAATGCTTCGCTATTATGATTACCAAACAAACCGAGGACAGGGACCCACGGATTACAATGGGAAGACTTTTGTTGGGCAGTCCTCCGAATTGTGATTGTTCCTCTTACAACTTGCTATTCAGTTGTTTCACGTGCTATTTGATAACTTGGGAAGCTGAAATATAGCCCATTGTCCAGCATTGGTTTGGCAACTTAGATGAGGGCAAGACACTTCACAAAACCAATTATGACAATGTTGAGATATCGGTGATGTGCACGTATTTAAAGTTTCATTCAGGACAGAAAAACTTTATTTTGATAAGTCGTGGGAGGTCAATGATATATTCCTCTTGGCAACAGAGACCTACTAATTATAATATTCTTGCAGCGTGTTATACTAGACGATGGTCATGTCATCCATTTACGACAAACAGTCAGACACACAGCAATCTGCCAGCTTCGCGTTCAAAGTTCGCCATGTACTCAGTGCAACGCCAATTGTGTAAAAAGCTCTAGACTTTTACCACGTGCTCAAAATCACTGATGATCTGCAGATCAACCATCTGGCGTAGGGCGCTTATGTATTCGCTCTGATAGTCTAGTGATATTTGTAGGACTGGGAGCCCTGGTCAAATTCCTCCAAACCTGCCATCCTTTCTGATAATGTAAGCCAAAATGGGACCTTGGCAAAAATTTGATCAATCTCCAACAGCCAGAATCCTTGGAGTCATATGTGGGCAAGGGACTCAACAGCGGATTCTCTGCGCAAGATGCAACCCAGCGCATCACAATAGTCAAGGTGACCTTCAAGTTTTCACCTTCTGAATCATTTCTTGACCAGTGCAACAGGAACTTCGGAAATAATATCTGCCTGAGACCGAACAAAATATGAGGAGATACGTCCATTTTTCTCTCTACTTGTGACAAGTAACCACTCTTAGATGCAACGGGCTGGAAAGCTTGCTTTACCCAAAGACATACCAGACCTTGAACGTGAAATTAACCGAGGATCAACAGCGCGATACAACGAACTGAAGAGATGAACATGAAAGATTCCAGTCGGAGTACGGCCGTTTGCCCCACTGCTATTCTCAATTGTTACTTTTTCTCTGACAGCCCATGAATGTGTTGACCTTGTTATTATGCCACGGCAGATTGTATTATACCCAATCTTGCCTCCTCGCCCGCATCGCGGTGAAGGTGGCACGTCCGCTACTGACCGAGGTGGTTGACTGAAAATTCTGAAACTGGGTACAGGTGCACGAGCCGTAAGCTGCCTAGAAGAAGGCCCGGGCACAGTGCTAAGGGACATACATTCTGCGGATGTGGTAGGTCTGACACGCACTCTTGGTTTGAGTATGTATCAACTACTCTAATTTCAACCCAGTCAGAATGCGCTTAGGGTCCTGGAGTGTTTGTCATTGTGTTAGTAGATCACTAGTCATAGTATCGGCTTCACTGATCGAACCAGGTAGGGAGAGAGATTTCCAGAATTTAGTCATACCGGCCTAAGACGGCGACTGGGATTAAGCCGAAGAAATAGCACCAACTCTTGTCCGTATTGCCCTCAGATTTTGAATGGCCTCCTGTCTTCTCGCCGTGCTGATGCCTTGGTTTCGCATTCTCAAGTCCTCGTCTTGGGATGATAAACCTTTAATCTTCTCATCGCTGATGCAAGTGTGAACCACACTGCCTTAGCACCTCCTTCTTACCATAGAACCCAGTTTATTAGATTTTATCAGCCTTCACTATGACTATGACGGGAATATCTTTTCTTACCTTTCCATGCAAGATACCTAAGGTGGAACGAATGGCAAACCTTGAACAAGTATTGATTGTCAGCATTCTTCCTGTTACCATCAATTGGTGTTCGAGATGCCCGTAAAACCTGGTCCGTGACGCTAAATGGATACATTAAGGCCCAGTTTAGTTGGTTTCTGATTTGACTTCATGGGTCTAATATTTGACCACTAGTGGTGGTGTGTTTCGGGCCTTAACCTCACACCAAGTAATCATGTATTTTGTGATCCGTAGGTCACTTCGGTTTGTCGCTAATACCAACCCTACTAGTTGGTGGCAGGTGGACATTTTTCCGCCCATTCTGGAAGATCTCATCTATACTTTCCAGTCTTCATCAACTTCAGGCCATTGACCGAGGTAAACCCACTTATGTTATTGACGCGCTTTCAACCCTGTAGTCAATCGTGATAGGGCAAAAGAAGCCAGTCAGTAAACACGCCTGGTTGCA